>NC_136466.1:102769382-103429559 GCF_902686455.1 Sciurus vulgaris
AGGTACACTCATACATTATTGGTGGGAATGTATATTGTTGGTGCAACCACTATGGAAAGTAGTATGGAGATCCCTCAGAAAACTTGGAATGGAACCACCATTTGACCCAGTTATCCCATTCCTTGGTTTACACCCAAAGGACTTAAAAATCAGCATACTAGAGTGATGCAGCCACATCATTGTTTATAGCAGCTCAATTCACAATAGCTAAACTATGGAATAACTAAACTAGGTTCCCTTCCACAGATGAATGGATAAAGAAAATGTGATTATATATAATGTGATTATATATTATATAATATATAATGGAATATTACTCAGCTTTAAAGAAGAATGAAATTTTGGCATTTGCAGGTAAATGGATGGAGCTGGAGAATATGGTAAGTGAAATAAGCCAATCCTCAAAAAACTAAAGGCTGAATGTTTTCTCTGATATGTGGATACTAATGCACAATAGGGTGGGGGGCTAGGGAAGAATAGTTATTTTGGATTAGGAAGAGGGAAATAAAAGGAGGGGAGGGGATACAGGGGTAGAAAAGATAGTAGAATGAATTGGACATTATTACCCTATGTGCATATATGACTACATGACTGATGTGATTCTACATCATATACAACCAGAAGAATGAGAAGTTATACTCTATTTATGTATGATGTGTCAAAGTGCATCTACTGTCACATGTGACTAATTAGAAAATTTTTTTAAAAAAAGAATAAGGCCATTCTAGAGGGGCACCACGACTGCCTATGATTTTCCTCCCAAGGGGAATAGCTGAGTGAAAACCTAGTGTGGATATCTCATAAGGAAATGGAAAATCAATTATTCTGAATACACTCATGCATTTTTCTTTTTGAGAAATGCATCATTAGGCAACTTTGTTATTGGCAAACACTATAGAAGATACTTGTAAAAAACTAGTTGTATTTCACTTAGCATGACATACTATCTCCAATAAGCCAATCCCAAAAAACCAAAGGCTGAATGTTTTCCCTAATAAGTGGATGATGATATATATTGGGAGTGGTGGGGTGGGGGGTGAGAGAAGAATGGAAAAACTTTAGATTACATAGAGGGAAATGAGAGGGAGGAGGGGGCAGGGATATGAAAAATAGTGTAATGAGACAGACATCATTACCCTATGTACATGTATGATTACATGAATGTATGAATCCACATCCTGCACAATCACAAAAATGAAAACATGTGCCCCATTTGTGTACATGAATCAAAATGCAGTCTGTAAAACTAAAAAAAATAATTTAAAACAGTAGCTGCATAGACCAATTACTCAAAGTGGCCTCTTCATGCAAAAAAGAAGAGATGTATAAGGTTGCTACTAGAAGAACACAGTATACATTTTTATTTAATGAGCAGGATATGTAGAGGTTAAATAATGACAAGAAGGTATAATATGTAAACACATAAACCAGCAAAGTAGTTGTTTATTATCACTATCAAGTATTATATGCAATACATATTTGTGTGCTTAGGTATGAGGTGTCCTCCAAAAGTTTATGTGTGAGACAATGCAAGAATTTTCAGAGGTGAAATGATTAGACTAAGAAAGCTGTAACCTAATCATCTTAATCAATCCATTTGAATGGATTAATGGGAGATACCCTTCAGCAGATAGGGTGTGGCCAAAGATGTTAAGTCAGTGGGGTGTGTGGATTATCTATTTTGTCTCTTGTAAGCAAAGTTTTTGTCATGTCCTTAGCTGCCTTCACCATGGTGTTCTTTCTACCTCACTTTGGGCCCAGAGCTCAGTTAGCCATCTTTGGACTAAGACTTCTGAAATAAATGTTTCCTCCTCTGTTGTTGTTAACAGGTATTGTGGTCACAGTGACAAAAACAGCAGACTAAAACATATGTGCTATACTTTAAACTACTGGGAACACAGGTTTGTTTATACCAGTATCACCTCAGACACATTAGTAAGGCATTGTGCTACAAATCTCAGGACATCTACATCATTAGGTGACAGGAATTTTGCAATGGCATTTCAATCTTATGGCACCACTGTCCTATATATGGCCCACTGCTGACTTATGTAACATATAGTTCCAGACTGGATATATTTTTTCACTCATTTAACAGCTAAGCATCATTGTAATAATAATACTTTCCATCTTCTTCAGCTTTTAAAATAATCTGTGATAAATTATATTAATATAACAGAATCTGGGTATGTTGGCATATTCCTATAACTCCAGTGATTCAAGAGATTGAGACTGTAGGATCATGTTTGAGGCCAGCCTTCATGACTTGGAAGACCTCGTCTCAAAAAAACAACAAAAAAAGGACTCAGGGTATAGATAGGTGGTAGCGTGCTCAATCCCCAGTACTATACAAATAAATAAATAAAATAAAAATAAATACTAATATAACAGTATTTCATTCATCAACCAAATCTCTGAGAAAGAAGTACACCAAAAAATGTACGGGAAAAAACAGGATCAAAATTGAAGACGTACAAAAATATTGACAGCTTATTTTAAGCAGGGGTATGTTATTGCATTTATATTTCAGATGCAAAGTGTTATCTAAGCATATTCTCATTTTAATGTAATATTTTCCAATGTAACACAATAACAAAATTTTTAAAAATGCCAATAGAACATATACCTCTGAAACGCTTCAATATATTATAACAAAACACATCATATCTATACAAAGTACCAATATACATATAAACAATGAAAATCTGAATAATATTATAATTTCATATTTAAAATTCTAGAAATGGCAACCAAATAGCAGTTTATATGATTTAAATCCATATATAATTTCCATATAAATCACTTCAAATATTCTAGACAAGAAAGATTGGGTACACTTATCAACTATCATGTTAATTTCTAAAGATTCATTAATTAAAAGTAATATTTTTTATAACATTCAAATTAAAGATATATAAAAATGAAATTTCATAAAATTTTAATGAAAAAATTTTAATCTAATTGAATAGTATCAGAATTACATTGTCAAAAGTGACATCATTTCTGTGACATTGAAACAAAATCAATGGAATGAAAGGTATCATGTGAGTTAACCCTACTTGCTTTTTGCACAGCTTTAAAACATTTCTTTTGCAAAAAAACACTTCTGATCCTCAAACTGGATAACAAGTGCCAAAAAACTGAGAGTGACAGTTGGCTAGAATGCAGTATTATTGTAAGTAGTTACAGGGCATGAATTTACTCTTAATTATTACTTTTTCAACAGACTTGAAAAACACTATCCATTTACTAAATATTTAGAAAGTAAAACACACATAGCAACTGCCCACCTGATTTTAATGTCAATCCTCTTCTATAGCATTACAATATTACTGTGACTTCCATATTACTTGGCTCCTGCCAAGCCTCTGTCTCAACAACCACAGGAATTATTAGTCAAGTAAAGACATGAGGTTCACGGCTAATTCCAGTAGCACTAAAAGTAAGCCCACTTACAACTGGAGCAGACTACAACCAGTCTAAGGAGCATCTCCAACGCAAAGCTCATACCAGAAAGGCCTAATGACACTTAATCCTTTCAACGGTTACTATGACAACAGAACAGTAATTGCTACATTTAATTAGTAACCTTAGCACTGAGGTACCTATGGTCTTAGTCCAAAGGACGGTAATTTTTTTAAAATAACAAAAGGATAAAAACTAAATAAAGAAAAATATTGAATATTCAAACTGAAATAATTCTGGGTGCCAAAACAATTGAAGAAAAACATGTCAAAACAATAAAAAATGAACAAAAATGAAGCAATTTCATGTATAAATTATACCCCAAAGGAAACAATAGATTAAATGATAGCTCAAAATCAAATAACAGATACATAAATATGAATATATGAAACAAAAACAGTATTATCATCATTATATTAACAATCAATCCTGGACAAATTTATATGCAGATCAGGGATGTACAGAAAAAGAAAATCTGAATAGAGTTGAAAGGACAAAGAATGCTAAAAAGAGCTGGAAAAGAAAGCAGTAGTGAAGATTTTAAAAGGCTGTAAGCCCTGAAGATGTTGAACAGCTGTTCCTCATCTTTTCTTATGACAGCATTAGAGGAAATGGCCTTCAACTATACCATGAAGGATTCAGATTACCAATAAACGGAAGGAAAAATTTTCTTACTGTGAGTGTTTTAAGCACTGTAATGTGCTACCAGGAAGACATGAAGATATCTCTTGAGGTCTTTAAAAATCTGACTGAATTCATCTGGAGATAATGTGATTCTATCTTAAAAGCAAAGAGACAAAGTAGAAGAGGAGTTTTCAAGGTCTTCCATTCTGATGATTCCACCAGTGTCAACTCAATTCACTGAAAACTGCCTCCAATTATGTGTTTAATAACTATAACTGAGAATAAAGCCAGAATTTCTAAATTGAATTCTAAGAGGAAACAAAGACCTATTCAGTAACATGGAACTTGGGAGTTGTTATTTGAAATTAAGTAGGAAAACCCAGTGAACTAAATACAGCTAATAACCTGAGGATTCATATCTGAGTTTTCTAATTTTTCCTCCTTTATTTCAACTACAAAACATTAACCCAGTAATGCCACATGTTCAAATGTTCAAAATGGAACAAAGACAATTATTAAATAGTAACTAAAAAATATTAGTAAATATTATGTTAAAGTCTAGAAATTAAAGTCACTCTTTTTACTCCAACTATAATTTCTCATTCCTTAATCAATTCTTTATTCTGCGGTGCCATTCTAAGTGGAAATATCTTTATAGTTGGCTCTGATCATAACAGTGATACTTATTTAGGTATAAAAATATATGCAAAAATACCCTAAAAATAAAGACAGCTAAATTCATAATTCTCTATGTAAACATATTTTTGAAAAAATGGGATAATTATTTTGAATAATGTACATTTCCCCTTAATATATGCCATGTTAATAGACATATGTGTACCTGATTGATTTTTGCTCATACCATTTCCTATGGTGTATTAAATATATTTCATATCCATCTACCACAGCTTCTAGGGGAATTCCCATCCCTTACTATGTGCCCCTCATCCCCTTCTAACACCTCCTCTTCTCCACATGCAGTTTGTAACGTGGAAGGGAAGAAATAGTTGATAACAGATGACTACCCTGAAAACTGAACTGTATGTAGCTGGGCTTAAAATCACAGCCCCATTTCTAATGTCTGTGTCCCTAATATAAATACCTTCACTTAGTATGCTGGTTTACCTCTTCTAATTTTCTAAAGACTCTTGGTCAGTACTACTGCCTTATGGAAGCTGGAGCTGGAAATTCTCTGCCCATTTTCCAGGATACTAAGACCCTAGGGGTAGAGTCTTGAGCATGACCAAGATGCATTTATTTAAACTCCTTAAAGTGGTCACTTTCTCCTCTTTAAGGGCAGAAAACCAAATTCAGGAAATACATAATGTTGCTAATCTGACATCTGGTATACAAATGAAAGCTTGGAATTCTGAGTGGATTCTCTTTCCTCCCAGGTTGCAGGGTCACCCCAATGGCACACACTGTCAGTCTCTTAAGATTTAACCCAGTATTAACAACAACAACAAAAAAGATAGCAGGAGCAAGCATAATAAGGCAGGTAACTGGATACATGGCTGTGCTTTTGAACAAACAGAAAAGCTCTTCCCCATAAGACAAAAGCAATTTCTGGATAGCTCACAAAGAGCAAATCAAGCATCTGTGGTCCACATAATATATATACCCCTTACATACTGTTTCACAGCACAGGGTTCAATTGTCTTCTCTGCCTCATCTTCGTTTCCTGCTGTTTTCAATTCTATGGGAGTGGTGTTGAATACTGATGAGATAATAACCTCTTTCAACCTCTGGCAGACATTTTAAAGCAATTTGTTCAAGTACTAAGTAACCAGTCTGCATTTCTGTGGGCAATTTGTGGATCAAATTCCCAATCATACCAAGGGTAATTTGAGTTTTAAATATAAAAATAAAATGGCTTGTTACAACCACAGTGCATCTCCTTTAATTTGATTCATTTCACATGTAAAATAGAAAAACACCCAAACTATAGATATAGGTATGAAAAATACTTTGTAGACAGATATTTGATACTGATTCATATTAAAATGAATAAAACAGAAGTTAAAGACAAAATTGTTACTGTACAGCTTCTTAATATATAAATATTATTACTTTAACATTATTTATATATGATTATATATACATAAATGGACATAAAAGTTAAGTTGGCTAAAAATTAAGCAAGAAAAATATTTCCTTCATAAAATAAAATATAACCAAGTGTCAATAAATCAATTTTAAATGAATTGCATTAATATTAATATTGATTGTACAGAAAAATAATTTATTTTACTTACTCTTATTTTCAAATTCATATATATATATACACATATGAATAGTTGTAAAACATTTTGCTATGTATCATGTTGCTCCATATACTTATTATCTTCATTTGGAGCAATCACAACAAGTGTCCTAAACAAACACTAAATAAGACACCATGTTCTTATCCTTTAGATCAATTAGCTTGAATGAAAGATTAAAAATTTACTGTTTGTAGTCAGTGTTATCATTATTATATATACACCACAAAATTATTTCAGACATTGCTACACACACACAAACATATGCCTATCATATATGTCTCTTCAGGTATGTTTAAGGCACACATATTATTTCCTACAAACAACTTTCACACAGTAGAATAATACAAGTCACACACTAGGATAGCCTAGATTATGATTTAGTAGAAAAAGTTCACAATTGAAAAAATATATGACTTTTTTCATCATTAAAAAAAAAGAAAAATGGCCAGGAAAATAAAAGGAAAAGTATCTTATCCAATAGCTACAATTACTTTAGCTTTTTAAAAATATGAATATTGTAATATGAATTTCCAATCAATCAGGAGATATAATTCTCTCCTAGGAGTTAAAACACACATCATTTAAAATAGTTACCATTTATTAATTCCAAATACAGAACTGACAGTGCTTACTTATATTTCAGATCTTTCATTCATTTTTAATCCTATAAATTAAACTGGACTAATTTTTTCTTATAAATATGCATTAGTATTTTTTGAGGGTACTAGGAATTGAACCCATGGCTTCATACATGTTTAAGCACATACTCTACCATGGAGTTATGCACCAGCCTCACTACCTAAATTAAAAAAAAAAAAAATTTTAGATGTTGATGGACCTTTATTTTATTCATTAACTTAAATTTTATTCATTAATTTATATGTGGTGCTGAGACTCGAACCCAGTGTCTCATACCTGCTAGGCAAGCACTCTACCACTGAGCCACAACCAAGCCCCAACTACCTAAATATTTTTAAACAATGTTTCAGTAATGACTTTCAATCATCAATGTTCAATTACTTCTTATTTTTTATAAATTTTGTGGTGCTAACAAATATTAAATGACCTAAAATTGTTCTTATGTACCTAAAATGCATAATAGTAAGTAATACCTTGGTTTAATACTATTAAGTAAAGCTAATAATAAATGACAGATTTTATTTAAATATAGGATAGTGTACATATATTATAAATTTATAACTCATTACTTAAACCTATGATAATATAAAGAAACTCAAATTTTTATAATGCAAGTATAGTGCATACACACCGTCCTTGAACATCATTCCACTCTCTCAGAAGCCTTTCATTTTCTTTCTGCAGGTGCTCATTTTTGGCTTGGTTTTCAGCAATGGTGTCCAGGCAGTAACAGATAAGTTCTCTAATGACCTCAGCTGGGCTTGCAACTTTCTCTAGATAAAAGGATCCAAGTCTGAACTAAAATGAGAGGAGAACATGATTAGTTTGGGGATAATATCAAGCCTGAACAGTTTCCGTTTTAAAATACATAATTTCTTCTGAGGGGGAAAATGTATAAGATCAAATACAGTGTATTTATCAGATATAAATAGAATGAACATAAAACTGGGCAACTTACTACTTTCTTACTAATTTATCATATAAATTATCAAATAGTCTAAAAATAATCTTTTTAAGTGGTAAGTCACTCTCCCACTTCCTAGCAGAAGATAAAGTAACGTAAATACCAATAGCCATACTATACCATCTGTTTGTTAAAGCCTAATTTTATGTCATTTTGCTCAGAATAAGAAAAGGAATTATATATGAGGATTTTTTAAAACTCCAGATTCAGTTAAATAAATGGTAAAATGGAATAATTGGCATATAACCTATTACTAAAAAATATCAAAATATCAGCAATAGTTAAGAGTTTTAGGAAACTTATAAACTTGGGGACAGCACATGGTAATTACTCTTTGTCTAAAGACTATAATTTATTACTATAAATTTTCAATATTGGTAAGTGTAAAGCTTGAATATTTTTGCATGAAGGTAAAACTCAAAAATATCATGATTCCTCCCCCCCAAAAAAATCACAATTCCCCTACTAGGATGCACTTTAAATAAAATAGTATAATGCAGTTTTTATCATAATTATGAAATTCTAAAGGAAACAAAGGCATTATTCATTTGACTGATAATAAAACTAAAACAATGATATAGCAATAATTACCTTCAATAATACAATTAGAATGATTGTAACATAATAATTACATGTAGTTATCACATCTTGTGAAGTAAAACTCTAACAAGTACAAACATAAACTCATCTTCAACAAAAAGAAACTATCATTATACTCATGTTATAAATTAGTAAATAAGACTCAGAGTAGCTATTTCACCTATTAAAGGGGCAGAGTCAAGATTCTACTGTGCTATGTTATTATATTTCCTGAAGCAAGAGGGTATCATATCTAGACACAGCAAGGGGAAGAACTAGGTTCAAAACACATAAATAAATTCAAAGAAAGATTCTAACATCACTGAATAAGCAGTAGAAGAGTAAAACCAAGGGTTTTTTGGTTTTGTTTGGGTACTTTGTTTTTGTATTGCCTCCTAGATCACTGATTCCTATTATGCCATTTATCTAAGGAGTACATTTCCAAAATGTGTCACTTTTAAAGACTATTTCTATAAAAGTTAGATACAGATTAACAGTGGTTGAGAGTTCTAAGATATAAATCTATTTACAAATAAAACTAGAAGTCACTAAAATAGAAATTCAGTGTTTGCTCTCTGAGTGGCATTTTACACGATTTCAGTTAATTCCTTCCTTTTAATAATATTTGAATGTATAGCCCAGATATACATTTTCTGGATAAATCAAGTTTGCTAGTTTATTTTTAAATATTCAGATACAAAATATGGGTAGATTATTCCACATTATAGAAACCCTGTCAAAAGGCTAAATATTGATTCCCATGTATTGAGAAGGATTTGTTTATACTCATGTAAAACATAAAACAACAGATACTTACATTTTAATAACATAAATACATTTTAGAGTATTTTAGAGATTTGACTATTACTGACCTAGCCATAAAGAAATCATGTATTATTTGTATATGTGCATTTGTTATTAACCCAAGCAAGTGGGTCATCAAGTCTTTTGATCCCTTTAATTTGTTTCATCTCACCTCTTTCTGTCTCTTAACAGAAGAAGGTGAATCACATAAAGAAAAAAAATTTCCTTTATTTCAACAAGTGAACCCATTTGTATTAGATTCATGTATTTGGCCTAAATTAAGATTTGAGAAATAATTAACAAAACAAAATAACAAAGACATGGAAAAATTCTAAAAATGTATTCAGTTGATATTCAGACTATTTTTTATACCTGATTTATTTTTTTCTCTCAAACTTATAATCAAATGGCCAAGAACATTTGTGACTTTCTCATATAATGAAACATGAGTCCATTTAAGAAGTATAAATTTAAATAAAAAAGTGTCATTTATGTAAAGAATATATAACCTGATTCTTGCATTTGTGTGTGGTCCTAGGGATCAAACCCAGAAGTGCATTGGATCTGAGTTACATCTCCACCCTTTTTTATTTTATTTTGAGACAGGGTGTCACTAAATTGCCAAGGCTGGACTAGAACTTGGGTAGCTCCTGCCTCAGCCTCTGGAGTCACTGGGATTACAGGTGTTTGTTACTGCACCCAGCTAAGAATATATATCGAGAGGGTTAGGGATGTAGCTCAGGGGTAGAATGCTTGCCTAGCATGCATGATGTGTTGCTGGGTTTGATCACAAGCACTAAAAAAAAAAAAAAAAAAAAAAAAAAAAAAAAAAAAATATATATATATATATATATATATATAAAATATGAAAGTAAATTTAAGAATTTACCTTATTATGTTTCTCTGAATGTAAACACACACACACACACACACACACACACACGCATAAACACACAGCTAAAGGCAAAGTCATCTGTAGAATATTATTTTTCTCAGCTAAGGTAAACAGGAAAAATTAAGCTCATTTTATTTTTAGACAACAGCTTATATTATGAGTATAACACAAACCTACAAATTTATCTAGAATTCTCTTATCAAAATTGTAAGGCAGCTGTGACAAAAATGGGCATTTTTAGAAAAGAGTTTTTGAAAGCTTCAAAATGCCAAATGGATAATTTATCCACATTTAATGTTGAATAAAGCAATCTGTAAAATACAAATGCAGATATAAACAGAAGGATAGCACTCTACATTTTTATCTTAGATAACAAGGGCTAATTCTTTATCATTAATAACAATTGCTGTCAAACTATCACTCAAAAATTTATTCAAAATTCCAGAAGAGAAATTTTAACTCTTTTTTCTTAGCTATTCATTATTAAAAAAAAAAAAAAAAAAAACTTTAAATATCATTTCTTCTTAAGAGTATGCAACTTTTTTTGTATTGATTTTCTAATGTTATTTACCATTCTCTGGCTCTCTAACAGGTATGAACATCTGCTTCTGTCAAATCATAAAAATAAGGAAGTCTCTAGAAACTCAATTCAAGAAAAGAATTTTACTTGAAATATCCAGATTAACTTTTCCTTTTTTTCCTTCTTTTTTCTTTTTCCTTTCTTTTCTTTTTGTTTTTTTTTTCTTTTTAAATTCTCAAATGAATGAGAAAGCAACTGTCTGCTGGAGAATTCTGCTTGTACTGCACACAGTTCAGAGCCAGGTTTGAAAGTGATCTTCTCTCTTCATGACTGCTGTTCCAGCCTATCCATGCTATTACAGATAGAAGGGGCTACATGCCTGCATGCACTGAACTTCAATAAAGGCCTCATCTCAAGCCTAATGAACTGAGGAATATAAAATATTTCTCTGCTCTAGCTCTAATTTGAGCTCATCTTTTTTTTTTCCTGATCTTAAGACCTTTTTTTTCCTTTTCTATTATTATTTTTATTTAGCTTTTAATTTTTTACAGACTGCATTTTGATTCATTGTACAAAATGGGGTACATAATTTCGTTTCTATGGTTGTACACAATGTAGATTCATACCATTTATGTAACCATACATGTACATAGGGTAATGATGTCTGTCTCATTCCACCATTTTCATACCCCTTCCCTCTCTTTTTCTTCTACATAGTCTAAAGTTCCCCCATTATTCTCTCATTCCCCACCCCCACCCCCATTATATATCATCCTCCATTTATCAGGGAAAACATTCGGCCTTTGATTTTTTGGGTTTGGCTTATTTCACTTAGCATGATATTCTCCAATTCCATCCATTTATTTGCAAATGCCATAATATTATTATTCTTTATGGCTAATTAGTATTCCATTGTGTATATATACCAGAGTTTCTTTATCCATTCACCTGTTGAAGGGCATCTAGGTTGGTTCCACAATCTAGCTATCGTGAACTGAGCTGCTATAAACATTGATGTGGCTGTGTTAGTGTAGTTTGCTGATTTTAGGTCCTTTGGGTATAAACCGAGGAGTGGAATAACTGGGTCAAAAGGTGGGTCCATTCCAAAGACAAAGGAGCCAAAAACATAATGGAGAAAAGATAGCCTGTTCAACAAATGGTGCTGGCAGAACTGGAAATCCATATGCAGCAAAATGAAATTAAACCTCTACCTCTCACCCTGCACAAAACTCAACTCAAAATGGATCAAAGACATAGGAATTAGACCAGAGACCTTGCACCTAATAGAAGACAAAGTTGGCCTGAATCTTCATCATGTTGGCTTAGGATCAGACTTCCTCAATAAGCCTACCACAGTACAAGAAATCAAAGCAAGAATCAATAAATGGGATGGACTCAAACTAAAAAGTTTTTCTCAGCAACGAATACAATCAAGAATGTGAAAAGAGAGCCTACAGAGTGGGAGAAAATCTTTTCCACATGCACTTCAGATAGAGCACTAATCTCCAGAATTATAAAGAACTTACAAAACTTTACAACAAAAATACAAAGAACCCAATCAATAAATGGGTCAAGGAACTGGACAGATACTTTACAGAAGAAAACACAGGTGATTAATATATATATGAAAAAGTATTCAACATCTCTAGTAATTAGAGAAATGCAAAGTAAAACAACTTTAAGATTTCATCTCACTCCAATTAGAATGGCTTTTATCAAGAACACAAACAAAATAGATGTTGGCATGGATGTGGGGAAAAAGGCACACTTTTACATTGCTGATGGAGTTACAAATTGGTGCAGCCGCTCTGGAAAACAGTATGGAGAATTCTAAGGAAACTTTGAATGAGCTCATCTTTATATTGCTTTTTCACAATGAAAAAGTAGCTACTTCTGCATCATTTTTTTAAACCAGGAAATGAGCACAAAAGTTACACTGTATTGTACAAAGTTTTAGGTTTTCACTCTAGTTTCTTGTTTGACACATAAAGCCTTAGCATAGCTTTTCTTTACCTATAAATTATATCATTTAAATAATAAAAATAGTGATTTCAAATTATGGACCCAGAGTCAGAAATCACAAATTAAAGATATTTTGAAAGCATGTCTCCTTTTGTAGAGACATGTTGACAAAATAAACTTTCCATTTGTAGTCAATCTTACTGAGAATTCAAAGAATACAGAAATCTGCTAAGCATCTCATTCTCTCCATAATCTAAAATCTTAAGATGTCTTCATTTCTCTGTATAAAAAGTTTCAAGAAAATTAGCTTTTTAAATGTTAATGATTATCACAGTGATTTGCACTAGTTGGCTGTTAATAGTAGATGCTATTCAATTAATAATTTTAGCATTTTTTATGTAATTTGCATTAGAAATTCTCAATTTCAAAAAATTTACCCAGGGTTTTAAGTCAAGGTCTTATTATTTTGTGTATCTGTCCATCTGCCAATCCTTCAAGTCAAGATTAAGTGTCACACCCACTTACCATATCACCTCAAATCTGAGATCAATTCTTCAAAAGAAATTTAACCTACATTTACCTTTCTATTCTTAATACTTCGGTTTCATACAACTTATCACTCAGTTTCATTTTGCTTATATTTTTACCTTGTTATTTTAGAAATGCAGTCCTTGCCTTTACACTTCAAGCTTTTTGAGATCAGGGACCACATTCTGTATTTCTTCCAGAGTCACCAAAGTATCTTGTCCAGTTCTGGACAAGTTAGGTATGTGAAAAAGATTATATAATTTGTTTTTTAGGATGATCCTAATTAAAAAAGGAATACAATTACAATGGGTTGGTAAAGAGAATTATCTGGACAGTGATTATGTGAATACAAATATGAAGTACTTTAAGGCAAAGTATATAAGTCAAAGATATAAAGCAAAGGCTGAGGATGAACCTCAGTGGTAGAGCTCTTGCCTAGCATGTGCAAGGCCCTGGATTCCATCCCCAACACCAAAAATAAAACAAAACAAAAACAAAATTCAAATGTATTTTATTCATTAGTATAATTTTTACAAGGGCATAGTTAAAACTTCTTAATAGCACTTTAAATTGTGGTTATATGTAGGTTTAATAAAGGCTAGAGAAAAAATTTTTTAAAGAATTGTATAAAGCTATGTATGCAGCTTTTACATTGATTGGAGTGGCCATGCAGAGAAAAGAAAACAGGCAATATGGGTAAAGTATACAAAACGCATACTATAAATACCCCAACTATTACTGGGGAAGAGTTTGTGGCTATCCTAAGTGTTTTTAGGGAGAGGAGGATTATCAAGGTGTGATTTGATGTCCTACACAGAACACATCAATTGAAAGTTTTTAGTTTTGGTACATTATCAAAGTAGTACCTTACAGAACCAATCTTCATTAATGCCTTGGGAAATGATGTAGAATTAAAGGAAAAAAAGGGATAATGTATCTTGATATTACTTCTAGGTAAGTAATGATAATATAGGACATCACTTTTTTCAGGATGTGCTTTTCAATCTTCTTGAATCAAAACAAGGTTTATTTAGGTATGGATATACTGAGAAAAACAAAGTCTATCCACTGTAGTTTATAATGCAGAAGATTTTATCCACTCCTGGCATATACAGAAATATTGTAGCACATAGTGGCAAAATTCAAGTAACACAGGCAATCAAGTTGAGTTATGTAAAATAATTTCTTCTGAGGGGAGAAATGTATAAGATCAAATGCAGTGTATTTATCAGATATAAATAGAATAAACATAAAACTGGGCAACTTACTACTTTCTTACTAATATATCATATAAATTATCAAATAGTTTAAAAATAATCTTTTTAAGTGGTAAGTCACTCCCACTTCCTAGCAGAAGAGAAAGTAACGTAGTAGCCACACTATACCACCTATTTGAGTTATGTAAAATGGAAGCAACTAAATGGTATTATCTTAGCTAATTATAAAATAACAATTACTAAACTATTCTGAATTAATTATATATACTAAGATCTTTGTATAGTGAACTCTTGTCATTTGTAACTTCTAAAAGGTGTCATAACAACTGAAATAGACTTGAATCAGCATTTGTAGTAGGGTTAGTAATAGCCCCCCCCAAAATCCACATGTATCAAAAGTAAATTAAAACCCTATCTCTCACCCTGCACGAACTCAACTCAAAGTGGATCAAAGACTTAGGCACTAGGATAGAGACCCTGCGCCTAACAGAAGAAAAAGTAGGCCCAGATTTTCAACATGTGGTTTAGAATCTGACTTCCTTAACAAAAAGTACAAAAAGTAAAATCAATAAATGGGATGAATTCAAACTAAAAAGCTTCTTCTCAGCAAACCAAACAAGCATGTATATGCTATGTCAATGCTATGTAAGTAATTTTACTGTACTACTTAGGGAATAATGATAATGAAAAACGTTTGCACATGTCCAGTATATATAAAATTTTTTTCAAATATTTTCAATCCTAGTAGAATCGGCAGATGTGGAACCCGTGGATACAGAAGGTCAACTATATTCTGATTTTCTTCCATTCAGGACCATTGTGTGCTTTAATCTAATTAATGATTATTTTAATCTCCTTGGTTAAGGTTCCCATTGCTTATCTTTGAAGTTGCCTCGCTATCCTACAGATGATACCATTACCAAAAAAATCTTTAAACAGAAATATGAATGCAATTGCTAACTCAGTATTTATTATTATTTTTGACACTTTTTTTTTTATGGTACATGGGTACAGTAGAAATCTCTATTTTAGAATCCCAATATTAACATCTATTTTTAGTAGGGTGCCTCTGCAAAGTACTGATGTGTCCTATGGAGTTTTGGACAATATCTAGGAGCTGCTCATGAATGGTTTTATAAATAAGCTACAATGGTGGGGGAACACCTAAGGGCACAAAAAGTTCTGTTCTAAGTCAGTCTGAATTTGATCTGCCTTTGAAAAATGGTTGATTACTTTAACACAGCATTCCAGAGTGGCTATGACACAGAAAAATCTCACTGGGGCTGGGATCACTGTTTCTGTTAGGTAGTTTCTGTTTCTCACAGAAACAGTGAACAAGCAAACACTGGACAAAAGTTATAATGTGACAAAATATCATGCTATGAAATAATTAGGAAATATAACTTAATAGGACATAGTATAAAATGTCATAATCATTCTTTTTTCTGAATTTAAACCAGTTTACCCTGTTTAGAAACAATTAGGTTGCTAATAACTCTCACCAGGAAAAGTTAAAACCATAAAATCTTTTATTTTTTTTTAAATGCTAAAGATACCATTCTGGTTCTTTTCCATTTGAAGATAGCAGATACTTAAGGCAAATTTCTCACCCCCCCGCCCCTTAAAAGAGGAAGCACTAAATTGTACCTATTTGATAAAACAGCAACAGAAAATTTTCATTAAAAACTTGTGTCAACAACTCCATTATCAGTTATCATAAGCTAAAACTCTCCAAACCAGTGATCCTCAAAAAATTATAAAAATATCAAGTATCACTAACTCTCCAATAAAAATAAAATGATAAAATATGGACTTGAGAAAAATGCAGTTCTAGCAATAGGATATACTAGAAGGAGATGAGAAAGTAGGATGAAGAAATGAGATTTTCTTCCTGATTTGGAGAGGTTTTATTTATTTTTTCACCATTTATTAGCATTATCTCTAGCAATGATATTTTGCATCAACTCCCCACTTCTTTTAGTATCCTGGAATTGTCACATTGCAATTCTCAGAGATATCAGTAAGCAGTATCCCCTCTTCTATTCCTGGGCCCATAGGCACTTTTTTTTTTTTTTTTTTTCACCATGAGACCAATAAAGCAAGGTCAGTCTGCAAAAAAAACAAGAAACTACAACAGATGCTCAAAAATTGAGATGGTAACACATGATCCCATGTAAGCTACAACCCCTGCATGTGATTTTCTGTTACCTTGTGCCCCCATATTGTACTTCCTTGGCATACCACATCACCAACATTTTCAAAGACAAAACTGGATAGACTTCCATGACTTTTACATTTTTGCCTAATATTTTAGGAAAAAAGCTGCTCTTATTACATGGAAGAATAATTCTTCCAACTTTACACTAAATAAAATTCTCTTTGATTCTTCAGGAATCCCACTCCAATTTTTCCCATCTTCATTCAATATCTCACTCAGAATATGCTATGTGCAAGACATTTTAGAAGAAAAATTCTAGGCAATTTAAAAATATAAAAACATTTCCTTTCTTTATGACACTTAACATCTTAAAGAAGAGGTGGATAATTAAATCAGCAATTACTTTAATGCATGATGATGTTATGATGGGGAAATGCTGAGTGCTATAATAGTACAGAAGAGGAATCTATTCCAGTTCAGTAAACTGGCACCAAATGAGACTTGATGGCAAAATAAGAGAAAGCCATGCAAGGGGAATAAAGAATATAGAAGTTCTTTGGGCAGAAGGAAGTAACAGATGCAAAGGCCCAAATGTGAGCATGAATGTGGCACATCTGAGCCATTTTTAAAAATATGGGTACCAGGAGCAGTGGTGCTCACCTATAATCACAGGAACTCAGGAAGCTAAAGCAAGAGGATCACAAGTTTGAGGCCAGCCTCAGAAACTTAGCAAGACCTTGTCTCAAAATAAAAATAAAATGCGCTGGGAATACAGCTCAGTGGTAAAGTGCCCCTGGGTTCAATTCCCAGTACTCCCCTTGGAAAATGTATGTGTGTATGCCTGTACAATACAGACATACATATACACACACACATACACATATATATGTGTGACTGAAATGGAAAGTAGCTAATGATGCAACTGAAGAAGCAAACCAGGACCAGTTTGTGAAAGGCACGTAAAAAGCTTTGAAGTCAATTATTCTTTCTAGCATTTGAAAACTTTTATACTTCACTGTGCTTTTTTTAAATATCTAAATTAATTCCAATGTTTTACATTTTAAAAATTTCCCTTCATCCTCAAACTGCCTTCCTTCTCCCCTTCTCTCAAAAATCTGTACTGAAATTCTTGCAACCACATGCATCAGAAACTTTCATTTTCAAAACCAAAGGACATGTCACAGTTTTCTTTTTATTTGAACTAGCATGGCTTCTATGAAGCAAAGCCAGTCTGGTTTTAATCCTATATCCCTTACTCTCCTTATCAGTGTCCTTTGTAGACTCTATTTTTGTGCCAGTTCCTTAATGACTACATTCTCATACTCAGCTCCTTTCTCCACATCCTCTCCCTGAGTGCTTTCAACCACTCTTATGGTTAAGCCTATACATAATACACTGGTGACTTTTAAGTCTCGATTTCTAGTCCATATCAGTCTTCTGAGTATCAAACCTATTTACTAAGCTTTGTACTAAATGTACCCATTTCAATGTCTCACAGGCTACTCAAATTTACCAAATCTAAAACTAAACATCCATTTGCCCCACAAACCTGCTTTATCTCTAATAAACAAAAGCTCTGCTCACATAGTAGCCCAAATTAAAACCAAGAGAATCATCCTTGGTTTTGAGGTTTTTTTTTTTTTTTCCTTTTTCCTTATCACCCCATCTAATCACCAGGATTTTATTTTATTTTTTTTGCCTATTCTACATCCTAAATACACCTGTCCTCTTATCTCTATCTCAATTATTCCTAATTTAGTTTCAGTTCCCATTACCTGTCATTTAGATTACTGTGACAGCCTTTCAATTATACTTCCTGCTTTTTCTAGTCCTATGTTTCATTCATCACATTTACTAGAGTGATCTTTTAAAATGGAAATCTGACTATGTTAATTCTGCTTTAAGATTCTAAAGCTTTATTATTGATTGCAAGGTAAGGCCCCTTTATGGTTGTAGCCTCCTCATCAATCAAGTTTCATCTTTTACAACTCCCTCTTCAAAGTCCAAAATATCTGCAGTCCTGCACCTTAACCCATCTTCAAGCTCTTTTCTCATGCTTCCTCACCATGCTTTAAAAGAATCTGTTGTATACTTAAAACCACATCACTCTGACCCTTCCAGAATTTTTTATCCTCAGATTTCACTGTGTCCCTATAAAGAAAAACTATTTGAAGGGACAATTCCATGATTGTTATGTAAAATATTGTTCATTATGTTGCTCAATGCCTGTCATATGGTGAGACTCATGATCAGTATCATTTAAGAAGTCATCAACCAAAGGACGAATGATCTCACTGATAAGCGGATGATGACACATAATGGGGGGTGGGAGAGGTTAGTGTTAGGGTTAGGGTTAGGGTTAGGGTTAGGGAGGGTAGCAAGAATGGAGGAAGGAAGGACTGTATAGAGGGAAAAGAGGGGTGGGAGGGGTGGGGGGAAGGAAAAAAATAACAGAATGAATCAAACAACATTACCCTATGTAAATTTATGATTACACAAATGGTATGCCTTAACTCCATGTACAAACAGAGAAACATTATGTACCCCATTTGTTTACAATAAAAAAAAAGAAGTCATCAATCCATAAAATCAATAAATCATTAAAAGGTTGTTAAATGAACAGAAAAGCTCTTATTGCTTTACTACTTATAGATTTTGAGAGCAATGTGATGAATTGTCCTTCCCTTGAGTAGTAAAAAGTTCATGATTAAGGTTTATGCTTTTTAAAACAAAAGCATTTCTGAGACTTTTTTTCTTGTTTATTTCTTAACTACACTCTTTTGTTTTAAAGTCATTTCTTTTATATAAAGCTATTTTTACTGGAACCTACCTTAAAGGTTGTTTCAAAATAAAAGGATAACAATCAACTTAGAATGTAGAAACTCCACAAATTTCATATTTGCCCCTCTTTTGGGGGGGAATATTTAAATCCAATAGCATAAATAAGAAATGGATGGGGGAGGTAACTTACTGCAGTAAAATCTTCATTATATATCATATCTGCTGACATCATTGTTTTAATTAATTAATAATATTAAATATATTAAATGAATAGTTTAATGATTTTGTTTAGAAACTAGATTATATTACACTTTTATTAACCTTGATATTGAGAATAATTTCCCTGTGTTTTGTATGCCTATTCTTATTTTAAAATCATTTCTAAATACAGGTGTCTTTGCAAATTAGTTCAAGTAAAGAAGATACCATGTTATAAGTAATGTCCCTAGAACGTGAGACCCATATAACCCCATCTTTCCTCTTGGGAAAACTCAAAGAAGCCTTCTATCCTGCACTATAGATCAAATCTTCTTGCCTTATTTTTCTCTTAACACTTCTTACCAACAAAAACAAACCTGATTATTTTTTTACTTTATGTAATCTCTGTCTTATTACCACAATTAAAAATTCTCATGAGAGATGTCTAAGTTCATTACCAACATATTTTTAGCACCCAAAATATATTGTTGGTTAAATAAAGGGGTGAGTAGATTACACTTAAGGGAACATTGGAAAAGGATTTAAAATGATTAAGACATTACAATATAACACTAGCCAACATACAAACCAGGGGTGGCTATCCTGCAAGCATTAATCCAATTTCAACTAGTGGCATTTACCATGGTCAAAATAATTTAGACTACTAATAGAATAGTATAATATTTGTCTGCTAATATCTACATAAGTCTACTAATATCTACATATATTATTCACATGTGAATAATGCTTATTCATTCATAAGTTATTTTATATATATATATATATATATATATATATATATATATACACACACACACATACATTTTAGTTCATTCCAAATATTTTTATTATGGTATGAGATCAAAATCCATCATTTTAATTTTAATGTCTGAATCTAAGGAGTTTTAACTGGAATGAAGTAGGATAGAGGTCTAAAAATTATACCATGACGTTTTTCTACTACTACTACTTACTACTACTGCTGCTGCTACTAAGTAACTTTTACTGGGACTTTATAATGCTTCTGGCATTATATTAGTGTTCTAGTCAATTTTATTACCAAAATACCAAAATACCTAACAGGAACAATTGGAGGAAAAGATTATTTGGGGGCTCAAGGTTTCAGAGGTCTCAGTCCATAGGTGGTTGGTTGACTCCAAAAGTGGCTCAGAACATCACACCAGAAAGCAGAAAGAGAGGTTCTCCACATCATTGACAAAATATATATCCCCAAGGCATTCCCCCAGTGACCCACCTCCTCAGCCACACCCTATCTGACTATAGTTACCACCCAGTTAATCCCTATCAGTGAATTACTGCAATGATTAAGTTAAGGCTCTCATAACCCAATCATTTCACCTCCAACTTTCTTGCATTGTCTCACACATGAGCTTTTGGTAGACACAAAATATCTAAATCATAACAGTTAATAAAGAAATATCTCAGGAGCTAAATAGTAATAAATTCAAATCTTGAGTTCTGGATCTAGGACTACAGACTATAATAGTATAAGGAGTATATCAAATGTAGTCAGTAAGTTTTTGTAGATCCTGTATGAAAACTTGAAATTCAATTCAACATTCTTTTTCTCTGTTCCTATGATTTATATACATGGTAGTCTATTATAACAATATAAATCAGAATATTTGCTTTATATAAATAGAAAAAGAACAATAGTATTTTATAAGGCTGATGATGTTAATAAATTCATTTCAGAAAAATTAATACAAACCATGACCATAAAACCATAATCATGAATATTCAAATTTAATAGCCCAAAGTATAAATGTAGCTAGACAAGAATGTTGAAATATTACAGCACTAAAACTACTATTTGCAATAAAATAATGTCTCTACCACATGAAATAACAAGTGCTTTGTGGTAACTATGTAAATAACTCATTTTACAAAGAATAGCACCTTGCTATTAGAAAATATTAAAACTAAAAACTTAGTTTTAGCTGTATCCAAAAGAAATCAATTGTTCTAGCATACTAAACCTCCATTTCTGCGAACTGTATTTAATAAAGCAATCTCAAATGAGAACATGTACCTGTTGCCAAGAAAATGTTCAAATGATATAGCAGTCATTGTATTTTGGAAATATAGTAGTAATAATTCATTCAATGGCGTACTAAGGGATGAATTCCAAAACTTAAATGAAGAAGCAATGGAAGAAAAGATGGCATTCTGAAAATACAGTATTTACTGGGACTCAGAATTATATAAAAAATCAAATACATGGAGAAACAATGTTAAATACAAAATTAACAGCTGATAAAATGTTTAAAAGGATAATTTTTCTTTGATTGAATGACTTAGAAGTTCAAATCAAACACATTCAAAGAGAAAGTTCTAGAGATTGAAATGGAATGAATTACACAATACATGAATAAGTCAAAAAACCCAATTATTATGCAACTATTAATGCAATATTAAAAATATAAAAAGAGGGGGAGATCCAAGATGGTGAACTAGAAGAAGGCTGTGTTCCTTGTTGCTCCTTAACGCCGGTTTCAAGCAGAGGATATCTGTTTCTCAGTGAGGCAGTTTTTGCTGCATATGGATCCCCTGGTGTTTACCCATTTGTCTGCTGTGATGACATGCAGTCTGCCAGCATATAGATGCCTTTTTTGATAGCAGACTGCTCACTGTCAGGCATCTATCATCCGCCACTTGCCTGCCTCTCACCTATCCATCACCCAACGCTCGAGGTTCACCTCCCGATCCTCCAAAAACAGTCAGCAAACTGATCGCCAACTGCCAATGGAGGACCAGCTGCCTGCTGCTGCCTAGAAGTTCACTGTTACAGTACCTGCAGGTTTGATTACACGTGGCTGCCCCCATTTTGAGAAAACAGCCAGGCCCCATAGGAACCCTGTCCAGATTGACTGAGCCCCGTCTCCAGGATACCTCACCCCAACCGATCACTCTGCATCTGGGGCCCTCACATCTACTGACTGCTCCCTGCCGCCAGGACCCCCAAACCAACTGACTGCGCCCTATCACCGGGACCCCAGAACAACTGATTGCACCCAGCCTCCAGGATCCCACAACCACACCAAACACACCGGACCCCCAGAACCCCTGCCGGACCAACTGCATCCCGTCTCCAGGATCTCCAGCTGACCACGTCCACCCCTGAGCTGCAGCTCCCCATTTGCCAACACATTTCCAAGCCAGAGCAAACATCTTGGATAATCCTGGAAGCCACAGCTCTGATCTTTGGGTGGGGCAAATCTGATCCTGCGACGCCTGCTGGAGGCTTGAAGCTCATTGTCACGTACCTCTCATACATCAGGCTACTGAACACTGGGAGGTTTCATTACTATATGGCTGTTATACAGTAGATTTTCTTTTTTCTCCTTTTTAAAAAAAATTTAAGTTTTTATTTCTTTACTTTTCTTGCTCTCTTTTCCTTTTGTTTACCTGCTCCCTCAGAGTCTTTCTCCCTTTTTTGCATGCTAATCTCCGATCTCTTTTGATTATACTATCACCCTTTCTATTTTCCAAAACTTCTGTATATTCTTCTCTTACCCCATTAACAGCCACATTCTACATCCCTCTTCATCCTCTTTGTCCTCCATTAGAAACTGCAGACCTTATTGTAAACCTGTTTGTTTTACTGAGGATAACATTTGAACTCATCTTGTTTATAATGACAATTTTGTTATTGTCCCCATTGGGGCTATTTGGTCTAGGATTGCATGTGTCTGATTTGGGCACTGCTAATCTTGATCTCCCCTTAAAGAAAGGGTTTTGGAAACCTATAGGACCACTATAAGCCTATAGGGGGAAATCTGCAATACCCCAGATCTGCACTGCTAGAGGGGAAGATACATGAATAACATGAAAAAACAAGGGAAGAAAATGATCCAAACAAATCTAGATTCTATATTAATAGAATCCAATGACAGTATGGTAGAAGAAATGTCAGAAAAGGACTTCAGATTATACATGATTAAGAGGATTCATGAAGCAAAGGATGAGATAACAGAGCAAATGCAGGCAATGAATGATAATACCCATAAGCAGTTGAAAGAGCACCTGCAGGAAGCAAACGATCATTTCCACAAAGAGATAGAGATTCTGAAAAAAAAAAAAAAAGAAAAAAAGAAAAAAAAAACGGAAATCCTTCAAATGAAGGAGACAATAAACCAAATAAAAAACTCAATGGAAAGCATCACCAAAAGACTAGACCACGTGGAAGACAGAACCTCAGACAATGAAGACAAAATATTTAATCTTGAAAATAAAATTGCCCAAACAGAGAAGATGGTAAGAAATCATGAACAGAATCTCCAAGAACTATGTGACATCATGAAAAGACCAAATTTAAGAATTATCGGGATTGAGGAAGGCACAGAGATACAAACCAAAGGAATGAACAACTTATTCAATGAAATAATATCAGAAAATTTCCCAAACCTGAAGAATGAAGTGGAAAATCAAATACAAGAGGCTTACAGAACACCAAATGCACAGAATCACAACAGATCCACACCAAGGCACATTATAATGAAAATGCCTAACATTCAAAATAAAGATAGGATTTTGAAGGCCGTGAGAGAAAAGCATCAGATTACATATAGGGTGAGACCAATACGGATGACAGCTGACTTCTCAACCCAGACTCTAAAAGCTAGAAGGGCCTGGACAAACATATTTCAAGCTTTGAAAGACCATGGTTGCCAACCACGAATCCTATACCCAGCAAAACTAACCTTCAGATTTGAAGATGAAATAAAATCCTTCCATGATAAACAAAAGTTAAAAGAATTTACAAATAGAAAGCCTGCACTACAGAATGTTCTCAACAAAATATTCCATGAGGAGGAAATGAAAAACAAAAATGTAGGTCAGTAAAGGGAGGAACTACCCTAGAGAAAAACCACTCAAAGGAGAAACCAAGCCAACCTAAAAAACAAAAATAAGCCCAAATGACTGGGAATACAAATCATATCTCAATAATAACCCTGAATGTTAATGGCCTAAACTCATCAATCAAAAGACATAGACTGGCAGAATGGATTAAAAAGAAAGACCCAACAATATGCTGCCTGCAAGAGACTCATCTCATAGGAAAAGACACCCACAGACTAAAGATGAAAGGATGGGAAAAACCTATCACGCACATGGACTCAGTAAAAAAGCGGGGGTTTCCATCCTTATATCAGATAAAGTGGACTTCAAGCCAAAGTTAGTCAGAAGGGATAAAGAAGGACATTTCATACTGCTTAAGGGAACCATAAATCAGGAAGACATAATGATCATAAATATTTATGCCCCAAACAGTATGGTAGAAGAAATGTCAGAAAAGGACTTCAGATTATACATGATTAAGAGGATTCATGAAGCAAAGGATGAGATAACAGAGCAAATGCAGGCAATGAATGATAATACCCATAAGCAGTTGAAAGAGCACCTGCAGGAAGCAAAAGATGGTGCATCCCTGTACATCAAAAAATCCTTCTCAATTTCAAGAATCACATAGACCACAACACAATAATTCTGGGTGACTTTAACGCACCACTGTCACCACTAGATAGATCTTCCAAACAAAATCCAACCAAAGAAACCATAGAACTCCATAACACAATCAATAACCTAGACTATAATAGATATATATAGAATATTCCATCCATCAATGAGCGAATTCACTTTCTTCTCAGCAGCACATGGAACCTTCTCGAAAATAGATCATATGTTATGCCACAAAGCAGCAAAGCAGCCCTAAGGAAATGCAAACAAACAGAGACACTGCCTTGTGTTCTATCAGATCATAATGGACTGAGAGTAGAAATCAATGACAAAATAAAAAAGGGAAATTACTCCAACACCCGGAGACTAAATAATATGCTATTGAATGAAACATGGATAACAAAAAACATCAGGGAGGAGATTAAAAAATTCTTACAGGTCAATGAGAACGATGATACAACATATCAAAATCTCTGGGACACTATGAAAGCAGTACTTAGAGGAAAATTCATTGCATGGAGCGCATTCCAGAAAAGAATGAAAAGTCAACAATTAAATGACCTAACATTACAGCTCAAAGCCCTAGAAAAAGAAGTAGAGAATAACAGCAAAAGTAGTAGAAGACAGGAAATAATTAAAATAGGTGCTGAAATCAATGAAATTGAAGAAAAAAGAAACAATTCAAAAAATTCACAAAACAAAAAGTTGGTTCTTTGAAAAAGTAAACAAAATAGACACACTCTTAGCCACAATAACAAAGAGAAGGAGAGAGAAGACTCAAATTACTAAAATACATGATGAAAAAGGAAATATCACTACAGACACCACTGAGATACAGAACATAATGAGAAGCTACTTTGAAAATCTGTATTCCAACAAAATAGAAACTACTGAAGACATTGACAAATTTCTACAGACATACACACCTCCCAAACAGAACCAGGAGGACATACACAATTTAAACAGACAATATCAAGCAATGAAATAGAAGAAGCCATTAAAAATCTACCATCCAAGAAAGGCCCAGGACCAGATGGATTCTCAGCCGAGTTCTACAAGACGTTCAAAGAGGAACTCATTCCAATACTTTTCAAAGTATTCCAGGAAACTGAAAAGGAGGGTATCCTAATCATTCTATGAAGCTAATATCACCCTCATACCCAAACCAGGAAAAGACACATCAAGGAAAGAAAATTTTAGAACAATATCCTTGATGAATATGGATGCAAAGATCCTTAACAAAATACTGGCAAACTGTATCCAAAAACATATTAAGAAAATTGTGTACCACGATCAAGTGGAGCTCATCCCTGGAATGTAAGGATAGTTTAACATCCGTAAATCAATAAACATAATCCATTATGTCAATAGACTTAAGGATAAGAATCATATGGTTATTTCAATGGACGCAGAAAAAGTGTTCTGCAAAATACAACACCCCTTCATGCTCAAAACACTAGAAAAAATAGGGATAGTAGGAACATACCTGAACATTGTAAAGGCTACTTATTCTAAGCCCACAGTCAACATCTTTCTTAATGGAGAAAAACTGAAAGAATTCCCTTTAAAAACGGGAACAAGACAGTGATGTCCTCTTTCACCACTTCTATTCAACACTGTCCTCGAAACTCTAGCCAGAGCAATTAGACATTAAAGAGATTTCTAAAAGAAATTAATTTCTTTTTAAAAAAACTCCTCCACAAAACTTCTAGACCTCATCAATGAATTCAGCAAAATAGCAGGCTATAAAATCAACACGCATAAATCTAAAACATTTTTATACGCAAGCGATGAAACAGCTGAAAGGGAAATGAGGAAAACAACCCCATTTGCAATAGCCTCAAAAAAATAAAAATAAAATACTTGGGAATCAATCTAACCAAAGAGGTAAAAGATCTCTACAATGAAAACTACAAAACATTGAAGAAAGAAATTAAGAAAGACCTTAAAAGATGGAAAGATCTCCCATGTTCTTGGATAGGCAGAATTAATATTGTCAAAATGGCCATACTACCAAAAGTGCTATACAGATTCAATGCAATTCCAATTAAAATCCCAATGATGTACCTTACAGAAATAGAGCAAGCAATCATGAAATTCATCTGGAAGAATAAGAAACCCAGAATAGCTAAAGCGATCCTTAGCACAAAGAATGAAACAGGAGGTATCGTGATATCAGAACTTCAACTATACAACAAAGCAATAGGAACAAAAACAGCATGGTATTGGCATCAAAATAGACAGGTAGATCAATGGTACAGAATAGAGGACATGGACACAAACCCAAATAAATACAATTTTCTCATACTAGACAAAGGGGCCAAAAATATGCAATGGAGAAAAGATAGCCTCTTCAACAAATGGTGCTGGGAGAATTGGAAATCCATATGCAACAGAATGAAACTAAACCCCTATCTCTCACCCAGCACAAAAATCAACTCAAATGGATCAAGGACCTTGAAATCAGACCACAGACCCTGCATCTTATAGAAGAAGAAGTAGGTCCAGATCTTCAACATGTCAGCTTAGGTTCAGATTTCCTTAACAGGACTCCCATAGCACAAGAAATAAAAGCAAGAATCAACAACTGGGATAGTTTCAAACTAAATAGCTTTCTCTCAGCAAAGGAAACTATCAGTAATGTGAAGAGAGAGCCTACAGAGTGGGAGAATATCTTTGCCACTCATACTTCAGATAGAGCACTAATTTCCAGAATCTATAAAGAACTCAAAAAACTCTACACCAAGAATACAAATAACCCAATCAAAAAATGGGCTAAGGATATGAACAGACACTTCACAGAAGATGTACAAGCAATCAACAAACATATGAAAAAATGTTCACCATCTTTAGTAATAAGAGAAATGCAAATCAAAACTACACTAAGATTCCATCTCACCCCAATTAGAATGGCGATTATCAAGAATACAAGCAACAATAGGTGTTGGAGAGGATGTGGGGAAAAAGGTACACTCATACATTGCTGGTGGGACTGCAAATTAGTGCAGCCACTCTTGAAAGCAGTGTGGAGATTCCTTAGAAAACTTGGAATGGACCTACCATTTCACCCAGCTATCCCACTCCTCGGCCTATACTCAAAGGACTTAAAATCAGCATAGTACAGAGATACAATCACATCAATGTTCATAGCTGCTCAATTCACTATACCCAGCCTGTGGAACCAATCTAGATGCCCTTCAATTGATGAATGGATAAAGAAACTGTGATATATATATATATATATATATATATATATATATATATATACACACAATGGAATATTACTCAGCTATAAAGAATAATAAAATTATGGCATTTTCAGGCAAATAGATGAAATTGGAGAATATCATGTTAAGTGAGATAAGCCAATCTCAAAAATCCAAAAGATGAATGATCTCACTGATAAGCAGATGATGACACGTAATGGAGGGTCGGAGAAGGGCAAGAATGGAGGAAGGAGGGACTGTATAGGGGGAAAAGAGGGGTGGGAGGGGTGGGGGGGAGGAAAATATAACAGAATAAATCAAACATTACTCTATGTAAATGTATGAATATGCAAATGGTATGCTGTTACTCCATGTACAAACAGAAACAACATGTATTCCATTTGTTTACAAGAAATATAAATTTAAAAAAAAAAGAAGGTATTTTAGGACTAATATTAACTATCATACATTAATTCAATGAAAATTTATTAATCTATCCACACTGTTTAAAGCACTGTTCTAGATGCTGGAGAAACAAGAACTCTTGAATAAAACCTCTTCCAGAGGCTGGGATCATGGCTCAGTGGTAGAGCCCTTGCCTAGTACATGTGAGACTCTGAGTTTGATCCTCAGCGCTGCATAAAAATAAATAATAAATAAAGGTAAAATATATATATATAAAAAGACATGTTCAACTAATATAAATGTTTTGATGATTACTGTCATGGTTATGATATTATCAGGGCATAAATCACTCCCTCTAATAAACCAGGTTACAAAACTATGGAATACAGAGGAAGGGAATTTGATGCCTGGTGTGCCTGTCACATACAGAGCACCTTCTTGAAAAGATAGCTCCTACAGGTTGATTTAGTATTTAACCTGGATAAGTAAATATCTTTACATTCATGGCAAGGTTTTACAAGTTCATGCTATGAATAAATTCAAATTTTCTACCCAGGTATTCCTAATCAGATCAACACACAAATCAAAGGAAATTATAAAAGAATTGGCTACAAGATTGGCTTCTGAAGTGACTTAACCCAAACTCTTTCCAACAGTATTCTATATAATCAGTGAATGCACCTCTCAGATTTCATGTTCTTTTATAATCACCATGGATGTAGTGATTTTAAGCAAATAGAATAAGGTTGCCATGAGGTTAGGTTGTTGTCTCCAACAGGACAGAGGTTAATATTCTAGTACATCACATATTAGTCTTTTAAAACTAGAAGCCGGGTATGACTAGGAGTCAAAAGATGCTATATTCCAATTTGTCCTTATCATACCCTAAAGCAACACAATTGCTTATGTGGATATTTCTAATCACTTTCATCTTCAAAGGTCATCTATGTAGATCTCTTCTTTATGATTTTGGGATTCCTGACCAAATTAACACTACCATCTAAAAAGGTATTCTTGTACTAGTTAGCTTTTCATTGCTGTAACCAAAATATATATATCAAGAACAATTTCAGAAGAGGAAAGATTTATTTAGCACACTAGAGGAAAGCTATTCTGTTCATGGCAGCCAGGAAGCAGAGAGGAAAAGAGACACAGAAAGGGAACAAGAACAGATAAAGTCTGCAAGGCCATTCTTCCAGTCACACCCTATCTGCCTACAGTTACTACCAACAGTCCATTCAAATTATTATTAATTTACCACATGGATTAATCCACTGATAAGGATGCAGCCTCCACGTCCAATCATTTCTTAAAAGTCCAATCTCTAAACCTTGTCTCACTGGGGACCATGCTTTCAACACAAGAGGTTTGGGGGAGGGATGTTCCAGATGCAAACCACAACATTACCACAATACTCTGAAATTGATTATTTATAAAAACTACCTCACAGAAAACTCCTAAAGCAATGCCCCTGCTCCTAAGTACTCAGTTTAGAATGCAAAAAGATTAATAAAGAAATAACTTTTATATATTATGAAAAGTGTTATAAAAGAGTACTCACTAATGTCACATCAAATATTTTTCACAAGTATATGAAGCACAAAATAAATAAGTGCATTTTGAGGTAACAGTAGCAGCATGACAAACTGATATCAACATAAGGGATCATAATAAGACCCCTAATATCAAGGTTGGCAATAGCTAGCATGGAAGTCTTCTAGAATTTACCGTTATATCCTAAAGATGCCACATTTCCTAAATACTCCCACTGTGTCCTGGTTATCCGCTAGCCAATTCAACAGAAAGATTTGAAGAGGTTAAGAATTACTTCTTTCCCTCCTTCCCCCCCCCCCACAATAAATAGGGATTGAAAGTTAGAAATAACAAAATGTAGAAATCCTGGAAGACTACCTAAACATAAAACCAGATCACAAAAAGGTCACTGTTGGAAGCAGAAAACATATTCTGGTAGATAACCTTGCATCACTATACACTACCACTGGAAAAGGAAACATTCCAGAAAGAATGTTTGGAACCTGTGAGACACAACATAAAAACAGGATTACAAGAAGAACTTGTTCATAATTTAACAGAGAAAGAGCAGTGATGCAAATTTTTCCACTGTTATCTCATCAGTGAGTAACCTAGGGGAACCACCCTGTCTTGGACTGAATATTATTTCCTTCTCCTTGCTGACAGCATTCTATGATTCTTTTTAACACAAGTTGCTACTCTAATTTCATGAAAACATACTTTTGTGTTATACTTGTTAAAAAGGTATATTTTCTTATAGTTCAACATGACATTTCTAAAACACAGAATTGAAGTTTGCAGAGGAAAGGTCACTCTCAAAATCTAACAGGAAAATATAAGTAAGTAGAACACACTACACATTTTCCATTCTCCAAGATTTATAGTTTAATTATTCCATTTACATCCTCATTTGTTAATCTAATCATAAAAAATGACCATGGAAATCATCTGCATTTAATCCCCCAATAAACAAACTCATAATTGTCAAAAAGACCTTAAAGAATCATAGTTTACAAATGTTCTTTAACTACATTTATTTAAATAATAATTAATTTAAATAATTTAAATAAATGAAGTCATCAAAATTAATTAATTCAAATAAATTAGTTATTGTTTCGTTAATGGTTAGAAGGCCCATTTAGAAAAGTTATAAGTATTTCTTGATTGATATATATCAAGAAAAAGAATGCCTTTCAATATCTTACAAAGGAAGGATCCAGAGTCAACTGGAAGCATATTTCTCTCAACATACTCCAAAAGAGGGAATATATAACATTTTCAGGGAAGTTCCAATGTCCACAGTCTCATGTAAGAACAAAAGGATCAAGACACTGATAATGTTGAAGGGTTTTCACCTTGATTAGATCATTATAATACTACTATGGACCTCCTTTGCAAATCAGAATACTCGATCCCCTCATTTTTTATAGAATAAAGATTTGCTTTAAGATTTTTCATTAATATTAGTGAGCTGATACATTCTTTTGTCTATATTGATTATTGAACATTTCAGTCATCCCTCAGTAGCCATAGTGGACAGATCTACAACTTTTTGAAGGTACCAAAATCCATACATGTTCAGGTGGATATATATATATATATATATATATATATATATACCTTATATAAATTGGTGCAGAATTGCAAATTAACCTATATACATCCTCATGTATATTTTCAATCATGTATAGGTGACTTATAATACCTAATATAAATGTTATATAAATGGTTATACTATTGTTAAGAGAATAATGACAAGAAAAAAGTTGTACATGTTCAATATGGACATAATTAAAAAAATTTTTTTTCATCCAAGCAAACCAATGGCTGAGTGATCTCTCTTATATGTGGATTGCTAACACACAACAAGGGAGGGAGAGGAAGAATAGAAGTTCAGTGGCTTGGACAAGGGGGAATGAAGGGAAGGGAAGGGGTATAGAAATAGGAAAGACAGTATAATGAATGTGATATAACTTTCCTATGTACATATATGTATACACCACAGCAAATCTCAACATCACGAACATCCACAATCCTGGGATCCTAATTAGAATAAGATATACTCCATGTTTGTACAAATATGTCAAAATACACACTACTGTGATATGTAACTAAAAAAAATTTCAATCTACAGATGCAAAACTCATACATATGTAGGTCCAGCTTTATATGGACACATAAAATCAATCTGTCAGTATGAAAATACCGCAGAATACTTCAAATAAAAGCATGCTTCAAATCTATTTAACTTAATTTCTATTATATACTAGGAATTGTGCTTGGGGTCAAGAAGGATAGCATAAACAGAGTACAGTTTCTGTCCCTGTAGAAAATATATTCTGGAAGGAGAAACTGAAATTTCAGTATTTGAAAAGAGTGAATGGGATGAAGTTAGGAAAAGTTATGAATGCCATAACTTTCATGAATGCCATGAATGTCATGAATGCCCTGGCACTGAACCAGGGCTTACAAAGTCAAATGTCTTCAGGGGCTAGATTGAAAATATAAATGAGCAAAGCTGATAGAATGGCAAACTACAGAGGATATTTCTCATCTACAGGGGCAGCCACTAGGTAGCGGTAGTGGATTGTTGTGTTGTGGAATTGTTGCCCAAGTATACTCAGATTTTTAATTTTGCAGGTACTGAGAAATTTAGAAATTTTGATTTTTTAAAGGTATAATCTCCTAATTTAACTGTTGGAAATTCATTTAAAGTTTTATCTTAATGCAGGGCAACCTGACATGTTTATAGGCCATACTTGGTCCTTTGTTGAAGACAAGATGGAGATTTCAATGATTTTAAGCAAAAAAAATGTATGAGTAAATCTGCACTTTAGAATGCCTCTTGGTGACAGATTAGAGTACAAAGGATTAGAGACAGTGAGATCAGTTATTTGCAGAACTATTACCGAAAAAATTAATATGTGGCAGCAAAAAATTAAAGACAAAATCAGCTGAATGAAAAGAACTAAGGAGTAAGCATGCAATACTTTGAGAGGTAGTAACAGATAGAGAGGAGAAACCGAAAATACAAGAACCCAAGCTGAGTGTTGGGAGTAGGAACCCATTTTGAAGGTTCTTCAGATGGTATGGGAAAGATTAGAACAAAATAACTTAGACTTAAAACAGAATAAGAATTCTTTTCTGAAACTAGAAGATGAAAGAAATAGAGTTACATTTGGAAATCATAAAAAGAAAATGAAATACATACCTATTTGCTTCTGTTATATTAGTGATATGCAGAATTCTAAGATGGTTTCTAAAGAGTCTAACACTCTGAAATACACACCCTATTTAATTCTTTCCTTTAGTGTGAGGGTAAGAATTTATTAATTCTGATGAGGTATTTACTCTTATAACTAGATTAGTTTATGACAAAGTTGACTTATAAAAAGGAAACTCTGCCATTTGAGCCTGATCAAATCAAGTGAGTATTAAAGGAGACTGGGTTTTCCATTAAGAGTTGGGATTAGATTTGAAGGAAGTTCTCTGCTGCTGGTCTTGAAGATGGAGCATACCATGAGAATGGTCAATAGGAGATGAGATCAACATTTGGCTAACAATCACCAACAAACTGAATGCTACCAAGAACTACGTGCCCTTGGAAGAAGAACCTGAGTGTCAGATGACAACGCGTCCCAGCTGATACTCTGATTTCACCCTCTTGAGATCCTGAGAAGAAAACCCAGTTGTGCCATGCCTGAACTTTTGACTTAAAAAAAGAAAAACAATATAATAAATGACTGGTGGTATAAATTTCTAAGTAGATAAAGTTTATTACATATCAATATAAAACTAATATACTTAGTAAACAGAAAACATAGTTTTTTGAATGAAACAACAAGAACGGCTTAAAAATCAGATTAGAATTGTGGTGAATGAAAATCAAGCAGCGGGTCTGGTCTCACCAAGATATGTCCAAATGTCATACTGGGCAACAAATATTTCACTAGGAAGAGAAGTAATTACTTGTGTTAAATAAATGAAAGAAGGCAGACAGTCAGAACTTGGTTTTTGGTGTGTCCACCTGAAAGCAGACAGATGCAGTAACCTCACAAGACACAATGTCATTCAGTAGTAGTTGGCAGTTAACAAAAAAAGTCATAAGCTATTCCTGTAAAATGAACACCTTCAGAAGGTTTAGCCATGAACTTTAGAAACAAACAATATATTCAAGCTTCTCCAGTCAGTAGAAAAAATGACTGAGTTACTCCTAAAATTCTAAAATGAAAATAATACGTGAATGGCAAAAGCTGAATGCATCAATACTTAAATTATTTCACAAAGCACTTCAATAATTAGGATAGACATAAAAGTTATGAAAGAATAATAGTATTATTGCTGTCCTGTTGGCATTTAATCATTTAATTTTTTGAGATCATTCTGTTTACAGTCATACTTACTCTCTGGTTTCCACAGTAATAAACACACAGCCTGTTTATTTTAAATATTTCATCCTGAAATGAGAGGATTTCTTTTTCTCAAATTCATACTGCACTCTAACCAAGTTGCCAAGCCAAAAAGAACACAGGAGACCAAATGTTAAAAAGACAAGCAAGATCCAAAATGAACATTATCCAGTCTTTAGATTAGAGAAGAAATATGTAAAACTCCAGCTGTTCTAGCTTAAAGGAAGGATGGCCAAGTTTGGCCTAGTCTTTTTCTCTTGAGAGAGACAAGCAACTCATGATATACTGTGCCCATTTTGTTCAGTATGTTTATTTATGTTACTATTTAGTATCATTTTATGTTACTAAGCACAGCTCTCGCTTTGTTTCATCTTTCTCTTTCAACTTTCAACTCTCTTCCCCCAAAGAAAACTGAGGAAAAAAAAAAAAAAAAAAAACTCTCTCTAGATTTAAAACTGACAATCTAGTCCAAATCAAATACTATAAGAAAACCAATCTCTGAAGAAATATAATTTAAAATTCAGAGTTCTGTAATCAGCATATATTTTAAATGGAATGAAAGTATTCCCTTTAAATTTAGTCAAAAACCAATATCATCCATAATTTAGAAAATGAAATAGTATACTGTAAAATCCCTATTTCCTAAGAAATTAGAAAATAAATATGGAATATATTCCTTTAAAAATGTAAGCAGAAAATATGGAGACTATAAAACTTATTAAAAATATTCAGAAGTTTAGCACTAATTCAAAATAATCAAACATCAAATAATTCCCCCGTCCCCTACCAACAGTTCCTTGAATTTATCCTTCTTGGTCCCCTTAGTTTACATGCACCAGCATGAACTAGTGTACCCTAAGTCAAATGCATGATGGTCATCCTGATTCTCCCTTCAGCATCGCCCTGATATTCTCTTGGTTATACATCTTTTTCCTAGAACAAATGTCATGAGTTAGAAACTTGAATCTTCATGAATCTTCGATCTTTGGTAAAATGTGCATTTAAATCTATGCCAGTTCTTTAGCTATAAGTTCTGATGTTCAGTCCTTTGGCTGCTGTTCAATTCTACACCTCAATCTTTCTTTTAATTTCTTCTTTGGCACATGAATTATCTTGTGCACAAGTTTTGTCAAGGAGGCAATTTTTTAATTAGTTCATTTTAATTATACGTGATAGAAGTATCCATTTTGATATAATTGTACAAACATGGAATATATCTTAATCTACTTAGGACCCCATTCTGGGGGATATACAAGATAGTGGAATCCGCTGTGGTTATTAAATGGGTAAATTATGTCAAATTTATGCCACTGTCTTTATTATTTCTATTCCCCCTACCTTTGCTTCATTCCCTGTGGCCTTATATACAGAACTTCTATTCTTCCATTGCCCGCTCCCCTTATCATGGTTAGCTTCCATAAATCAGAGAAAACATTTGACCTTATTTTCAGGGGATTGACTTTTCATTTAGTATGGTGGTCTCCACATTCATCCAATTACTGGAAAATGTCATAAAGTCATTCTGCTTCATGATTGAGAAATACTTCTTTGTGTATTTTTCCACCTTTTCTTTGCCCATTCAACAGTTGAAGGGTACCCAGGAAGGCTCCATACCATAGCTGTTGTGAATTGACCTGCTATAAACATTGATGTGGCTGCATCACTGCAGTATGCTGATTTTAAGTCCTTTGTATACATAGTGAAGTGTGAAATAGCTGGGTAAATGGTAGTTCCATTTCTCATTTTTTGAGGAATATCCATAATGCTTTCAAGAGAGGGTGCACCAATTTACAGCCCCACTGACAATGTATGCATGAACCCTTTTCCCCAAATCCTCACAAACATTTAGTGTTTCTTGTATTCTTGATAATTGCCATTCTGACTGGAGTGCAATGAAATCTCAGTTTAGTTTCAATGGGCATTTCCTTAATTGCTAGACATGTTGAACATTTTTTCATATACTTGTTGACCATTCATACTTTTCTTTTGAGAAGTGTCTATTTAGTGCCTTTGTCCATTTATCAGTTGGGTTATTTGATGTTTTTCCTGTTGTTTTTTGAGTAATTTGCATATTCTGGAAATGAATACCTTATCTGAGGTGCAGGTGGCAAAGTTTTTCTCCCATTTTGTAGGTTCTCTCTTCACACTCCTGATTGTTTCCTTTGCTATCAAGAAGTTTTCTAGTTTGATGCCATTTCATTTATTGATGTTTTATTTTACTTCTTGTACTTTAGGAGTCTTGTACTTTAGAAGTCAGTTCCTCAGCCAGTATGTTGGAGTGTTAGGACTACAATTTCTTCTAGTATGTGCAGGGTTTCTGGTCTAATTCCTAGGTTTTGATCCATTTTGAGTTGTGTTTTGTGCAGAGTGAGAGATGGGATAAATTTCATTTACTACAAAGGGAATTCCAGTTTTCTCAGCACCATTTGTTGAAGAGGCTATCTTTTATCCAATCCATGTTTTTATCAACTCTCTCTAGTATAACTGCATTTATGTGGGCTTGTCTCTATGACTTTTATTCTCTTCCATGATCTTCATACCTGTTTTGATACCAATACCATGCTGTTTTTGTTACTATAACTCTGTAGTGCTATTTAAGGACTGGTATTGTGATGCCTCCTGCTTCACTTTTCTCACTAGGATTGCTTTGGTAATTCTTGGTCTCTTATTTTTCCAAATCAATTTCATGACTATTTTTTCTATTTCTGTGAAGAACATCATTGGAATGTTGATGGGAATTACACTGAATCTGTATAGCTCTTTTGGTAGTATGGCCATTTTAATACCAATTCTATCTATGGAAGAATATAAGAGTTTCTTCAGTTTCTTTCTCTAATGTTCTGTAGTTTTCATTGTACAGGTCCTTCACCTCTTTTGTTAAATTAATCCCCAAGTAGCTTTTTTTTTTTTTTAGGCTATTGTGAAAGGGATGGTTTTCCTAATTTAATTTTTAGCTGATTCATCATTGGAGAATTGGAATGTAACTGATGTATGGGTCTTAATTTTGTATCCTGTATTATAGTTTGGATTGAGATATCCCCAAAAGCTCATGTGTGAGACAATCAAGAAGGCTTAGAAGAGAATTGATTGGATAATGAGAAACTTAATTCAATCAGTAAATTAATCCCCTGATGGGGATTAAGTGAGTGGTAACTACAGGTAGGTAGGGTGTGGCTGGAGGAGGTGGGCATTGTGGGCAAGGCTTTGGGGTATAAATTTTGTAAGTGACATGGCTGGTGTCTGCCAGGACTGTGTTTTAGACCGGGCACCATCTCCTGGATCCCAGTTCCTGGTTCGCATTGGCAATGACACAGCTCAGTCACCTCATGATGGCTTCTGCCTCAGCTCTCTGTGGAAAACTGGGAAACATGGGCATCTTTTGTGCGCCAGTTAATTGTGCCAAACAGCCTCTGGATTGGCTTAGGGTAGGCTGCTTTAGGAACTTAAGATTTTTTGCACTAAGAATGTACATAGAATTTCTCAATTTTTTCCTTCCTTGTTCATTAATGCCACTGTCCCAGAAGCAGCTTAGCTCTAAGTATGTCCCTTTACTTATTTAATGTACCCAAAATTTCTAAATCTCTAAGGCACTCTGACTGTCCAATATTGAGTTTTAGTGAAATTCCTCTTTCACCTACCTCACAGAGAAGCAGTATTTCTGCCACTTAAATCCCAGGTCACCAAGTGACCAGAAATCCAGCTTCCCTCTAGTCTGCCATCTCCTGTCTCTGAGGGAAAAAAAAAAAATTTTAATTAAGTTATTACAGGAAAATGTGACTATAATATTCTCTGAGATTCCTCTGTGGCCTGGTGCATAGTTAAATTTTGTCATATTTTAGTATGCTTGAAAACAAGTATATATTCTCTAACTGGAAGATAAAGAGATCTGCTATCCATCTATCCATTAGAATAACCTTATTAAAATACACCATAGAATATTATAGTTCTCATTTCTTCATTTGTTTAATACATTGGTTTTTGAATAAGCAGTTTTATGTATTTTCAATGAATTTGGACCTTAATATTTCATCTTATAATCAAGTCCATTGTTCCCTTATATATTTTGAGGTTATGTTATAAGATAAACACATATTCTCCTGAGTATTTTTATCTTCCTAGTCAATTGGTCTCCTTTATTCCTATCGACACTTACTGCATTCAAATATATATTTTATAAGATGATAAAATTGTCTCACATGTTATACTTTGATTAGTATTTGACTGGCATATTACATTTACCAATGTCCACATCCATGATTTTTAAGTTCTAGGTATGTTATAAACAGCATAAAATTGAATTTTACTTTTTGTAGAATCTACAATCAATCTTCTAACTGGAAAGTTTATGTTCAAATAATTTATTTCTACTATTTTATTTTGTTTTTCTAATTTTCTATGTATTCCTTTTCTTTATTTCAGTAAGCTTAAATTTCCTTTAAAATTGTTTAATTACTTAAAATATATTTGTTATTTTATATTCCTTTAAATTTCTCATACTATTTCATGTTTTGTGGTGATAACCCTCCTTTTTCTGGTGAATGCTATTTAGTCCTATAAGGTTATACATATGGCTGGAATTATGTATTTTTAACTTATCTTCAGAAAGGGTATTTTTGTAAGATTCCTATCACTCAGTCTCTGAATAGCTTATCAATAGTCTGAAGGGTTGTGTTAATCTATTAGCTTCAGTTACTTACAGTATCAGAACAACAGAAATTCTGAAGCTACTCATTCATTTCCCATAACTAATTTCCTAATCTATTACCACACAGGCATTAAAATTCAAGCCCAGAACAGTAAACAACTTTCTTAATAAAACTCCTAAAGCACAAGAAATAATATTAAAAATCAATTCAATGCCAGTGGGATGGCATTAAATTAAAAGTCTTGAATGAATCAAATATCATTACTCTATGTAAATGTATGATTATACAAATGGTATGGCTCTACTTCATGTACAAAGAGGGAAACAAGTTGTACCCCATTTTTTACAATAAAAAATAAAATAAAACTCTTCTGCACATCAAAGGAAACAATTAAGAGCATGAAGAGAGAGACCACAGAATGAGTGAAGATCTTCACCACTGCTCCTCATATACAGCATTAATACCCAGGCTATACAAAGAAATCAAAAAACTTAATAACAACCAAAACTAAAGGGGCAAAAGAACTTAACAGACAGTTCTCAAAAAAAAAGATGGTCAAAAAATATATGAAAATGTCCAACATCTCTGACAATGAAAGAAATGCAAATCAAAACTATGTTGAGATTTCACCTCCAGTAAGAATGGCAATTATCAAGAATACAAAAAATAATAAACACTGACAAGGATGTGGGGGAAAGGATACAGGTATAAACTGTTGGTGGGACTGCAAAAGGTGCAACCAAAAGAATCCAAGATGGCAGACTAGAGGGAGGCTGTGTTCCTCTTCGCTCTGTAACTCGGGTTTCAAGCAGAGGATATCTGTTTCTCGGTGAGGCAGTTTTTGCTGCTTATCGATCTCCTGCTGTTTACCCCATTTGTCTACTGTGATCACCTGCAGTCTGCCAGCATATCGACACCTTTTTGAGTGCAGATTGCTCACTGTCAGGCGCCTATCATCCGCCATTTGCCTGCCTCTTGCCTGTCCATCACCTGCCTTACACCTATCCAACACCCACCACCTGAGGTTCACCTCCAGATCCTCTGACAGCAGTCAGCAAACTGATCACCAACGACCAGTGGAGGGCCAGCTGCCTGCTGTTGCCTGGAAGTTCACTGTTACAGCACTGCAGGTTTGATTACACGTGGCTGCTGCCATTTTGAGACAACAGCCAGGCCCCATAGGACCCCTGGCCAGACTGACGTAGCCCCGCCTCCAGGATCCCACAACCACACCAAACACACCCTGCCTTCAGGACCCCTGCCTGAACAACCGCGCCCCGCCTCCAGTACCTCCAGCCAACCAAGCCCACACCCCGAGCTGCAGATCCCCATTTGCCAACACATTTGGAAGCCAGAGAAGCCACCTTGGATAATCCTGGAAGCCATAGCTCTGATCTTTAGGTAGGGCAAATCCCATCCTGCGATGCCTACTGGAGACTGGAAGCTCATTGTCAGGTACCTCTCTCATGCATCAGGTTACTAAAGACTGGGAGTTTTGAATACTTTATGACTGTTAGAGTATAGATTTTCTCTCTTCTCCTTATTGGACAATTTTAAATTTTATTTTTTTACTTTTCTTGCTCTCTTGTCCTTTTGTTTACCTGTTTTCTCAGAGTCTCTTTGTCCCTTTTAGTATGCTAACAACCAATTTCTTTTGATTAAACTCTTACCCTTTCTATCATATAGAACTTCTGTATATTCTTTTCTTATCCCATTGACAGCTACATTCTACATCCCTCTTCATCCTCTTTGTCCTCCATTAGAAACTGCAGACCAGGGCTGGGGAGATAGCTCAGCTGGTAGAGTGCTTGCCTTGCAAGCAGGCCCTGAGTTCGATCCCCAGTACCGCCATAAAAAAAAAAAAAGAAACTGCAGACCTTATTGCAAATCTGTTTGTTATACTGAAGATAATAACTGAACTCATTCTATTTATTATGACAATATTGTTAATGTCCTCAGAGGAGATATTTGGTCTAGGATTGCATACTGTCTGAATTGGGCATTGATAATACTGATCTCCCCCTTAAAGAAAAGGTTTAAGAAACCTATAGGGCCAAGATAACCCCATGGGGGAAATCTGCAATACCCCAGATCTGCACTGCTCGAGAGGAAGATACATGAACAACATGAAAACACAAGGCAACAAAATGATCCAAACAAATCTAGATTCTGTATTAATAGAATCCAATGACAGTATGGTAGAAGAAATGTCAGAAAAGGACTTCAGATTATACATGATTAAGAGGATTCATGAAGCAAAGGATGAGATAACAGAGCAAATGCAGGCAATGATTGATAATACCAATAAGCAGTTGAAAGAGCACCTGCAGGAAGCAAACGATCATTTCCACAAAGAGATAGAGATTCTGAAAAAAAAAAATGGAAATCCTTCAAATGAAGGAAACAATAAACCAAATAAAAAACTCAATGGAAAATATCACCAACAGATTAGACCACTTGGAAGACAGAACCTCAGACAATGAAGACAAAATATTTAATCTTGAAAATAAAATTGCCCAAACAGAGAAGATGGTAAGAAATCATGAACAGAATCTCCAAGAACTATGTGACATCATGAAAAGACCAAATTTAAGAATTATCGGGATTGAGGAAGGCACAGAGATACAAACCAAAGGAATGAACAACTTATTCAATGAAATAATATCAGAAAATTTCCCAAACCTGAAAAATGAAGTGGAAAATCAAATACAAGGGGCTTACAGAACACCAAATGCACAGAATCACAACAGATCCACACCAAGGCACATTATAATGAAAATGCCTAACATTCAAAATAAAGATAGGATTTTGAAGGCCGTGAGAGAAAAGCATCAGATTACATATAGGGTGAGACCAATACGGATGACAGCTGACTTCTCAACCCAGACTCTAAAAGCTAGAAGGGCCTGGACAAACATATTTCAAGCTTTGAAAGACCATGGTTGCCAACCACGAATCCTATACCCAGCAAAACTAACCTTCAGATTTGAAGATGAAATAAAATCCTTCCATGATAAACAAAAGTTAAAAGAATTTACAAATAGAAAGCCTGCACTACAGAATGTTCTCAACAAAATATTCCATGAGGAGGAAATGAAAAACAACAAGGTAGGTCAGTAAAGGGAGGAACTACCCTAGAGAAAAACCACTCAAAGGAGAAACCAAGCCAACCTAAAAAACAAAAATAAGCCCAAATGACTGGGAATACAAATCATATCTCAATAATAACCCTGAATGTTAATGGCCTAAACTCATCAATCAAAAGACATAGACTGGCAGAATGGATTAAAAAGAAAGACCCAACAATATGCTGCCTGCAAGAGACTCATCTCATAGGAAAAGACACCCACAGACTAAAGATGAAAGGATGGGAAAAACCTATCACGCACATGGACTCAGTAAAAAAGCGAGGGTTTCCATCCTTATATCAGATAAAGTGGACTTCAAGCCAAAGTTAGTCAGAAGGGATAAAGAAGGACATTTCATACTGCTTAAGGGAACCATAAATCAGGAAGACACAACGATCATAAATATTTATGCCCCAAACAATGGTGCATCCCTGGACATCAAAAAATCCTTCTCAATTCCAGGAATCGAATAGACCACAACACAATAATTCTAGGTGACTTTAACACACTGCTGTCACCACTGGATAGATCTTCCAAATAAAAACCTAACAAAGAAACTACAGAACTCAATAACACAATCAATAACCTACACTTAGTAGACATATACAGAATATTCCATCCAACAACGAGCGAATTCACTTTCCTCTCAGCAGCACATGGAACCTTCTCAAAAACAGACCATATGTTAAGCCACAAAGCAGCCCTTAGGAAATGCAAAAAAATAGAGATACTGCCTTGTGTTCTATCAGATTATAATGGAATGAATGTCAAAATCAATGACAAAATAAAAAACAGAAATTACTCCAACACCTAGAGACTAAATAATATACTATTGAATGAAACACAAATAACAGAAAACATCAGGGAGGAGATAAAAAAAATTCTTAGAGGTCAATGAGAATGACAATACAACATATCAAAATCTCTGGGACACTATGAAAGCAGTAATTAGAGGAAAATTCATTGCATGGAGTGCATTCCAGAAAAGAATGAAAAGTCAACAATTAAATGAACTAACATTACAGCTCAAAGCCCTAGAAAAAGAAGAACCAAATAACAGCAAATGTAGTAAAAGACAGGAAATAATTAAAATCAGAGCTGAAATCAATGAAATTGAAGAAAAAAGAAACAATTCAAAAAATTCACAAAACAAAAAGTTGGTTCTTTGAAAAAGTAAACAAAATAGACACACCCTTAGCCACACTAACAAAGAGAAAAAGAGAGAAAACTCAAATTACTAAAATTCATGATGAAAAAGAAAATATCACTACAGACACCACTGAGATACAGAACATAATGAGAAGCTACTTTGAAAATCTGTATTCCAACAAAACAGAAACTACCGAAGACATTGACAAATTTCTAGAGACATATGCTCATCCCAAACTGAACCAGGAGGACATACACAATTTAAACAGACAATATCAAGCAATGAAATAGAAGAAGCCATTAAAAGCCTACCATCCAAGAAAAGCTCAGGACCAGATGGATTCTCAGCTGAGTTCTACAAGACCTTCAAAGAAGAACTCATTCCACTACTTTTCAAAGTATTCCAGGAAACTGAAAAGGAGGGTACCCTACCAAACTCATTCTATGAAGCTAATATCACCCTCATACCCAAACCAGGCAAAGACTCATCAAGGAAAGAAAATTTTAGAACAATATCCTTGATGAATATGGATGCAAAGATCCTTAACAAAATACTGGCAAACTGTATCCAAAAACATATTAAGAAAATTGTGCACCACGATCAAGTGGGGCTCATCCCTGGAATGTAAGGATAGTTTAACATCCGTAAATCAATAAACATAATCCATTATGTCAATAGACTTAAGGATAAGAATCATATGGTTATTTCAATGGACGCAGAAAAAGTGTTCTGCAAAATACAACACCCCTTCATGCTCAAAACACTAGAAAAAATAGGGATAGTAGGAACATACCTGAACATTGTAAAGGCTACTTATTCTAAGCCCACAGTCAACATCTTTCTTAATGGAGAAAAACTGAAAGAATTCCCTTTAAAAACGGGAACAAGACAGGGATGTCCTCTTTCACCACTTCTACTCAATATTGTCCTTGAAATACTAGCCAGAGCAATTAGACAGACTAAAGAAATTAAAGGGAAACGAATAGGAAAATAGGAACTTAAGCTGTCACTATTTGTTGATGACATGATTCTATATTTAGATGATCCAAAACACACCTCCAGAAAACTTCTAGACCTCATCGATGAATTCAGCAAAATAGCAGGTTATAAAATCAACAAGCATAAATCTAAAGCATTTTTATACACAAGCAATGAAACATCTGAAAGAGAAATGAGGAAAACAATTCCATTTGCAATAGCCTCAAAAAATAAAATAAAATACTTGGGAATCAATCTATCCAAAGAAGTTAAAGATCTCTACAATGAAAACTACAAAACATTGAAGAAACAAATTAAGGAAGACCTTAGAAGATGGAAAGATATCCCATGTTCTTGGATAGGGAGAATTAATATTATCAAAATGGCCATACTTTCAAAGGCACTATACAGATTTAACACAATTCCAATTAAAATCCCTATGACATTTCTCATGGAAACAGAAAAAGCAATCATGAAATTCATCTAGAAGAACAAAAGACCCAGAATAGCCAAGGCAATTCTGGGCAGGAGGAGTGATGCAGGGGGTATCACTACACCAGATATTAAACTCTACTATAGAGCAATAGTTAAAAAACGGCATGGTATTGGCACCAAAATAGACAGGTAGACCAATGGTACAGGATAGAAGACATAGAGACGTACCCACATAAATACAGTAACCTCATACTAGACAAGGGTGCCAAAAACTTACAATGGAGAAAGATAGCCTCTTCAACAAATGGTGCTGGGAAAACTGGAAATCCATATGCAGTAAAATGAAACTAAACCCCTATCTCTCACCCTGTACAAAACTCAACTCAAAATGGATCAAGGATCGAGGAATTAGACCAGAGACCCTTCAGCAAATAGAAGAAAAAGTAGGCCCGAATCTGTATCATGTTAGCTTAGGACCAGATGTCTTTAACAAGACCCCCATAGTGAAAGAAATAAAAGCAAGAATCAATAAATGGGATAGATTCAAACTAAAAAGTTTTTTCTCAGCACAGGAAACAACCAACAATGTGAAAGGAGAGCCTACAGAGTGGGAAAAATTCTTTTCCACATGCACTTCAGATAGAGCACTCATCTCCAAAGTTTATAAAGAACTTAAAAAACTTTACACCCAAAATACAAAGAACCCAATTAATAAACGGGCTAAGGAAATGGGCAGACACTTCACAGAAGAAGATATACAGGTGATCAACAAATATAAGAAAAAGTGCTCAGCATCCCTGGTAATTAGAGAAATGCAAATTAAAACTACCCTAAGATTTCATCTAACTCCAATTAGAATGGCTATTATCAAGAACACAAGCAATAATAAGTGTTGGCGTGGATGTGGGGGAAAAGGCACACTCATACATTGCTGGTGGAGTTGCAAATTGGTACAGCCACTCTGGAAAGCAGTATGAAGATTCCACAGAAAGCTTTGCATGCACCCACCATTTGACCCAGCTACCCCACTCCTTGGTTTATACCCAAAGGACTTAAAATCAGCATACTGCAGCCACATCAATGTTCCTAGCAGCTCAATTCACAATTGCTAGATTGTGGAACCAATGTAGATGCCCTTCAATTGATGAATGGTAAAGAAACTGTGGTATATATTCACAATGGAATATTACTCAGCCATAAAGAACAATAAAATTATGGCATTTGCTGGTAAATGGATGAAGTTGGAAAATACCATGCTTAGTTAAATAAGCCAAGCCCAAAAAACCAAAGGCTGAATGTTTTTTCGGATAAGTGCATGACAATATATAATGATGGGGAGTAGTGGGGGGAAGAGCAGAATGAAGGAACTTTAGAGGGTGTAGAGGAAAAAGGGATGGGAGGGGGTGGGAATGGAAAAACAGAATGAAACAGTATTACCCTACATATATGTATGATTACATGAATGGTGTGAATATACATTGTGTACAACCATAGAAATGAAAAGTTATATCCCATTTGTCAATGAATCAAAATGTGTCTGTAAAAATAAAAAAATATTTTAAAAAAAGGTCCAATCACTTTTCAAAGCATTATGAAGATTCCTCAAAAAACTATAAGTGGAACCATCATGAGACCCGGTGACCCTACTCCTTGGTATATATACAAAAAATTTTAAATCAGCATAATACAGTGGTGCAGCCACATCAACATTTATAGCAGCACAGTTCACAATAGATAAGCTATGGAGCCAACCTAGGTGTGCTTCAACAGATGAACAGATCAAGAAAATGTAATGTATATACACAATGATGTACTACTCAGCCATAGTGAAGAATGATTTCATGGCTTTGCTGGTAAAGGGATGGAACTAGAGACTATCATGCTAAGTGAAACAAACCAGTCCCTAAAAGTCAAAATGTCAAATATTTTCTTAGATATGCAGAATCTAAACCAAAATAAGGGGGGAATGAAAAGAGAAAGAGACAGAGAGAGAGAAATGGGAAAAAAGGGAGAGGAAATTTCATCAAAATAGAGGAATGATCAGTATAATAGATGAAAGGGATTAAAGAGGAAGAACAGTGGAAAGAACCTGACTGAACTTTCATATGAGCATGCATGGATGTGCATGGTGGATCCAAGGACTGAAGTTTTCACAGGATGCTAAAAAAAAAAAAAATTTATATTATAAATGGATTGAGATAGGTGGAGTGGAGGAATGGGAGCAGGGGGTGGGGTTAAAGAGTTGGGGACTGAATTGGAGCAGGTTGAGCTGGTGATAATATTAGGGTGTATCCTGGTATATTAACAATAATAAAAAACATTAATAATAATAATAATAATGTCATATATCCAAAGTACATCCCAAACTAAAAAATTTTAAAAACTTTCTGTTCTTGATCTTAATAATGTCTAGAGAGTAATATTTGCAGACTTTTAGAAAAGATGCTTTATAGTAAATATTAATTATTAAAACTATAAAACAAAAAATATTTTGAGAAATAAATATTTCAAATTCATACATGGGGTATACTGATAGGGTAAAATTAATACTTCTCAAATTTTAAAATTCATGCTAACTTACCTAATGAGCATTTAAAGATTTCTCCTATTGAATAATTTCTTATATATAAATAATAGAAGTCATTAGGGAAAATAAAACTCCTTAAGAGATCAATTTTTTTCTATAAATTTAAGGTAATTTTTGAAAATTAGCCTTCGAGTTAACAAAGGGTTTTTGTTTAATAATCTCAATGCCTTCTATCATAACATTTCTTTAAAATTCTATACAAAAGACCTTTCACTATGCTGGCTGTTACCTTTTAAGACCTAAAGAATTTTACACATTTATAAAAACATACACCATTTTACCAGTTTCAAGCATTTTTAAAGTCATTAATTCTCTCAATAGATGTGTTTCTGATGCCTTTTGTTACATTAAGTTAAAAGCATTATTAATATTTCTCTAAAATTTTGTTTCTTATTAGACCATCTCTCCAGAAAGACCTGATATATTGAACACTTAGGATGATACTGCAATGACAAGTGTGGAACAAAGTCTCATAAGTGGCTAAATTGGCAACTATTCCACAAGAATCTGTCGTGCAAAATTAAAATTCATAGCTATATAAAATTCATAGCTATATTCCAGATCATTCCATATCATAGACCTTTAGGGGTTATGCAGGATTTGCATATTAAAGCCATAAATACCAGAATGATCTTAATATAAGCCTGATTTAAATTATTACATTTGGCCCTTTCCCTGTACTTATCCAAATGGCATTGTTTTATTTTACTTTTGTAGGACTTTATCAACAGGCATATAAGCATAGAAATGTGTCTAAAATAGTTTCATTATTAAGTTCAATTTCAAAATCTGACTATGATACTTAGTATAAGTTTACAAAATTACAGATCAATATAAAAGGAGATCACCTCATTTGGGACACTTCCTAATTTTCATTAATTCTGAAATATTTTAGTTTTTTTTTTTTTTCAGATTAGTAAATAACCAAGTTGTTTTAAAATAAGCTACTATAAGGAGGACTGACACCTGACCCAAGAGACTTGAAAACAGCAGTAGGAGCTATTCCAAACAGCCACAGATGTCCACCACATGATAGCTAACACAAGGACCACAAGGGACATGATGAAAGTCCTCTATTCCCCTGGTATTCATGGTGAAGTGTGAACAGCCATCTGCGTTTTATTTATGTTTCCAGAAATCCAATAACTTTAGAGATATACGTACATCAAGCACAAAAAACTGTTTAAAAGCAGAAAGGAGAAAGTTATGAAATTACTCAATGGTAAGATTGCTGACACATTTTAGACTTAATCAAAAGTCTTCCAAATATATTTCCTCCTTACTTCAGCAATAAACGAAACAACTGAAGAGGTTGTCAAAAGTTTACTGAAATTGGTAAAGTTTATATGCAATTATCATGAACTGACTGACAGTAAAAAAAGAATCTGAAGATAAAGGAGGAAATAAAATGGCTGGGATTATGGCTCAATGGTAGAACACTTGCCTGGCATGTGTGAGGCCCTAGGTTCAGTACCATATATAAATAAATAAAATAAAAGATCCATTGATAACTAAATTATTTAAAGAAAAAAAGAAGAAATAAAATGTCATTTCTTTCACTTTAATTATTTCTTCCCAATTTACTAATTAATAACTCAGTCAAGTTCAAGAAATTCATATTTTAATTTAGGTAAAAATGACAATAGAGGGCTGGGGATAACAGCTCAGTGGCAGAGTGCTTGCCTAGCATGCATATGACCCTGGGTTTAATCCAAAAAACTGCAAATAAAGAAAAATGACAACAGTAAGTTGAGCAACTCAAGAGGGTATTAGCAACTTTATTAGGAAAAGTAAATGAATTTAAATTTAATGTAAAAACTTGAATTCACTAGACACTCAAATGATGAAATATTATAAAGTATATATCAAACTACAATTTAAGACAATGGTTTGCTGGCATCCACAAACCAAAATTTCACATGAAATCAGATACAAGAACAGAATAGAAAAATGTATCTTATGTACTAAAGTTCTTTACATTTCTGATAGACAAAAAAATGAACAAATATCTTCAGTAAAGAAATCAAGAGTATTTCATAAGGAACCCAGAGTAAACTAATCATCTATTCACTTTAATTCTTTTGAGGCCTTTAAAAAAACAGCCATGTGGAAGTGATTTGAAATGAAATAGGATAAATTCAAGTTGCATATATTAATAATTATTAAAGAATTCCATAGACTTCATCCGTCAGGTTTTGTTTTATTCTCTTATCTATCACAAGGTATGATTTGTAGTCACAGAATCTCTTATTGAAGCAAAAATTTGTGATTATTCATCACACAAAAATAAAAAGAACTAAAAACACTAACCACTTATTAGTTATGTGTTTTTATTCAGCATCAATTTCTTCATCTCTAAAATGGAGATGAAATAACCATCTGCTTCATAGAGTTGTAATTATTAAATGAGCTTATATTTGTAATACACTTTGAACACATTCCTGATTCATTAAGTGATACATTAAGTGCCTGAAAATGAAAAATTTAAGTAACATGACAAAATAGAAAATAATTGTTTGCAAATAATCACATTCAAATTTTGTCTCTTTCTTAAGCTGGTAAAGTGAAAGAACCACAAAAAAAATTTTTTTAAAGGTAGGAACTATATTACCTTTTCAGGCCCTAGGTGATGATAGCAGTCTATAAGTCACCAAAAGACAAATCATGGAAATGCATTTAAAAGAAATTCAAAAATTCCAATCAAAGGCAACTGACTTCCTACATGAAAATGTCATCTGATTAGAATTCTGAAAGAACACTTTCTAAAGTAAGAGAAAAATGAAGAACTTCACAGAATAACACAAACAAAGGTTATCATGCCACATGGTACAATGGCAACAAGTACATACACATAGATACAATTTCTATTTGGACTATATGATGACTGACACTTTGAGGAAAAAGCCAATTACCACCAATACTTAGAACATTTCAAAAAAAGCACTTTGTTTATTAGGGTCTCAAAAATTAGGGTCTCTTCTTTAATTTTTACATTAAAATTATTGATTTCAATATAAAATTCTATGAACATAACTTTTAAACAAAATTATATGTATTTATAATTATAATAAAATTAAAGAAGCTCTGAAAATATTCATGGTAGCTAATATGATCTAATAATGGTACTCCATTTTTTTTAGTTGCAAAATAAAATAACATTATTTTATTCTATGAGGTATATCTCTAGATCTGTGTAAAATTTTATTTGGAAATGACATCAAAGTGTCTACACTTGCTACCAATGTACTGACTCAGGAGACTTAGGTCTATCATTACATATTTTAGTTGTCAATTTTTATGAGTTTCAACTCTCTCCCCCAATTCCACCCCCTAGTTTTCATGACTACAGAGTAACTTCCACATTTTATTTATAGGTAGATGCTAATTAAAGAGAGATTTATCCTATGTAAAATAATACAATGATTCTTCACCTATCATCATAGCAAAAAGCTTCATGTACATATTCATAATCTTCATCATGCATATCAATCATCCTCACCAAATTTTGTAAATTCAAATATTTCTTCTTTCAGTGTACCTGCTTGTTTCATTCATACAGCACTGTTCTGAAATATTCATAGAAGCCATTTAATTGTGTGCACTATCATTCTGGGTGAAAACATTCCCAAAACCCTAAAACTTTCTCCCATTTACCAACAACCTCATCTCAATGACTGACAGTTCCATTAGATTATCAATTCTTTAAGAAAAAAAATATGTATCTGCCTTGCACATAGATCAAAAAATGATTTAAAACTTAAATGAATAATTACTTTTTTAAGTAATGAAAGTATGAAAGAATTGTACTATTTTTGAAAAGTCTGAAACATTCTATTATCTTAATAAATGATCATCATTTTTATCTTTTTCAAGTAATTCTTTGCTTACTAATCTCAAAAGTCTCTCATAACAAAAATTCCACAAAACAGAGTAAGTTATGGAAATTTAACTTACAATATGTTTCTTGTCTTAATTTGTACAACAGGAGAACAATATAGCTTAGGGCTGTTCCTGATGTTTATTCACAGTACCAAACATTACTTGAAGAAGTAAAATAACTCAGTGACGAGTTAAAGAGGAGAATTAAAAAGGAAATGAATATAACTATACAAATTAGAAAGAATAATATTTGATATTTTTGCTCAATTTTATACAAGCTTAGTTCTCTGAGATTATCATAATTTCTACTTCATAACTACAGGGGGAAAAAAAGCAGTGTCTTTCAGTAAAACTGGGTAAAATTCCCTTCTGCCCCTACAATTAAATTTGTTTGTATGTTCTCAGAATAACATGCTGATGTATTGAGAGAAAAAAATCATACTTATCATGAATCACAAAAGCAAGATATCAAGTTGTCTTTGTCCATTCACAAACTGCTTCTCCTTCACTTTCCTCTCATTTTTCAAAATTTCTAATTTTACAAGATTTAACATCACCAACATCTCTCCATGAAATAATTGTTATTTATTTAGTATATATTAGGTGAATTCTCTTGATTAGCTTTTAGAATATACTCAAGACAAAGACTCTTTCATAGATTGACAATGATCTTGCATTAATTATCAACAAACGCTTTTCTATTAATACTAGAATATAAAACAATGACACTTGCACAATCTATAAAGAGACTCAGTCTCTCTTGTTTTCCTGAATTTATTAAGAAGAAAATACAAATTCTTTAATTGGAAAAATAGCTTAGATTGTCTAATTCATCTGTTTTCATGTACTTCCTCTTCGCACAGGAAAAGACTGATAGAAGATAATGTAGTAGTCTTTTACTTGGTAGAAATTATATCATTTCACAAATATGAAAATGTTAAACGTAATCAGTTTTTCCTCCAACTCTTTTCGAGAGATAAAACCTCATGTAAAATTTAGATTTAGGGAGTGCTTCCTCATACATAGATTAAAATGTAGCAGTCCTATCTATATGCATACTTACAAACTGAGTTTAGTAAACTCTACTATATAAGGCATTATCGACCTATACATGAATTCTTGATAAACTGTTAATAGGACAGACCACAAATTTCAAAATAAGGATAGGCATTTTAATAATAAACTGTCCAAAGATTTTAAAAATAATTTTTCATCTATATCTCGTTTGCTTTTGTTCTTCATCTTTTGTAAAATTGACTTCTCTATCATTTTGTCTTTTCCACTTTCTTGAACTTACTGAAAAATGAACTTCCTAGACTGATCATCACATTTCTTTTGTTTTCTCTCTCATGCATCTTTTTTTAAATTTTTCATCCTGAAAGACTGCCTCCATTAATCTTCTACCATTCTAGTATTTTTTATTTTCGTATACAGGAGTTCTTTCCTTTCTCTGACACTTATTTCAGTAGCATGTATCTAATTTTGCTTAACTGGTTTATCTCTTACTCATCTGAAACTATTAATTATCAGTTATGAAAAAATAATTCTGCCATTTAAATTCTGTTTATTCAAAACTATTTTACATTTTTTGTCTTCTGTGATCACTGTATTTATATTTCTGGACTTCCCAAATCCCTGAAGATGACTATCCATTGAAATTCAATAGTGAGGTACTGAAAAAATGATTGTAAGCTGACTATAAACTCTATACATGGATGGCTTAGTATAGTAAGTCATACACAGACACTGTAATCAAAGACCCCCTTGATATGGCCCCATGTGCTATTATCTGAGACTTTTTTATTTTAATCAACTTACTCTTGTACTTGAGTACAAGTATTAAAAGAGTCGTGATACTATTCTTTCAACTGAGCAAGGGAAGAGAGCTGATTTCCTTTTTTGGTTATGCAGACTCCCACTAAATCCTTATGATTTTTGTATGGTTCCTCAACTTTCCTTCAGCTATGTTTCGTATTGTGAATTTAGATTTATTTTTTCCCTCAGAATGAGAGGAGAGAGAATTAGATATATGGCTGCTTGGGTGGTCTAAGGGTTCCAAATGAACCTTAAACATATCCCCATGGTTTTAGCACCATTCTATACCCTCATTTTAAGAGGTAACTGGTACTCTATTCTTGATGCTCTCTTCTTAGGAATCGGTATGCCACTAAAAATATTTAAATCTTTTTTCTATACCTCTTACTGAGTTACAAATCATTCATTTGACTTTCACTTTCAAAATCTTTCAGCTACCTCTTAGAAGCCCTACTCTTGGCTTTATGAATTTATACTGTTTCTGCTATGTTAATGAAATCCCCACATGAACTATTTAAAGCAATATAAGACACTTGAAAGAAATTTACATTGATGCTGGCTAATAAGCTTTACACCCAGTTTATAAGCTCTTCTTCCAAAAGGCAGGTGAATGAAAAATATCTGATGAATAATCACTAAAGTCTCTGACATTTTTTTAAAAACTTATAAAATAAGATTATCACAATATAATTACCCTTTTTTAGTAAATCAGGCAAATTTTATTTTATTTGAATTTTCTTGTCCCTCATTACAGGTTTCAAAATTCATTCTATTCATGTCTAGATTTTTTTTCCCAAAATTTTTAAAGCTCTCTAACATAACACATTTCTCCCAAAATTCAAACAGGATATCAACAGAAAAGTAAAAGAAATTACTTCTGCAATCATCATTCTATTTTACTTATGATACTACATAAACTATAATTGCATATGAATTGTAACCATAAGCAACATTTCCTTAGCTACAAAACTACAATTATCAAATGCATATTCATAACTCACTTAGTAAATACAGAATACATGTAATATTCAAATAGGGTGATACGAAAATCACAGAAAAACAGCACAGTCAAGAATATAGGAAAGAAAAATCTTGGAATGCAGAGATAAATTAAAAAGGGGAGGACCGGGGATATAGCTCAGTGGTAGAGCACTTGCCAAGATGTGCAAGGTCCTGGGTTCAATCCCCAGCACCAGAAAAAAAAAGGATGGGAGAAGGTGGGCACTTTTGCTCTGATCATGACAGAACTGTACAGGCCTATATTCCTACTGTTACTATAAATCTGGAAACAAACACATGAAGTAACTCTTCAGACATCAGACAACAGTAAAAATATGACTCTGTTATAGAAGAAATGTACAATTTTTCCAGATTTCTGACTGAGGACACTATCATTAAGCTGAAGAGGCAAAGACTGGAGTTACTGAGCATGTTATGCCACCTAAACAAATACCATTGCACATTCTGTGATTTTGTGTTTGATCCAATAAAGTGACTACTTAGAAATGAATCTTTCCAAGTGCTCAGGTTACTGAGATTTTAACTGAAAAAAAAAAAAAAAAAAAAAAACAGAGAGAACTTTCTTTGATACAAACTTAAAATGTGATAATTAAATTGAGTCCTATACTAATAGCAAATTATAATATATATCTTTAATTTTAGTATGGTATCTTCTTAGGTAAACAATGTCTTACGGTAGCTTCTTGTACAAGACAGTCATTCTTCATAAAATCTTTTACTTGTATTATTTGTCTCTATGGTTTGTGGTATTCTTTATATTAAATAAAAAGCAGTTGTCACAATTTTATTGAATGTCCTTGAATGATGCTCATTCATTCATAATCATATATCATAATAAAATAAGTATATTACTTTTCACTGGAAACTTCTTGGTGTTAAAAGCTTCCTAAGCATACTTTCATAGGTCAGGGTTTGAATGACAATGTAACTGTGGTCTGATGATATATTTGAATAGTAGAGGTTACTTGATGTATAGTGCTTCCCAGGTAATTTAACAAACTGTTCAATTCAGGAGAAAAAACCTACTCAAAGATGAAACCATACTTTCAATAGTCACAGAAAATATTGGAGTAATGAAGACTGCACTGTTTGAGTATTAACTATGTATTTTATTAACTTCTTACTGAGGGTTCAACACGAATATATACACACATATACAAGTCCTTGCATTGATGGGATATGAATGAGAAAGATTATGGATTTATGTGCTCTGCAATTCACTCCAAAAATATGTCCTAACCTTTTGGAAATTTATTCTGTGCTCTGTTGTACAGCTATAAATCCATGTGAAGGGTTTCTTGGATTTACTGTGGCTGGATTATTACCTCCATGATAAAGATAAACCTAGTTATTCAGGAGAGTGTGTTTTGTGTAATTCATAGTATCCTGCTTGAGAGGATTTTTTTAATATTGGGGTTTATATTTTATTAGATATGTAACTTGTGTTTTTAAAACATAAGTTTCAAAATAAGGTTTATTTAAAACAAAACCAAGTTCCTAAATAAACATTCTTATATAAACATTAGGCAGATAACCCTTTTAAAGTGATTTATTCTCCTTTGATCCTCAAAATAAAATGGCAAGTTAAGTAAAAATGAGTTGGTATAAATGATGGTAGATTATTTTATAGTTAGACTGGAGTCTTGAATGAGGGTTAAATTTTAAACTCAGCACCTATGGTAAAATTTGAATGTTGTCAAAATCACCCTTTAAAATCCTTTAAATTGCCATAAAGTATAATGTGCTGGTGAGGCAGTTTTTCCTCTAGTGACAGAAGATATTTCTCTCACTGATTACCAAATAAAAAATGTTGATTTTAATGTAGGTATTATGTTATACCAAAAACATTTGGCCAAACAGATTAGGCCAGGTTTGCCACTTCTTTGGGAATGATGATGAAAGTAAATGAGGTAGAAAATACTGCAGCCACTCTTCTGCCCTGTGTGCTGTGAAACCTTACATGTTCATAGAAGCTTTAAACTTGATAGTCAAAACCTGGAAATAACTCACATGTCCTTTAGTGGGTGAATGGATGAACAAACTTAGTTACATCCATAAATGGAATACTACTCAATAAAATGAATAAACTGTTGATACATACAACCATGTATATGAATTGCAAGGAAATTGTGCTGACTGAAAAAAAATCTGAAAAGATTATACACTATAATTTCATTTACATAAAAAATTCTTGAAGGGACAATATTCTAGAGGTAGTAAACATATTAGTAATTGATGGGGCTTAGGGATAGGTCCACAAAAGTTCTTGACTATAGTGATGGAGATTAGAACCTACAAGATAAAACATGTTTCCATATAAGAAAATATTTATAGGTTCCAGGGATGGAGGAGTTGAATTCATCTTTGGGAGATCATTATTTTCAGCCTATCAGAGTAGGCTGAAACAGTAAATGCTTAATTGTAGCCAAAATACACAGATGTATTAGGGTTATTTTATGTAAGTGATTTCCTTACATATACAAATACTGTGGAGGCTTAAAATTTGCTATAGTAAAAGAGAAATTCAAAGTACAGTAATTATTATTACTTTAAAATAGAGTATGACAGACATTTTATTAGTGAGTTGATAGTTATAGCTCTGCTTCTAATTTAAAGGTAATATTGATTGATTTTATGATTCTTCTGAACTATTTCTATGAGAGTATTAATTATATTGTCTTCTCTCTCTCTCTCTCTGGGTACCAGGGATTGAACCCAGGGGCCCTTAACCACTGAGTCACATACTCAGTCCTTTTTTTTTTTTTTTTTTTTTTTTTTTAATTTATTAGAGACAAGGCCTTGCTAAATTGTTGAGGCTGGGTTTGAACTCTTGATCCTCCTGCCTCAATCTCCCAAGTCACTGGGATTACAGGCATGCACCACCACGCCTAGCTACATTGGCTTCTCTGATAATCAATTTTTTTCTAACTGGGTGCTTTAACTTTTTTTTTTCTTTTTCTTTTTCTTTTGGTATATGTCCTAGGATAGCTTATTCTCCCTTCCCTCCCTTCCCCACCATCTCCTTCCCTTTCTTTCCCTCCCTCCCTTTCTTTCTCTCTCTCTCTGCCCCCCACTCTTGTTCTCTTCCTTCATATTTTCTCTCTCTCATATATTCTGACGTATCATTTCTGTTTAAAAATGCCACAACGTACAGCAAAACTTGTGGATGTTCATTAACCTTGACAAACTTTGGTAAACAGATATTCTGAGTTGCTCTATCTGTGAATGCTTGTAATGAAAAGTGAATGCTGTCATAAGTTACAAAAAATAACTGTAGGGAGAAAATATTTACAAAAGATAAACTGGATAAAGGACTATTTATACAAATAAATAACCAATATATACAAAGAACTCTTAAAAAACCAAAATAATAAACACTGAGATGAAAAAATTTACCACAGAATTCAAATGCACCTCACCAAAGAAGTTATGTATATGGTAAATAAGTACATGCAAAGATGCTTTAGGGGAAAGATGGCTTCATATATCATTAGCGAAGTACAAATGAAAACAATGAGGTATCACTACCTACCCATTAGAATGGCCAAAATCCAAAACATTCACAACACTAAATGCTGGTGAGGAGGTAGAACAACAGAAATTATCATTCACTGCTGGTGGGAATGCAAAATGGTACGTTCCCTTTGAAAGATGGTTTAGTAGTTTATTATAAAATTAAATAAATTCTTAACATACAATCCAGCAATCACACTCCTTGTTAAATCAAGGAATTGAAAACTTATATTCACAGAAAAATCTGCACATGAGTGTTGACAGTAACTTTATTCATAATTGCTGAAACTTGGATGCAACCAAGATGTTTTTCACAAACGGTATTTCTTCACATGATGTACATCACCAAATTACTAAGAAGAAATGAAATATCAAGCCATGAAAACACATATTATAAAGTGAAGGAATCCAATTTGAAAAGTCTACATATTATATGATTCCAAGGGTATGACATTCCGGAAAAGGCAGGAAGAAAAAAAAGATGGTGGTTGCTTGGGGAAGCAGTAAAAGAGGAATGAATAGGTAGATTATCAGTGATAATGTGAACTTTTCTGCACATGACTTTAAAGTATATATATATATTTCCCCAAACCCAAATAATGTACAACACCAAGAGTGAACTGTGGAGTTTAGGTGATAATGATATATCAGTGTAATTTCATCAGTTTTAACAACTACACTACTCTATTGAGAGATCTTGAGAGACTGTGCATGTGCAGGGGCAGAGTGGAAGTGGATATATGAAATCTCTGTATCTTCTGCTCAATTTTTCTGTGAACCTTAAAATGCTCTAAAATCTATTTTACAAATACTTGTGAAAACAGAAGTGAAGTCTTTTTTGGGGGTACTGGGGATTGAACTCAGGGGCACTTGGCCACTGAGCTACATTCTCACCCCCCTATTTCATATTTTTCTCAAAGACAGGGTCTCACTGTATTGCTTAGCACCTTGCTTTGGCTGAGGCTAGCTTTGAACTTGCGATCCTCTTGCCTCAGTCTCCTAAGCAGCTGGGATTACAGACATGCGCCACCGCACCCATCTAGAAATGGAGACTAAAGAAAGGTTTAACATATTCCTCCTAAATTTTATGTATAAATATTCTGGATATTTACAAAAGGTTTAACAAATTTTTCATAAATAAAATTTTATGTATAAACATTTTTATAAAAATATAAATTTACATGTATAAAGTAAAAAGAAAAAATTTAAATTTTTATTACAGTATGAGTCTACATTTTCCATTTCTCAATTTCCATGACTTTTTTTGCAAATAATTTTCAAATTTTACATCTCTTATAACAAATATAACCATGTTTAAACTTGTGATTTGTGAACTGCATGTACTGCTCTTTTTTGTCAAGCTTCATATCTTAAAAATGTTGAATTTCTTACTTTTCATGATTAATATCATGGTGTTACTGGTAGGAAACTATTTTTATCCTTATATTGTGATATTCTAATTTTATTTGTTTTTAGAATTTTGTTCATTAGATGAAAATACATGTAGTATCCTAGATTTATTTGCTTTTGAGAGATTGAGAAGCATACTCTAGGGAAAGGTAAATTGTATTTTAGAAAGCAGATATATCTTTTAAAGAAAATAGTGGCCACCAAAGCCTATATTCAAATTATAAACATATATGAAATGACCTTTTGTTCCTTATATCTTTAGTTGCTTTGCCAATGGTTCAGATTCAGGTCTCCTGGGAAATTTATAATTTTGTATTTTTAGCCTAGGACATAGCTGTTGTGAAGATGTCAGTGTGGAATTCTTTTGTTTCATATACTGAAGACCAACCTTAAGCTAACTTGGGGAAACAGCTAAGGAAAATGTCATACTGTAGGAACCTCAAGAATAGTAACGTAGTTGAACCTTAGGAATAATTAGAACAAGGGATAGTTTTAAACTATTTTTGTTCTTCCAGGGATCTGTCTGGTTTTAGTTATATTTTACAGCCCAGGTACCCAAAAGAAACAGTACCCCTTTCATTGAATTTATTGTATCAAAATTGAAGAAGGCATTTCCTGCCCCACTCCCCGTTTTAGTCTGAGATGTGCCCTGGATAAATCAGCTATACAAAAGGTAACTACAAGGTACTATTGAGTCACCTAAAGTGTACCTGTGGTTCAAGTGTCCTTAACCAAACTATCAAGGCCCCCATTATTTGGCCAATATCTTTATTCCACCTCCCTCTTTTATAATTTCTAGTTTCACTCCTGTATTTGTCACACTAAGAGAGTGTTTGGTTTTTCCTTAGAAATCACACTGCCATGGAGCACAGTGGCACAGGTCTGTAATACCAGTGCCTCATGAGGCTGAGGTAGTAGGATCATGAGTTCAAAGCCAGCCTCACCAATAGCAAGGCACTAAGCAACTCAGTGAGACCCTGTCTCTAAATAAAAAAACAAAATAGGGCTGGGGATGTAGCTCAGAGATTGAGTGCCCCTGAGTTCAATTCCCAGTACCAAAAAAAAAAAAAAAAAAAAAAAACCAAACAGAAAAGAAATCATACTGCCTTCATATTCATGTGTCCTTGTTCATATTCTTATTTTATGCAGAATTCTTCCCTCTACCACAACATTTATTCTTTAAAAGAAATAATTCGTGGCTTTGGGGCCACACTTTCTACAAATCTTTCCTGCCAGAAATACTCTCAAGATAGTATTCTTAGTCAGACCTCCTTGGAGGAATACTCATCAGGCTCTTTGAGGAAAGATCCTTGATGTATTTCTAAAGGGAGAGAGGACTAAAATAGATAAATAAGTTGTACTTTGGTCACTGAGGGCTTTCCCTCAGTCCTAATATTCCAGCAGGTAGTGTACATACTGTTGATTGTTCCTTTCACATCAATCAACTGCCTGTAGTATTCACTAACTTGAAAGGGGTTTGAAGCATTGACTTTGCTATTTTATGTAGTAAGAAATAGGAAATAGTTATATGTAATTAGAAAATAAATATATATTGGTTGAGTCTTGAATTCTGTACTCAGTAGATTTAATTTCAGCATGCAGATTCTTTGTAGAGTAGCCTGTATTAGAGTGATTTAAAGTTTAAATATGCTCAATAATCCCTCACTAGTCTCTTTGTTGGTGGTCAATTTTGGTGTTGCAGTTGATTTAACACAGAGTATATCAAATAAATTATTAACTTAATAAGGAGAAATAGCATGCTCTGTTCTCATTGCTCAAAATCCTTAAAAAGGACTACCACATAGAACATATATAATATAGCAGATAGCAGTTTGGTAGGTTAGCATATCAGTGCCTTTATAAATAAATTCTACATTACCTCTTTTGATGAAATATTACTTTGAATTGGGACTAAATATTTTAAAGTACTGACTCACACAGAAATGCAACTTCTTTGATCATTACTTTAAAAGATGAAAAGGAGAGTAAAAGTTGTCATGTTAAAATGCTAGAAACAGAATTTTGTTGGGATGAAATATTCATTTTTGCTTTAATGTTGCCTTTAATCATTATGCTATTAAAGTATAACATAACAAAACTATAACATGCAATGACATACTCATAACATATATTTCCTTAATCTCTAAAAACTTGAAGTATTGCACACCAGAAGATAGTGTAACAAACTTCATTGTAGTTCACTCATCTGAAGAACACCTGCTAAACCTGATTAACTAAAGAGAACAAGAGCTCAAAATAAGCTCTGTTTCACTTAACAGAATATCCTCCAGGTTCATCCATGTTGCTGCAAATAACAGGATTTCCTTCTATTCCTGTGTGTGTGTGATATTTTCTTTATCCATTCATCTACTAATAGGTATTCAGGATGACGCCCTTCATTTTAAAGATAATGAAACTGAGGTTCAAATAAGTTAATGAAGTTGTCAAAGGTCACAGAACAAGTATAATTTGTAGGTAAGATTCAAAGTCATGAATATTTGACCTCAGATTCACTGTGATTAACCACTTTAATATTTTCTCTTCCAACAAATATCTTTGATATTCTGTTTTCCTCAAGCATACTTCACAGTCATGACAAAATTAAAAGCTTTTGATTTTTCCTGTGGACAAAACTATAAAGAAAACTTAGGTTTAGTTTTCTGGACTTAGAGAGAAAAAAGAAAACACTGAAAATAATAAAATAAATAAAGGAAAATATCAACCTTAATTGTCATTTTCAAAAACACATCCATTCGAGGGTCACTTTTAAGTGAAGAATGGTTAAAAATGGAAAATATAAAAATACTTATTGAATACCTATATGTTCCAGGCACTGTGTTGGGTGCTACAAATACAATAATACAAGAGATCTCCAGTCACTGATATTTCATGAAGACCAAATAAAAATGAACAGTATCATATAATTCCTTTCCAGAAGAATTTTTATCATCAAATTTAACCACTTTAGAAAAATCCATTTTTCCAATTCCAAATCAGATGTTCATATTAGTAATGTAAAAGCTAAAGGGCTTTCCTTCTAATGACCACTGGAAAATAGCCACTGGGAAAGGTAACTATGAGATCATATAAACTGTCCATCTGCCAATGCATGACCTGTGTGTATTACTTGTTTTTCCCCTGACTTTTCCAATTCAGATTGAAATAGTTCAGAGAAAATCCCCCTGCCAGATTGTTTAGTTTCACAAATCTCAGCATTAGATATTTTTTCCTGAAGTTCAGCCTAACTGGCCCTTTGCTTACTTTCATTTCATAAAACTCTTCAGTGTTAATACCAGCTGCTTACTTTCCCTGGAAATGTTCTACTTCTTAAATACTGTCATGACTTTAATTAGACAAGATATAAACTAGGACAGCAGAAAGACTGATTCTAAGAAATTAGGTCAGAATACTAATTTCTGAACAAGTAGAAAGTTCAACAATATAAACATACTTTTGTTGAAATATAAAGAAACTCATGAAAAATAAGAGACAGGAAAGCTCAAAAGCTAATACAGAGCTCTGTTTCTAGTCATGATCGGGTTGTTCCCATAGGGCAATCTTACAAGAGAATCTTACCAAATCTGGACAAAACACGTTTTAAAAAAGACATGAATACAAGGAAAGTGATTTTGAAGACTTATTTGGATAACAGTGAATAACTAAATAAGATACCCAATTTTAGGGCTTTTAACATGAATGAGGGACTCAATGTTTTAAAGCAGCTAAAATTTAATAGGAATCATAATCTTATACTCTTGATGAATCAGAGGAAAAGCTCCCAGGAATATCAAAGCATTTGGAAAGTGAAGGGGAGAATTGTAGAAAGAGAAAAACCAGAGAAAGGAAACTCTAAATTCTATGAATAAACAGTTCAAATCTCTTGCTATATGAGAAAGACCCCAAGCAGCACTGCTGAGTTTGAAATAACTGACCTGAAATTTCAACTAACACCCACCACATGGGAAACAGTTTGAAATTGGAATAGAGCCAAATTAACTGACTTGGAATACAGATCAAAAAAAAAAATCAATACTTGTCAACTGAGCAACAGAATATAGTCACTATAATACATCATTCACAATACTCAATATAAAATTTAAAATTTCTTAACAAAGAAATAAAAACATATTGACAAGAATATACAATCAGTAAAGACTAACAAAAATTTATCCAGGAATCAGAATTAGCAGAAAAGGATTTAAAATCAGCTATTGTAACTCTGATCAAGGATTAAAAGCAAAATGTGATGATAACAAATTAAAAGATAGAAAATCAAAAGGGAGAAGTAAAAGTTATAAATAAGACCAAATGGAAATAGTAGAAATGAAAAATATGAACTTCATTTGTGTTTTATACTTTTTAGTTGTAGGTGGACACAATATCTTTATTTTATTTTTACCTGGTGCTGAGGATCAAACCCAGGGCTCCATGCATGCCAGGTGAACACGCTACCACTGAGCCACAACCTCAGCCCAAAATATAACATTTTTAAAAATCACTATATTGAAATGAAAGAAGAGATAATGAACATGAAAGATTAATAAAAATTATCTGCTCTGAAGCATAGCAAAAATAAAGATTTATGACCTCTCAGATGTAAAGTAGAAGAAAATGTTGCAAAAAAATTTTTTTAAATACTAGTCAAGAATTTTCCAATTTTGGTGAATGACTTAAATTTACAAATTTAAAAAGCTCAGCCCACTTTGCAAAAAAGACATTTTTAAAAGTCACTCCTAAATAAATCATGGTCAATCTGCTGAAAATCAAAGATTAAGAGAAAATATTAAAAGCAGCAAGGTAAAAACATTTACATATAAGAGAACAATAAAAATGAATGCTAACTACCACGAGAAAAAAAGAGATGAGAAAACAGGAAACCAAAATATTAAAATCTCTGAAGCAAACAAAGAAATTAAATCCAGGACCTTCTGTCTACTGAAAACATTTTTTGAGACTGAAAACTAAATAAAGGCATTTTAGATAAAATAAAATAGAGAATTCATTGCCAATACACCTGGACTATTTACAAGAAATGCTAGAGGAACTTCTTCAAACTGAAATGAAATGATACCACATGGAAATATAAATCAACAGAAAAGAATAAGAGGCAAAGTAAATGATACATACTGATCTCATAATTAATAAAGCTTTTGCTTTGAAGAGTCACGTATTTTTTAAATTATTTTTTAAAGTTTTTTACAGACTGCGTTTTGATTCATTTAGAATGGCTGTGATCAAGAACACAAACAATAAAAGATGTTGACGTTGATGTGGGGAAAAAGGCACACTTGTACATTTCTGGTGGAGTTGTAAATTGGTGCAGCCACTCTGGAAAGCAGTGTGGAAAATCCTCATAAAACTTGGAATAAACCCATTTTGACCCAGTTATCCCACTCCTCAGTTATACCCAAAGGACTTAAAATTAGCGCTACAGTAACGCAGTCACATCAATGTTTACAGCAGCTCAATTCACAAAAGCTAGATTGTGGAACCAATCTAAATGCCCTTCAACAGATGAATGGATAAAGAAACTGTGGTATATACACACAATGGAAAATTATTCAGCCATAAAGAATAATAATATTATGGTATTTGCAAAATGTATGGAATTGGAGAATATCATGCTAAGTGAAATAAGCCAATCCCAATGTATTTTTTTTTAATTAAGAAGAAAAGTAAACCAAAGTTGATGGACTTGGAATGTAAAGTAGTGAATTCCTTTAAAATTAGTGAGGTAGCTCTTTTATATTACATTTACATATTTTCATTTCACTTATAGTTACAACAGAATTTACTATTTTAAGTATTTTCAGAATAAAGATGCATTAAAAAAAAAAAAAAAAAAAAAAAAAAAAAACAAACTAATTCTCCACATACCAAAATAGCACTGGAATAGAGTTTTGGAAAGTCACTGAATCTGTAAATCATCCTAACAATCACACATATTCTACAGGGTTATAAGAAGTCTGTAAAGAATCCAGAAAAGGTTACTGGAAAATCCACTGAAAAACATATATCATAACTAGGGCTTTGTTAAAATGTTTAAACAAAGAATTCTTCTAAAAGAAATTTTAAGGATGTCTAACATTTAGCACTTAGAAAATGAAAATAAAATTACAGCCGGGATCTCTAAACCACAATATTGAGACAATGGGCAAAGGAAATGGGTAGCTGTAAGATGCCATCTACACACCTGCCATCTACAGAATGTGTTCCTTTGCTGATGTGAAGAGAATTAATGATTATGTCTTTAAAATCAAGGAGTTTCACCTGAATAAGACTTCAAACATTCTTAAGAACTTGATGATATTAGGTCAGTGTGTATTGACTGCAAATGGACATGCAATTTCTCTTATACCATGCTTTCCCTTCCTGCCACTCCCTTGAAAAATTCCTCTCCAGAAGACTGGGGCCAGTTGGTATGCCACTAGCAACATAAGAAATTATGGTTCTGCACAGCCATATCAACAGAACACACTGTTCTTTTCCAATCTGGTGGTGAGAGGTGATAAAAAGATAAACCTCCAACAATGCAAAAACATATAGGTTATTCATTGCAACTCTGCCTGAAATTCAAACTACAAGAACAATTTAAATGCACACACATAGGAGAGTAGTTGAAAATTTGATAAATCCACATGATGAAGTATTATGTACCACAGTGATTTAGAGGATAGGTTGTTTGGGGAAAAAAAGCAGGAGGGGGGAATAAATATTTCTAGTGTATTAAACTTGAGGACAAAAAGAATATAGGAAAATATGTATGCTCATTTGTACAAAAATTATATATAAATCAATTTGTATATAAATCAAAATCTAGGTAGCTTGATTACCTACATGACTCAGGTGGGACTAGCATGTAAAAGTAATAAAATGGGAATAAGATTGTAAGCGATGATGGAGAAATGACAAAAGGATGGCTGTACCTTTTATATATCTCTGATTTTTCATTATTATTCACATTCCAAAAAGTCAATAATTAACATCAGCTAGACTTTAGATAAACACAAAATGAAATAGAGATGTTGAAAGGCACAGAAAAAAACTAATTCAAGAAATGTTGAATACACTCTAGGAATAAAGACAAAAAAGAACTATATAAAACATTACACTATATTTAGAAAATTAGTTTTTAACAGAATATAAGTCAACAATTATTAAACTATGAGTATTCTAGGTCTAAGCAAATACGGGAACATCATGAATCCATAAAGTTAAACTTAACACTGACTTGAAAGTTATAAAGAAGAAAGAGGGCCAGAATAAACTCTGTGACATTGGATTAACCTAATGGCTTTAAACATAAATACTGACAAAACACATACATGCAAATGTGTGTATATAATGTATGAGTATACTCATATAGTTGCCAGCTCTGCTCATTGCTGAGATGACCCAGAGAATATCACCTAACCCCCAGATCTTGATAACTAAATACAATTTAAAATAAAATTATATTTTGGCTTTTTGGAAAAATGAGTGATTACAGGGTTAGGTCCAAAAGACAAGATAACCCTGGTACATCTGTGATGCCAGAAAGAAGATACTCAAAATTAACTGAGACATATGTACAAGATAACAAAAAAAAAAGTTTATAAAGCTTACAGGACCCCCACACCGAGGTGGAACACCATCACAGAGCGAGTGAGCCCACTCGACTCCCACACTGAGGTCGTACACCATCGCTGAGCCTGCCTGCCTGCCCCCCTACTGCTGAGGGATACTGCACTTTCCTCTGTGCTCACTCAGCGCACCCTCGCTGGGGCTCCCCAACTTCTTTGGAGGCTGGTGCAGGTATTTTGAATTATACCTGAGGGCGTGGCCATCATCATTGGAAGGGCGGCTCCCTTCCTGACACACCTACAGGAGACTGGAGGCCCTTTGTCAGGACTCAGGATTCAAGAAGAGGAGGTATTAAGAGGCTCAGGACCAACTCAGAGTTGCCAGGTGAGTCCCACTGGGCGAGGCTCCCCGGACAGGGCAGTAGTCCCAGAATAGCAAGGAACTTTGTGGAGTAGAGTTGCCCAGTGAGACTGCCCCACTGCAGCCGTGAACCCAGACAACAGGGAGCATTGCACAGGAGGGCCGCACAACGAGAGGCTTTGGTGCAGAGTAGGGGTCCCAGGCCCCGGCAGCAGGAACGAACAGCAGGCAGTTACCTGGAGGAGGGATGCTCAGCGATGGGAGTCCCTCGTGGGGCCAGGCTTCCCAGACTAGGCGGTAGTTTCAGACCCCAGGGAACATCACAGAGGAGGGCTGCCCACCAAGAGATTCGCTCGCAGGGCGAGGCTCGTGTCCCGGGAGGTAGGTCCAGACCCCTGGGAACATCACAAAGGAGGGCTGTCCAGCACAGGCAGTAGTTCTGGACTGAAGAGAACTTCTCTGAGGAGAGCTGCCCAGCAAGACTTCCCCACCGGGTGAGTGTTCCCCGCCAGGCGAGGTTTTCCCACCAGGGAGGTAGAACCAGAGACACAGGCCCAGACCTGCCATGCCCTAGTCTGCAGTCTAGTCCCCCTTTGGCTGACCATCAGTCAACCAGTGGAGGCGCATCTGCCCACTAGCAGAAAATATACCCGACCTGAAGGCCACCACCCCTAGAGGGGCAGCTTCCTTGTAGATCACTGCATTATCAAGTTCCTCCAAGACTTCAGGTTACTGAAGGCTAGAAGGTGAGTTATTGGAAATCTACAGGGACACTGTAAGTCAATAGAGAAAACCTGTAATATCTCAGAGTTTCACTACTAGTGGGGTAGATATCTGAGCAATATGAGAAAACAAGGGAAGAAAATATCTCAAACAAAACTAGATGCTACATAAATAAAATCCAGTGACAGCATGGCAGAAGAAATGTCAGAAAGGGAGTTTAGAATGTACATAAATTAAAATGATCAGAGAAACAAACGATGAAAGAGCAAATGCAGGCACTGAATGATCACACTAATCAAAAGTTAAAATAGCAAATGCGGGAAGAAAAGGATCATTTCAATACAGAGATAGAGATTCTGAAAAAAAAAAAAAAAAAAGGAAATTCTTGAAATGAAGGAAAAAGTAAACCAAATTAAAAACTCCACAGAAAGCTTAATGAATAGGAAAGAACACCTGGAAGACAGAACCTCAGACACTGAACACAAAATATTTAATCTTGAAAAAAAGTTGAACAAACAGAAAAGATGGTAAGAAATCACGAACAGAATCTATAAGAATTATGGAATATCATGAAAAGGCCAAATTTAAGAATTATTGGGGTTGAGGAAGGCACAGAGAAACAAATCAAAGGAATGAACAATCTATTCAATGAAATAATATCAGAAAATTTCTGAAATCTGAAGAATGAAATAGAAAACCAGGTACAAAAGGCTTATAGGACTCCAAATATACAAAATTACAACAGGGAGAAAACTCAAATTACTAAAATTCGGAATGAACAAGGAAATATCACAACAGACAAGAGTGAAATACAAAACATAATTAGAAGCTATTTTGAAAATCTATACTCCAACAAACAGAAAACCTTGAAGACATCAACAACTTTCTAGAGACATATGAATTACCTAAACTGAACGAGGAGGATATACACAACTTAAATAAATCAATTTCAAGCAAATGAAATAGAAGAGATCATCAAAAGCCTACCAACAAAGAAAAGTCCGGGACCAGATGGGTTCTCAGCCAAGTTCTACAAAACCTTTAAAGAAAAGCTCATTACAACACTCCTCAAATTATTCCATGAAATAGAAGAGGAGGGAACCCTCCCAAACTCATTCTATAAAACCAATATCACCCTGATACCTAAACCAGACACACATGGAGGAAAGAAAATTTCAGACCAATATCCTTAATGAACATCGACACAAAAATTCTTAACAAAATTTTAGCAGATCGCATACAAGAATATATTAAAAAGCTAGAACACCATGAACAAGTGGGTTTTATCCCAGGGATGCAAGTTTAGTTCAACATCCGGAAATCAATAAATGTAATTCGCCATATCAACAGACATAAAGTCAAGAATCACATGATTAATTCCATAGATGCAGAAAAAGCATTTGATAAAATACAGCACCCCTTCATGCTCAAAACACTAGAAAAAATTGGGGTAGTGGGAACATTCCTTAACATTGTAAAGGCCATTGACGCTAAGCCCATGGCCAATATCATTCTAAATGGTGAAAAACTGAAAGCATTCCCCCTAAAAACTGGAACAAGGCAGGGATGCCCTCTTTCACCACTTCTATTCAACATCTTCCTTGAAACTCTAGTGAGAGCAATTAGACAGACCAAAGAAATTAAAGGGATATGTATAGGAAAAGAAGAACTCAAACTATCCCTATTTGCTGATGACATGATTATATATTTAGAGGAACAGGGAAATTCCAAAAGAAAACTTTTGGAACTCATAAGTCAATTCAGTAAGGTAGCAGGATATATATATATAGCAGTAAGGTAGCAGGATCAATGCTCATAAATCTAATGCATTTTTATTCATAAGTAATGAATCCTCAGAAAGAAAAGTTCAGAAAACTACCCTATTCACAATAGCCTCGAAAAAAATAAAATACTTGGGAATCAATCTAACAAAAGAGGTGAAATACCTTTACAATGAGAACTACAGAACACTAAAGAAAGAAATTAAAGAAAACCTTAGAAGATGGAAAGGTCTCCCAAGTTCTTGCATGGGCAGAATTAATATTGTCAAAATGGCCATACTACCTAAAGTGCTATACAGATTCAATGCAATTCCAATTAAAATCCCAATGACATACCTCACAGAAATAGAGCAAGAAATCATGAAATTTATCTGGAAGAATAAGAAACCCAGAATAACTAAAGCAATCCTCAGCAGGAAGAGTGAAGCAGGGGGTATTGCAACACCAGAACTTCAACTATACTACAAAGCAATAGTAACAAAAACAGCAAGATATTGGTACCAAAATAGTAAGGTAGACCAATGGTACAGAATAGAGGACACAGACACAAAGCAAAATAGATACAGTTTTCTCATACTAGACAAAGGTGCCAAAAACATGCAATGGAGAAAAGACAGCCTCTTCAACAAATGGTGCTGTGAAAACTGGAAATCCATATGCAACAGAATGAAACTATACCCTATCTCTCACCCTGTACAAAACTCAACTAAAAATGTATCAAGGACCCTGGAATCAGACCAGAGACCCTGCATCTTATAGAAGAAAAAGTAGGTCCAAATCTTCAACATGTCAGCTTAGGATCAGACTTCCTTAACAGCACTCCCAAAGCACAAGAAATAAAAGCTAGAATCAATAACTGGGATAGATTCAAACTAAAAAGCTTTCTCTCAGCAAAGAAAATTATCAGCAATGTGAAGAGAGAGCCTACAGAGTGAGAGAAAAATTTTGCCACTCATACTTCAGATAGAGCACTAAATTCCAGAATATATAAAGAACTCAAAACTCTACACCAAGAATACAAATAATCCAATCAACAAATGGGCTAAGGAAATGAACAGACACTTCACAGAAGAAGATGTACAAGCAATCAACAGATACATAAATAAAGTTCAACATCTCTAGTAATAAGAGAAATGCAAATCAAAACTACCCTAAGATCCCATCTCACCCCAATTAGAATGGTGATTATCAAGAATACAAGCAACAACAGGTATTGGTGAGGATGGGGGAAAAAGGCACACTCATACATTACTGGTGGAGTTGGAAATTAGTGCAGCCACTCTGGAAAGCAGTGTGGAGATTCCTTACAAAACTTGGAATGGAACCACCATTTGACCCAGCTATCCCACTCCTTGGCCTATACCCAAAGGACTTAAAATCAGAATAATACAGAGATACAGCCACATCAATGCTCATTGCTGCTCCATTCACCATAGCCAGATTGTGGAACCAACCTAGATGTCCCTCAACTGATGAATGGATAAAGTAACTGTGGTATACATATCCAATGGAATATTACTCAGCCATAAAGAATTATGGCATTTGCAGGCATATGGATGAAACTGGAGAATATCATGCTATGTGAGATAAGCCAATCTCAAAAATCCAAAGGATGAGTGATCTCACTGATAAGCCAATGATGATACATAATGGGGGGTGGGAGGGAGGTAAGAGTGGAGGAAGGAGGGACTGTATAGAGGGAAAAGAGGGGTGGGAGGGAAGGAAAAAATAACAGAATGAATCAAACACCATTACCCTATGTAAATGTATGATTACACAAATGGTATGAGTCTACTTCATGTACAAGCAGAGAAACAAGTTGTACCCCATTTTGTTTATAATTAAAAAATTTTTTTTTAATTTTTAAAAAAGCTTACAGTGACCAAATCTAGGTAAACCTGAGCAACAAAATTATGATAATTATTCACCACATGCAATAGAATACATATCCATGAGCCTACCAAAATAAAGAATTATAAATAAATCAAGAAGGAACACTTCTTAATAATAGAATTCTAATTAAGAAAAGTAAAGAGTGATAAAAAATAGAAAATCATAACTAGATTTATCAAGTAATATCTTTTGGAAATAAAAATCATTCATTGATGCTAAAATGAGTAAGAGTATGACAACACAGTTTATCTGTGTACTCTCAAAATACCTACCCACAAGCCAGGTATGCTGATGCACACTTGTAATCAGAACAACTTGTAAGGCTGAGGCAGGAGGATCACAAATTTGAGGTCAGATTCAGTAACTTAACAAGACCGAGTCTCAAAATAAAACAAAAACTAGTGATGTATCTTGGTGGTGGAATGTCCCTGGATTCAATTTACAAAACAAAAACCAAACAAAATTCTGCATAAGATACTTATAAACTATAAAGGAGAAAACAAAATTTTACAGTAGAAAACTTGGTACACACCATTTGAACAAAATATTCAAAGTTTCTGTGACATTATTTTAAAATATGAATAAACTCAACCTGATCATGAAGAAATATCAGACAAACCCAAATTGAAGGACATTCTACAAAACAATTGACCAGTCCCTTTCAAAATTCAATTCATGAAAAACAAAAACTGAGAAACTTTCACAGACTATAAAACACTAAAGAAATAATTAAATGCAATTCAGGTTCCTGGACTGTACTTTGAAACAGAGAAAGGTCTTTAGTGTGACAATTGGCAAAATTCAAAATAGTATCTATCGAGCACTGAGTCAATGTTAATTTTCTGAATATAATAACTGTACTATGGTTATGTATGACACCCTTGGGGGGAGCATACACACGAATTCACTTTACTATTGTTGCAATTTTCCTCTATGTCTTAAAATTAAAACTTTTTTTTTAAATAGGTATTACCAGTCACACACATAAATGATCAAGAACTACAATATATCAGAAAACATCATTATATCCTCCCTTATTGTCCTAGTTTCTAATTAACTACTATTGGATCATTTGGAGCCAAAAATATGTTTCACCTGGAGTGACACAAATAATTAGTCTTTAATTATTACAACGGTATATCTTTTAAATACTTTTAGAATAATTATCTTATTTGAATGCTTACAATGTTAATGAAAAAATTTTAGTATGTAACCAATTTTAATCAATTCATGTTATGTTACTATACCAGAAAATTCAACAAAGAAACTGGAAGCTCTAGGTCTACCAATACATACATATTCAATGAAGTATTCAGCATAACAATATAAAACACTTAACAGAGTCTCTTTGAGGTCAAGAGAGACTCAAGTCATCACAAACTTTTTAGGTTTCTATTATAGTAAAAAGTAATAAAGGCTATCAGTATATCTTGATGGTACTAGGTATGAAACCCAGGACTACCCACATGCTGGGGAAACACTTTACCATTAAGCAACAACCCCAGGCAAGGTTTTAAAAATGGAATGATATATTAAAATGTTATTCAGAGTTTAATTCTTTGGCTTTTAATGGGGTACAATTTTAAGCTGATATAAAGAATGTCTGCTATGACCATATGCATAATCTCAGACCAATTAACAGACCAAGACAGACTAGAAGTAGGTAATTGCAAATTACACATAAAGCAAAGGAAAATAAACAATAAATTGACATTGAAGACAAAAGTATAGGTAAGATATTTAAGCAAACACTACAACACAACAAGGAGGAAGATACAAAGATGGCAAATAAACACATTAAGAGATTTTTTTTGAAGCCCTCAATCATTAGGGAAAAGCCAGTTAAAGCCACAGTAAAAAACTGTTAAGGTTTGAATGTGTTTCCTCCACAACTTAGGTATTCAGGATGGAGCCTTTCAAAGGTAATTATCCATGCCTTCTAGAAGGTCTTGATGGAGGTAGTAGGTTCCCCTTTTTGCTCCTCTACCACATTAGGGTACAGCAAAGATGCCTTCAGAAGATGCTGACACCTTGACAGATTTCCCAACTTCCAGAACTGTGAGAAAATGCATTGCTATTCTTTTTAAATTACCAAGTCTCGGGTATTCTGTTATAGTAGCACAAAACAAACTACAGCAGATACCATAATACACCTATTAGAATAGTTAAATAAAAAATATAATATCAAGCGCTAATGACAATAAAGATATTTTTATATGTTTCTGGCGGGAATGTAAAATGGTACAAACCCACTTTGAAAAACAGGGTAGTAGTTTCTTGTAAAGTTAAATACACACCATACAACCTACCTGTTTTTCACAATCCTAAATATTTATCATAAAGCAGGGTTTAGCAATTTAGTTATTATAAACCATAAGGTCTCTGTTTCAACAACTTACCTCCATGTAGCACAAAAGCATATATGGAAAATATGATAAACAAATGGTCATGTGTGTGTTTCAACAAAATTTTATTTATCAATACAGGCAACCAATTCGAAGACTGTAGTGTGCCAAGCCTACTGAAGAAAGGAAAACTTATATTTACTCTAAATACTATACATGAATGTTCAAAGCAGTTTTGCCATGACCAAAATATTGAAATCACTCAAATTTTCTTCCATGAATAAAAGAGATAAACAATGTGTATATCCATACAATGAACTATTTATGATAAATAAAAATGAAGTACTGATACATGCAACAATTTGGATGAATCTCAAAGGTGTTATGCTCAGTGAAAAAAGTCAATATTAAAGTCACATAGTATAGAATTCCAATGATATTATTCTCAAAATGATATGACTATAGGGATAAAAAAAGATCAAAGGTTACAAAAGGGTTACATCAGATGAGAGGCAAGACTATGAAGGGATAACATGAAGGCATGAGGTGTTTTCTTCAAGGTAATGTATCCTGATTGTGATAGTAATTACAAAAATTCATACACGTAATAAAATTCATATAAATACGTACTGAAAATAAAAGAGTGCATATAAAAATTAATGACAAAATAAAGTCTGCAATTTAGCTAATAATATATCAATGTCAATTTCATACTGCTAATAATGTTCTGTGGTTATTTACTATTATCCTTGGGGAAGGTGAGTGAAGGACACAATGGAACTCTACGTATAATTTTTGAAACTTGTGAGCCTAAAATTATTTCAAAATAGTTTTTAACAGTTAACTAACTGTAGGAAGCTAATGGTAAAAATAAACAATAAACGAGGAGTTTATAACATGTGGAATATATGATCATAATAACACAAAGCTCAGGACAAAGGAAATGAAAGTATATTACTATAGGGTTCCTATAATATCTGCAAAGTGATATATGACTTTGAGATAATATGTGAAAAAGATAAAAATGCATACTCTTATACTATAAGCCCTAAAGTAAGAATAAAAATAGCATACACATGAATTACAGTTAATAAGACAACTAAAAAGAATAAATTCAAGGCCCAAATACATGCTTCCTAAAAGAGACCTAATACTTATTGATTTTTTTTATTTCTTTATTTATACTGGGGATTGAACCCAGGGGCATTTTACCACTGAGCTTCATCCTCAGTCCTTTTTATTTTTTTGTCCTGAGACAGGTTCTTGCTAAAGGCATGCCTCAAACTCGCAATCCTCCTGCTTCAGTTGCTGAGGTTACAGTCATGCATAACCATACTCAGCTAAAAAACATACATAAAAAAAGATAAAAATAGTTAAAGGCAAAAAATAAGGAGGGTATAACATGGTCATTCCAATCAAATGAAAAAGGAATGATACTCATACCATACAAAATATATCAAAGAACATCAATAGAATCACAGGGGCATTTCCAAATGTAAACGGATAAATTCCCATGGCAAAATTTAAAGTTTTGTATTGAATAACAAAGATTCAAAACATATGAAGCAATATATGAAATTATTTCAAGGAGAGGCAAACAAATACATAATTACAGTTACAGATTTTAATGCATTCTCAATGAACTTAGAAATAACTTAGAAGTAGACAGAAAAGAAGCAAGATTATAGAAAAAATAATACCAGCAACCTGCCTGATCTGACAAATTTAAAAAGATCCACCCAACAATAGTAGAATAACCAGGCACAGTGGCACACGCACGGTAACCCCAGTGACTTGGGAGATTCAGGCAAGAGGATAGTGAGTTCAAAGCCAGTCTCAGCAAAAGCAAGGCACTAAGAAACTCAGTGAGACCCTGTCTCTAAATCTAAAAAAAAATACAAAAATAGGGCTGGGGTTGTGGCTCACTGGTCAAGTGCCCCTAAGTTCAATCCCCAGAACCACACTCCTCAAAAAAAAAAAAAAAAAAAAAAAAACACAATAGCAGAATAAAAAATTGAACAAGGTCGACAATTTTCAAAACCATAACACAAGACCCAATAAATTTAAAAGAATTCAAGACATAAAATTTGCCACCAACAATGGAATTAAATCAAAAACTACCACAAAGATATCTGGAATATTCAAAAAAATATAAACTAAATTACAAGCTTCTAAATAATTCAAGAACGAAAACTGAAATCAAAAAGAAAATTAGAAAAGTAGTTTCAATTAAAATGAAAACATAAAATCTCAACAATGTAGTTAAAGTAGCACTTGAAAGGAGAATTAATACTAAAATGCTTCTATTAATAAAGAAGAAAAAATTCATTCATGACCTCCATTTCCACTTCAAAGTGATAAATCTGATACAAGATCTATAAGATCTGTACTTTGAAAACTATAAACAATTGCTGCATAATTAATGAGAACTTAATTAGGGTTTCTAAACTACTGCAATACTGACATAATGTAATAGAAGGCTGTCTGGACCATTATAAGATGTTCAGCAACATCCTTAGCCTCTACCCACTATAACCCAGTAGCAACCACAGGCTATAACAAACAAACAAAAAAGCTAAAACAAAAACAAACGAACCAAAAAAAGTCTCCAGACATTGCCAAATGTCCCTGGTTAAATAAAATCTCCCCTCATTTGGGAAAATGGACTTTGTTTAAGTGAATATATCTTGTTTAGGGATACAAAGACTTAATACCTTAAGTTCTCAATTTTGTAGATTAAATGTATTCCCAATTAATATCCCAGCAGACTTGCTTATAAAAATTGATTTTAAATCTTAAAAAAAAAAAAATTACAGTGTATGGAAAAGCCAAAGCAACTCCAAAAAAACCAAAGTTGAAAAACTTCTACTACCTTATTTTAAGATGTATACAAGTCAAGTAATCAACACAGATATGGTTGGCACGGAGATTTTAAAAAATGAAGCAGAATAGAACCCAATTAAAAATGTGTGTATCTCTGCACATGCACACAGAGTCAACTGATTTTCAACAAATGCAAGAAAAATAAAGTGAAGAATTCAACAAATGGTACTAGAATGACTGAATAGTCATACACAAATAATGAACATCAATCCATACCTTGTATCTTATACAAAAATCAACTCAAAATATATCTCTAAATGTAAAAGCTGTAAAACTCATAAGAGAAAGTATAGGATAAACTCTCTGTGGTTTTGAATAGGTAAAATTTTATTAGATCTGACACCTAAAGTATAATCCATAAAAATAAATTCACTTCCTCAAAATTAAGGTGTTCCCCCTTTATCCACAAACTAGAAGATATTCCTAAATCATGTGTGTATCATGGAACTTGTATCCAGAATGTAAAAAAGAGCCCTTCAAAATGCAGTAAGAAAAAAAGCAATCCAACCAAAAGGTATGTAAAGGATGTCAACAAACATGTCATCACAGAAGATATACATAGAGAAAATAACATCATTAACACTTGGGAAATGTAAATTTAAAATATAGTAGGATACTATCACATACCCACTAGTATGGCTAAAATTAAAAATCTGACCATACAAAATGTTGACAAGGATATGAAGGAAATAGAACTCAATACTGCTGATGGAAATATAAAATGATATACAATCTCTACAGAAAATTTTGGGGCAGTACCCTAAAAAGGTAATTACACCATTTAATCCAAATATCTACACCTAAATAATATCCAAGAAAAATGAAATACGTGTCCATACTAAGATTTAAATGCAAATGCTCATAGTAAATGTGGTATATCCATACAATGGAGTACTATTCGGCAATGAGAAAGGATGAATTGCTGATGAAATGGAATACTACTCAGCAATGAGAAAGAATGAATTGCTGATACATAATATAAAATGATGAATCTCAAAAGCATTATGCTATAAAAATAAAGATATAAGCAAAAGTATCTACTGTATAGTTCCATTTATATGAAATTCTAAAACAAGTAAAAATAATGCATAACAACACAAATAGTCAAGTAGTTGCTTGAGTTGGGGCAAAAAAAGGGGCAGATGGGAACTGACTACAAAGACACACAAAAGAACTGCCTTCTGTGAGACACATTCAATTATCTTTTACTTCACATAAATTATACCTAAAACTAGCATTTTAACAAAACTGATATTGGATTCATAAGACATAGGGCCTGGATTCTACCTTTGCTGAATTAACTACCTCTGTTCTCCTTAGCAACTCATTTATACTTTCAACATCTATTTCCTCAAAAATAAACAATGGCAATATAAAGTCTAATGAAATATGAGGACTACATGCTAAAGTAGATTAACTAAAAGTTAAAATATTAATAGTATTACACAAAAATGTCATTTTACAGCATACTTTTTATGTCCTGCTTTCTACTTCTGTTCTTATGATATTTCTTTCTGAATAATCATGTAGTAACAGAGAATTAAGATATAATGACTTGTGTCTTAAAAAAGAAGAAATCATTGTAAATTAAAGCAGCATAATATAAAACAAAAAAAGGAAATAAGTCCTCAAATACAAAACTGTGTAACCAAAAATTAATAATTTTGTTTTAAAAGTAGTAATTCTAAAATCTTTTCTATGACTTAACTAGAAAGTATATAGTTTGGATAGAATTTCTGACACACATACATTATCCATTTAGTTCCCACATTCCAAAAGGGTACAGAAACTAAAATGTTTAGTGTAAAAATAGCATATATACACAAATCCTTTTATCACTGAAATAAAAGAGTATTATGACTTCTTTTTTGGGCATTCAAACAACACATTTGAAAACCCAAATTGCCACAAACCTGAAAGTCATTACTATTTTTGACAAAGTCTTTGGCAGAGCACTACAATAAATGCTGCAATTCTGATATTTAATCTGCAAATGGCCCTTTGAATTCAGAGTTTCTCAAACCACAGGGACACATGGCAATAATACAGGATTTTGGACTGCTGTTTATAAAAACAACTTTGGTTGGGTTTTTTGGGCTAACTTATTTTATCTCGTTTTCATATATCAGAGAAATGTAAGTTAAATGTAAGGTGACTGCTTGAATTTAGAGTGAATTTTTCTACTAAAATGTAAGTAAATAAAAGTTACGTTATATAGTAAGATACAGAATAGCCTGTACCTTCCATATGTTGTAACATTTCTTAAACTAAAATGTGACTGAAATACTAATTTACAATGAAAATACTGGCAAAAAATAGGCTTGCAACAATAAAAGCAAGTCCTTCTGAATAATGTTTCTATCTTTACTGAATGTTAATATTCAGAGATTGTTAATTGCCCCTCAGTATCCAAGTTCTCCTTTTTCACACAGTAATAGATATTCTGGGCACAGGCCATAGCACAAGATCATATTTCACAAATTCCCTTGCCTTTCGGAGAAGCCACATGAGTAAGTTTTAGACAACAAGATATGTGCATAAGAAATGTGTGCGATTTTGGAGTGATGGCAGTTAAGACAAGGCCTATGCTCTTTACTCTCTGTACCTCTGTCCTGCTGCTTAAAAGATGAACATAATAGTGAGGCTAAAGCAGCAATCTTGAAAAATGAGGTGAAAACTATCTGTTAAACATGATAAAGCAATATAAGCAAAAAATTCTGGGTCTCTGACATCATAAAGCTATCCTATTAACCCAGGAGCACCTACTTGGAGTTTTACAACATAGAAAAACAAACCTCCATGCTATTTAAGTAACAAAGTTTCATAATCGTTGGTACTGGCATCACACACATAAACCTATCTGTATATGTGTATAATATTTTATATATTTTTATAAAATTAGGGTATATCTTCATAAAACTAAATTTCATAACTTAAGATGAATTCAACAAATAACCTTAAATAAAACTTTATAGATGAGGAAACAAGAACCATCAGCAAGTTCAAGTCGAAGTTTATTCTAGTCCAGGTTATTCTTATCAAAAATAATTGGGTCTTTCTTTGAAACTCATAAGTGGAATTTTTTCTGAAGAAACAGAGCAAGATACGAAATGAAAATAGAAAAATACTATTTAAATGTGTTGTTAGAATGATAAAGTATCTATTGCAAAATCAGTACGAACTATGAAAGGAGAAAGAAAACAGTGACATAAAGTGCAGGAATGTTTCTTGAACGAGTGACTACTTGTGGTTAAGAAATGAGAATCTTCAAAAGTTGGCACACTAGAGTTTGCTTTGGCTAGAACCTACTGTCTACTGAAAACACCACACAGGAGCAAGAAGGGTTACACAGGTTCATACAGTACAGAAAAAAAAAAAGGAATTAGTGTCTAGTTGGTCATTTGACACTTATTCCAATGATAATTAACCTTAAATTAAAATGTCTATGCTTATATATTTTAAAAAGTCAATTAGAGTTTAGTGTGGTGGCATGTCTATAATCCCAGCATCTAGGGAGGCTGAGGCAGGAGAATCACTAGTTCAAAGCCAGCCTCAACAACTTAGCAAGGCCCTGGAAATTTGGCAAGACTCTATCTCAAAATAAAAAATAAAAAGGGCTGGAGATGTGGATCGGTGGTTAAGCACCACTGGTATCAAAAAAAAAAAAAAAACTTGGTCAATTAGAACATAAATGAAAGCTCAAAAGCAATCTCATGAAAATTATGGACCTATTATTCCTCCTGAAAATTACTGAATATAAACATTAACAAACAAGTTATACATTTAAAATATTTTCCTTGCACTGGGACTCTAACACTCAGACAAAAAACAAGTTAGCATTTCCCAAAGAGCCACTCTTTTTTAATACAAAAATCAGTGGTCACTCCCTTTAGGAAAAACAAAAAAGTGAGGGAGAGGAGATTTGGTATAAAGGTAAATTCCATATAAGTCTTAATTTAGTTGCACATTCAAAATGTTCAAACTGTGCAGTGATCTCCAACACATAATTGAATTGATCACATTAAATGCCTAAAATCTCTTTTCCTTCCTTCTAAGTTTAGGAGGTCATTTTTGGCAACATTCAGAGGTCTATGTCAATAAGGAAAGAATTACAAACTCCTTTTCAATTTTTGGGTCATCCAAACACAATTTTAGCCTTAAAAAGTGTTCATCCATGTTTCCAATTGTTAGCAGATTTTTGCCAGCAGATGAATTTACAAGATATTGTCACTGAAATCAGTTTGCCTAAATACTAGTAGATTCCCATGGTAGTTTGGTCAAATAAAATTTTTTAAGCTGGATCCATAAGACTGATTGCAGCACTGAAAGTTTTACCTCATTTAAATATCCAAAAATAGCTCACAAGTAAGCCAAGTCATGAATAAACTCCTTGTCAAACTATTTTGAGAATAGCCTTTATTTTTCTCATAAAGAAGGAAATAAAATGAATAAACAGCAAGACAGCCATCAAAACAGCAATATACTGCTTTAAGATATTTTCTTTTGAGAACCAATACAATTCTGCATTACTATGAAACTTTTATGCTTTTAACATGACTTGAAAAAGTCTGTCAAAAAGATAGTAGTTTAGGGGCTTGGCTCTGATAAAGTTGATTAGTTTCGTGATAGTAAGTAACAGGCCAACTATAAAAGATGAGTCATGAGGACTTGAAGTTTTTCTTCATAGAAGCAGCAAAAACAGATGTATAGCTAATACTTGTATTGGCAAATACTCCAACCATTGCACTGGACCAAGCTACCCTTTCAACATGTCAAAGGTACCCAAAGCCTTTCAACTCTACAACACATATGTCATTAAATTTAAATCAACAACTGGGACAGATTCCTTTTCTCTCAACAAAGGAAACTATCAGTAATGTGAAAAGAGAGGCTATGGAGTGAGAGAATATCTTTGCCACTCATACTTCAGATAGAGCGCTAATTTTCAGAATCTATAAAGAACTCAAAAAATTCTACACCAAGAATACAAATAACCCAATTAACAAATGGGCTAAGGAAATGAACAGACACTTCACAGAAGAAGATGTACAAGCAATCAACAGATATATGAAAAAATGTTCACCATCTTTAGTAATAAGAGAAATGCAAATCAAAACTACCCTAAGATTTCATCTCACCCCAATTAGAATGGCGATTATCAAGAACACAAGCAACAATAGGTGTTGGCGAGGATGTGGGGAAAAAGGTACACTCATACATTGCTGGTGGGGTTGCAAATTAGTGCAGCCACTCTGGAAAGCAGTATGGAGATTCCTCAGAAAGCTTGGAAGGGAACCACCATTTGACCCAGCTATCCCACTGGCCTATACCTAAAGGACTTAAAATCAGCATACTACAGAGATACAGCCACATCAATGTTCATAGCTCCTCAGTTCACAATAGCCAGATTGTGGAACCAACCTAGATGCCCTTCAGTTGATGAATAGATAAAGAAACTGTAGCATATATATACAATGGAATATTACTCCGCCATGGAGAATGATAAAATTATGGCATTTGCAGGTAAATGGATGAAATTGGAGAATATCATGCTAAGTGAGATAAGCCAATCTCAAAAAACTAAAGGACGAATGATCTCGCTGATAAGCGGATGAGGACATATAATGGGGGGTGGGAGGGGTTAGCGTTAGGGTTAGGGTTAGGTTTAGGGTTAGGGATAAGGAGGGTGGTAAGAATGGAGGAAGGAAGGACTGTATAGAGGGAAAAGAGGGGTGAGAGGGGTGGGAGGAAAGGGAAAAAAATAACAGAATGAATCAAACAACATTGCCCTATGTAAATTTATGATTTTTAATAAAAAAATAAAATAAAATAAAAAAATCTGTTATGCATCTATGTATACAAACCAAATAAAACTCAGAAACTATGTGCACAAAATAATGCCAGTTGTTACACACAAATGCTTATTGAATGGAATAAATGGCATTACTCCCTATTTTACATGATTCACATCAAAATACTAAAAATCAGCAGTTCTCTAGTGTTTACTATCATCTGATTGAAATTGCACTACAGGAAAGAACACAAGATAACAAATTTTGGTAACCAGCTCAAATCTTGTACCTTTTCCTATTTTAATTATCATTTATTCTGGTTGGGAAGGTGGAAAAGTAGAACTGAACAGTAAATCTTCACTCTTCTAGCAGTCCAAAATCAAAGCAGTGAGAGATCAACTGATCAGAGAGATGGGTGTCAGAGGGAATGGTTTAAGAAACAATACTGAGTACTCAGAGACTTGGAAGAACTCCAAAATTCTGGTTACTGTAAGAGAAAACAGGTATGAATTTTTCAACCCAAACCAGGACCAAGGTGGAGGGAGAAATAACAGAAAGAGGGAGAGGCAAAGTTGACATGCTTACTTCTGTAACAAGGGTGGAGAAAAAAAAAGACAAAGTTAAGCCAGGGCAGGAGCTGCTAAGTCACTTAGATGTGCACAACCTATCTCAAACTGCTGATGAAAAATTGTGACTGGCAGCCATCTTGTGGAGACCACACCTAGGCCTCTCTAGAACAAATTAAATCTATACAACTACATCCATTCTACAGACAGCAGCAAATATCGTCCTAGGAAAAGCCTTTGAAACAGGTTATCTCAGTAATCTCTAGAGGGATTACCGCTATCTGAAGGTGTCAAGCCTTCCTCCCTTCATCAACAAGGGGAGTAGGGTGGAGTAAAACAGACAGAAAGTCACTCTCAGGGAATGCCTGACAGCTGGCCACAGCAGTGTGATCCCCAACAGCTGAAAACAGTACCACTACCAGCTTGCAGTGTTGCCTTGCACACAGAGGTGCCCACGCATGTGTCCCCAACATATGCCCAACATCACTGAGCATACATAGTCATGGACCCACTAGAGAACATGCCCAGGCAGTGGGAAGAAGCCACAGGATCTACAGCAGTGGAGGGCATCGGTCCCTGTGCCCCAGCTGTGCCATGTGCCCTTCAGTCTCCAGGCCCCGCAGACCCCGCCACTACCAACTGCCTGTAGACACTGGCCCACCAACAGTGTGCTCTGGCAACAGGCAGAAGTCCGATGATCCACAGCAGCCAAAAGAAGCCCTAGGCCCCAGGGGATCCCTGACCACAGAGGGCTCACAGACATTGGCCATGAGATGCCAGCTGCACATGTGGGCACGCCAACAGTGAGTCCCAATGGCTGGCAGAAGACACAGAATTTGCAACAAGTCAGGGCAGAGGCCCTGGGGCCCTAGTATTACTGTGTGTCCCATAGAGGATGCCCAGATGAGGGTTCCACAGCCTGTTGCTGCTGCCAAAGGCAGGTATTAGCTTACTAACAGCATGCATTGGTGGCTGGCAGAGGCCCTGTGATCCTCAGCAGCCTACAGAGGTCCCCATTCTCAATAGGACTTTGGACCCCACAGAGTGCCCACAAATGCAGGCCCCACAAACACCAGTCACCACCCAGGTTGCCCAGAAGCAAGTTCATCAACATCATTGCCACATCTCTCAGGGGCCACCAAGCACCACACAGCTGGACCTCCATACCTTTCCTGGACCACAACACCTCCACAGCCCAAAATCTACATGGCTGTGTTCACATTTATTTTGTGCTCTGACTGCACAAAGCATTTCTATAGATAGCCACACAAGACTGCATCCCCAACCATAGAGAGACTTGGTTTCTAGACTCAGACAATTAGGGGTTGTCTCCTCTAATTCACAACAAAGCTATTAGGCGTCCAGATATATCAAAGAACAGAAGTCTCCTAGATTTGTGTCAGAAGAAGAATGATGAGATTGTTACCCCTACACCCAGAGAAAAAGTAAGCCCAAGGAGGTATGGGCATTTACTAAACATCCCCATGTCTGATGAAATCCAAAACAGGAAGGGCCAATGAGAATTCGTTTCATGTCAAATAGTTCAACATGGAATAAAATAAATGTCTCTAAATTCAGGCTTTTCTGGGGCTTTAATTAATGAATTATTTATTTTTAGGTGGTGCTGAGGATCAAACCTAGTGCCCCACATGTGCTAGAAAAGCACTTTAAAAGTGAGCCACAACTCCAGTCCCTAATTTCAGTTTTGATTTCACAGACTTTATCTTGCAAATTGATTTGATATGTTTTCTCTTACTTGATAATGTATTCCTTAATCCAATTTCATGCATTCATTTTAATGCATTAAAGCATTAATTGGAATTTTTATCCTCTTCGATCATGTTTATATTCTTCTCTCCTGTCTCTTTTTCTTCTTGTGTTATATGCTCCTGTCTCTATCATCCCCATTTTGTGTCTTTTTCCTTTTCATGCCCAATATACTTTAATAGTTAATTATACTCTCTGAATACCTAATTTCTCAATCTATTCTTGAACACCATTTTTAATTTTCATTCTGATAGTGGAATTGTGGGGAATATTTTCAATAAGTTTTTAAGGTTTATTAGTATATGGCTTTATTCTGAAATGGTCACAATTACTGGTGATTGATATCTCCTCTCAAAGCTGTGCTTGAGTACTGAACACAGCAGTAGCTTCATGTTGAGAAAGAGTATTGATGCTTAGATGTAGGCCCCCCTGAGGAAGTTGGTAAAGAGAAAGAAGATTACTAGAAATTCCTTGCAGAAGAATAGAAGAGATAATCATTTCAGTAAATACAAGAAAAATCAACAGAACAACTAATAAGAAAACAGGAGTAAGACACCCCCAAAAGTTAACAATACTTCAACAAATGATACCAGAGACACCAAAATGAAGGAAATGCTAAATAAAGAATACAGAAGATGATTATTAAAATAATCAATGAACTAAAGAAGATGGAAGAAATGAATTAAGGGAGAAAATTCAGGATATGAAAGAGGTATTTCAATAAACAGATAAAGATTCTGAAAAAGAACCAAATGGAAATTCTGGAGAAATTCAGTTAAAAATCACACCAACAGATTATATTACGTGGAAGACAGAATTTCAGGCACCGAAAACAGGTATGTAAATTTGATAATTCAGTCAGCAAAAAGGAAAATAAAAAACTATGATCAGAATATCTAAGAAATGTGAGACAGCACCAAAAGACAACATCTATGAATTATTACAAAGAGGAATCTGATATATCTGCTAAGAGTATGCATAAATTTTTCAGGCAAATAATTTAAAAATTTTCCCAAACATCTGGATACTGGACATATTCAGAACCCCAAATTGACAAGAATGAAAAAGAATCTCTCCACCACATCTTATAATTAAAATACCTAACATACAGAACAAGGACAGAATTCTAACATTATCAAGATGAAAACATCAGGTCACATTTAGAGAAAGGTCAATCAGAATTACTTTGAATTTTTAAGAAAAGATTCTAAAAGTCAGGAGGAATTGGAACTCAGTATTTCCAATCCTCAAAGAAAATAATTGCCGACCAAAATTGCTATATCAAGAAAAGTTATCCTTCAGAATTGAAGAAGAAATAAAAACCTAAAAAGCTAGAACTAAATACTTCAAGAAATACTACATAGAGAAGAAATTAAAAACAAACTTCAGAGCTCCCAAATGGATGAATCTCAAGAGTAGCTGAGAAGATGAGACTCAGGCTCAAAATAAACATTAGAAACAAATTTAAATGGAAACAAATTTAAATAGTAGAAAATAATAAACAACATTCTTATAGCACTAGATGTAAATGGCCTCAACTCTCCAATTAAAAGACACAGATTGTCCAATTGGATTACAACAGAAGACCCAATTAGATGTTGCTTGTATGAGACATACTTCACAAAGATATTCACAAGCTGAAAAACATGAAAAAATATATTTTATGCAAATGGAGTAGAAAACAAGCAAGAGTAGCACTCTCAGAATCAAAAAAGCAGACTTCCAGCCAAAACAAATCAGAAGAGACAAAGCTGACTTCAAAATGGTTAAAAAGAAAACTCAAACAAGAAGACACAACAATAGCAAATATTTATGCCAAAACATCAGTGCACCTAATTATATAAAACAAATACGACCCTACATACTCATATTGATCCCAATACAAAAATACTACATAATTTCAGCAACCCTCTCTTACTAATAGGTAGGTAATCCAGACAAAGTAAGTAAAGAACTTTAGACCTGAAAAATACTATAAACCAAATGTACTTAACACATATATAAAATATTTCATCTGATGATACCTGAATACACTTTCTTCTCAGTTGCCTATGAAACTTTCTCCAAAATAGACTATATTTTAGGTCACAAAGCAAGATTTAGCAAATATAAAATGGTCTATATAATTCTTTGCATCTTATCAGATCATAATGCAATGAAATTAAAAATCAACAGAAACTACATAATACATGGAATACAGCAATATACTTTTGAATGATGAACGGGCCATAGAAGAAATATAAAATATTTTAGGATATAACAAGAATAGAGGGGGGTATTCAAGATGGCGGCCTGGAGGGTGGCTGCATTGCGTGTTGCTCCAGAACTCAGGATTCAAGAGAGGAGATATTGAGACGCTTGGGACCAACTCAAAGTAGCCGGGTGACTCTCACCCCCTGGGGGGGCATCCCGGATGGGACGGGGGTCCCGGAACGCAGGAAACTTTGTGAAGTAGAACTGCCGGCGAGACGCCCCTCCCCCCGCTGGAGCGCCATAGAGGAGGCCGGTCGGCACAGCGCTGGGACTCGGAGCAGCCACTGGGGCTCCGGCGGCTGCCCGGGGGAGGAGAGGCGGGGAGAACTGTGTGGACTCAGGACACCGGGGCCTGCCCTGAGGAGGAGGAGAGGAGCGTGGCCACTTGGATTCGGAGAGACTGCGCCAGAGCTGCAGGCGGTTGCCAGAGGAGAAGCCGCGCGGCGAGCTGTTTGGAATCAGAACGACGCTTCTGAACACCGGGGCCTGCCCTGAGGACAAGGAGGAAGAGGAGCAGCCGCTTGGATTCGGGTGACTATACGGGAACTACAGGCGGTTGCCAGAGAAGGGGCTGCGTGGCGAGCTGTTTGGACCCTGACCACTTCTGAACCCCGGGGCCTGCCCGGAGGAGTAGGAGAAGGAGGAGAAGGAGCGCGGCGGGTCCTTTGGACTCGCAGTGACTGCATTAGCGCTCCAGGCGGCTGCTCAGAGGAGAAGGCGAGTGGTGAGTTGTTTGGTCTTAAAGTGACAGCTCCTGAACACGGGGGGGCTGCCTGGAGGAGAAGCGTGGTGGGACGCTTGGTCTTGAGGGACCACACCAGAGCTCTGGGCGGTTGCCCAGAGGACCCGTGCAGCGGGTCACGTGGATTCAGAGCCACTCAGAGGGACTGCTCCTGAACACCCGGGGGGTTATCTGGAGAAGGAGGAGGAACGGGCAGGGTCACTTCGACTCGGAGTGATTGATTGCCCCGGGCTACGGGTGGTTGGTGGGAGGAGGAGGCACGAAGTGAGTTTCTTGGACTCCTAGTGACCGCACCGGCATACTGGGCGGCTGTCTGGAGGAAGAGGCCTGTGGCGGGTCTCTGGGACTCAGAGCGATTGTTCGGGGCCACAGGTGGCTGCTCAGAGGAGGGGCCACGCAGCCAGGCAATTAGGTGCAGAACAGGGTCCCAGGATCTAGGAGGCTTCTGGGTGGAAGAGCCGCAAAGAGACAGGCTTAGGGCGGAGTGAAGGTTCCAGGCCTATGGGCAAATTCTCTGAGGAGGGGCAGCCTAAGGAGATTCATCTGCGAAGGGTGAGGCTCCCAGGCCCAGGAGGTAGGGCCGGGCCCCTGGAAACTTTGCAGAGGAAGGCAGCCCAGCCCAGGCAGTAGCTGTAAATTGAGGGGAACCTCTAGGAGGAAACTGACCAGCGAGACCTCCCCACCGGGTGAGTCTTCCCTGCTGGGTGAGGTTTCCCACAAGGACGGTAAAACCAGAGACTCAGGCCCAAACAGGCCTTGCCTCAGCCCACAGCCTAGGTCCCCTTTGGATGACCATTGGTCAACAAGTGGAGGCACCTCTGCCCACTAGCAGGGAATATACCCCACCTGAAGGCCACCACTCCTAGAGAGGCAGCTTCCTTGTGGAGCACCGCATTATCAACCTCCTCCAAGACTTCAGCCTACTGAAGGCTAAGAGGGGATATATATAGAAATCTTCAGGGTCATTGTAAATCAACAGAGGAAATCTGCAATATCTCAGCGGTCCACTGATATCTGAACAACATGAGAAAACAAGGAAAGAAAATGCTGCAAACAAATCTAGATGTTACATCAATAAAACCCAATGACAGCATGGCAGAAGAAATGACAGAAAAGGAGTTCAGAATGTACATAATTAAAATGATCAGAGAAGCAAACGAGGAGATGAAAGAGCAAATGCAAGCATTGAATGATGAGATGAAAGAGCAAATGCAAGCATTGATTGATCGCACCAATCGACAGTTAAAAGAGCAAATCCAGGAAGCAAAAGATCATTTCAATAAAGAGTTAGAGATATTGAAAAAAAACCAAACAGAAATCCTTGACATGAAGGAAACAATAAACCAAATTAAGAACTCCATAGAAAGCATATCCAATAGGATAGAACACCTGGAAGACAGAACCTCAGACATTGAAGACAAAATATTTAACCTTGAAAACAAAGCTGAACAAACAGAGAAGATGGTAAGAAATCATGAACAGAATCTACAAGAACTATGGGATATCATGAAAAGGCCAAATTTAAGAATTATTGGGATTGAGGAAGGCCTAGAGAAACAAGCCAAAGGAATGAACAACCTATTCAATGAAATAATATCAGAAAATTTCCCAAATCTGAAGAATGAAATGGAAAATCAAGTTCAAGAGGCTTACAGGACTCCAAATACACAAAATTACAACAGACCCACACCAAGGCACATTATAATGAAAATACCTAACATACAAAATAAAGACAGAATTTTAAAGGCTGTGAGAGAAAAGAACCAAATTACATTCAGGGGGAAACCAATACGCATATCAGCAGATTTTTCAATCCAGACCCTAAAAGCTAGAAGGTCCTGGAACAACATTTTTCAAGCCCTGAAAGAAAATGGATGCCAACCAAGAATCTTATACCCAGCAAAACTTACCTTCAAATTTGACGATGAAATAAAATCCTTCCATGATAAACAAAAGCTAAAAGAATTTACAAAAAGAAAGCCAGCATTACAGAACATTCTCAACAAAATATTCCATGAGGAAGAGATGAAAAACAAAGAAGCAAATCAGCAAAGGGAGGAATTATCCTAAAGGAATTGTCAAATAAAGGAGGAAACAAGTTGTGTCAAACAAATAAATAAACAAAATTTTAAAAATGAACCAAATGACCGGGGTAACCAAATCATTTCTCTATAATAACCCTGAACGTTAATGGCCTGAATTCATCAATCAAAAGACATAGACTGGCAGACTGGATTAAAAAGAAAGATCCAACAATATGTTGCCTGCAAGAGACTCACCTCATAGAAAACGATACCCATAGATTAAAGGTGAAAGGATGGGGAAAAACATACCATGCACATGGACTCAGCAAAAAAGCTGGAGTATCCATCCTCATTTCCGATAATGTGGACTTCAAGCCAAAGTTAGTCAGAAGGGATAAAGAAGGTCATTTCATACTGCTTAAGGGAAGCATAAATCAGCAAGATATAACAATCATAAACATCTATGCCCCAAACAGTGGCTCATCTATGTATGTCAAACAAATCCTTCTCAATTTCAGAAACCAAATAGACCACAACACAATAATACTAGGTGATTTTAACACGCCGCTCTCACCACTGGACAGATCTTCCAGACAAAAATTGAGCAAAGAAACCATAGATCTCAACAACACAATCAATAATTTAGACTTAACGGACATTTATAGAATATTCCATCCAACCAAGAGTGAATACACTTTCTTCTCAGCAGCACATGGATCCTTCTCTAAAATAGACCATATATTATGCCACAAAGCTAATGTTAGCAAATACAAGAAGATAGAGACACTAGCATGTATTCAATCAGATCATAATGGATTGAAGTTAGAAATAAATGAAAGAGTAAAACACAGAAACTATTCCAACATCTGGAGATTAAACAATATGCTATTATATGATGAATGGATAACAGAAGATATTAGGAAGGAAATTAAAAAATTCTTAGAGGTAAATGAGAACAAAGAAACATCATATCAAAACCTCTGGGACACTATGAAAGCAGTACTTAGAGGGAAATTTATTTCATGGAGCGCATTTAATAAAAGAAGTAAAACTCAACAAATAAACAACCTAACACTACAGCTCAAAGCCTTAGAAAAAGAAGAACAGAACAGCACCAAAAGTAGTAGAAGACAGGAAATTGTTAAACTCAGAGCTGAAATCAATGAAATTGAAACAAAAGAAACAATACAAAAAATTGACAAAATAAATAGTTGGTTCTTCGAAAAAATAAACAAAATTGATAAACCTTTAGCCACACTAACAAAGAGAAGACGAGAGAAAACCCAAATCACTAAAATTCGGAATGAACAAGGAAGTATCACTACAGACAGGATGGAAATACAAAACATAATTAGAAGCTATTTTGAAAATCTATACTCCAACAAAATAGAAAATTTCGAAGACATCAACAGGTTTCTAGAGACATATGAATTGCCTAAACTGAATGAGGAGGACATAAACAATTTAAATAGACCAATTTCAAGTACTGAAATAGAAGAAGTCATCAAAAGCCTACCAACAAAGAAAAGTCCGGGACCAGATGGGTTCTCAGCCGAGTTCTACAAAACCTTTAAGGAAGAGCTCATTCCAATACTTCTCAAAGTATTCCATAAAATAGAAGAGGAGGGAACCCTCCCAAACTCATTCTATGAAGCCAATATCACACTGATACCTAAACCAGACAGAGACTCATCAAGGAAAGAAAATTTCAGACCAATATCCTTAATGAACATCGACGCAAAAATTCTCAACAAAATTTTAGCAAATCGCATACAAAAACATATTAAAAAGATAGTGCACCATGATCAAGTGGGTTTCATCCCAGGGATGCAAGGTTGGTTCAACATCAGGAAATCAATAAACGTAATTCACCATATTAATAGACTTAAAGTCAAGAATCACATGATTATTTCAATAGATGCAGAAAAAGCATTTGATTAAAATACAGCACCCCTTCATGCTCAAAACACTAGAAAAAATAGGGATAGTGGGAACATTCCTTAATATTGTAAAGGCCATTTATGCTAAGCCCATGGCTAATATCATTCTAAATGGTGAAAAACTGAAAGCATTCCCCCTAAAAACTGGAACAAGGCAGGGATGCCCTCTTTCACCACTTCTATTCAACATCGTTCTGAGACTCTGGCCAGAGCAATTAGACAAACCAAAGAAATTAAAGGGATACGAATTGGAAAAGAAGAACTCAAACTATCCCTGTTCGCTGATGACATGATTATATATTTAGAGGAACCTGGAAATTCCACCAGAAAACTCTTAGAACTCATAAGTGATTTCAGTAATGTAGCAGGTTACAAGATCAATGCCCATAAATCCAACGCATTTTTATACATAAGTGATGAATCTTCAGAAAGAGAAATTAGGAAAACTACCCCATTCACAATAGCCTCGAAAAAAATAAAATACTTGGGAATCAATCTCACAAAAGAGGTGAAAGACCTCTACAATGAGAACTATACAACACTAAAGAAAGAAATTAAAGAACACCTTAGAAGATGGAAAGATCTTCCATGTTCTTGGATAGGAAGAATTAATATTGTCAAAATGGCCATACTACCTAAAGTGCTATACAAATTCAATGCAATTCCAATTAAAATCCCAATGATGTACCTTACAGAAATAGAGCAGGCAATCATGAAATTCATCTGGAAGAATAAGAAACCCAGAATAGCTAAAGCAATCCTTAGCAGGAAGAGTGAAACAGGGGGTATTGCAATACCAGATCTTCAACTCTACTACAAAGCAATAGTAACAAAAACGGCATGGTATTGGTACCAAAATAGAAAGGTAGATCAATGGTACAGAATAGAGGACACGGACACAAACCCAAATAAATACAATTTTCTCATACTAGACAAAGGGGCCAAAAATATGCAATGGAGAAAAGATAGCCTCTTCAACAAATGGTGCTGGGAGAATTGGAAATCCATATGCAACAGAATGAAACTAAACCCATATCTCTCACCATGCACGAAACTAAACTCAAAATGGATTAAGGACCTCGGAATCAGACCAGAGACCCTGCAGATTATAGAAGAAAAAGTAGGTCCAAATCTTCATCTTGTTGGTCTAGGACCAGACTTCCTTAACAGGACTCCCATAGCACAAGAAATAAAAGCTAGAATCAACCACTGGGATAGATTCAAACTAAAAAGCTTTCTCTCAGCAAAGGAAACTATCAGCAATGCGAAGAAAGAGCCTACAGAGTGGGAGAATATCTTTGCCAATCATACTTCAGATAGAGCACTAATCTCCAGAATCTATAAAGAACTCAAAAAACTCTACTCCAAGAATTCAAACAGTCCAGTCAACAAATGGGCTAAGGAAATGAATAGACACTTCACAGAAGAAGATCTACAAGCAATCAACAAACATATGGAAAAATGTTCAACATCTCTAGTAATAAGAGAAATGCAAATCAAAACCACCCTAAGGTTCCATCTCACCCCAATTAGAATGGCGATTATCAAGAATACGAGCAACAACAGGTGTTGGCGAGGATGTGGGGAGAAAGGTACACTCATACACTGCTGGTGGGGCTGCAAATTAGTGCAGCCACTATGGAAAGCAGTGTGGAGATTCCTTAGAAAACTTGGAATGGAACCACCATTTGACCCAGCTATCCCACTCCTTGGCCTATACCCAAAGGACTTAAAATCTGCATACTACAGAAATACAGCCACATCAATGTTCATAGCTGCTCAATTCACAATAGCCAGACTGTGGAACCAACCTAGATGCCCTTCAATTGATGAGTGGATAAAGAAACTGTGGTATATATATACTATGGAATATTACTCAGCCATAAAGAATGATAAAATTATGACATTTGCAGGCAAATGGATGAAATTGGAGAATATCATGCTAAGTGAGATAAGCCAATCTCAAAAAGCCAAAGGACGAATGATATCGCTAATAAGTGGAGGTTGACACATAATGGGGGGGAGGGAAGGGTTAGAGTTAGGGTTAGGGAGGGGGGCAAGTATGGAGGAAGGAACTACTGTATAGAGGGTAAAGAGGGGTGGGAGGGGTGGGGGGAAGGGAAAAAATAACAGAATGAATCAAACAACATTGCTCTATGTAAATTTATGATTACACAAATGGTATGCCTTTACGCCATGTACAAACAGAGAAACAACATGTATCCCATTTGTTTACAATAAAAAAAAAAAAAAAATATAAAAAAAAAAAAAAAAAAAAAAAAAAAAAAAAGAATAGAAATACAACATACCAGAAAAATCTGGGACATTATAAAGGCAATTCTAAGAGGAAAGATAGTTATGAATACCTACATTAAAAATTGGAAAGATTCCAAATAAACAAACTAATAATGTGTCTTAAGGTTCTATATAAATTAGAAAAAGTAAGTCTAAACCAGTAAAAGGAAGGAAATAATTAAGATCAGGGCTGAAATTAATGAAACAATTAAAAACCAATAAAAAGGATCAATGTAACAGAATTGGCTCTTCAAAAGAAGAAGCAAATTTGATTAAAAAAATTCACTAAATTAACCAAAAGAGAGAGAAGAGTCAAATTAACAAGAGATGAAAAAGGAAATATCACTACAGATATCACTGAAATTGAGAGGATAATTAGGTGCTATTTTTAAAAAACCTTATATACCAGAAAACGGGAAAAAATGGACAGATTTCTAGATACACACAACCTACTAAAATTGAACCAAGGAATACAGGAAACCTAAACAGACCAATGAGCAGCAATGAGACTGAAACAATAAGTCTTCTTAAAACGAACACCCAGGACCAGATGGATTCTTGGCTGAGTTCTACCAGATCTTTAAAGTAGGACTATTGACAACGTTCTTCAAATTACTCCATGAAATAGAAATGCAGGTGAGGATACTTCCAAAACCCACTGAAACAAATATCACCCTGATACCAAAACTAGATAAGGCAATGTGAAGCAAAGAAAAGTACAGACAAATATCTTTGATGAACATAGATGGAAAATCCATAATAAAATTTTAGGAAACTGTATTCACTAATGCATTAAGAAGGTGATAAATCCTGATTCATTGGTTCCATTTCAGGAATGCAAGACAGTTCAACACATGCAAATCAATATCATTCATCATATCAATATAAAGCACAACAAAAATCATGTGACATCTGAATAGATGCAGAAAAACCTTTGATAAAATGCAGGACACATTTATTTAAAATACTGGAGATTACCCTTTGAACTATCTTGCATCCCTGAAGTTGAATGGATCATGATTTATTACCCTATGTACATATATGATTATACAACCAGTGTGATTCTACATTATATACAACAAAAGAATGAGAAGTTATACTCTATTTATGTATGATATTTCAAAATGCATTCTACTGTCATGTATAACTAATTAGAAAAATTTTTAAAAACCACTGGAGAAACTAGGAATAAAAGAAACTTACCTCAACATCATGAAGGCCATGTATGACAAAACAAAAGCAAACATAATGAATGGGGAAAAAACTGAAAGTATTTCCTCTAAAATAAGGAAAAAGGCATCACTCTCACCATTCTTATTCAATATAGACCTTCAAATTTTAGCTAGATCAATTAGGGAAGAGAAAGAAATAAAAGGAATGTAAATAGAAAAGGAATATCATTGTTTGAAAATGATATCCTATATGTAGAAGATATAAAAGGCCATTAGAAGACTTCTAGAGCTAATAAATGTATTCAGTGAAGTAGCAGAATACAAAATCAAGTTTTTCTATTCTCAGACTCAGAAATACTTAAATAGAAATTTTCAGCTTAAGTACTCCATAGTTTGCATACTTTGCAGACAAGAACATCTGTTCTACATCCTGCTCAGTTCCTGTACCAATTCAGATCAACATGGTGATTCATTTACTAAAGGTTCTTGACTTACTATCTTTATATTTTACCTGAACTGATTAGAGGTTGAATTGGTTTTTTGAAAGTTGTTTATCAATCACATATGAAATCTATAGTATAAAGATAAGGAAATCTTTACTACATTAACTTAATTGAGAATTTGTTTTAGAGACAAATTTAGTTTAAAAAATTTAAAAACCTCTTTCACTCATAAGATTAAAGATATTTCATCAGCTTAAAAATATTAGAAAATATAGAATCATTATTATCAAATATATAATATATGAAATATGTGACCGGTTTTCGTGATTTCTGCCTTATTAGTTTACAACTGCTCATTCATGTAATTATAATACTTAACATTTTTAAAGCATTAACAAATTAATAAATTTTACATTTTTTTACTTTTCATAATTCATTAATATATTTCAATGACTTTAACTTTGAATCATTCTTCTAATTTGGAAACCAAGTACTTTCAAAGCTATTATTTCTGAGATGTTCTGGGAATAATATGCTAGTTTCTTGATCCTAAAGCATAATTCCTCAATAAGAGCAGTGACATCTTGCCAATTATAAAGTTACAGAAGTTGTACTTACTGAAACATCTTTCAGGTTTTTCTCAAAAGAGAAATGATAAGATTCTTTAGAAAAATCAAACTTGTATGTATTCACTGGTCCTGCTTCTGACATCAATGCCTTTTTCAGTTCATCCACATATTTTTCTCTTTCCATTGCCATGTCATCAGCTTCTTGGGAAATCGCCAATTCAGAAACTATGGAAAGTATCAACAAGTTTTAAAAGGAATATTTCTAAATATGAAAAATATGTTTACCTCTAAGTACATATAACAGAAGTTTAAGCAAAAAGTAAAATTAATCCCCATACCACGTATTTCTAGGTCAAATTATACCTTTTAATGTAACTAGTGATTTTTGAAAACTGCATTTAATTTCAAATCTCATCTGAAAATTAGACTACTGGAATATTTTCTCAGTCCTTAGATAAAATATATGCATTGTAAATTACCATGGAAATTCTCATTTTGTGTACCTTCTTCAATCATAGCCAGATAAAATCATTTCCTTTTATGATTAATATGCTCAGTATTTTCCAGTATCTTTCTTCCTTGACTCAAAGATTCAATGATCTATAGTTTGTTTCTCACTCATGTAGGCAAATTAAGTAAAAGTGAAGTTAATTCTTTTCATCTTGTGTGCTAACAATAGAAAAATGTGGATGAAGGGAAGTGATAAGAAAGAATTGGGAAAGGAACTAAAATTCATTGAGTATCTTCCCTGTGAAACATAGCATACTTTAGATCTGGTCTCCAATGCTCTTATCTATGTATCTATATATTTTCTTTATTTATCTCTATATATTCTCCTTATTTCGTTTTCATAATATACTATCCTTACTCTATCTGTCTGATACAGTTTGGGTGTGGTGTGTTCCCCAAGGGTTCATGCATTGGGAATTGGATCCTCAGTGTAGCTATATGAGAGCTTGCTGGGATTTTAAGAGGTGGGACATAGTGGGAGGTCCTAGGTCATTCAGAGTGCTTCCCTTGGAAGGAATTAAAATAATTCTAATGGTATCCTCAGTCAGTTCTTACAAGAGTGAACAGTTCTAAGAGTTAGGTTGAATTACTATCCAGTTGCGGTTTCAAGATACAATCTATTTCTCCTGCATATGCTCAGTTCTGATGCTACCCACCAGTAGGCCAACACCAGAGACCAAACCAATGGGATTGACTGATCATGGACTTTCAGTCTCTCAAACTATGAACTAAATAAGCCTCGTTTCTTCAAGGACAGCCTGCCTCAGATATTTCCCTACAATAATACAAAATAAACTAACACACCCTTCTAATATTTGAATGTTTTAAACATACTTAACGTCTTTTACAAAACGGTTGTCATGTTTGTTTTCTGGAACATTAATCCTGTTTCTCCATCTACTGATACACTTTTGTTTTGCATTTTTTCCTTCCGAGTCTTATAATGTTTAACCATGGATCTCCTTAGCCAGAGTGGCAAGCACTCCAGGCAGAAGTGGTCTTAACTGATAGTGGATGGTTTACCTATCTTGGGTTCCCTAGAGGTTTCACTAGTTATAGATCACACTTCTACGTTAACTTCTTAATAAGAGTTTTACACTTGAGGCAAAGAGTTCAATAAAAGCCCCACATTCCATTTGTTTGGAATGTATGTGTGGTTAGGAGGTTTCCTATGTTGGCTCAGGCTATCACAATGATGAAAGATCTATATGGTTCTTTATTTTTATATGGGTCATGACTGAAAAACATATCATTTTCAATTTGAAAAACAGAAAACTGAGACTCAGATAAAGTAAAGGTCTAGGATTATAAAGTATATAAGTAGTAAAGGCAGAATTCCTATTTATGTCTCTATGGGTTTTTTTTAGTTTTTTTTTTTTTTTTTTTTTTTTGAGAGCAGGTAGAAACATGGGGCATTGGATAAATTATTTCCATCCATGACTTTAGAAAACACATTATTATGAAATATTACAGAATACAAGAAAATCTTGATCAAAGAATCCCTGAAAACAAAACATTTTTTCATAACTTTTGTCTATATACTTTAAAGTGTCTGAAACCCCATGATAGGCAATGAAAAAGATGATTTTGTCATTTACCATACATTTTACATGATCGGTTATTTATAAAAAGCTCTAATAAAATATGATTCTCATGTTTCATATAGCCTTTGAGCAGATAAAAGAATAAAAATGCTTTGTGTTCCTATATGATTTTACAGCTTGTCCCCCAAAAGTTCATGTGTGAAACAATGCAAGAACATTCAGAGGTGTAATAACTGGGTTATGAAAGCCTTAATTCAATCAGTGAATTAACCCCAATAGGGATTAACTGAGTGATAAATGAAGGTGGGTACAGTGTGGCTGGAAGAGGTTGATCACTGGGGGTGTACCTTTGGGGTATATATTTGGTGAGTTGAGCTTATTCTCTCTCTGCTTTCTGATCATCATGTGAGTTACTTCCCTCTGCCAACTCTTCTGCCATGATGTCCTACCTCACCTCCAGCCCTAAGGAATGGAGCTGGCTGTCTAAGGACTGAGATCTTTGCAACCATGAGCTCCCAAATAAACTTTTCTTCCTCTAAAATTGTTCTTGTCAGGTCTTTTAGTCACAGCAGGAAAAAAAAAAAAAAAAAAAAAAAAAAACTGACTAAAACAACACTTCTACATATTTTCTATCTGTGAAGTAGAAACATATAGAAGATGACCATCACTATCAAAACTATTGACCTTTCAAATACCCTACTAGTTCTTCTGATGAAACAAAAATAGGATGATTAATAACTCCTATTTAAGAAATAACTTAATAAATTGTTTGCATTATTTTAAAAAGTTGCTAATACCTAGGGAAAAATTATTTTGCAGAGAAAGAGAAAATAAATTTGTTATCTTTAATAACAAATAATAGCAGTTAATGAAGACCTTGTAGAATAAGGAACATCTATTGATAAAAACTCCACTTAAAAGTACTAAATTTCATTACAATGAAAAGATATTTATCTGAAAATACCTAATAAAATTTATTCATTCAATTTATCCATTCAAAAAGTGCTTAATAAACATGTAATATGTGCCAGGCATTTTTTGGGGCACATGGAAAACAACAATTAAAAATATAATAAATATAAACATAAATGCCAGTCATATGGCGCTCACATGCAATTGCTGACATCTTAGATAATGTTTCAGATAACATCTTAGATATCATCTTAATACCCTTTGTTTCACCTATTATGAATTCTATGATAATTGCAGAATAATTTTTGAGAGAGAAAATTATGAAAGGAAATCATCTATTTACTCTTCCCCTTTAAAAACCATATTTTAAAAAGGTACTAAAAAGAAAAGCTTACTTGACAATGCCTATAATGGTGAATGTGAAAATTTGACTATTTAGAACTTCAAACCTGGCCAAAAAATATGGTCACCAGTTGAATTTTGTGATAATATCATTTGAAAGAAGCACAGCTATAAGCATTCATTACTCCCAGAATTCAGTAATCAGGAATAAAAGCAATGGGAATAATAATATTCATCAAGGATGCAACTGAACCACATCATAATAAGGCATAAAGGTAAGCAGGTCAACATGACTAAAAACAAGGAACTATATTCTCAGACTGTTAGGAGCCATGCAAGCATTGCTTTAATACCATTTTTAGGTAGATGAAGATGTATAGAAAAATTTCTTTCTTTCAGTTGCCTATATATAACTAACCAAAGGCTGTACAAATCCTAAGCTTATGTAGGAGCTTAGATAACACACCACATTATTCCATTAAGAATTCAGATGATTTTACCTCATAAACCTACTTAATTATTTCATATATTTCAAAAATACCTTCTTCCACTAAGTTGTGTCATATTGTTTACCTATATGTCACCAAATATCTTTTTAGGACAATTACAAATGGATGTAATTACTCGATAGTAAAATAATTAATAAATATTGATTAATTCCTCAATAAACTTAAAACTACTCCAGAGATGGTTGATGTACGTTTCTTACTGTAGAGAGCAATTTTTTTAAGAGTCACATAATGGTCATTGATCAAGTCACTTTGTGACTTATCTCTGGCTAAAACCCTCTACAATACTGAAGTGATGAGAGGCCACATGATAATTAGGTTCCACCAAAAAACATTCCTTAGAATGAACACTGGTGGTGGGAGGAAAAAAAATCAATGAATTTAGCATGGGGGAGACAAAAGGGAACTGCACATCCTCTTAATTTCACTTAAATGAAAGGAAAATTATGCAAGTTAAAGGTTGCAGCATTCAAAAATTGAACAACAACAAACAATGAGATAGAGGAAAGAAATGTATTTTCATGTTTCAATTATTTAACTGCTTCAGTGTTCTTAATCATGTTGTCTATCTGTAAAGAACTATATTACTTTTATATAATAAACCTTAATTAAACATAGAAACAATATTACATGCTTACATAGTCCATCCATAAAATTTGAACAAGAAAATAGAAATGAATAATGAAAGGCATAAAATGTGAAATTTCAAACTTTATTGAATATCTTTGAAAATAAAATTAACAGACTGCACTATAAAATTGTTTGAAAACTTGTTCAGTACAGGAAGCCAAAATGTTAACAAACCACCAAAGAATATACTAGTTTAATATCACATTTCTGTCACATTAAATTCCATTAGCTAAAAAACAAATGGTATAAATACTGAATTTACTATCAATGACAACTATAAATATGAAACTGGAGTTTTCATTTAAAAATGTGCTGACTCTAAAGAAAACAGTTAATCTTTTTCTAACCAGTTTTATATATTTAAGAAATTCTTTTATTCTTTCAATCAAAAGAGACCAGCATGTTACATTGCTGAGGTTTGTAGCCATGTTTTACCTCTTCACCCTAAAACAAGAACTGTCATACAATTTCACCACCATAGTTAGCCTGACATATCTTCTTCCACTCCTACACTGCAACAACCAATCAACTACTGATTTCTCTTACACAGAAATGTATGGCTTAAATAGATACCATAATGAATATTACAAATATTACCCTTGATATTTCTTTATTTTACAGTAATCCTTACATTAACACTTTTTATTGTCATAAAAGACAAATAAAAAAGCTGCGAATGTAAATTCAGCTTGACTGAATAAAACAGAATTTTACAATGTATTTTAATTATAAAATGGTTAAATAATTATCAATATTACATGCTTAGTTTGCCCCTAAAATTTGAACAGAAATGATTACTGAAAGGCATAAAACATGAAAGAAATTTTGGAGAAGTATATCATAATTTAGAAGATACAACTAGCATGTAAAGTAATAAAAATAAAGTAAAATATCACAACATAACTCTAAAAATTACTTCAAAACTATAGAAAGTTTTTAAAAATGTTTTAATAAAATACTTTATAAGAGTATTTAAACTTTGCTCCATTAGTAAAACAATTCTAAATGTTTTGACTTTATACCTTCAATGTTCCAACTACAATTTAAGGGTTATCAGCATTGTTAAAAGATTATCAACAAAGATTTAAAAAATTAAAATTATATTTTATAAAATAGTCAAAATCCTATATATGGTTTTCACCCTTGCATTATAAAGTTTTAGGCTATAGTTCTGTTTTGTTCCAAATATAGTACATGCTCATTGGAATTCAAACTACATAAGTGGATGAAGTAGAAAGAAAACTCCGGGACCACAATCCAACACAAACTTTTGATCCAGCAACCTGCTTCCTCTGCCTCCCAATATTTCCCTGGGGTCCCAAGAGGAGATCCATGCTAAAGGTACTAGTCATATTTTATATTAAGAGATTATTTCAGAATTCTGACCAAGTTCAAGTATTAAGACTCACATGGTAATCAGAATTAGTTGGGTAACTGCTAATTTCTTTATTTATAACAATTATGGAAAATAGTATTAAATGTTACAAATCTGCATATAAACTTGAGTACCACTACAAGTAAAAGTAACTAGTTTTATGCATATCTATTGAAGAAACTATAATTTGAAGTGTCACTGAGGACTGAAGAATAGCACATTATTTAAATTTTACATTTTAAAAATTTGTTTTTAATATTACCTGTCCCAGTCCATGCTGACTGACCATCAGTAAGTGTAATAACAAAACCAGATCCTAGTGTTTTCTCCCAAGACACTTGTAGAAAATGAATTATATTGGCTTCAGAGGCAAGACAGATTTTGCTTACTTTTCTCTCCATTTCTGATTACCTGTTATGAAAGATAAAATTAGTATTCTTAAAATAAACTTTATTTATCAAATGGTGATGTTTTTTATGCTAGTCCCTTGGCAACATAAATGCCAAGGAAATAAGTAAAACAAAACAAAAAAATAACATATAATAGAGTCAATCATGAACTCAATAAATCATACTCTTGTTCAATATCAAATCATGGTTTTAACAAATGAGAAATACAGAATACCACAAATGGCAAAAGATTAGCCCAAGTAATGAAGCTAAGTAAAAATTACCATCTCAACAATATGAAAAGTAGATTTCACTTTTCCCTTTCCCAAGAATCAATAGTCTCTTTCTCTTTCTCTACTAAGAAAGAAAGGAAGAAAGAAAGATAGAGAAAGAGTGAGTGGGTCACCAGAACTTGTGTGAAAGACCTGGAAGTAATCTAAACAATTATAATGTAACCATAATTAGTAAGGAGGAAGTCTGTCTGGAGGAATGAAAAAAGAAGGGTAAAAATAAATCATAGGAAAAGAAAATCTCAAAACTAAACAGTTGCCTTCTCTAAGTTGTGACCAGGGTCAGTTACACTGTTCCCTGAGACAAGAACACCTTGTAATAGATACATGCATGGGTAATAGCAAACTATCACGGCCCGAGACCAATAAATTTTCATTCACTCATTTATTTATTCATTCATTCATTTATTTTAGACAGAAATAAACGTACTGTTGAGGCAGGCCCCAAATGACTATAATCAGGTCCCTAGCTGAGGCTTCCAGCAGGCTGTATTGTTTTCAGTGTGTGACTAAGGCCATGAATCAGCTGTTATGGTTAGGGTCAGAAACACTCTGATTCAGTATATGTACTCAGGGTCATGATCATTTGCATGTGAACATGTGTCCACTTAGGTGACCTGTTGGCAGTGTGCCTTCTTTGGCCTGCATATAAAAAGGTCTATGGAAAAGGCTGGGGTGGGGGTGGGAGGTCTAAATGAAACCCACTGGTGCAAAATGGAACTGGCTGTGGGCTAAATCTGAAGCTGGAGGCTGGAGGCTGTTGCCACCTCTGAATAAAGCATGTCTACTAGCCTAACTATATCTTGTATCTTCTTCCACCTGCAGGGATCCCAAATCTGTTTCCTAGGTCTGAGCCCCCCACTCAACAACATGTAATAACAATACAACTTGATGAATTTTATAATTGAACAAATGCATGTAAGGCAGGACCCATATCAAGAAGCAGAATTAATTCTCACATTCTCTCTCCATCTCTACCTCCCCAAAACTTCTTTAATGAAGATTAGAATTTTGAATGTTTTTGTACTTTATGAAATTTAAAATAATTTTACAGCATCTTCTATTTTGTGCCTGGCTTCTTTTGCTTAACATTGTGTTTGAGAGATTCATCCATTTTGTTTTTAAGAGTTGTATATCATTCTCAAGGCTACAGTTTTCCATTATGAATATAGAAAACTTTATTGATCCAATATCCAATAATAGGCATTTGGTAGATTAGTTTGACTATTACAAATAGTACTGCCATAAACATTCTGGCAAATATCTATGCATTACTGTTTGGTATATCCCTATGTTGGAATGCTGGATCAGAGGATATGCCTACATTGAGACAACCAACAATTTTCTAAAAGGGTTTATCAATTTAAAATCAATATATGAAAATTCCGGTTGCTTCAAATCCTTCATTTCAACTATCCTTGTGGACATGTAGTAGTATTACATAGGTTTTAATTCATATTTCCCTAATGAATAATGGATAATGAGCCCTTTTCATATATTTATTAGACATTTAAATATACTAGTTTGTGAAGTATCTATTCAATCTTGCCAATGTTTTTTATTCCATTTTCATTTTCTTACTATTATTAATCTGTTTTTAAAATATTTTTGTTGGATTGTTTTTTTATTTTGAATATTTTGAATGAATTCTTTTATAGATATATGTTTTGTATCTTCCCTCACTCTGAGCTACCATGTTACTCATAATGGTAGTTTATAAGTGAAAAGAAGCTCTTAATTATAATTTAGTACATTTTCATCATTTTTTTTAACCCAAGGCAACTAAGCTATATCCCCAAATCTTTTATTATTGTATTTTGAGACAAGGTCTCACTAAATTGCCCAGTTTAGCACTTCACAAAGCAAGGCTAAATTACTATAAAGAGCATAAGAATTCAAATAAAATCCCAACATGAAAGAAAAAAAATCTAAAATTAAGAGTATAAGACCCCTTCAAATCAATAAATTAGCAATCATCCTAACTTCTATCCAAAGTTTATTTGGAAAACAATTTATTCTTACCAATGAAAAACAAATTGCAAAATAATACTTGTAGACCCCTCAATTAAGCATGTAAAATATTTAAATGTGTATACCTGACATCATAATCAATGAATTTAAAAATATATATTTGAAAGACTTCATTCAAAATTTTTTCCTACAATGAAGTCCTCTTTGCCCAGATGTGCTTATATCGGGATTACCTTATTCACTTGTAAATATTTCCTTTTAGATCAATATTTCAATATTCTTAACATTCAAAAAATTATTCACATGCTCTGTAAGCTTTCAATTACTGTAAAATATGTGTTATTGCTTTTCAATACCAATCACTGAAAATCACATATAGTTAGAGACTCACATAATTTTAATGGGCTCAAAACTCTTAATTGTTTCTAGGAGCTAAGGTTACAAAGAATACTAAAAAAAACATTTTTTGCCTATATAGTATTTATATGCAAACGCACACACACATGCAGATGTGTGTGACACTTACCTGGGTCATTTCTTTTCAAACATGCCTCAAGAACCAGAGCTATTTTAACATTAACTTTGTGAAAGCAAAATACAGCACTTTAAATTATTTTAAAACAGTGATTGGTTTCGTTACTATTTTTTAACCAAATTTGGAACAAGTAACAAATTTCTAATAATAGCAAAATTCATTTAAAATTTAATATTACAGATGCCTGTCAGTCACTCATTCTACCTTCACAGTAATATAAAAGGGTTTTAATTTCCATAATGTTAAAAGACAACTGGAGAACAAATTAGTTTCAAAAATATCTCCAAATTATTCACTTTTCAAATGTTTTTCAATTTTTTGATTTATTCTAGGTACCCACCACAAAATTAAGATTTTTATTTTAAAGAGTCTATTATTTCAGTACACTCACATTTGGAATTTGGATGCTAATTATAAACCAAATTTAACTACTTCACATATTAATCACTCACATGTGACAACTCAACATCCACAGTATTTTTTGCCTCAGTAGTCTCAGAAATTTTTCTTTAAATGAAGTTGTCTTAATTTCCTAAAAGTATATACTATTTGAACCGGTTTTTGTTTTGTTGTTTTTGTTTTTGTTTTTGTTTTAAGCACCAAGGGTGCTTAACCACTGAGACATATCCCAGTCATTTTTATTTATTTTGAGATGGTCTCACAAAGTCGCCTAGGGCCTTGCTAAATTGCTGAGACTGGCTTTGAACTTGCCATCCTCCTTCCTCGCCTCCCCATCCCCTGGGAATACGAATACACACACACACACACACACACACACACACACACACACACACACACACACACACACACACACACACACACACACACACCTTTTAAGATTCAGGAAGAACAAATCAACCATCTCTTTGCTCTCACCAACCCTGTAAATGTCAATAGCTATAATTTTTTGCCCTGAGACTACTTAAAGAAAGGAGGTGGAATCCTCTTCAGAGGGACTGATTGATTAGGGCTATTGAGAAAGCCTGTGTTTTGTTTTCTAAGGGCACTAAAGTTCATGGTAGTATCAGTACCCCTCCCAGTCAAAGCCAAGGATCTAAGACAAGACTGCAGGTGGAAAGTTTGGGTCCCACCCCAATTTGTACATCAGTAGCTTTATTTAGAGCTCAGAACAGTTGAGAATTGAGGAGCTTATCTTTAGTACTTTGTGTCTTTGATACTTGGCCTCTCTCAGAAGAGAAATAAGTTGCTGGCTGGTATGCAACTGATGTGATCTTCATTCTGAACAAATACCATTCACAGTAGCTTCTGAATAAACAAGACACTTTTTAAATTAGTTTACAAAGAATTTTGTATGCCCTTTTGGATGCTGATAAGGAACAGTGCAGAAGCCAACTCTTAGGTCACCTCAAGATAGTTACAACACTATATCATTGATAACACCATTTTGAACTTGAACTTCTTTTATTTTCCATTAGAGTTAGTTATGGCTTCTTTTCAAGCTGCTTGGGCTGCAGGTGTTCAAACTTCTGCAACTCTGCCAAGGACTTGTACTTACAGATCAAAAAGGGATAAATGCATGTTTCTAATGAAGCAATTAACTTAAGTGTCCCTTGTTGAGAAGAGTAGACTGATACCTAAAGTGAGTTCAGAATAAAGATTAGCACACAGCACAAACTGTTAATAGTCTGTAATTAGAATCCTGGTCACATCATTCTGTATGACCTATTTTAAGAGAGAGAGAGAGAGAGAAAATGTAATTGCAAGACCAAAGTATGGTCACAGGATTTTCAAATATCCTATCATATTATAAAATTCAAAGGCAGGAATATATATATATATATATGAATATATGTATATTCCCATATATAAAATTCCTATGTGTGTGTGTGTATATATTCCTATATTAAAAATTCAAAAGGCAGGAATATATATATATGTGTGTATGTGTATGTATGTGTATATATAAATATATATAGGAAAATATATATAGTTGTTAGATAAAAGAAAGGTTGATAAAACAATCACAACACTATTTACTTTTGAAAAGACAACCATCATACAATTATTCAAGAAAACAAAAGGCAAAGAAAAAGACTATTATCTATGCTTTGTTTTTTAAAGTACAAATCATTTTTAACTTTTTTGTCAGAATTCCCACACTGAAGTTTTTTTAACTTAATAATTCATTCCAAGCATTTCCATTATTAATAGCAAGAGTTCACTAAAGAGTTACTAAAGAGTAAATTAAGATTTTAAAAAACCAATTTACTGTATTTCCAACACAATAAACAAAACAATAACACAAAGCAAATTGCTTATTTCCAAAGGAACAAACATATCAAGCAACCCTTGTATAGAAAAAGTACTTTCCTAAGATATTTTCAAATTAAAATTTTCTAAATTTTAAAGATAAACACTTTACAGTATTATTAAATACCATCTAATCATGTCAGGAATGATTTCATTCTAATTTCAAAATGAAAGTAAGGTAACCAACCACTTGTCCAGGTTTGCCTGGAATTTGCCCTGTTTTATAACTGAAAGCTCCATGTTCTAGAAAATCAAATCAGCTGATCACCCCCAGGGAGTAAAATACAGTTAACAACTGTTAACACAATCTTGTTCAAAAACTTGAACTATACAGCTGACACTCAAGAAAGACATTACTTTCATGCTTCAAGAATATAACATTAGAACTATAAATCTAAAAAATAAGGCATCTTTGCCATCAGTCTATTCTCAATTACCTCTTATGACTGTGGAATGCCAAAGGCTCCCATTACAAATACATTATTGATCACCTCCTCTGCCTATGTCTTACTAACACCATTAATAATCTTTAGTTTCAGCAATTTCTTCCTCTGCATTTTTTTCTTTTCTTTTACTCTAGAAATGTGAAAAAGCAATAAAATGACCTAATGTTTGAATGAATTTCCTCCACTGAATTGAAGATCTGGATGAAGGATGTCCTTAAAATTGGACTTAAAGTTCCAAGACTATGACTTCCTTCATATTCATCAAAAGGCTGCTCTCAATTACAAATAACTCAAGAAAAAATGAGTACACTTCTCATTTTATAAATTTTCTAGACTATCACAGGAACATTTCAGTTTCATATAAGAATGACACTTAATAGAACAAAACAGGATCATGAAATACAGAATTAACTAAGCAACAGCCTTTTTTCAATGAGAACTTTGTAATTATTTCTTAAGCCTCAAAAGTTTTTTATTTGTTTTTTCTTTGCGGTGCTGGGGATTGAACCCAGGGCCTTGTGCTTACGAGGCAAGCACTCTACCAACTGAGCTATCTCCCCAGCCCTCAAAAGTTTTTATACCTCTCTAATGTTTTAATTTCAGAAGAAAGCAAGCATCATGAAATACCATCAGCTAAGCACATATAGTTTTTCTCCTACTCGAAAAATGTGTTACTGAGAACTGAAATGTAACTAAAAGTGCTTGTATGGAAAAGGAACAAGACTTGCACTGTACGTTTTCCTCCCACTCACAGACCCACCATTTATTTACAATTGTACCATTTATCTGCCTACTTATAAATGAAAACAAGAGCCTGAATGACAAGACTGGGGTTCAAGACAAATGGGAGTTAATCTTGGGATGGGGCTGATCCTATAACATAGTCTCAATTGTCAACACTATATAATTCAATATACAAATATACTTGGAATCATGAAATTGCCAATGTTTAAAAAATTTTAACATAAAAACTGCAGTTTCATATTGTTCAAATAATAGTTAAGAGTTTTAAACAGGATATGCGTATTTATCCTACTTGGATGAGTAATTACATATTTATTTCCCAGATTGCAATTTGTAAGCCATTTTCAACCATATACCCCTGAACATATTTCAGACAACTAGTAGAAGAATCAAGATATAAGCAAAAGATTATATTTTGAGTTCCCTGGAGTGATGCATTCTTAAACTGAAAAACTTTGTACCTAAACTTCAAACCAAGCCCTTTTCTCTTTAGCAAAGTGCAAGTTCTAATACTTCCATGTAGATCAGATATAAACCCATAAGCATGCATTGTATGAGGGATGGAGTGAGGCAGTCTGGAAAACTATTAAGTGATCTTATAATACTGGTATCTACTACAAAATAGACTGTCAGCAAGGGAAAGTATTGACCCTTTGCTGGTCTGCCATTCTAATTACGAAAGAAATTGTGACAAATCCCTAATTTTTTTATGCAGAAGTCACCTGGCTTAATACATTTTGGTTTACTGTTTTAAAAAACACTGTTGTGTACAGTATAATAAATTTGGTCTTTGCCCTGGTTCCTGACATAGAATTCTAAAACCCTTGGAATTTCCTGAAGGATAGAAATGACTTTTTATTCTTCCTGAATTCTTTTGAACCACACCTGAGTTTATGCTATTAGGTGACTTAAGACTTGGTCCCCTGAAAAGCCTCAGATAGGGAGTTGGTCACCAGGAAGACAAAATGATTAGAGACCTGCAACTTTCAGTCCTCCTCTACCCCTCAGCCCATTCCCACTCCCAACTCTGGTATTGGATGTTGAGTTCTATGAACTCTTGAACAAGGAGATATGAAGAGTTGCCAGATTGATAAATATATCTGGATGTTGGGAGGGTACAGTACCTAGGGGGCATGGAAAGCTCTTTGCTCTTATACCTATGACCTTCCATCTGGCACTCCTCCACTGTACCCTTTATACTAATCCAATAAAGATATACATGCATAGTGTGAGTTTGTGTGTGTGTGTGTGTGTGTGCGCGTGCGCACACACGTTTTCTTGGGGTTTGTAAGCCATTCAGCAAATTATCAGACCTGTAGAGGAGGTTCATGGGACTTACAGACAGCTGGTCAGAAATACAGGTGTCCTAGGACTTGTAATTGGCATCTGAAGCGAGGGCAGTCTTGAGTCTAATTCTATTAACCTGTGGGACCTGATACCAATACTAGAGAGAAGACATCAGTACTGAATTGTTGGACATTCACTTGGTACTGAAGAATCACAGAACTGGTTGTTTGTGCTAGAAAATACCTCAGAGTGATGACAATTTTACTCCAAATTTTAAAGACATCAATTTGAAACCTCTACTGGGTCTGAAATTCTTTGTCCTAAAGCCCTTAGAACAGGGTATCTTTACCTGACAAATCTAATGCTTTTCATTGTCACTGGCTAAAAGACCAAGTTGTTTCTCACAAATTGACTCTTTTTTCACTTTTTTTGTTATTTTTAGTTATACACAACAGAATGTATTTTGACATATCACACATACATGGAACATAACGTCCCATTCTTGTGGTTGTACATGATGTGGAGTTCCACCAGTCGTGTATTCATACATGAACATAGGAAAGTTATGTCCAATTCATTCTACTGTCTTTCCCATTCCCATCTACCCGCCCTTCCCCCCATTCTCCACCAGACCCACCCCAAACCAGTGAACCTCCACCCCTCACCCCTACTGTGAGTCAGCACCCACATATCAGAGGGAACATTCTGCCTTTAGATTTTGGGGGATTGGCTTAGTTCACTTGGCATGATATTCTCCAGTGCCAACCATTTACTGGCAAATGCCATAATTTCATTTTGCTTTATGGCTGAGTAATATTCCATTGGATATATGTACCACATTTTCTTTATTCATTCATCTATTGAAGGGCAACCAGATTGGTTCCATAGCTTAGCTATTGTGAGTTGAGTGGCTATAAACATCAATGTGGCCACATCACTATAGTATGCTGATTTTAAGTCCTTTGGGTATAAACTGAGGAGTGGTATAGCTGGGTCAAATGGTAGTTCCATTCCAAGTTTTGTGAGCAACCTCCATACTGCTTTCCAGAGAGGTTGCACCAATTTGCAGTCCCACCAGCCATGTATGAGTGTACCTTTTTCCCAACATCTTTACCAACATTTATTGTTACTTGTATTCTTGATAATTGCCATTCTGACTGGAGTGAGATGAAATCTCAGTGTTGTTTCAATTTGTATTTCTCTAATTGCTAGTGACTTTTGACAATGCAACTAATCAGGCATAAATACTTACTTAAATCCTGCCAGATGCAAGGTACTATGCCAGGTATTAAGAATATTATAAAATAATATTGTACACGAATAAAAAAGGTATATCTTCTGATATCAAAACATTTTTTGCTCTCATAATGACAGTCAATCATATTACAACACTCTGGTGAGAGACAAAACAGGGTAATAAAAGGTGACAGGAGAAACCAGATGAGTCATACCTGGACTGAAAACTCATAGAAAGGTTTCGGGAGAAAGGGAGTCTAAGACTTAAAGGATGATTAGGAAGGGTTCTAAATCCATCATTGCTATTGCCTTCTGCTTATGCTATTCCACATCCTGAAATATCCACCACCGGTCCACAGCTGTCAAAATCTACTCATCTTTTCAAGGCTTGAAACAGTTTTAGATCTGCCAACAAGGTGTCACTCATCTTATTCCTTCAAGAAACTGGGGAGGGAGGTGATCTGGAGTTGTATAATATGGAGTGGATATAAGGATAATTATACTCAGAAAGTCTCTGCCAGTTTTCTCTTAAACAGCAAGGGTTGAAGTATGCATACTGAATCACTCAGCAGGAAGCAAAGAGTATGTAGGTAGTACTCTTTGAAATGGAACGTTGATAACTTCGGAATTCCAATACCAATTTCTTGGACTCCCTTGCTTTGTGGTCTCCACAGCATTTGAATGAACAGTTGGACCTCAAAAATGAATACCCCAAAGTATGGCACTTTAGCATGCTATGTCATTTGAACTGAAGGATAGTGGAAGAACCTCAGAAGTCAATTTTCTTTCTATCCTTCTCCTTCCCTTCTTTCTTTGCTTTCCTTTCTCCCCAAAGGCAGGCCACAGAAAGTAGAAGTCATAGAAACTAGAACCACTATCCCTCCCCCCAAAATCAGTCATAAAAACCTAGAAATATTACTCTAAGCTTCCTCTACCTTTCCATGTAAGAGCTGGCCAAACAGAAATTCTCTAACTGATCCTGCCCCATACCTCAGAAGAAGAAGGGTTAAACTAGAAATCAAGAAGAATCTAGGCAGACAGACCTTTCTAAGTTCTCCCTTCTCAGTCTATTAGCTCAGATAATAACCTTTAGTCCAAACATGTATCGACATATATTGCTTTTCAAAGTATACAGTCCAATAGTTTCTATACTAATAGAAAGAATTAATGGAATCCCTAACAAAACATCCTTACCATCGATGTGTTCATTATGAGGTCAAAATGAGAAAACATAAATATAGCCAGATTGAGAAGGGCTGGAAGTGCATGCAAATCTAGCCTACCCAAAATACTCCATAGAAGTTCAACTCTGGATGGATTCTATATAAATCTCATAGTTGATCTCAATTCCTGGCTCTCAGCCTTCTCTGTAAATTTTCTCACGTTACTATCAAGGTAATAGAACTATTGCTACCTTTTTTCTTTCAATGTTCTCCATCTTGCTTGACCTGTGAACAAATTAAAACAATGTATAACACAGATCTCAGCCTTGAGTTGATGTAGAATCTAGAATTTCCCATGTTGAGACTTCAAATATTACAGGCATAGTTCTTTACATAAGATTATTATAATGTATTCCCATATATCTGTTTTATTTTATTCTAACAATGGAATTTTCAAAGTATACAGCCTAATAGTTCTCATAGTAATGGAAAGAATTAATGGAATCCCAAACAAAAATATTTTTTGAATTTTTATATGGCTCAAGAAACTATAGGAACTCCTAACAATGTTTTTTTCAAAACTGAAGAGGTGAAGAATTACTAAAGTAATTACTGATTTACGGCCAAAAAAAGTTAATAAATTCAAGTATTTTCCTCCCTTTCTCTGGCTTTTCTTTCCTGTAATAACTCTCGAAACAAAACTTAATGTACTTTGCAACATAAATAGAAAAATCTCATAACATTAGTTTAAATGTGTTCTTGATAAAACTCATAAAATTCTCTCTAGACCACTACCTATGAAATACTGATGCAAAAAAAATTCAATATGAATTTAATAACAACGGCTGAGGTAGGAGGATAGCAACTGGAAAGTCAGCCTCAGCAATTTAGCAAGGCCCTAAGAACTTAGCAAGACCCTGTCTCAAAATAAAAATATAAAAAGGGTTGGAGATGTGGCTTAATGGTTAAGGGCCCCTAGATTTAATTCCTGGTGTGTGTGAGTATGTATATGTGTATATATGTGTACATGTGTGTGTGTGCATAAAATTGGTTGTACTGAACTTTTTCTTAACATCCAAATGCATGAAAAATTAACATAACAAAACATTCAATGAGCCACTTTATGTATATCCTTAATCACAGCATATAATACAGTAATCATAGCATGTAATACTCAAAAAGTTAAAAAAGCAGTAAGAATATTGATATTTTCCATATTTTCCATCTTGTAGCATATAATTAGAATCATGCAATCTTATACATTTGATACGACCAATACAAATTAAATACATATTACCTAATCCCTGGCACATAACCAAAAAATGGTCCTAACTCAAATAGCTAAATTCATTTAATTTATGCATTTAATCTGTACTAATATTTTTCCTTTTCACTGCCTTAAAAAAACACAGAATCCCAATTGGTTAAATCAATAATGTTAGCTATCACTAAGTACTGGTCACACAATGCCATCAGTGCCATGGTCCATGTCCACAGCATGTTAGTTTGAAAGTGCTCATTCACTCCATTTTTGCAGAGAATTTGCTAATTTTGCTATCCAATGCAGACTCTTTTTTCACTGTAGCAACAAACTTTTGAATGACTCCCACCTCTGCCATTCTCAGCCCACAGGTCTTGAACAGACTGACTCTGGTTCCAGGGGTAGAACAGAGACCTAAACTAAACCAACATTCTATCCTATTAAATAAAGGATCAGTGATAATTCAGACAGGCACATGATTCAAGTTATGAACTAAAACCAATGAAGCTCAATTTCAAGGCTTCTATTTACATTACAAAGGACATAGATATTTCCCTATTTATTTGATGTTATGATGCTGTGAGTCTAGAGCTTTTAAGAACAAAATCAACATATTAGAAAACAGAATTGAGAGGTAGACAATAGCTCAGACCTGATTTTTGGTTCACCAGAACACAGACCTTACCATGAATGTTTTAATTATGAGGCCAAGGAATTCCAATTTGCTTAAGCTTCCTTGTGTCACCAGATTTAGGGAAAAGACAGTTATCAATGTAAATCCTCACTACTATTCATTATGTGAACTTCAGGAAATGACATAATTCTACCTCAATTATCTCAAGTACCTACAAAAAAATTATTAAGTAAAATACATATCAGTGGTATAAGCTGTACACTTTGGGAAACATTATATTAAGTTCATATTTAACAAGTGAAAAGTTTTTCATTTTCAGCTTAATATACTTACAATCTTATCAAATCAAAAACACCTGAGATTCTGAAAACACATTTTTATTATCACTACAGAATGAATAACTGGTTCAAGGAGACCAGAGAGAATATTTTGCATATGGCCCATAAATATCTATTCAAACACAGATACAAGTCTTGCTTACATAGAAAAAAGGGTGTTCCAAATTTTTAAAAGTCACCAATTAATAAGTCTAATATATGCACCTTAAAATTCAGCAACTTATCTCAGAATACTGGCAAATTCTCTCTGAAGGAAGGAGCTAGTAAATTTACATTTTAAAACTACTTTTTCTGTTTTTGACCAATAAAACTGAGGAAAGGTTTCCTTTTATAAACTATAAGCAAATTTGTTTTTTCATGTTTATAGAAACAAATGTAGATTCTGACATTATATGATCTCAATTTTATTTTTCTTCCTTTTCTTAATTTCTTATTTTTTTTTTTTCTTGCGGTACAGGGGACTGAACCCAGGGTACTCTATAATTGAGCTACATCTCTAACCCTTTTTTCTTTTTAAACTTACCTCTACATTGTAAAGGCTATTTATGCTAAGCCCACATCATTCTTAATGGAGAAAAACTGAAAGCATTCCCTTTAAAAACTGGAACAAGACAGGGATGCCCTCTTTCACCACTTCTATTCAACCTTGTCCTTGAAATACTAGCCAGAGCAATTAGACAGACTAAGGAAATTAAAGGGATACAAATAGGAAAAGAGGAAGTCAAGCTGTCACTATTTCCTGATGACATGATTCTATACTTAGAGGATCCAAAAAACTCCTCCAGAAAAGTTCTCATAAGTGAATTCAGCAAAATAGCAGGATATAAAATCAACACGCATAAATCTGAAGCATTTTTATACATAAGCGATGAAACATCTGAAAGGGAAATGAGGAAAACAACTCCGTTCGCAAGAGCCTCAAAAAAAAAAAATAAATAAAATACTTGGGAATCAATCTAACCAAAGAGGTGAAATATCACTACAATGAAACTACAACACTAAAGAAATTGAAGATCTCAGAAGATGGAAAGATCGCCCATGTTCTTGGTTAGGCAGAATTAATATTATCAAAATGGCCATACTTCCAAAGGCACTATACAGATTTAATGCAATTCCAATTAAAATTCCTATGACATTTCTCATAGAAACAGAAAAAGCAACCATGAAATTCATCTGGAAGAATAAAAGATCCAGTATAGCCAAAGCAATCCTGAGTAGGAAGAGTAATGCAGGACGTATCACAATACCAGACCTTAAACTCTACTATAGAGCAATAGTAACAAAAATGGCATGGTATTGGCACCAAAATAGACAGGTAGACCAATGGTACAGGATAACCTTTTTTTTGAACCTAGGGCCTCACACATACTAGACAAAGTGCTATGCCACTGAGCTGCATTTCCACCACCCCCACACCTTTTTGTATTTTAAGATAGGGTTTCACTAAGTTACAAAAGTTGGCTTCTGTAGTCCTCCTGACTCAGCCTCTGGACATGCTGAGATTGTAGGTATGTGCTACTATGCCCAGTTTCGAGTTATTTTTCATTCATTCTTCACAATACAAATGTAATATCATAATGTGGCTAAATGATTAAATTACTATGTAAACGCCATCAGAAAAGAAGCAATGAGAGCAAAAGTCCTGAAACCCAAATTGTATGATCTTCCAGGGCTATTTTAGGACTGTCATTCAAAGAATGTTAAGTTTAACCTTCTTCTAGACACCTGCAAAAGAGATGTACAATTGCTGGTGTGATTTCAGTGACTTGATATGAAAGCTACAAATGTTTAATTTGCATCCAATTGTTTTTTATTAAGTTACACTGATTTTCAAATGGGAATTAACAGTGTTCATCTGTGATATTCAATCAAACATATCAACTTTACTTACTCTTTTTTCCACAGGCTTTCTTCTAAGATATAGTTGTCAGATAATGAGAACCAAGACAGATTTCCTCACCACATCTAAACGTCAGAAATTTGTTTCTCTCTTGCTATTTGCAAAGTTCTCAGCGCACAAACTTTTGGTTCTCAAAAGCAATATCTAAGTCATAACTTGAGCCAATTTCCCTACAAGAACAATGTTAAAAAATGAGAAACTGTTTCCTAAACACAATGTCAAAGCAAGATTTCTTAATTTATAGGTGAGAATCACAGCAAAACTAATTTACAGTTACAAATAACAACTGTGCTGTCATTTTTAAAAACCACTTAAAATAACCCATATATGGAACTATATTAAACTATATAGTAAAAGCATCTACCAATAAATTGCCAAAGAAACATCACTGACTTTTAAAAATGTTTTTAGTTGTACATGGACACAATACCTTTATTTTATTTATTTATTTTTATGTGGTGCTAAGGATTGAACCCAGTGCCTCACACGTGCCAGGCAAGTGCTTCACCACTGAGCTACAACACAGTCCATCATCATAAACTTTTAAACTTCAACTTTTTAAGTGTACTCAAATATAATCCTATTTTCTCTGAGCAGCTGTTCATTTGAACATGTTCTTTACTTATTGATAAACTCTCTTCAAGGCTAGGGCCACAACTTTAACAGAAACTTCCAAATTCTGTGGTAAATATTGACACATCTCAGTATGTCAACGTTTATACTGTCAAGACTTTGATAAGTTTCTTCAACATTGCTTGTACCTACTTCTTAGCAATTACTCATTTCTATTTCAATTGATGTCTTTCCTTATCCAATAATTTTTTTGTTCACTGCTCAGATAAAACCACAGATAAGCTAATAGCATCCTCTTAGACAAGGCAGAATGCTATTTCAATATTTTGGTCACTTCTGTTGGGTTAGAAAAGTTCTGTAAGAGGCACACAAATTCAGGATACAACAGTGTATTCAGGATACAACAGTTTTTGATTACTTAATCCCAAGTCTAATCATCACTTCAATCCTATTATTAAGGTATTGAGCTGAAGCCAGCTCAAGATTCATAGAATTAAACTATCTCCTATTTTGTTAGTCTGGGTAAAGATAGATATAATACATAGGTGAAGGAGTCCTGGTGGGTTGGTTATTTTAAATTAAAGGAACTTAGGAAACAGCAAATGATGTAAGAGGTTTTCCTTTGATATCTACTTGTCTGCTTAGAGTCTGGAAGAAGAAAACAATTACCTCTAGTTCTTTCTACAAGTTTCCATTAACTAAACTCACATCACAGGAAGAGAGACTGCAGTCTGTCAACACACCTGTACCGACTTTTTCCACACCATTGTTTTCTAGTTGGGCCCTAAAAAGGTTCACTAACAAATCACTGTGTCCTACAGGTCAGAGACTTGGTCTGAGGCCATCATATGTACTCCAAACCCAACCAGTCCACCTAAAAAATCATTTACTGTTCTGACTTTCCATACTCTCCCTCTTACCTATATAAAAAAAAGGGTATGTAAGTTTCTGAATCATCTGAGGCCGTAGAATAATCAAACTGATGTGATCTCCCCTGACTATGAATTTTTCCCTTTTGCATTTTAATAAATTTGAATGCCTCTTCTCCTTTTAAATCTTTGTTAGTTTATACCAGCAAACTTTCAGAGGGCAAAGGAGAAATTTCCCTTTGTCCTTCTGCTGGTTTATAGGCTGCAGTAATGATAATGATATTCAGAGGGGACAGTTTGAATTCAGTACAAAGAATTGCTGCAAAGTCTGGTTCATTATCTAAGATTAAAGAGTGTTTCAAATGTGAAATGTATTTACCTAATTTTTGTGCTAAGTGTCAGAAATCATATTAACATACTAATCATCCTTGAGAGCAACTGTCTGAATCAACCTTAAGATCAAATGTCCATATCACTAGGATAAAATCTTTGGAAAGTCTCATAAGCACCTTCAGATTTCTCAATGATATAGAAGCAAGTCTACGATATAGTTAGTGATAGTAGTGGAATCTAACCAAAACATGAATGACTAATAAGCAGTTTTAAATTCTATCACAGATTTCTTCTTTTTGGCAAATCAAGTTTTAACAGTTTAGTTCTCCCCAAAGGAACCAATCATCATCAACATTAGTAATTTGGGGATGGCACCCTTGGTCAATGATTTCAGCCAATGTTTTAGATAAAAAGCACTACATCACTTTCTTATCTGTGATAGCTGATTCACAAATGACAAAGGGGCAAATTGTCATTTGGGCTATGAAATGTAATAGTTACGTCCTACCTGTATAAAAAGAATCTCTCTCTTATTTTAAAGACAGCCATCTGTTTTGTAGGAAACAAGGTAAAGCAAATAAAGCATTGATTTTATACTTAGAAAATTCAGTTTGAAATCATATCTTGACTGCTTCATAATTGAAAGTCTTTTGTCATGCCATTAATATATTAAAGCATTGTCTACCAGACAATCTCAGCTCTCTAGTGAGATAGAAACACCTAAACAGAAACATAATAAAAGCTAGTGAAAAGCAAAGGCCAGGTGAAAATGCCTCTAAAAAGTAGTGCTTGAGTCAGACGGACATTCTAAGGAAGGCTTCCTTAACTTACATCTAATATCAATCTTAAAGAAGAAATGGATAGGTCCACGGCCTTAGGGGTAAAAGAAAAATAAGTAAGGGCATTCTAGAGTCTGTGTGAACAAAGGCTTAGAGGCAAGAAATGATACAGAGTCGGGTGTGATGACATACACCTGCAATTCCAGCAAATCAGGAGGATGAGGCAGCAGGAGTGTAAGTTCAAGTACAACTTCAGCAACTTAATGAAACCCACATCAACTTAATGAAATTCTGTCTCAAAACTTAAAAATATAAAATACAGATCTGGGGATTTTGATTAGTGGTAAAGTGCCCCCGGGTTAAAACACCAGTATAAAAAAAAAAAAATACCATTATAAATTTGAATACTCAGGTCAAGTTTATTCACACAACCAAAACCTACTGAATATTTCTATACCTCAGAAAAATGTTTTGAATTTGGCTTAAAAAAAAAATCTCTACCTTCATGGGCTTTATATATTAACAGAAAATAAACAATTAAATATGCATGTAACAAATATGTAAAACACATAGTATACTGATAAGTACTACAGTAAAAGAAGAAAAAATAGATTCAAGAAGACAAGAGTACAGAGGCAGGGTGTAGACTGTTGCAAAACTGAAATTTTAAACAGGCTGAGGTAGGCTTTGTTGAAAAGGTGACATCTGAGCAAATGGATGAAAGAAGTGAAGAAACTGTCTGTGTGGATGTCTAAGAAAAAAACATTGAGTAAAGTAAGCAGCCAAAACAAAGGTACTAAGATAGAAGTAGGCCCAGTGAATTTAAGAAATAGGGTGGCCAGTATGGCAGGAAAAAGGGAGGGAGCAAATTCAAAGACATGAGGTTACAGAACAGATCATGAGTTCGTATAGGCCAATATACAGCTGTTGACAAGTCAAATCAGGACTCATTAAGATTTTTAGACAAAGAAGTCATGTTACCTTCTTCTTCTAAAATAAACTTTATTTCTGAATATACAAGAAAGTTACAGAGTTCCCATATACCTCTCATACAATTTCCTTCAATGTACCAGTTTATAGTACCATGGTGAATGAATCGAAAATAGGAAACAAACACTGATACATTGCTATTAACTAAACTCTAGACTTTATTTGGATTTCAATAGTTTTGTTTTGTTTGTTTTCATTAATGTCCCTTCTTTGTTCCACAATCTAATCTAGGGTAACACATTATCTTTAGAGTCCTACACCTTAATGCAATTTTTGACATATTTAAAATTCTGGCTAGTCTATGAGAATAAACTGTGATTAAATAAAGTCTATGTCATTCTGGCTAGTCTATGAGAATAAACTGTGATTAAATAAAGTAGCATTACTATAATCCAAGAAAGAAATAATGGTGGCTAACAACAGAAGTTCAAGCATAAGATGATCGGGGCACTAATGGCTGCAACAGTAGTAAACTGTTGAATTCTAGCCACAATCTAATCTAGGGTAACACATTATCTTTAGAGTCCTACACCTTAATGCAATTTTTGACATATTTAAAATTCTGGCTAGTCTATGAGAATAAACTGTGATTAAATAAAGTCTATGTCATTCTGGCTAGTCTATGAGAATAAACTGTGATTAAATAAAGTAGCATTACTATAATCCAAGAAAGAAATAATGGTGGCTAACAACAGAAGTTCAAGCATAAGATGATCAGGGCACTAATGGCTGCAACAGTAGTAAACTGTTGAATTCTAGGTATATTTTATAAAGGAAGCCAACAAAATTTGCAAGGATTTTGATGAAATATAAAAGAAAGGATTCAAGGATAACTTCAGAATAACTGGTTGTATAGGGTTGCCATCAACTGAGAAGAGAAAGGAAAAATTTGGAAAGGAGTTCAATTTGGGACATTTGAAATCTTATAAATACACAAATGATGATGCAGAGGTAGACAACTGGATATATAATTCTAGAGTTCAGAAAGAGAAGGGACTAAGGATATGAATGTGGAAGCTTCTGATAAACAAATGATTAAGTTAAAAGACTTGATAATATCACAAGGAAAGAAAAGGGAAAAGAAGGGGACCAAAGACTGAGCTGTAGAGCACTTCAACAATAAAATGTTTGGAAGAATAGAAGAGTCATCATAACAGACAAAGGAGCAACCAAAGAGGTAGAAAGAAAACCAAGAAAATATGGTCCTGGAAATCAAGTGAAGAGAACATATCACGGAGAAGGGAGTGATCAATTGTGTCCAAGGTTACTGATAAGTCAATTATGGTGATGTCAGAAGACAAACACCCAGGTCACTGGTGACACTAATGAGAGAATTTTGTGGCAGCACAGAAGCAACAGCCATATGGGAGAGAGCTTTAAGAAATAAACAGAAAGGCTGGGTTGTAGCTCAGTGGTAGAGTGCTTGCCTGGCATATGTGAGGCACTGGGTTCAATCCTCAGCACCACATAAAAATTTAAAAATAACGGTATTGTGTCCATCTACAACTTAAAAAAATATTTTTAAAAAACGAACAGAAAAAGAGAAATTGGGACATGGAGCATAGAGAAAGCTTTAGAGAATTTTTGTTGTAGAAAAGAGCAAACAAATGGAAAAATGCTAAAAGAAGTATATCTACCCCCAAACCCCCAATTCTTATTACTGGGTATTGAACCAGGGCTACCTGCATATCAGGCAAGTGCTCAAGCACTGAGCTACATTCCTATCCTTTTTTTGTTTCTGTTTTTGTTTTTTTCAATTTGATTTTGAGACAGGGTCTCACTAATTAACTTGTGATTCTCCTGCCTTAACCTCTCAAGGAGCCTGAATTACAAGTATATCTCAGAAAACCTTGCAAGGCAAAAACAGCATTTTGTAAGGTGAAAAAAATAAGTGCAGATCAAACAAAACTTTTATAGGCACTCTTACAGGTGGTAATCCAAGATCCATAGGAGAAAAGAATAAAAAGAGGAGGTGGGACTCAAAGACAAACACTCAAACACAAAGAACCTCAACTTAGGCTATGGAGTCTATTTGAAGATCAGAGAAAGCAAGCAAAATCACTGTCATTTAATATATGTGAATATCAATAATAAAAAAAGATAACTAATGTGAAAGTATCAACACTATAATTAATACTAGGTACAAAGTAAAAAGAAAATGTGAAGAAAGTGGTCTAGTGGTATAAAAACAATATCAATTTAATTCAAAACCCTTTTATTATGTGCCTAACATGCAATTTAGTCATTCTTCCAAAATTATTCCTCCACTCAGGGGGCTTTTATTTCAGTAAAGAAGTAAGTCATTCACACAATAATAACCAACACTTAGGGCTAGGCATGTAGCTGAGCAGTAAAGGGCTTGCCTAGCATGAGCAAGGTCCAGGGTTCCAACACCAGTACTGTAAAAATAATAAATAAAAGGATAACCAACACAATCTGTGTACTTGCTGTATGCCAAATGTTTGGCTAAATGGTTTCACTTGTATTAACTCATTTAATCCTCACAACTCTGAGAAAGCTTGTGTACCATCTCCATAGAAAAATAAAAATATGTACTATTTTTACATACGATCCTGGTGAAACCATGGAACCAAAATTGAAAATACACTTCTAGGTATAGGAGAGTCAATTAATTTTTGAGAAGAGGAATGATGAAGTCAAATTTTCTTGTTATTAAGAAAATGATCCAAGATGATTTGAGAATCCATAGCAGGACTGCCAGAAAGATTACTTTGGGGCACTGATATAAGTTAATACCTAAAAATAATTCATCAACAGTAAAAACCAAAAGCAGGGTGTCTACTAACTTAATGATCATGGGGCTTAATTACCACCTCCCAAAAGATTTCACCACATGTCAGATTAACTTTGTTATTTTATATGAATGCAATAAACATTATACATACGTTTAGTCTCATCCATTGGCACCCGAGATCCTCCACAGATAACTTTAAAATAACGGGTAAATGTTGTTCTCTATTATTTTGAAGCTGTGGTACATAAAAATCTATTGCCTAAAATTAATAATAACCCATAAATACTCCTTACTGGTACTCTATACAGGAAGCCTGAAGCATATAGCTTCATACAGAAGTATCACCCTGAAGTGTCATATGATCATGATCAATCTTCACATAAAAGACATATTGTGGTTTAAAAACAAAAAAACAAACTTTGTGTATAGTAGCAAACAACAGTTACCAAAATAGTAGTCACATTAAACGCAAACGCGGATCTTCTATTCATGTTGCCCTAAATATTAAAGAATCCCTTAATCAACACCTCATGAGCTTCCTTTACTCTTCATATTCACCTTCTGAGTAAATAAAGAATTGGTAACATTCTGAAAAAAAAAAAAATCCCATGGTGCCTGAAAAAACTAAAATTAACCATGCATTTGGAGACAGAATTACAATAGTTTTCTGATACGTTTAGGGGATAAAGAGTGAAAACCTCTGCTCCTGTGACTTGTGAATAATTCGAAGAACAACGTAAACTTGAACATATCAAAGTGCCTACTTCTCCAACCAAAAAAGCACAGAAAAAAAAATTGGGTTAAAATAGAAAGCTTCATCTAATGGAATTATCAAAATCAGACGAAACTCAATAATACTATTATTGATAAAAAGAAAAAGTTGGTATGTAATTTGTGTTGCCGGTTTATCATTTCTCTAAAATACCGAATCAATTACTGCACTCAGAAATGTGCATTTCCTTTCCAAGGTTACTACAGAAAAGTTCTTTCCTAACCCCAAAGGGCTTAGAAGATTTCAGCCCTGGTACCTACTGACAGTCCGCCAAAAAGATGAGGTTTGGAAACAAAGAAGGCCAAGTAAGTGCTGGTGAAAGTATCAAACTACTGAAAACAATCGCCTGGATTCAAGTGCCCCCTACTCCCACAACTAATACACAGCATTTCAAAAGCGCTTTGTATTTCTAAGAATCACTCAGACACAAGGGGAGAAAATCAAAAGGGGGCCCCACTGCAGTAAGCCTTGTGGATGAAGCCTGGAACCCTGGGTTCCCCAAGAACCCACAAGCATTAGGTGAGAGTTCACACAATGAACACTCGAGGCAGTAAAAGTTCATGCAGGGCGTACTTTTAGAAGTAAACGTAAGAGAATTTTTAAAAATTAAAAGAAAAAGAAGGAAGAAAAAAGAAAAACAGAATATTACTTATTATTCAAAGAGGCCGCGGCCACTTCCGGACCCTACCTCTCAGTGACTCCACTTCCGGTCTTCTCCAAAACGCCGGCTCTCACAGATAAGGCCCACAGCCAATGAGAGTGTCAGCTACTTCCGCAGGGCCTCACAATGTAGACTAAGTCCCGCCTTTTCCGGTAGAGAGAAGCCTATCCTAGGGTCTGCGTCGCGCAGCTCCGGAGGAGGTGCCGTGATAGGCCCAACCGGACTGCTGAAGAGAGCGAGAAGGGCAGGGGGCGTGCACGCCTCTTCCGCCCTGGGCCCGGAAGGGTGATGTGGCTGGGGCATCGCTGGCCTCACTATGGTAAGAACCGGGGCTACCGGGTTGCGGCTGAGCTTCGCGCAGGGTCTGTGCCCCCGCGCTAGGGCAGCGGGTTTGTGTGGTTGCCCTGGGTGCGCGAGCCAAAGAGCTCTGTCACTAACTTGAATTTCCCGGGACTCGGAGGGTGCACAGGCCATGGAGCCATGTGGCCCCTGCATGTCCAACCAGAGAGAATTCGGGCTGACCTTCCAAAGAGGACCCCGGGGTCTCGGATCTCGGTCCCACTAGCCAAGGCTCTTTCCTTTCTTGTTTAGGGGAGATGTGCTACTTGATTAATCGGTCGGTTACATATGTATTAATCTAAATCTTTGGAATTTAGAGCTTCTCTGTTTTCTGCTCCTGTGTGTGTGTGTGTGTGTGTGTGTGTGTGTGTGTATGTGTGTGTGTTTCCTTACCTCTCTAAAACCTAAACTATAGGTTTTAATGATTGAATGATTAATGATTTAATGATTTTAATGATTTAATGATTTAATGATTGAAGTACAGAGCAAAAGTGGGTTTCTCCTCTAAGAGCTTAGTGTACTTCTCATATGTTTGACCTTGGCTTCCCTCCCTCAGTGCTGCATTAGGGTCTTGCATGTATTTTATTTTGTTTTATTGTAGATTCCTTTGGTAATTTAGGTCTCTCAGAAAAGCTTTAATATTAAATCACAAAATCGCAAAAGACATTTTCAGAGAAAAGAAATTAAGCCAGGAGATGGGAGTAAGGGCAGTTAATAGTGGAATCTCTGAAGCTGTTATCTGAAAGCATTTTACTTTCATTGTGGTAAATGCCAGCAGCCTTACACAAAGCCCTCATGGTGAAGTTTTGAAGTCTGTGTGCCAAATATAGCCTTTATTATCATGGGGAACGGATGTATGCATATTATTATAGTCAAAAGCAACCATGACCCTTCCAAAATCTAGGAATTTCAATGGCAAAAATGTTAATGAGTTTATGTTCCCAGAAGTTCCTGCAGAATCCCATACAGCACACAAACCTTAGACTTATAGCCAAAAACTAATTAATCTTGCCTACTTTACGCTGACAAGTTTGATTATAGTAGGGCATAAGTCAAACTTTCCTGGCCAAGTTTACCACCTGCTAAAGGAGATAAATTTATTGGCACATTATTCTTTCTCCAAGTAAGGATTTTATTTTCCCTTTCAGCTTCTTTTCCCACCTATTACAATACAGAAAACATTTGCTTTTAAGGGTGTCATTTAACTTATTTTAGTGAAAAGTGTGTTCCTTTTTCAATTTAAAAGGAGTAGGAAGACTTATTCTTGCATATCTTCCTGGAAGCTGAGATTGAATTATTTTACTCATTATACAAGTCAAAGATACATCCTTCTTTTCAAAATCCTGTCATATGCACTAGCTAAAAGCAACATAGAGTTGAAGATGAGCAGTAAACTGTCTTGGTCTGCTTCCTTTTCCAAAAATAACAATAATAGCTTTTATTCATTAGTACTTGCTATGCACCAGACTTTATTCAAAAACTAACTTATATTTGTGAATTTTTTTTTTTTTTTTTTTTTGCGGTACTGGGGATCAAACTCAGAGCCTTGTGCTTGTGAGGCAAGCACTCTACCAGCTGAGCTATCTCCCCAGCAAGCACAAGGCCCTGAGTTCAATCCCCAGTACCACAAAAAAAAAAAAAAAAAAAAAAAAAAAAAACTAATATGCATTGTTTTTATTTTATGCTCACAACTTCTGAGTAGATGTTTACAGGTGAAGGAAATGAGGTACAAGAAAGTACCTGGGATCATGCACCTAGTAGATAGTGAAGCCAGAACCCAAACATTTTAATGTGTAGATGCTGGGAATCTTCATGCTATGAATAGAAACAATAGAATTGTGGATAAAATAAGTCTAGTGATTTGTTGCCTTCAAACATATAATTGTCCCTTTTCATCCCTGGGAGATTGATTTTAGGACCCTCCCAAGTATACTAAAATCTCAGATAGTCACCTATATAAAGTGTATTTGCATACAATATACACACATCTTCCCATGCACTTTAAATCCTCTCTGTATTACTCTTAATACCCAATATGCTGTGTAAATAATTGTCATTCTGCATGTTTTGAGAATGATGCCAAAAAAAGTGTTCAGTGCAGATAAACATTTTTTTCCCAATATTTTGAGTCCATGCTTAGTTGAATCCATGGATTTGGAACCACAGATACAGAGGGCCAACTGTAGTTATTCTTGTATGTCTAGAATGGCTATGAAAAGATACACAGGTGACTGGTAATATTGAAGAGGAATTGGGACTGAGATCCCCAGCAGAGATAACCTGCTGGATATTCTCTTAAACTGTTAAAATTTAAAACAAACGACAACCAAAAAAAAAAAAACCCTTATACATAGATTTTAACTCTTAAAAAAATGAAGCTTGTGCAGTATTATATTAAAAGTACTGACCATATTTTACAATGAAAAGAAAAACTAGATAAAAATATTAAGTCTCTTGTCCAAGATCACAGCACTTATAGTGAAGCTAAGATTTAAACTTAAGGACTCCTTTTGTTCACCAAACCTGTGCCCTGTGTACTGAAAATAATACCATTAATTCTGCTAAAATTTTAAGAGAAAAAGCAAGGTTTGAATAGGGTTGGGGTGATTAAGGTGATAATTGTATTGCCACTATTCCTTTTGCATCATCAGTGAAAATGGTATCACAGTAGAAAGCCAGATTTCTTGTATTATAAAAAGTTTTGTCTTCATGAACCCTTGACATGAACTTCACTTTTGAGACCACAGCATTAGAATAATAGTAATCCAATGTGGTTGTAGTTGCTCTTAACAAAGTCCTTTAAATCTGCAAGTAAACACTTTTGAGAAACTACAGATTCCAGATCAACTAAGAACATATTTGGGGGCATTCTTTTTAAAAGCTGTAGATGATTCTAATGAGCAGTCAGGGTTTATAGTATGTCTTACCTCCAATTTTTAGAAGCATTTTCATTTTATCAGTCTGTCTTTTCCTGATTGCATGGTCAAGTGCTCCTTTATAGCATGATTTACTCTTGGTCTTTCAGAATACCTTCTGTCAAATCATTTTATTTTGCTGATGTGAAGCATTTGTTCATTCTTTTTCACTCTGTTCTTCAGTTTCACATATGCCTTCTCTTAACACTTTTGACATCTTTGTAGCCTTACACTTAAATCGAGTTGCTATAAAATAGCTCCAAAACAGAGTAGCACAAATGGCAAATTCATTGTAGACATCCTGCAATGAGGATAACTAAATGGCCACAGGTTTTGCCAGTGGAAAACAGAGTTGAGGTGTTATCTACTTCAGACTGCAACTTTACTCATAACCATGAAAAGTTTTTAAGTACAGTCCAAGTAGAGAAGGGTATTCCTTTTTGAAACAAGACTGGCAAGATCAAATGAACATTTAGTCCAGTGCCCTCATTTTACAAATGAAAATGACAAAAATGTAAATCTATCCAAAGACAAATTTTATATATTAAATAATACAAATGTTTAGTAGCCACTGGTGCAATGGAGAAAGGTTATGTGTTCCATCAGTTCTGGTGACTTATCTTGGGTAGGTGGTATGAACGTACATTCATTTGAAACTAATGTTTATCCCTGCACTTCCATGTTTGGCATTTTACGATATGATAGTAGCACATATGAGTTTATAAGTAGAAACTAGTTGGAAAATGCTAATCTGACCTATATTTGTAAATGATAAATACTGACCCACTTTTTCAGTACTATATAATTTTTATCATAATTAGGTCAGGAGTGTCATTTCTTTGTTCCTCTGTACCACCAGAGAGGAATAAACTGGTTTCATATAAAAGAAGTAGATACTAATACAAATTTTTAATTTCATGTTTAGTATTCCATGTTTGTTTTAAAGTGTCTTGATTTAAGTTAGAGGAATTTGTCAGTAAAATTTATTTCCAACATAGGAGGCAGTCAACATAATTCTAAAATTAAATACACTACATGGAGCCAAAGTGATTCAATACTAATGAAAATACTGTAGGTTCAGTAGAATTTCTTTCTGTAGATTGAGTGTGGTTAATAGCCAATCATGATCATTCTCTAAGCAAAGTGTGTTTAACATATTAAAGTATATAGTTCTTCTTTCCTCATAGGGTCTTTTTGTACCTTTATATTGATTGACTCTTCCCCTTTAAAATTTTTTTAGCAAATACCTTGAGCTTTTCAACTTAGTCATCCCCCCCCCAAAAAAAAAATCTCCTATATAGAACTTTTATCCTTATATCCAAACTCAATGAGTATAATTTTAGCATTCAGGAATGACTCAAGATGAGAAATTTTATCTTAATAGATAAAATACAATAAGAAATTGAATCTGAAGAAAAAATTCCTAATTTTTCAAATGGACTTAAAAATAGAGAATTATAAAAGATTTATCAACATTGCAAGTAATTTCATGTTCAGAACATTAAGATTTTTGCATTAAACTGTGTCCATCTATTCATTAATAAATTATTGCATCTACTGTAATGATAACCAAATGAAAAAAATCTTATTTTTATTCTTTCAAAAGACCTTATTAGTTATGATTTTCTTCAGCATGATTATACAAAGTAATTGACTCAACAAGTTTATTTTTTCCGATTTGGATAAATTACCTCTGTTTAAGCATATCAGAAGTTCTGATTAATTATGAGCAGGAGAATATCTGCAGTACAGAGTAATAATAGAAGGGATTTGGGAGAAAAATTGTGGGCCTCCAATGCCATTTTAGTACTATTAGCACAAGTCGATGCAGGGCAGCTGCATTTTACAGCCTCAGGAGTTACTATTCTGACTTTATTTGAAATTACGCACCAGAGGGTACCACAGGCAGTCCAATATCAAGGAAATGTCATTGATACCCTTTATAGAAAAGAAATATTTATAGGTGTAGTAAACAGAATGTCCCCCCACCCTACACCAGTGAATATATTATCATACATGGCAAAAAGAACTTTTCTCATATGATTTAAGTTCATAATTTTGATATATGGAGATTCTGGATTATGAGGAGAAAGGGCAATTTAATTATAAGGATATTTGAGAGGGAGTAGGGGGTCTCTAGAAGCAAGTAAACAGATTCTTCCCCAGAATTTCTAGAAGGAACCACCAAATCCATTTTAGATTTCTGAAGTTTAGAGCTATAAGATAATAAATTTGTGTTGTTTTTAAACCATTGTTTGTGTTAATCAGTTACAGTAGAATAGGAAACAAGTATTTCATTAGAGAGGAAAGTTTTACTTTCCAACATGTTCTGCAGCTCATTTAAAAGATGTGAGCTATCTAAATTGTCACAAAAAGCTCTCTTAACTTCAATAAAAACATAATGAAAATACAAATTGTGTGTGTGTGTGTGTGTGTGTACAACCTTTATAGAATGCAAACTAAAGACCCCATCAAATGCAAATGTTTTCCCTGGAGCAATTCTAGTACTCTCTTCCCCCTCTAACACCCCCAAAATACCTGCATTGGTGAAAGAATAGATTAATTTAGCTATAATAGTGAAAATATAGAGACAAACTGCCTATTAATAAAGGTTAGTAAAATAATCTCCTTTTTTTACAGATAGGAATCTAAAGCACAAAATAAACATAACCAAGGTCATATAGCTAGGATAAAGTAGACCCAGAATTCAAAACTACTTTCAGAACTACTCTAGACCTTAGCCATGGCACTATCCTCCACCTCTAAAAAAGATCTAAGAGCTCTGTGTACCTGAGGAAAGTTGTTCATTCTTTGTTGTCTGTTTTTAAGGATAGTTTTAGGAAACTTACTCTTATAGTGATGGCTTGTTTAAAAAAAAAAAAAAAAAAAATGATCCCAGCAGCATGGGAGGTTGAAGACAGGATGATCCAGAGTTTAAAGCCAGCCTCAGCAACAGTGAAGCACTAAGCTGCTCAGTGAGACCCTGTCTCTAAATAAAATACAAAATAGGGCTGGGGGATGTGACTTAGTGGCTGAGTGCCCCTGAGTACAATCCCTAGTACCCCGCCCCCCCCCCAAAAAAAAACCTACAATAATATGCTCAGAAGAACCTGTGTCTTTTTATGAAATAGGTTGTTAATACTGATCATCTTCTTGTTAGGCTAGGAAATGGAAAGAGCATGGTGAAGATTTTTGTATTGTACTTTGCCTGTATCTATATTATCCTATAGTGGCCATATATTTAAAATAAAAACAAAAAGACAAACTCCTTACTAACTAGCAAATTGATTTAGACCAAGAGCATAGTGTATTTTGGGTGTTGGTAGTTAATATGGCTGTTATACAACCACTATTTTAAATGATTATCGAGGTCTTTAGAAATCTTTACCTTTGCATTTATGATATTTTTCACACCTTTGTTTTTTGATATTCAGACATAGGGATAAGTTTTTACAGTATTATTCCCTTACCTTTGCATTTATGACATTTTTCACACCTTTGTTTTTTGATATTCAGACATAGGGATAAGTTTTTACAGTATTATTCCTATAAACTATATGGCCTATGAGAAAAATGTGATATTTTTAGAAACAAAAGTATTGAAAAGCATAAAATGTACTTTGAATTTGAAATATATTAACTTATGCATATTTTTATTTTTTTAAATAATTACATATGTAAAATAGCAACTGTCAATATAGTATCTTTAGTCATGAATTATGTACATCCATGTCAAAGTGAATCTGAGTCTTTAATATCTTTTGTTGTAAAATTCTATTCCTTGATTATTATTTTAGTACAATTGGACAAAAAAAAACTGTAGAGAAAGATATTTGCTGTAGAGAATTCCTTTTTTTTTTTTTTTGAAATTCAGCTTATTTTGTTGAGCAGTGTGAAAAAATAAGCATTTATTTCTTTAGAGAGAACAAAACCAAGATTAATGCAAATTTGTAGGGAGCTATGAAAGCAGCCATACAACACCTGTGTTCTTATTTGGAATTCCCACTAGCAATGGGAATACTATAAATCTGATGTTATCCATATTTCTATTCACTTAGTAAGTAAGAGTCCCTAAAAATAGAGTGCCAGTATGAGAGAAAAATGTATTTAAAGCATAAAATCAAGTGGTATTTAAAAGTATGCTAGATGATGTGACCAGTGTCTGCCTTTAAAATATATTGCCATATTCATACTAGTTTTGACTTGTAATCAATAAGCCTCAGAATCAGCAGGCCCTATGACAGTACCTAAAAGGCAAAAGAAAAAGCATAAAAGAAAAAGTTTAATAATTTTAACTGTTCAACATTAAATAACATAAATCAGAACTAAGAAACTATGAGATGTAAGACAACCTGTTTTTATAAATATAATTATATCCTTTCCTACTGTGCATATGTTTGGTTTTTTTGTTTTGTTTTGTTTTGTTTTATAGTTGTAAATGGACAGCATGCCTTTATTTTGTTTACTTTTATGTGGTGCTAGGGATTGAACCCAGTGCCTCATGCATGGTAGGCAAGCACTGTGCCTTGGATCTACAGCCCCAGCCCCCATGTTTTAATATTAATAATCTTCTGAAGTCATTCTTGGCATAGGTTTTCTTTTTTTTTAAATTTATTTATTTTTGGTGCTGGAGATTGAACTCAGGGGTGCTTTACCACTAAGTTACAGCCTCAGCCCTTTTAATTTTTTATTTTGAGACAGGGTTTCACTAAATTCCAAGGGGTGGCTTCAAACTGGAAATTCTCCTGCTTCAGCCTACTGAGTAGGTAGGATTGCAGACGTGTGCTGCTACACCTAGCTAGGCTTTGTTTTCGTAAGTGTACATAGTGTAAATGTTTCTCACTGATGTTATATATAAAAGTCTGACCCTTAAAATGAAGGATCATGTGAGTACTCTATTTGTATTTGTAGCTCTTAATTTTGTGTACACGTGCTTATGCATTTACAATGGGGTAATGTCTTTACTAAGTATATTGTAAGTTGAAAGTAAAGTTGAGAAAGCATTTAATACACCTAACGGACTTAACATCATAGTTTAGCAATATAGCACTTTAAAGGATCAGTTGTTACTCTCATGGTCCTATGATGAGCTGCAGCTCATTGCCACTGATCAGCATCAGAAAGAGTATCATACTACATATCACTAGTCTAGAAAAAAATTCCATACTTGAAGTACAGTTTCTATTGAATGTGTATTGCTTCAACACAATTATAAAGTTGGAAAAAGTCAAACCATGTAAAATTGGGAACTGTCTATAATCTTAAAACATTTAGTTTTATCAGGTACAAAAATGAAGATTATTAGCTATTAGACTACCACTGAAAATTAGGTAGACCTTGGACCTGAGAATTCTTTCCACTTGGTTTTCCAAAATATCTTTGACAAATAAATATAAAGGTACAAAAGTATGTGTATGTTTCTCTTGAATATTTAAATTAATGTAGCCATCTCATCTACACTTCTTTTGCCTGTTTTTAAGTAATGCTCGCTGTTAATTTAGAATTTGTGTGTGCTCTTGCATTTGTTAAAATATTGTTCATTCACCACTTTTAGCAACTGCTATATACTAATTCATTTAATAGTATTGTAATAATAAAAATCTCAAGATGGAGGAAAAAATTATACTGCAGTTGAGGGGTACTAACATAGGAAGAATGTATATAATACATAGACATACTAAGGTCCTGATTGGTGTGTAGAGTGGGGAACAGGACGTTTCACAGGTGATTCTGGAATTAGGACTAGAAGAATGAATCAGTCTACCAATCAGGCAAGAACAGATGGCATATTCAGAAAAACTACTTTGAAATAGACTTAATGATTTAAAGGATTTGGAAAAAAAAAAAAACAACTCAGTAAATGAGTTTTACTTATTTGACTACTTTCTTTTATCTTTCTATTTTGTGCTCATCATCTTTAGTAACATTTTTATATTGAAGGTTCTAGTTATTCTACTGAATAGGGACATCTGTTTCCTTTTTCCCTGAGACTGAAATTTTGTGTCAGGGGTCTACAGATGCTAAACATTAAGTAGAATGCTATAGGTAACAGGCTTGTGTCTGTAACTTAGAAACACTCTTTTGACCAAAGTCTTAAGTACATCTATAAAACTTTGCCATCTAAGATTGTTTAAATTTTAGAACCTTTAAACCCTAAAGCCAAGTTCTGTGTATCATATATTTTGTACTTGTAAACAATTTCCATTTGTAAATAGTTTCATACACAAAAATGTATACACACTCCAGTTTAATAGCAGGCGTGTTTTTAAGTGCCTCTTTATCTTTTATTATGAAAAAGTTAAAACACACAAAGGTAAAGAGAAGAGTAAGATAAACCTTCATATAACCAGTGTTTCATCATCGACCCTACCCCTCTCCTACTACACGTGTACAGAGAAACTAATCTTGGACATCATCATTTAAGCACATTTAAGAAAGCATTTAGGGGAGGAAAGAAAACATGACAAAATCATAAATTTACATACTCCATTAAGATGATAGATGATAAGTGCACTCTGCAGTTATCCAGGTTCTTTTCCAACCGCAAACTACAGGAATCTTTGCTGTGTTTAGTACAGTAAGTCTGCTCATTATTCCCTTATATAGAACATATAGATTCCTTCTTCTGTGCCCCTTCCTTACTGAGCACCCCACCCCACGTTATTGTGACTTCTGGAGCTTGCTCTCTATTCTAAATTGTTCCCTCTTGAAATATAACTGTGTTCCTGCTTTCTCCTTGAAACTTTTCTTTATGAAAACATTCTTTGTCCCCATGGCTCCAGCCATCACTTGCACATGCTACAGTGTGTTGCTATTTAGTTTAGAAAGTACTTGTCCTTTTCTAGCTTGATTATGGCTGCTGTGTGCCTCCATAATCTAATCTATAATGGAAAGGTAATAATAATGTCTACCTCAGATAATGAGGATAAATAGTACAAGTACTTAGCGAATATCACTAATTGTTAACCATAAACTCCTGGAAAGAAGAAATCATGCCCCCCAGCACCTAGCTTCATTCCCCAAACAGAATACATGCTAAATGTACATTTAGTCGTGTTGGCTAGGTGGCAATTGACTTTGTATTTCATGAGATTATGATATAATACTATCTGCTAAAATATTCGTATACATGTTTAAAATGTGACCTTTGAAAGACGAGCATTGTGAGGTACCTTGTGTTCTATCTAAAACCAATCCGTAGTTATCACTTGCAGTGAAGGATGCAAAATTAAAACCCAATTCAGTTAAAAAGCAAGCCACATTAAAATTTTACCTTTCCTATATCCATGAAGTTATTTGCATAGAGAAGTATTAAAATGGTAATTACAAATCATTTTGTTCTTTTTTAGACCATATTAGGTAATACTTAGAAAATTTGGGAAATCCATCAAAGTTGAGAATTAGATAAAACTTACAGGTTTATGTAATAAAAGGCCTGTATAGCTCAAGATATGTGCTGGTTGTAAAATCTTGCATCCTTATTTTCCTACCATTTAGAATTGTACCTAAGCATTTTTTTTTTCATTAAAAATATTGATTCTTTTACTTTTTTCTGTAGTTTATACTTGGCCATAAAAATATGTAAAAGGTTAAAAAGGATATTTTAACAATTTCTTTTTCTTTAGTTGTTAAATTCTGGCTATTTTTCAATATAAATGATAATCATTGTCTTTCAAAAATAATTTGTTGGTATTAGGTTCACTTTAAATGTATAGGTTAGCTTTACAATTTGCCTGTAAGAACCTATTAATATTTCTGCACTTTTGTAAAATTATTTTATTTATTCAGACATTTCTTGTTTGGTCTTCTGCTGTGTATCAAGCACATGATCAGGTGTTAGAAACTGAGAGTCTGATAACAATGTCCCACCCTTCAGGGATAATTATTATAACAAAAGTGGCAGTTTTTTGTGGGAATAGAAAAGAATATACTAAATGAAGTAGGAGAGGGGAAGCACATATATTCAAGGAGACTTTCTGAAAAGGGTGATGCTTTAGCTTTTTAAAGAGTAAGCATATCTCTTACTTTGACTAGAAACCTGATTTCCTGTTTGACTATGAAAACTTATGGTTTCTTATGATTCCTATGTTAACCTTTAAGAACTATTAACTAATGACTTTAAAAGAGCCTACAGGAAAAAAAAAAAGAAGAAGAAAATAGTAAAGAAAAGCAAGCAATATCTTATTGCCTACTATTTGTCTAGGCATGGAACATAATCTCTTGAAGCATATTTATCCCAGAAAAAGTTCAAAATTGGAAGAAGCTTTAGTCAACATTTCATCTTTTTCCCCAGTCTCACCTAGCTTCACAGATTTAAAACTAACTACTGGCTAGCTACTGGCAGAGTAGTAGTGGTATTCTGTCTAAAATGTCTGTATTTTTTACATATGAATTCAGCTTTGGTGAGCTCTTTTGAATTTATAAAATTTTATGAGTTTTGAAATTTATAATTTCTGCTGCGTCTCCTGCATTCCAAGGAGTGCGGAGGAATATGAACCTGTGGAACAATTCATGATTCTGGATTTTATGTGTTGTCAGATGTGTCATTCTGTTTGCCTTGTTGAATAAAAGCATGAGTTTTAATAAGGAATTGTCTGGTCTTATCTAGACAGTTTTTCCTGTGATATTAATTTGTTTTTTGTTTTTCTTTTTTTTTTTTTTTTTTCCCTCTCTTTTTAGTCTGCCATTTTCAATTTTCAGAGTCTGTTGACTGTAATATTGCTGCTTATATGTACCTGTGCTTATATCCGGTCCTTGGCACCCAGCGTCCTGGACAGAAATAAAACTGGGTATGTTACTAATGATATCTGATCTTACAGACATTGAATGCAAATTACCATGAAAATTGTTAGGTAATTTAATTGTTTGTGGTTTAGTTTTATAATCACTTTTTATATTTTCTCCCTATCTTTAAAAATCTAAAACCTCATATTTACAATATCTTTCTAAATTACAAGATAAATTTCACAAGTGATCTGAAATGTGACCTGAAATTTAACCTGTTGAAAAAAAGTATTTGAGGGATTTTGTTTAACCCACTAACGATGAAAACATGTTAATTGTCCATCAGTTATTATGACAATGTCCTACCTTCTTTGTACACATCGTCTTCTCCATTTCACCTTTTTCTCTGAACTCCTATTGTACTTTTGTTCAATACTTTAGTCTCATTAATCAGTTGTTGGGAATTCTAATATAATACATAATATCTATCTAATAAAATATTAAAGTTGATGTCACTAAAAGAATAGTCATATAATAGTACAATAGTCTATTTTACTTTTCTGGTGCTATTATGAAAATTTTCTTTCAAAAGAAAGTAGGTTGCATGTGGAAATGTCTGCCCCTCACTGCTTTGGGTGCAGAAATGCATCCATAACATGCTACATTAACAAAGGAGTTCTCAGGGCTGCCAACCTTACAGTAGAGGTTGAGTGGTAGTATATTTCTCCAACATAAAGAATCCCAAAAAGCATACCTGTTTTTACATTTTAATGTCTAGATTAATACAGTCAACTATTGAAAGACTTTTTTTAAGTCTTTGTTTATCCTATATAAATGTTAAGCACCATTTTGATTTGTACATGTGTTTTCTGTAGAAAATATTTTTATAGACTCTGTCCCTTTCTATTATAATTACATGTTTTTTATAAGACTCATAATCAACTTTTCTTTATTATATATACCATGCTTAAGTGGAGATGTCTAGAAAGATTGGATAAAGCAAGTTCTTAATAACTGCACTATTTAACCTAACTTCATTTTTGCTACTTCAAATAATATAGAACTAAGCAGCAGTAAAATGTCACTACTTTATCTTTTTCCTACTTTCATTGAACTTAGAGCTATATCAGCAGATGTATTTACCGTTGTACAGCCATGACACTAAGAAGCATAATTAGTTTTTATCAACTAAAATAGTTCCTGTTTTTTTAAGAAATGTTTGTGATATTGCAGAAATATTTCGAGGTAGAGAAGTATATTGAAAAATCCAAAATCATTTTCTTGATGATACTTTGTTCTTCTAGAACATAAGACTTGTAAAGATCTGGATTCTATGATATAATGATTTCTGACTATGTTCAGTGGAGCACTATCTGAAGCTTTTCCACGGAACATCATGGAGGAGCTTCAGATAACCTGTTCTGGGCACTTCAGCATACCCCTGCAACCAGAGTAGCTTTAAATTATTAGTGGTATTATGATCAATAGGTTTTAGAATCAAGGAACCTATATGGGTTTGCATATGTGTAACCTATTTTCTTCTATGTTTTGATGAAGAAATGTAAACCAATTTTAAGTAATGCCTAGAATTAGTATCACATGTGCCTTTAGCCAGTACAACCAAACACAGCATATTAGTCACTATTCTTATTCTTAGGGCTTTCCACATAATCACTCATGTGTTCCTCAAAACAACCCCATGAAAGTGATTATGCTAATATTGAAGAGGGCAAATAGGGCTGGGGAGATAACTCAGTCTGTAGAGTGCTTGCCTTGTAAGCATAAGGCCCTAGGTTTGATCCCCAGCACCAAAAAAAAAAAAAAAAACAGGGCAAATAACCTGGCTGCTGTTATGCAATCAGTAAGTAGGACTAAGTTTAAGTACAGTCTAGCCTTTTATATAAGCTTATCTTCCTTACAGAAATGTGTTTGGCCATTGTCCTTTTATTCCTACAGTAAAATTGTTTTACTTTTCAGAATGTCCATCCTTTGAAATAAACTTGTATTTTTGCTCATTAATTGAAAATGAACTAAGAAACTTTTTGCTTTGAGGTCAGGAAGTTGTGTACTTTTGGAGGAAGAACATACATCGGAATTAATTGAACCAGCATTCCAGTATTTTCTTTCAATCTTAATATTCAGATATAATGATTCATTAACCAGCCATTTATCTGGGCAAAAAAAAAGTATCTTATAAATTTCTCTGAAATTTAAATTTTGTGATTTTGATGAGCCATTTATAATGTTAGCAAAAAATAATGTTGGTTTATCTTAATTTGTAACCGTATGTAATTCCACTTATAATTCTAGTCATTTGTCAGGCCAGCAATGTTATTTTTGTAGATATCTCTGTTCATTGATGTCTGAATTGGTTTATTCTTTTCGAAGCTGTTGTTTTTCATATGTGCCAAATAAATAATGTATCCATCTATATGTATTTAATTTATAGTCATTCATGGAGTTGAAAGGAACATCTTCATTCTAGTTCTTCTAGAATAAGTGTTTTAAATGTAATATTTAGTGAACTCATATACTTAGTTTCTCCTAAACTCTGAAACTTTTTATTAAAAACAGCTACATACTTTTTTCTTACATTGAAAATTGCTATATACTATATTTCCCTTAATTGAATGACACAGATAAGTAGTATCACTGCAGTTCATGACTATATTTAAATATAGTTAATCTATAAAAAATTTTAGTGTAATGTCAGAATTCATCAGACGCCTGTGTTTATATATCATTTCTTCAAAATTAGTACTTACATTGCCAAATTTTTTACCCTTTTTTTTTTTTTTTTTCTTTAGGTGGTACTGGGAATTAAACCAGGGCCTCTTGCATATGCTAGCAAGTGCTCTACCATTGAACTGCATCCCCAGCCCTTGTAATATCTTAATTTTGAGACAGGGTCTTTCTAAATTACTCAGGCTGGCTGCAAACTTGCAGTCCTCCCTCCTCAGCCTTCCATGTAACTGGGAGTACAAACAAGCACCATTGAGCAATTTTCTGCTTTTCTTTTCTTTTTTTTTTTTTTTCCCCGTTTTTTTAAAGGTGGTAAAGCACTTGAATAAAGTTGACTGAACTAGTACAGGAAGCTGTTTTGCAAATTTTTACTACTCACACATTAATTTTTACACTAGTTTTGACCTATAACAGTACCTATATTTCAGTTCACATCAGTTTTTAGCCACTGATGGTTGATATGCTGTTGTGTCCCACTTTGATACATGAATGATGGTTCAGCATCAAACAAGCAGATTTCAGATTTGAAGTAAAATTTTAACGGTTAAATTAACAGTATATAATTAATTTTGTATATGATATTTACAGAGTAAGTTACCCTGCCAGTAATCAATGGTCACTTTTTTAAATTCTGTGCAGACTATTGGGAATATTTTGGAAGTGTGCCAGAATTGGTAAGTATCCATGATTTCCCTTCATTTCTTCAGCTATAAATGTTATCAGTTTACTTGTGTCATTGTCACAAAAATCAAATGTCACTTTTAAAAGTGCAGACTTCCCAATTACATGCACTTTTGAAAAGTTTGTAGAATTTCATCAAGTTCTTTTTCTTCTGCTATTTAAAATTAGATTTGGTCAATATTTCATAATATTTCATTAATAGGGAGTTAGAAGAAAAGCCTCTCTAATTCAGATATCAAATGCCATGCATTCCTAATTTTGAGATTTTAAACAAATATGTATAATTTTATATATACATATTCATAGTATAGAGCGTTGCTGTTCTGTATCTTGTATACCATTTTGTTAAAAGGATGGATTTCTCATCTACTGAAAAGCTTAACGTTATTCAAAACTTGTATGTCTCTACATGTAGATATTATTCTTATCCCTTTCTCAAATATATATAAAGAAACATTACTGTGTGCTTCACATAGTAGGCTCAAAATGATTAGAAAATTCACCAGTATTCTTGAATAATAAATTAGACTCGGTTACATACCTGATTTCAAACAAAAACCATTTCATGGCATTTGTACTTAATTAACAATACTTGGACTGAAAATGAATATTTGTTGTCCTTTTTGGATTATTTGCAAACAAAAAAATTATTTGATTTTTATTACTCCTAACATTGAATGTATGCATAGCTACTTTTTTCTTTCACAAAGCTATGTACTTTCATAATGCAGAATATTCTGCATTAGATATTTAATCTAGTTAGCCAGTCTAACAACAGTCTAGATGCCTCAAATCTATAACTTTAAACAGGCTGGGGAATTTAAGAGTTAGATCAACTATGTTCCCTTTAGAATATTGTGTTTTACTTTGATTTTCATCTCCATGGAGATGTGGAAATTTTAGAAGATTGAAGATGATTAGAGGTGGAAACATACAAACTAAGTTCTTATACTACTTAACACAATTTTTTCTAAAGATGATGATCTGGGAATCAATGTCATATAATCAGAAGACAGTTATAGTATAAATTTGTCTTCAGGTCTTTAAATCTTCTTCCAAGATTCCTATGTTAGCCATTAAACTAATTTTCACAGTAGTTTTTCTTCCATTGAATGTTTAATGATAGGCAATACCCCATTAACAGTGGAATTTTGTAAGCATAATAAATTATCCAGAAGTTCTTTCTAAATCTGTGATGATGAGATTATGACATTCTCTGACCTCTCAGGTTTGTAGAAAATGATAGTATAAACATAAAGGCCCTCATATAATATAGTGACTTTGGAAATTGACATTATCTTTCAGTAAATTCAATGTGCTTTTAAATGTTAAGTTGTCCTTTCTCTGTGTTCTTGGTCATACTGTATTCTCTCTTAGGAAGACAGGCATGAGAATCTTTGGTAAGAAATTGCATTGACCTTAAGTTAATAACAGCACAGATGTAGCCTAAATAAGTGGTTATTAGGAGACATTTGGCATTGTCTAAAGAAAGTTCTAATTGTCAAAAGCAAAATAGGGGACATATAGTGAGTCTAGGATCTTGCTAAACATCCAAGGGTGTGCAGGACAGGCCCTCACAACAGAACTATGCATGCCAAGATTCTGTAATGCTGGAGTTGAGAAGGCCTGGCCTAGATTTACAGAGATCTGTGGTGCATACTTATCTGGCACTCGATCCTGCACAACAGCTGCAAACCTTGAAATAACAGAAAAAATCTTAAGCACTTTAAAGAAAACTCAGAAGAGAAAGATAGAGACAAAATATCACCCTTGTTAGTTAATGCTAATAGCTAATGGTTAATGTAAATATATTTAAACCAAACTGCTTGCTAAAGAGGCAAGTCACTCTGAAAAAGAAATAAAAGAATTTTGCCAAGAAATAGAGTACTAAGGATACTCATTTAAACTGGAAAGAAAGAAAATAATGAAAAAGTGGGTCTGGAATTAAGAGACCAAGTTCCATCTGAGTTGTATTGTTTAATTGCTAACTTACAAAGAAATTCTAAGGCATTTTAAGACCATTTTATGTAATACATTAGAAAAATATGTATAGCTCCATTCAGTAGCCAACCTGAGTGACCCTTTTGTTCACAATTGCCTGAAGAGAGTATAGCTAAAGGTGAAGAAATCTAGTTTGTAGCATTTTTAATGATCTATAATCTGTTTTTATGTCTAATTATCAATGGTGCCCTTTTTTCTTTGCTTGCTTTTATTATTTCCATTTTCCTCCCTTGACTATATGTGTGCAATAGGTTGAATGGTTCAACTAAAAGTATTCATTCTTGCCAATTATGGAAAGCATTAGTTTTTTGTTTTTTTGTTTTTTTTTTTTTTTTAGCAAAGTAGCTTTGGAAATGTTGATGCTATATGCTGCCTTCTCAAGCACATGCTCTTCTTTTCTTGACACACAATATATCCACAAAGAGAAGATGCTGTTTTAATGGGAAAAGACCTGGCCAAATCATCTGATCATGTTACACATCACATTACAGCAACTGTTTCACATTCACTTACACAGACCTAAGACCAGACAAGAAGTAACATTCTTATCCAAGTTCAACCAGAGATGTTTAACTCTACCAGATGGCAATCTCTTTTAAGAAAATTAAAAACAGGAAAATGAAACCCATATGTAAATTATAACATTCTAAGTCAGAGGATTATGAAGAGAAGAACTTCCTAAAAAATTAATTTTCAGCAGATGGAAAACTTAGATCAGTATTAATGCCTTCCTTTAGGTGTTTAATAGGACTGTCCTAAACAATGAAAGTGGCTCTCATAAGTGACAGACTTACTATCTACCTGAAATTTGTGTAGGAATTAGGTATTTTTATTTTGTGTAATAACTTGGCTTTCTTTTAAAAATTTTTAAAAAGAAAAACAATTAAAGAAAAAAATTAGCAGTGTTTAAAATTATGATCCAATATATTTTATAGTTTAAAAAATTGTTTTTTCAGTTGAAATGATGGTATGGTGAAGAACATTTGTCCTCTTTCTGGGTTTTCCTTTAAATGGAAGGCAATCCATTAAATGTCTGTGAATATAAAACACTTTCAGAAAAATACCAAATGTTGGCTTTTGTATATATGTGTATTATTTTCGGTAACTATTGTCATTGAACAAACACAAAAATAAAAATTTAATGAAAACACGGCAATGTGAATTCAGTGAGGAAGCTCTGTAATTGAAAATGGCCTTGAGGATTTTAGATAATAAGTGTGATCAAGATTGACATTTTTCCAGTGGTAGTTAACTGAACTTCCTAAAAGTAAAGTAGGAATTTGCTTACTGGGCTAGAGTTAGCTATAAACATCATAGAAAAATACAAGTGAAGGGATTATAATCCATCTCTACTAGAGGACACCACGTATAGTTCAGGATTATTTGTCAATTGATTTCTTTCTCCTTCCTTTGTTCTTATGCCTGGTGCCTTATGAACTAGTATACCTTGCAATTTTCTAAAGAAATAGAAAAGGTTAGGATGAATTTGAATTAACTTACAGTAACTGGATCTGTTTGCAAAGTAATTTCCCAAGCCAACTTAAGGTCTACATCATGCAAAGGAAAGACTTTGAATATAAATACTCCTTAATGTGAAAACTGAATTCATACAGAAGTGATTGTTTTAAGTTAGGTATTTCTTACCTGAGTAATCAGATTAAGGTTGAGCATTCCTAATCTGAAAATCAAAATGCTTTAGAATCTGAAATTTTTTGAGTACAGATGTGATGCTCAAAAAGTTTTGGATTTTGGAGCTTTTAAGGATTTCAGACTAGGGATGCTCAGATAGTAAAGTCTATACTAATAGCCCAAAATCTGAAAAACTTTGAAATTTGAAATACTTCTTGTTCTAAACATTTCAGGTAAGGGATACTCACCTATTTAAAAAAAAAAAAAAAAAAAAAAAAAAAACGATATGAGTGAATATCTATCTCAAATATTTTCTCTATATTTTTTATTAAACATTTTATATCAATTTTTTAAAATGCAGTTTTATTGACCTTCCTACTTATTTTTTTCATGAAAGCTGCTTCTTCCTATCCCTCTACATGTTCATTACTTGAAAGAAATCCATTACAGCAATGAAAAAAAATTATGGCTAAATATTGTATGTTGAATTTCATTTTATAGGTAGAAATTCTGTTTTATAAGAAGAAAATTAATTATTTGACTTCCGTTGCTTAAGGTCATTTCTCTTGGATCTCAGTCCTACATATCCTGCATTATATTTTTAATACTTTGTCTTAATGCAATAACACAGGAATAGCACTTTCAGAGTTTTCTAAATAATTACAAAGGAGGTAGTCTCAGAAATAAGTTAGTACAGGTTAGCTTATTCCATATTTGACATGTTTTTTGTCGTGCTCTACTTCCTTTTTCTTGAACCAATGTATATGCCTCAGAGGCAAGAATTTTATCTTGATTCATTTGTATTCCTCTCCTATAGTAATAACCTTATCATGTCCACATTAGTCATTCAATCAAAATGATTTTTTTTTTTCAACAGGTGAACGAAAGAGTCCTTATGTTGCGGTATGCTGTGTAGTGATGGCCTTCAGCATCCTTTTCATACAATAGCTTGGAAAAATGCCAGGATTTAATTGCCATCAGATTTCAGTGTGAACATGGACTTACCTGCAGAAAATAATGGAAAGAATGGTTAACCCTTTTATCTCTGAACATTGAATGAGATAAATTTCCAGATTGTGTTCTCTATTTTTATGTTATTGGACCAACGTTGTATAAATAACTAAGATATAACCATTTAATATAGAGTTTGATAGTATGTAACAATCAACCTCAGTACTGTCACTACAATATTACATTCTGTGCAAATGTCATTCTTTTGTGTCTGATATCAATTTTTAGTAGAGTATCTTTAAGGCACACAGTAGAAAACAAAATTGGTCAATTATTCAAGTTCCTTTCACTATGATTCGGAAATGATAAGTCTTCATAGAATGAGACTTCTTTGGATTAGCTTTTTTAATTGAGAAAATGGTTCAATTTTGTGTTGGTAAGGATTGCATTCATATTCAATAATGCTTACTTTTCCTCTGGCCACACATTAACCAGAGTGCCTCTACTCTTAACAAATTTTGTCGTTTATTAGTGGTGTTTAAAATATTCAAAACAAGCCTATGCAGTTATTGAAGAGGAAGATAAATGAGATGTAATTTAAAAGCAGTACTGGGAAAATGTTCATATTTAATAGAAGAGTGTTTGGACTAGCCTACTGGCATAGAAGCCTCTGACACCTCTGATGGAGTATGGACACATCTTAAGCATGAGTTTGACCAGCTAGCTATCGTTCTCTGAAAAAAAGAACATTCTTAGAATGAAAAGAGCAAACCAGAACAATTATAGAATGATAATTCTGTGTTTTTTATTCTTTTTCATGTTGACTTCTTAAAATGGAACATTTTAGTTGCCCCCCAAATTAACTGAATTTTTGTTTTTGTGATACAGCACTTTAAATCTAGTTTATGTTCTACCAACTTGAATTAGAATCTCTCAGAACTTTGTAGGTGATAAACAAATCTCTATTTACCTGTGTGTACACTAATGGCATAAGTATCTTTGAGCTTCCATAACAAAGGAAGACTAATTTTTAATTGAGATAAGATAAATAGTGAGAATTTGACTTACAGATCTTACAAGAGGACAATTATAAACTTATGGTTAACATTTCTTTCAGTCAAACTGAAATTTATGTATTATTTCAAAGCTAAGAGGAACTTAAATCTTACCAAAAAATGACCCATTATAGGTAGTATTTATTAATTAGATGTTATTTCTGTCAGCTGTTAAAAGTCCCTGTTAAAGACAAAAAGAAGAAACCTTCCTTTTAAAGAAAACTACTTAGAAATTTTTTTTCATAAATTTTGTTTTTTATTTCTACAGACTGCATTTTGATTTAGGAATTATTTTTAACCTACTAATAGCTGCTTCTATAGAAACAGTATAGAATTGGAAACTATTGGTTTTGTAAAGCCACCTTAAACTACTTGCAATGAATTCTAGAAAACATCTGGTAAAGCTTATGTGTTGCCCTGTCTGAGGTTGGTTAAAAGTGGTATATTTTGCTCTGGACAAGGAATCTACTTACGATAAATTGTTCCTACTCTGAACTGCCTCTTGGGCTTCACATTAGGTCAAGGATTTTCAGGCTGTCCCCAAAATAGGATACTCTTGTCAGAATGCCCATACAAAGTAAGTCACCTTTCTAAGTCTGATTTCTAGGTGACCATCTGTTATCCAGCTCTGCTGCCAACTGGACTTTTCAAAAACTTTGTCACCTTTTTGTATGGTGACACAATCTAGTATGAAAAAGGAAAGAGGATTCTAGAGATCAGTTATAAGACACTTTAATTTGGCATTTCCAAGAAGGAGAGGAAGAAATAATTTTCTTAGAGAATTTGTGGTGCCGGGCTTGGTGGTGCATACCCGTAATCCCAGAGGATTGGGAGGCTGAAGCAGGAAAAAAATGAATTCAAAGCCAGCCTCAGCAAAAGCGAAGGCACTAAACAACTCAGTAAGACCCTAATCTCTAAATAAAATACAAAATAGGGTTGGGGATGTGGCTCGGTGGTCAAGTGCCTCTGAGTTCAGTACCCAGTACCTAAAAGAAAGAAACATTTTGGTAACATATAAAACTTTATTGTATATAGATGCTGAACAGAGTAGGAGGCAACTTATTTCTAACCCAAACCATTCTGACCTTTTGAAACACAAGCTCTTTATGAGTTGGGGGGAAACCACAAGAGCCTATGAAGAAAAGCAATTAGCATTTTCTTTAATGTATGTTTTTCAAAGAGTTACCACTGAATCCTATTCTCTAACCCAGAGAGCAGTGTAGGTGGTTTTAAGCCCACAGAATATTCAGATACTTGCCTTCTAGTAAGTGAAAGGTGGTGGGAGATGTAAAAGAAGATTAAAGATTGACCGAATCATCAGATGCCCTCCCTCTGCCTGTGGTCACATAGACTTGCCACAGAACTTGAAGTTAGGATGCATGCAGAAGTCATGCTCTCCCTAGCCTCCTTTCTTGCTCTTTTGTCTTTTAATTCCATCTCTGAGATTTTGTTTTGTGCTTATATTTAGCTCCTGATTAGCTTCAACTGTCTCCTGTCTGGGCAGTCTTAAAAGAGGGTCAATCAAAAATCCACATAGTCTGTAGAATTCCCCCTGTGGCTTAAAAACGTTTGAGATTCAAGCCCAACAGTGTCTTGTTAAAGCTTGTTCTATTATTCCAGGCACTAGCCTGAATGTTCTTACATGTTCAAATTCAAAGTAGCTTTCCATGCTGGGAAAAATGGCAATATGTAATTTGTAATAGACCTCTTCATCTTAGTGGTAAGATGATTACCCTAGTTTAACTTAGGACAAAACAGGTTTGAATGAATTAAGTTTTCCAAGTTTACAAAGTAAAAAATGAAGATTTCTGCCTCCTTTTGTGGAAAAAGACTTAATACTTGTAAATAAAATATTCATATTTCAAGAAGCATTTATAGAACATGTTAGATTATTGAAAATAGAAGTGATAAGTACTCAATTTCTTTTGTGTTCATAACGTAGTAAGAAATGAAGTTATGTATACAGTGGATAGCAGTTACTGAGATAGTCCCAGAATCTTATAAGACAATAAAGAAGGATAACAGTTCAGTCAGAATGTGAATTTCTTTTCAGAAGAGCAATAGATAAGCTGAACTTGAGAAAATGGTGCAAAATCACAGTCGTGTGATTAAGACTATAAATAACTAGCTCTTTGTGCCCATTGTGGAATGTTAAGATGGAAACCAAAAAGCTGGACAGATGTTAGATCCTAGAGGGTCTTTTATATTTCTCATTCCTATCTATCACCTACCTCAAAATTGAAGTTGAATCTGTTTTCCTTTCTGCCTAATATAAAAAAACTACTTCAGGAAAAAGATAGGTAGAGGCAACTAATCAGTCAGGTCAGTATTTTCAGGAACTTTAGTAGCTTGTACTCCATGCCAAAAGCAGCCCTAATGTTAAAGTACACATCTCCACAAAAAGTAGAAAACACTGTCTTGTTGCCCAGAAAATATTTCCAATAAGCAAGGACTTGTGCTTTTTTCAAGCTTTTGAGGAATCACTGAATCTTAACAAGCTAAAACAAGACTGGAAGAATCTTAGGTTAATAGTAAACGTTCAAAATTTGTAGCTAATACCAGCATTGTGAATACTGCTCAACCTTGGTAATCAGTAAATCACTAATAGCTTCTGAGAAGTACCTCCAACATTATTTATACACTGCCTTCCAGTGGTTTATTTTGCCCAGACTAATACCAAAATGATCTGAAATGCCATTTCAATATCAGGAAAAGGAAGAGATATATATCCTGTGATTTTTAAGAGTATAGAGATACTCATCCTAATCTCTGGTTAGTTCATATGTCTGGTGTGTAATAAAAATTTAAATCAACTTTCAAGAGCCTCTTAGTGTTCTTTTTGCCAGACGAGTGAAAACAGTTTTTAGAGGTTAAAAAATGGAAGTTGTCACCTTTGTAGTAAGGTGGGCATAGAGAAATTTTCTATTTTAAACTATATTTTAATCCATGGCTGGCCATGATTAGGTTTTGATGGTATTGTTTGTATTGTTTTTCATATTAAAATGTTCATTCTATCTCACTGCCTTTTCTTCTAGCAGCCTAAGTGACTTGGGTGCTTTGCTTTGGATATGAAATCTTTAATTCCACCAGAGATAGTTGAAATCTGTTTTTTTTTAGTAAAAGTGACAATTATTAATTACTGACAGTTAATTTTTATTCTTGTTCTCAAATAAGACCCAAACATTCTGGCAAGTAGCTGTCATTCTATGTTGAAAATCTGCTTGTGAGGAGTATTCATCAGAGTCGGATTATTCAGCCATTATATACTATTTATTGAAAAAGTTTTGTGCCTTGCTTTGGAGAACATGTTCTAAGTACTGTTTTTTCCCTAGAATTGAATCAACACAAACTTTATTAAACCAATTACTAGAAAAATTTTACCTTATCAAATGAATCTCAACAACTTTTTTCCAGGTAGGTTTAGAACTCAAAGTATAATTCAGATATGAATAGGAAGATACAATAGTTTGTTTCCCCAGTATATATTGTAAACCTTCCTACTTCATTAAAACTATCAATTAATACAAGAACTTATGGGAAAATCAATTTTTTTCTTTTATTTCTAAGTCAAAAGAACTCAAAATGACTGCTTTAAACCATTAAACTGAACAGCCAGGAAAACAAAATTTGTTTTCAGTTCAGAGGTTTCACATCAGTATCTGCCACAATAGAATCATCTGGGGGTGCAGGAAGTCAAAGCACAAATATTGGAAATAAGAGTAAGTTATTACTTCACATTTTGTAGAGGATGCAAACATTCAAGAACTGTAATATCCAGAAACTACTGTTCAAGCTTCATTTGACAAAGGGAGTAGTCTAGGAGCAAATGTGAGTGTGTAGGGCAGGTTCCCAAAATACGAAAACCTGTAATTTATCAGCCATTTTAACATTTGGCCAACAATTCATTCTAGGTTGTATGCTGGAAAAGTAATATACGAAGGTATTAAAATGTTTAAAAAATAAACATTTAAGACAGGATTTCAAGAAGGCCAGGATCAAAGAATCTTTGTAGTGTCCACACTTAAAGTGATTCACAGGTATCTTGATGAAACCAAGAGTTAACCTTGAAATTATATATAAAGTTATGAAGATACTGAATCTCCAGAAAAGCAGATGATAGTATTGTTCTTTTGATTTTATTTGATAGGAGTACTATCAAATTTCACCCAAAGCTCCTTTGGTCCACACTAAGCAGAACATTACAGAGAGGGCAATTCTTAAGAAATGTGGCCGTAACCATGTTAACCTGACAACATTATCACGCCTGTAACACACTTCAGCCCCATTTCCTCCCAGCAACTCACACTGTGCCAAACAATTCTTCAGCTTTCCTTCTAAATCTTTTTTTCCTTCTGCGCTTCCTTTTATTAACACTACCAACTTTCACTCTTCTAAATTCTTGGCTCCCTTTTAGAACTACCAGTCTGCTTGCTGATCAACTAATATTAGGCATAAATAGGACTATTAGTAAATGCTGGAAAATGATGAGAGAATTGTGACTTGTAAAATAGAGTTTTGAGTTTACAATATGCAATTTAAAAACTATAGAGCACACAGGGTGATAAAAGTTGAATGAGTTTTTCTTAAAACTTGGTTTTATAAGTAAATGTTCAGATCTGAAAATGTGTTACCATTCTTTAAGTGAATCAAAGGTCAAAATAATAAGGACAAATTCTACACCCATAATGGTAGTTGAATTGTTTTTATTTTTCAGGATTTCCGTCACAAGTATTTTTGAGGAAGTCTAATCAAATCTGTTAACATGTAACAGAAATTTTACATTAAATACTAGTCCCTGAGACTAGTCCCGTGAGATAGTCCCTGAATTCCTAGGCATTAACTTGACCACCTATGAAGAACAGAACGATCTCAGGTTAATCTTTAGGCTTTCCAAAGAATGGAAAATTCCTGTCATTTCTGACCCACAAGGTAGTCTTCCATATCTCCCATTCTATTCCCAGATAAATCCTGTGAGAAATGACATGTGCCAGACAGTGCAAGGTCAGGGGCTCAATATGGAATAAAACAAATAAGCTCAGAAAACCTAGGTTCTACAAAACGTACAATAAGAACTGTAAAGAAAACAAACCTGAATAATGACTTAAATGTCATGATCAGAGATTAGTCCATAAAGTTGATGGTTAGATTAAGACTTACTGCAAATAAAGATTATGAGTAAAGAGGCATAAGGAAATTTTCAAAGACCCAGAGACAGGGTTAGAAAACTAGCATAGAGAAATATACTGAGTGACACATAGAATAAAAGTTGGAAAGAAAATTAGGCAGGGCTCGGAGCCATAGAAAAACCTGGCCGACTTGTGCAAAGGATTTGACCTTGTTCAACTTTAAGACCTAGTCTGGTCTGTAAAGCTCCAGTCTTTGTGTCTAATGTTGGATCCAAACTCCACAGGACAGGTCCTTTGAGAAGGGAAGGGTAAAAGTTTCAGGGTAGACTCAACCCTGTCAGTTTTTTGTTTTGGTTTTTTTTCTTTCTAATCTTGATTCTGTGAGCGTCATGCAAAAAGAAGTCAGTGTCCTTCATCTTGGAGCTAAACACATGAGGCCTAGGAGTCAGAACAGCCGGAGGATCCAGGGCAAAGTAGAGTTAGTTGCAGTCCCATAACTGCCTCATGCCAATAAGATTAGTCAGCATATCTGTATCATTATGTGTGAGCTACCATGAATACTGGTTCACCTCTGCAGAACAGATTTCACCCAGGATTCTCCTGTAGTTCACCTAACCAGAAACTTATAGGGAAGGCAATTCTAGGAAATGGTGGTGCAGGATAACCACGTTGACACATGACAAAGTCATCATGCCCTGTGAGACTCTTCAGCCTGGATTCCTCCCAGAAACTCAAACAATATATGCCAAATACATTTTAATTTCTTCAATTTCCCTTCCAAACCTACTTCTGGGTTTCCCTATTTTTATATGCAGCACCACATTCCTTCCTCTCAAAATTATCTTCTAAATTCTCTCACCTCCCTCTTGCTACCACCAATCTGCCTCCTACTTCTGTTGATTTTCAGTGCCCATCACATTGCTTGAGTTCAAACTCGTCATCATTATACAATCCCATGTATTGATTTTTTTATTTAGTTTGATATAAGCCCCCTTCTGGAACCCAGAAGTACAAAAAGGGCATTCTCCCTTCCAAAAGCATGCACAAGGGAGTGAGTTACAGTGGAGGAACTAGCATGCTGTTATCATTATTTAAACCAAGAAAAACACACTGTAGACAAGATGAAAGATCTAATAAAAATGTGTTCTTATTCCTGATTCTAAAACTTTAACAGCTGGACCTTCCCATGTGGAATAATGTTACATAAATAACTCAACCAGGAAACAAGGGACTGTGAAGAAGTCCAACAAAATGATAGATGATCTTGGACACTGCATATCACACCCAATGGAGTTACAAGGAAACCAGTGGTCATAGGAAGATGCTGGTGAGCTAGTGCTGGCATTTGTGATCAGTAGACTTTGCAAAACCTCTCAATTACCTGTGTCACCAATTCCACAGAGGGTTTTTTTCCCCCCTACTTAAGTTTATTAATGTATCTGTAGGGACCTTTTCTACTCCATCCAAATTTGTCATCTTTTAATTAGTCACAGAAGTCCGGGGGGCAGGGGGGAAATTAGCTCCCAGAAAATAAACTTGTTGAACTTTACAACTAAAATAAGCCCCCAATTCTTAAATTTTCTTTTAGAATAAATATCACTGAGTACATCCTATTTAGTATTCTTGTTCACATAATCTAGTCAAAATTAATGTTGCACTTCCTACTACCACTTTTTCAATAAAGTGTATATATAGTTGCAGTTAGACACAAATGCGGAAAGGCATTATGAGAAAACAGGAGTGAAGATTAGAACTTCAGCTTTAAGAAAGTGAATCCAGTTCGCCTTTTTTATTTATGTGATGAGAAATGGTGGAATGGAGCCGCAATCAAGATGGTAGGTCCAGAACTTGGTGGTAAGTCTCCTTACCTCCCCAGATTTAGGGTAGATAATTTCTAATAGCCTTCACAGCTCTGAAAAACATCCTGTATTTATAGCACAAATTGTTCTTCATTGGTCCCCACTTATCTCAACAGTTACTTAAACATGGACAAAGAACTCTTGGAGAGTGAAGCATCATGTACTTTTTTGCCATATATGTTCTTGAAAATCCCATCATGACTGGAAGTTCTTCATTTGTGAAATGTACCCAAAAAATAGTGCAAGCTCACTGTAATTTCTGAAGAGTTACAGAAGACATTCTGTGATTACACCAGCAGTTACTTCAGAAGGAAACATTCATGGAGCACGTAGACAAGAGTCAACTTCTTACTTTTGATTATTTCAGGGTCACTTGGAAATATCTCTCCCTTCCACCCTACCTGAAACCTGAAATTATGCTTTTAAAAACTTAACATTCATATTTTATAAGCTTTTACAGAGTAGGGGCACAAAACATTTTAAATAATTCCTTCCCTTCACCCAGTCTTTGGATGTGGTACCTACATGTATTAGATAAGGGAATCAGCTATTTGAGATACCATATTTGAATCCAGTTCTATTAACAAAATTGAGAAGAACATCTATTTTCAAAGCTCTTGTGGAAAAAGATGGTCTCCAGGCTGGGAACTGATAGATACAGAATATCAGACTCAGAGAAGTGAGCTGAGGTGGAGGTGTGCCATTGAACAGGCAGACTGAGCAAAGCATCTCCAGATGCAACAGCCTAGGGGTCATGTGGCCATCTATCTTACAGCCATTTCTTCTATTTTTCCCTCATTCAGGGTGCCCCAGGGCTATAGCTCCGTTTTAATAATAGATGTAAGAAATCAATCTACAAAAAAATTTTTTGATAGAATTCATTATTTTTTGACCCTACAAAACAGAATATTTATGTAACCATTACATGTATATAATGAAGTAAATTTTTGAAAGGATGCACACAATATAAATTACTTTATGGAATGTAATTCCTTAGTGTAAAAAATTGCTGTATGGGCAAGCATATGTGTATATGCTCACATTCACATATCAATGATTTAATAATGATTTTACCTAGGAAATGGGAATAACTCATTTTTTTTCTTTTTTAAAATATATATTTTCATAACAGAAACATGATAAAATAAATGGCAACTGTATGCATTTGAATTTCATGCCTTCCTTTTTTTTTAATACGTGCTTGATATTTTCAGACCATCAGATTCTTATTGCAGCTTGCTTTATTGATTTTTTCCTCTTTGTTTTACTTCAATGAGATACGAAAGGTCTTTGACATTTTCTCTCTGAATTTCTTTTTTTTTAATCTCCTTTTTTTAACTCTCTCCCACACTTATTTTCTCAAACTAAATGTTTTATTTGAATTAAAAGTCTTTAAAGGGTAGTCACTCCTTATTTGCCTTTGGAAATTCAGAATATGAACAGGATTTAGTAAACTTCCATCTATCATGTAAATTCTTAATTCTTTGAAGAAGTACAAATGGACTAAATTTACCCTCTAATGCCCTGACTTCAAGCATTTTCAACCATCAAGAAAAGCAAATAATTTACATTTAGAACTGGCAAGAAACAGACTCGGTTATCTCCAAAATATATGCATTAAGAATAGTCTGCCAAGAGTTTCATGTAAAGGCAAAAGATAATAAACAAAAAATGTATATACTAGTCAATGAAAGTTTTACATATACAACAATGTGAGTGTGATCCAATTTCCAGAAATAAATGCCTTGCATTAAATATAAAAATCAATGCCAAGTAAATTAGTTTATTTTTTGAGTGATGAAAATCAATTCTCTTCCGTCTATCTTAAATGAAATTAAATGCATCTATCTGGAATTACACAGAAAAAGATTTCAGCTTTATACATTTCCATGATTTTCTGGTTTATGACAATAATGGCAAACATATATCCATTCACTTTACATACCTTATAAAATACTGGAGAATCTGCAATTTATTATACCATCCAATTAGATACATTTTGAGGCTTTTGAAAAACTGAACTATTTTCAAGAACCAGATCCCCCCTGCAAAAAAAAAGTAGTTAAAAAAAAGTAGAAAATCTGTACATAAATGGTTTTTTTTAGTAGGTAAGTCTGGCATTGAACATTTAAAAAAATGTTTTTCTATAATCATGTAAATTACTAAAATAAGGTTAACGATGGGGGTGTACCACAGAACAGGCAGTCAATATGAAGAAGTGGATTGTATAGTTTTATGCCTATCAATGGAAATCTTTTCACTTAATGACTTTTTCCACAGTTACTCACTAGTTCTTTATTAAAATATATACTTAGTTATAGAGTACCTTTATTTTATTTATTTATTTATTTATTTATTATGTAGTGCTGAGGATCGAACTCAGTGCCTCACACATGCTAGGTAAGCACTCTACCACTGAGCCCCCCTCACTAGTTCTTACCATAACAGAAGAATGGTTACCATTAGATAAGGAACAGAAGTGTCAGTGAGCTACAATTTATTAGTTTGCAGATGGTGAGGAATGCAGTATACTGATTAAAATCCTTTGATCATTTCTTTCTAATCATAGTCTAATTCCATCTACTCCACTACTAGGGTGCTCTAAATGATCACAAAAACCAATGACAGTCCTTAGAGGCATAAAATGAAAATCCTGCCTATACTATAGAGAAATCCTCCTTACACTCTGCCACCAGAACAATGGACACTGCTTTCTCCCCTATTGGAAAATTTTGCTCTGTGCTTTTCCCAATCTTCTATTTCCAATGAAACATAAGGGCTGATCCAGGCAGGGATCTTCCTAGCAAATAGTAGATACTGACCCAAGTTAAATAAAACAGAAAATAAATGTGTGGGAAGGATATCAGTTATCTCATAGACCAAATCAGAGAGGAAAATCCAATAAGAATATAGGGAGACTGGATAGCTAAAACCTCAGTCAAGTTAATGCCACTGCTACATGCTAGACCTTATCACTGCCACTCTACTACATGACCCTAAATGTGAAATCTCTATAGATGAAATAAATTTTATTCCATTTCTGTTCCTGTGCATCTAGAGCTATAGATTTGAAGTCCCAAAATTGAGGGTATCATTCAAATGCTTTCTACACTACTATTAGTCAAGTTATCACATTAGTGCTGAATTTAAAAAGTCACTCCAAAATCAGTGACTTAAACTAACAATATGTTATGCTTGTGCATGTGTCTGAGGGTCAACTGAAGTTAGCTAATAAAAACTGTGGTTGGCTCAAACTTCAGAGTGGGTTCACCTGAACTCCTGTCTCTCATTATTATTGGATCTCTGGGTTACCCGACATTTGTTTTTTTCATAGTGCTGGCAGAAATTCACAATGGCAAGCCAAGTTGTGTAAAAACATTTCAAACCTCTGCTACATAATCTCTTAACATTCCATTGACAAAAACAAATCACATGACACACCCAATGTCATATGAAAATCATCCTACCATTAATGAAAAGAGTTGTGAAGCCTCATAGTTGTGAAGACACAGGATGGAGTGGAAAATCGGGGCTAATATTTTAATTTATTTCAATGGCAATTCCTGTTGGTCAAGTTCAGATTTTGTGATAGTGCCTAACTGCTCAGGCTTGAGGAGGGCATTTCTGGTCCACTTTATTTCCATATGGGACAAAGGGTTCTATCTTCTATCAAGATTCACACAGTGGTAGAATCCTTATATACAGAAAGTGATTCAAATGCTGAGCAGTCTGCAAAGCAATCAATTTGCATCCAAAAGTTTCTGATCACTATGTTGTCTTTCCCTTCAATGAATTCAGGTAAATAGTAAAGAATTCGCATACTGAAAAATAGAAATTAAATCAGAGAAGGGACTTAGAGATTTGGGCTACAGAGTAGATAGGTGGAAAACGTAATTTTCCCCAGAGAAATGATGATGAGATTGTCATACTTGTAAGAAATTTACCCTGACTCTAAACAGAACCCTGAATCAATGTGCTGTTCTCTTGTACTCGTATCCCATATTTCCTGAAAGAACATTTATGTGACATGGAAAGAAAAGAAAGTGATTTTTTAATGAGGATGTTCCATCCCACCCCACACACATGTCCCTGAAATTTCTGCAAAAACACTTCAGAGAACTATCCTGCCATAGAGCTATCTTTCTCTTAAGAATTTGAGCAATCATTACCCTTGACTGCTGTGGGAACCACACAAGAAATTTGGAGCAAATGTCTGATTCTACCTTTATTCTCTTGACTTCTATAATCTTCCTCAATGTGACTTCAGACACTGCTACCTGTTGGGCGCAGTGTCCAGAATTAAGATGAATTACATGACTTGGTGAAGATGAGAAAGAAGAGACAGATACGTGGGCTGGTACTTGAGTAGCACATTAGTGCACGTCCTTCAGAAGGGCATGGTTGGGTTTGTACCCAACTATGCTCCAGAAAGGGATGGTGCCCCTATTGTCTTCCTTTTTTTTTTTTTGAGACCAAGGTAGGGCAATTTTATTTATTTATTTCTTTTGTGGTGCTGGGGTTTTAACCCAGGGTCTTGTGCATCCTAAGCAAGTGCTCTTCCACTGAGCTACATCACCAACTGCTTTTTACAGGTTGAATTTGAGAGTCAGTATGTTGTTTAGGGTAATAATATAACACACTAGCTTTTAGGACCTGGAGAAGAAGGATTCAGATTCTTATGGAAAACTGAGTTCAGATGGAGTCCTTCCCACCACTCACCCACCAGGACAAGGCCTACCTCTCTTATTGCTGGAGTAATTTTCAGCATCATTAAGTTGGAGAAGCTTCCTAGACTTAGAGATGGGCAAATTGTTATATTGCTAAGTGGTATGGCAAAATGGATTCATGAGACAACTCAATTTTGTAAATAAACTACAATTGCTATTGCTATTGATGATCATATGTTAGAATGATTTCTCTAAATAATAGAGGCTAAGATGATTCTTGAAAGTCATCAAGTGTCTGCTATCTATCTACCATCTATCTATCTAATTTATTGGTACCAGGGACTGAACCCAGGGGTACTTAATCACCAAGCCACATCCCCAGTTCCTTTTATTTTTTATTTTGAGATAGGGTCTTGCTAAGTTGCTCACTCATTAAGTTGCTGAGGCTAGTCTTGAAATTGCGAACTTCCTGCCTCAGCCTCCTGTCTCTGGGATTACAGGCTTGCATTACCATCCAGGCAAGTATCTATTATTAACTTTACATAGTCCATGAGGAGTATCTTATGCAGATTCTATCTTCCTATCAATTCTGTGCACATGAGGTATTGAACATATAAGCAATGACTTGGTCATCAATTGCAGCTTTTGGCTCAGTACTGAATTTTGCCTTAGCAAATAAAAATATTTCAGTCTGATTGAATTAAACAAAAAATAGACTCTTCCTTCTGTACAAGCTAGATCCCTATGCTTGACCTGAACCTGGCTTCATTTTCTTATTTCTACAAGAATAACCCCACATAGGGCTGATTCTTCCAGGTTTAAGTGACACTGACCAACCAACCTAGAAAGTCATATTCTTTCTCCCAGGTACTTAAGATGTAGTTTTGAGATATAATGAGGCTTGGGATAAATGCAATTAAATTGCATTAATGGGAGCACTCTAACGAGGTCATCATGAAAACCCTCAAGAGCTTTCCTATTCATTTTTTTCCATTTCAGTAATTTCAATTCTAATTCTTCTCTTCCTTCTTCTTTCTATTCCCCTTCATCTCTTTTTCCTTTCTTATCCTCTTCTTCCTCCTTATACCCTCTAAATTAACTGAACAATGATTTGTTGCTTGAAGCTAAAATAACTGTATTAAACATGAGTTAAAGACATGCAAGCTCCCCAGAGACACTTATGGTCATGCAGTATTATGTTACGTCCACTGGAGAATCCAGGAAGTGCTCACTGTGAAGTGTCCCTCCTAGTGTCATCCTTGAAAACAAGTGGTTAGCTGATTGTTTCCCATCTTCTTTCTAGGAAAGGGATAACTCTATAAAGTCAAACCACAGCTTAGTGATAATTTTAAATACTGGAAAATTCCATAAGACTTGTCTAAAGTGACATCTAACTCTACTCTATATTATGCTTTGTATTTTTCAGGCACTATGTATATTTTTAAGTTCTTTCATAAAAAGAAAGTTTTTGGAAGACCCCCTCAAAGTATCCAGACATTTCTAGATAAGTCATAGGTCATCGTTCCCTAATGAAAAACAACATGTGAAAAGGAATCAAAGGATGTTTCTAGTTCTTGCCAGCTTGCCTTGGAAATCTCCTGCTCCCCAAATGCACTTTTGATGTAATAGTCTGGTAGAAATCACTTTATTCAGCCACACCAGAGTTTCATTAAATTAGTGGTAATTAAGATCCTTTTATCCCTTATTCCTGGGTGTAATGACTAATTGAAGTATATCCCACCAGAGAAAAGAGGAGGGAAAAAAGATTTACGAAGTTTTTTTATTCTTGCTTAAATCAAAGAATTTTATAAAAACTTTAATCACAGTTTACATTTGAACTCTCACAGTATCAGGAACTGTGCAGAAAATTCCCAGTACGACATCTCCTAGTCCTGGAAATCACTCAACGAGGCTGATATGGCTATTATTTTGTTTATTGGAGAGACAAATGAAGCTCAATAAGTTTAGTAAGTTAAGTAGCTTATCCATGATCAGATAAAGAGTGAATGAAGGGAAGTAGGCTAGAACCCATATCTGTTCAACACCAAACCCATGTTCTTGACTTGGATTCCAGCCTCTAGATCAGCGTGTCAAGTTATTTTCAAACTGTGATCTTCAAAGCTAGATAATTCCTTGAGGTCACAGAAGGGCGGAAAAATTTAAGAGCTTTGGAGTCCCATTTGGGTAGCAAGCAATTCTTTGACTTCTGCATGATAGTTCCACCTTAGTCCATTTTTTGCTGCTGAAAAAGAACACTAATACTGGGTAATTTATGACAAAAATTTTACTAGTTCTTGGAGGCTGGGAGGTCCAAAGTTGAGAGAGAGGCATCTGGTAAGGGTTTTCTTGCTATAAAACCCATGGTGAATGCAAAGGGGCTATGAAAGATGAGAGAATGAAAGAAATGAGAATGAGAACAAGAGATGCAACTTGCATACTCAAGCAATTTTATAATTGGCATTAATCCATTCATGAGAGTGGAGTCCTCCTGACTGTAATACCTCTCTTTGGGCCCCACCTCCTAACACTATTTCACTGGAGGTTAAGTTTAATGTATGATTTTCAGGACACATTCACACCATAGTAGCTTCATCTGAACATGGGTGCTACCCATTAATCTAATCTACTGCTTTCATTTGACCTGAGGCCCCATACTATTTCAAGATGTAGTTAATAACTGGTCAGTCTGAAAGTAGAACACAAATATTCTGATACTTCCTTATTTTTTTTCCTTTATGGTTATTCTAGATAACATTAATTCCATTGTTTAGGATGAATTCAGTCTCATTTTAGAAAATAAATAACCTTAATTTTTATTAATAAAAGATTATATATTGACTCAAACACGTGAACATTGCCTCATAATCCAACAGATATGACTTGACCCCAAAGTTATAATAAGACTGTAGTCAACTTATATAGTTTTCTCAGATTTGTTCTCCCTGTGTTTTCTTTTGCCTCATTCTTAATATTTTTTATCATCGCTTTTGTGGATGCAACAATTCCAGATTTTTGTCCCTTTACCATAAAGTCCAGAGCAAGAAAAGGTACCTCTTCCTTAGGTCCCAATGAAGAACATCCAAACTCCACTTCCATAATTCTCCATTAAAACTCACTTCACATTCCATTGGCCTAAACAAGATCAAGTACTCACTCCTGAACTAATGATTGTGGCCAGGGTAAATCAGATGCTCAGATTAGTCTAACTTTCCCAAATTGCAAGGCTACTACCAATGCAATTAATTAGATCCCTAAAGGAAAATTGGTGCATAGTTGCCAGAAGCAGGAAGGTATCAAAGCTAGAAAGACAAATACCTGATTTTACTACATATGACCACATACGTGCTCTCAGATGCTGAAGCAGTAGTTAATAAGCAAGAATACCAGGATGAGCATACTCGAGGAATAACAATAGTGAGCAGAATGGTTCACCCAGAATTCAACCAACTTGCTGGTAAGAATCTTATAGTGGTTAAACCATTAGGCTCAGGCTGAACCAGGGAGAAAGACAGATAACCGTGCCTCAAATTGGGCAGCTGAGGAGTCCTTGTATCTCCATTACACATTAGGGAGATTGACAAACTATGGTTTACAGACCAAATATGTCCCACCACTAATTTTTGTATGACCTGCAAGCCCAGAATGGTTTTAATATTTTAAAATGTTAACACCAACAAAAGAAAAAAATCTGATGACTTGAAAATTTTATGAAATTCAAACTTCAGCATGCATAAATAAATGAATCAAAACAATCCACATTCATTTGTCTACATATTGTCTATGACTGCTTTGAAATATTTACTCTCTGGTTCTTTATAGAAAGAGTTTGTCAAATTCTGGCATGGAACACAGGTACTCACAGTGTAAACCCCAACTAGTAGTATCTTTGCCATCTGGAAACTTGTTAGAATCATTAAGTTTTAGTCTCACCCCAGACTTCTGAATCAGAAACTTTGGAAACAGAACTTAGGAATCTATGCTCTCTAGGTGATTTTAATTCTGGCTAAAGTTTAAGAATCACTCGTTGAGAAGGAAGTTAACATATAAAAGTTGAAATCCCAGTGGGAGGGACACCAGGGTCAAACCTTTTCATGTCAAGTATCTCTGATTTCCATAGGCTAGAAAAATGGGTTTGTTACTGAAAAAGGAAGCCACATGTGAATGTTATCAGTGCTGAAATCAGTGCAATACATATATATAAAATAAGAGGCACTTACAATACCTTTCTCTTTTTGCCAGTGGACCTAGCTTCCACTATATCAAACTATCCAAAGATGTGACTTTTCCTTGACAAGACTTAAACAAAACTCTACCACCATTTGTGGCCATCTACTCTGCATTCTATTTTTCTGTACATTTTACATAAATTTAAAAAGTAGGATTCCCTGCAACTTTTACTTTCAGATTATCAGGAATCTTTGACTCTTTTTTTTTTTTTTTTTTCTAAATTACAGGTTGTTAATGTGAAAACCTGAAATCAAAAATGCTCTAAGATCTGAACCTTTCTGAGCACTGATAAGATGTCACAAGTGGAAAATTTCACACTTGACCCCATGCAATGGGTCAGTCAATGCAGGCACAAAAAAATATTGCATAAAATTATCTTCAGGTTACGTGACTCAGATGTACATGATACGCCAACGGATTTCATGTTTGGACTTGGGTGTCATTCCCAAGATATCTCATTAAGTATATGCAAATATTCCAAAATCTGAAAATGTCTGAATTCTGAAACACTTCTGGTCCTAAGCAGTTTGAATAAAGGATACTCACTCTGTGTTTAGATTGTAATTACTTTTGCTTTTGTTGTTTTTCACATAATTGTCAGGATAGTTTACATTGGTTTACTTCTCCATGCCATTAGAAGTTTTATTTTGTTCTTCTGGAGGGAAAACTGGGCAGGAAGGGGAGAGATTGTGGGATGAGAGAGTTGGTGAGAAAGAGAGAGCAAACTAACAGCAGGAAAAGTAGAAGCAGGAAAACAAAACAAAAACAGACTCTTGGTGCTCAGGATGTCAAACCTTGACAAAAAACAGCCAATGCCAGTGATCTGACCTTTTTGTACTAAGAAAAACAAAACCATGTTGAGATGTGAGAGACACTTGAAAGGTACAATTTGAATTTTGAACAATGTTTTCCATATGGTACATATGTCACCCACAATATTTACAGTTTTTCAGCTCACTCCTCAATAAAATTCACATTTTTTATTCCACTCACATGTACTAGAAATTATAGACCTGCACACCTTAATAATGCACTGAGAATTTTTGAAAAATATAAAAATGAACTTTTAAATGCATTTTACATGTGGGCTAGAGATTAAAAACAAGCATTGATTTCTAAAGAATAAACATTTTCATTTTCATTTACATAGCTATAATAAAATAATTAACCTAGAAAACCAAGAGCAAGTTAGAGGAAATTTTGCTTCAAGTTTCCCAGTTTCTGATTCTGTTCCTTGAATGAACTGACAAAACCATATACACAGCACAGCTGACTGTATGCACAATGATCATCAATTGATGGGTGAGCCTGGCACTTTAGGAAAGAAGTCTTATATATTGTTATGTATTATTATACAATAAAGTATGTTGTTATTATATAACACATTCTTACAGAGATAAAGAACAAACTAAATTAATACTTTTTTTTTTACATTTTCTTGGGTCATAGCTCTTTTAGAAGATCTGGTAAAAACCAAACACGCTCTTCCCAGAATGCCTGTAAACATTTCTACTTATAAGTGTAGGAGGTTAGGAACACAAGTAAAAAGCTTCTAGACTATAGATGAGTTTTCAGCTTTTATCTGATTCAAAAATTCCCAGACAATATGATTCCATTGTTTTAATCATTTAAATTGATCATCAGTATAGGAGCAGTAGCTGCCTGAGTAGTGGCTCATGCCTGTAATCCCAGCAACTCAGGAGGCTGAGGTAGGAGGATTGCCAAATTCAAGGCCAGCCTGGGAAATGTAGTGAGGTTCTTAGCAACTTAGCAAAACCCTGTCTCAAAAATAAAATATAAAAGGACTGGGGATGTAGCTCAATCAGTAGCTCAGTCTCTAGTACCAAAAGAGAAAGAGAGAGAGGGGGGGAGAGAGAGAGAGAGAGAGAGAGAGAGAGAGAGAGAGAGAGAGAGAGAGAGAGAGAGGGAGAGAGAGAGAGAGAGAGAGAGAGAGAGAGAGAGAGAGAGAGAGAGAGAGAGAGAGAGAATGAATATGAGAATCAGGGGGATGGTTTATCCCATAGTTTACCCACTGGATTCATAGGACCTTAGTGGGGAGCCATTGAAATCCACTTCCTCACATACCTAATGCTAGTAATTTTTAGGCTATTTTGCATTTTCAATTAATTCATTTAAAAGGATTTTTTTTTAGTTTCTTAAAGATAGTTAATTAGAATTAATTAATTAACTATTTAAGCCTGGTTATTGTGTGCTGATGTAATAATGAATTTCTGATTTTTAGATTTAAAAGATGCATTTTATGACCTTTATGGGTCATTTCTACAGTACACAGAGACTTGTAGTCCTTTTACGTTATCAAACTCAAATCTCATTTGTATTATGCCATAGGGCACTCTGGCTCAACAAATAGGCTTCAGATTAGTTGAGGGGGAAAACAATTAAAGTGGCAATGATATTCATGGAGATCTCACTTATTTAGGGAAGAATGGCATCCGGGTCTTAATTTGTGCTAATCACCTGGTAATAGAATTCCTTTGGTTTCTGAAGGAATGATTTTTCATTTTGTTGCTTCTTGGTCTTCGTTTTTCATTTGAGGTATTTTGCTTCAAAACATATTCTAAAAGAAAAGAAAAGAATAGAAAAGTAGAGAGTCCATTGGGAAAATAAATGAGATAATTATAAATGACACCAAAATAAATTAAGGTTTTCCTTCTTCAATCATGATTCTTCCTCCTAATGACTCTGATAACTCAAGTGTTGGGTTTTATTAAGTACAGCAGAAGTGAATTCTCAGGAGATTAAAGCAGTTATTGGGATTCATACCTGCTGAAACAGAAGGAGTCTCCTCCCTTTTGTATTTGACAGATAGGCTTGTACAGAGCACATTTTGAAGCTGAGAGAAAGAAAATGAAGATGAAAGAAAATCTTTTGAAGAATAGAAAAAAAGGGAAAATCCCACTTATATAGTGAAACCCCTTAAATTGTTTTTCAAGAAACAGAAAAAAAGAACACTATTTAAAGGTCACACTGGCTTGTTTGAATTAGTTTGTTTTTCAGAAGATAAATATTGTGTATGGGAATATAAAAATGTCTCGTAGAAACCACTTTCACACAGTGAACAAAGGAATCACCCCTAATATGTTATTAACTGGTGTTCCCTGTTCTCCACAAATGTTGGCTTTCAAAGACTTTCAAAGGAAGGGGTTCTTTATTAATTGGCTAATGCATTCCTTAGAACTTCTAAGAGATCAAGACTGCAAGGTGTTCCAAGGCTTTACTTTCCTTAAAAAAAATGTTTGCAGATTTTTAAAACATGTTGACTCCAAAAGCGTTGTCATCTATTATAAATATTGCAGAATTAACCTATTGTTAGCATTCGAAAATTCAACTGCCACACTTTATATTAGCTTGGTGTGTATTAAACAGCCAGTTTAGTTTTCCCTGAATCTTAAAATAAGTCTGATTATAATAAAATTTGCTCTCAAGTCCTAATAGATTCTGTGACTTTAAATGCAAATTGCCAAACTGTTCCTGAGGCAGTGAAAGGAAGAATTGCATCCATCATGCTGTTATTTAAAATGAATTTTAACCCCTTAGGCTGAAACAACAAACAAAAACCCAGATTGCCACAAAGGAAAGCCAAAGGGTCTGTTGGAAAAAGAGCTGCCATTTCCAATAAAAACTGTACTAGACTGCAATAATGCCATAGTGAATAGTATGTGGCACTGAAATCACAGATATGATCTAGATGACATTGAGGGTGAAAAATTAGGGAGGATATGACTGAGAATATTTCATAGATTCTACCTCCCCACCCCCACACTCCAATCCATTGATTACCCTGTGTTAGGAATGATTGATGCCTGTTTGGCTCCAAGGAACCACCCTGAGATCTGACAGGAAATGGTGTTTTGTTTATTTATTTTTTAATTAGAAAACAAATTGAGTTCCAGGATTCCATTTATTTAAAATTGAGTCTTACTTAGAAACCACCCTAGAAGCAAGTATTTTAAATCATGTTCTGCTTATTATAATGCATTTAGAACTTGGTATTGATCACTGGCTGTACAATTATTTAAATGGACCATTCCCTGGATCCTTTCAGCTGCCAATGGTTCAATTCACGAACATTGTTAATGGTGCAATCTGGTTCACAGTAGTGTCTTGTTAAGGGAGCTGTGTGTCCCTGTTGTCCCAGCCATCACCAGACCTGCGCTCTCTGCAATGTAGCTGGGTGCCGGGGGCGTTGAACTAGCTACTGCCTGATAGAGGAGAAGACGCGAACACTGGCACTTGGCAGGAGCCTCTGCTCTTGCAGCTGCTGAGTGCTAAATTATTTCTGATGTGCTTCTCCAGTCATGCACTGCAGGACTGGCTTAATGCAGTAAAAACCTGATTCTTTAACATGGCATTTGAGTTTCAGAGCTGGAATAAAGGGGCAAACTGAGATGGCTTCTGCCAGGGCAGAGTGATGAACACGTCTGTCCTGCACAGATGTAGAAATCAGATGAATGTTTCCTATTTTGGGGGGGGAGGTGAGGGGGAGGTGGGGAGGGAGTGGGGTCTTTGGTACTGGGGATTGAACCTAGAGGTGTTTTTTCCACTGAGCTACATTCCAAGCCTTTTTTTTTTTTTTTTTTTTTTTTTTTTTTTTTTGAGATAGGGTCTCACTAAGTTGCCCAGACTGGCCTTGAACTTGCATTCTTAGCTCCCTGATGGCACATTACAGGCATGGGCCATCAAGCCTGGCTTATTTCCTATTCTTCATGTACATGAGGACATAAGTAGAGATTCACACCATGAGCCCAGTGTGACTGCTTTAGGAGCTCAATAGTTTTTGTACAGTATATGAGTTGATCAAATTGAACCTCTGAGGCCAAGTAACACTATTCAGATTGGTAACAAAGCATGAAAGCAGTATTCATAATGCTAAGGAGGGATGGGCTCAGTGGGAAACTGTATAGTAAAAGAATATAAGTGGATTTATTGCTTTCTGCTTAAAGAAAAGTCCAATCAACCTGTGCTTTCCCAGCCTGGCATTATGAGTCCTCTTGTAATGCAGTACTGTATACTAGTTGGGTTTGTCTGCTGACCACTGTATTTGTGAGAGATGCATAGATGGACTAGAACACCATTCCCCATAATTCCCCAACCCATAACTTAGGGTTTCTGGGTCATAGTTGTCTCTTCTGTCTCCTACATGTGCAAATATATAGATTGCTGGTCCTGGTTATTTCCTACAATTTTAGGATGAACCTCCTGAAATTTCAACACCAAGTCATTGCAGAAATAAGTCATAAATTATAATGTAATAGTTTTATACCATCCCACCCCCACATCTCATACCTCTGAGTGGGTCAAACTTCATACTGAATCCTGTTTTCCAATGCTTTTGCATTAAAAAAAAGGTTATTTCCTCTTGAGATAATTTATTCCTAAGAACCACTCAGAGTAGATGGTGATAATAAATCAATTGAGGTACCTTGCTTACAGTGACAAACATTAGTAAAATTTAAGAGCTTATGATTAGACCTCCTGTATTGCTTATGTAAAACTAAAAAAATTTATGTGACTTGTCTCTTTTTCTTCTCAAGGAACATAATTTAAAAAATAAAATTTTGTTAAAAACAAAAATACTCCCATACACACATTTTCTCCACAGCTGGAACCTGTTCTTCAACTCATCCTCCAAGAGGAAATTACTGCTAGCAAAGTAAGATGTCTCCTATTCATTGTTCTGGCTGATTGTATGATAGCCTCTGTGGTCCAAATAACAAATTTAACAAATTTCATTTTTCTGCCAGTTGCTTTAGTCATAATGTGAATACTTCTTTAGAATATTTTTATGCTTGTAAAAATGTTGTTCCTAATAGAATTTGAGGGAAACTACATCAACTTCAAGGAAGCTCATAAAAAGGAAAGACATAAAAGCCCTTTTTGAAATGCTCTTTAGCAGCCAGGCATGGTAGTGCATTCCTGTAATTCAGCAACTCAGATGACCGAGGCAGGAGGATCATGAGTTCAAGACCAGCTTCAGCAATTTAGTGAGACCCTATCTCAAAATGAAAAATATAAAGGACTGAGATGTAGCTCAGTGGTAAAGCTACTAAATTTGATCTCCTGTTAAAAACATAAAAACACATATTTTATAGTACATATTAATTTTCTCACTCACAAATCTTTCAAGAAGTAGCTCCCTAACATTCCTTTTCAAATGTGATCATTAAGAAAAAAAGAAAGAAAAATTAAGGAAGTCTTTTATCTCAGTGGGCAATATTTCATAGTGGCAAAAGTCATCTCAGAGAAATTACCTCAATATAGCACAATTCCAGCTTTTTTTCTAATGGGGACCCAGAAATTCACAGTGGATTCTGGAAGTTTCTAGGAAAGACCTTTTGTGCTTTTGAGAGACGTGTTAACTTCTGAGGTCCTGGAATCCATTTAATCCAACACTGTCTATAGAAATGTAGTATAAATCACATATGTAATTTTAAATTTTAAATGGCTACTATTAGCACTAGAAAAAGTAAAAGAAACAAAAAAATGTTTAATATACTGTTTAACCCCATATTCAAAACGTTATTTTAACATGAAAGTTACACGCTAATGCATTTTTCTTTGTCTTCAGATTCAGTATGTATTTTGCACTGATAGCACATCTCAGTCTGGGTCAGCCACATTTCAAGAGCTTAGTAGTCATATGTAGCTAATAGCAACAATGTTGGAAAAGACATATTTAATCCATTGCTTTGACTAAGACATGTAATAGTGCCCGAGGGATCAGAAGGAATTCATATGAATTTAAACCATAGGCAGTTCATTACCTTTTGTTTTTACCAAATCTTTTTTTTAAAAGCATTATCAGTAAAATGCCTCTTACTGAACCATCAATCATTTATTCCTTCAATATGCAGTTACCAAGCTTATCTCAAATGTTACATGATCTCACAACTTACAAAAGTAATTAAGTAAATTTCTTCCTACTGACAGGATCATATACTTAGGTTTCTTTTTAATAAGTTTTATTTTTAAATGATTTTTATTTTCAAATGATTGTGGAGCCATATGTTTCATGCCCAGTTTTTCCAAATATGAATTCTTTACATTAGTATGGTACATTTACCACCATACTAATGAATCAATGTTGATACATTGTTAGTATATAAACTCCATAATTTATTCAGATATCCTGTTTTTCCCCTAATGTCCTTTCTCTGTTTTAGTATCACATCTAAGATATCATATTGTGTTTTGCCATTATGTCCCCTTAGGCTCCTTTTGGTTGTGACCTTTTTTTTATGACTTTCCCTGCTCTTAATAATCTTGACAGTTGGGAGCTGTACTGGTCAGGCATTTTGGAGACTATCCCTCAATTGTGATTTGTCTAAAATTTTTTTCACAGCTAGCTTAGACTTACAGGTTTGGAAAAGAATGCTCATGAAGGTAAAGCACCATTCTTATTCTTATCACACCATGTCAACAGTGTGTATTCTTTGTGACTCAGGACATCTGATGCTAACCTTGATTACCTCTTTGTGGCAGTGTTTTCAGTTTTCCACACCCTAAAATTACTCTTTTTTGCTTTTTCCTTGCTGTAATCTTTATTTGTAAAAAATATATATATATATTTTAGTTGTAGATTAACGTAGTACCTTTATTTATTTATTTATTTATTTATTTATTTTTATGTGGTGCTGAGGATCCAACCCAGTGCCTCACACCTGCTAGGCAAGCACTCTACTGCTGAGCCACAACCCCAGGTCCCCTTGCTGTAATCTTTAAAAGGAAGTTATTACACAGAGGATGAACTTAAAAAATAGAATTATCCTTGAGCACAGACTACACACATAAATTATTTCTTTTGCATTAGAAATTTGTCTGTTTTCCCCTCTTTAATTTTTTATTCAATCATATTGTTTACCTTAGTTTGAATTCATGAATATTTATTTTGTACTTTAGGTTATAATCTAACAGCACTTAATTTTGATGCTCAAATGTTCTAGCATTGGTAATTGGGCTTTTGGTTGGCTTGTTTTTTCTCTGATATGTCCCCATCATTGTGGACTTTTGGGGTTCTTCCCCCCTCCCTTTGGGTTTTGTTTTGTTTGTTTGAAAACTTTCTTATCTTCTGATACTGCAAGATGCTCTACGCTAATTGGTATATTTCTTGCCCTACTCTTAGAATCACGTTTTTCTAAGGAACTCTGGTTTCTTCTATTGAAGAATAGTAAAACAAGCAAACAACAATTAAAATTTGACTCTGAAGGACATCTGGAATCTCTAGCAATATTACCATGGCATTCTTGGTAATCCCATGTGTAAGAAAGAAAATTTACCTACATCAGACAGATGAAGGCTTCTTACAATTTTTTTTAATGTGAGTCAAATAAGAGAAATGGCAAGATATTAGAATACTATGTTCTGTGATGTTATGTCATGTTATATATATGCCACCCAAAAAAAAAAAAAAATCTTCATTGAAATAGGAAGAAAAAGTTACTGGCCCAAAGGGAGATGATATCAAACTGAAAACGGAATAAGATTATGCATTTGCGTTTGGGTCTGTTCACTAGGTTGTAAGGTCTTCAAGGGTTATGTTGTGAAAGATGTGTAAGCACAGTGCCTGCTATACAGCAAACAAGTGTTTTTTAACTACCAAACTGAATTATAATTAATTTCTAGATGTTACTACTTTACAAGCATTCAGTTTGGTAATAGTTAAATGGAAAAGAAATATAAAAAGATATTTTTCTATTCTTAAGAGAACAGAAGTTCACATCAAACAATATTGTACTCAGTTCTATTCAATTCCTTTTATGCTGTTCCTCTCTTGCCCTAACAACTGCTTTACCACCACAAAGTCATTACATTTTTTTTTTTTTTTTTTTCAAATAAGTCATGGAGTGGTCATTTCTGAAGACAAAGCTAGACTAAGTCAAGTGAATATTTCACTAAGACATTCCACTAGAACTGTCTTGGAGTAATGAAGGGGGCATTCCTTCCAACTATGGAAGCACTATTGCAAACCAGTTCTGGTGTCTGGTTTGATTCCTCTGCTTCTAATTCAGTAGGGCAGTGACCTCATTCTAGCCTGCCCCATGCTGGTTTAGAAATCCTACTCCCTTCATCTGGCCACCCAGGCATTTTCTACAGCTTGCTTCTCTCCCAACACTTATTGTTCTTCCTGAACCTGGGCCATATTCAGTCTCCCATGCATCTTGCTTCAATTTGAAATTAACAGTTCATATATTCCCATTAATTCTTCAGTTGTTAGCCAATTCCATCTGAGGAGGAGTAAACCACACACCCCTGGTGTAGTTCAGAAATAGGGATTTTGAACCTATACTACTTCATATATTTTTTGAACTTTTGAAACTTAACCTAGAAAATTAGGAATTGCTCCACAACATGTGATTAAAACCCTATATTAAACCTGAATTTAGAAGTTCAGCTCCAAAATCATATAAAAGATTTAAGAAAATGCAGCCGTGTTTTCAATTGCTCTATCTCCATATATCATATATTTGAATTAATGCAAATACCCCCTTTCATTTAATGCAAATTTTCACCAAAACCAAGGATCTTCCTACAAAATCCCAGAGTGACAAATTTTTACCATTGACTCAAACATCTTACTGGAACTCACATCTTTGTGGGTTCACTTCTTTGCTGTTTCCCTTAGCTAGATCAACTTGTGGAATGTTGTTCATCCTAGTGAAATGAAATTTATCTTATCTTCTGTACCTATCATTCCTGGAATCAAATAGGATGATATGTAGAAAATTTTTGAAATAGCAAAACATGGAATAAATACAAAATATATTAATATCACTTCTACCATATACCGTTGGAAAAGTAAAGAATGAAGTCTTATGCAAATCATTGGAACAGATAAATATGAAACCAAGGCAAGGAAGATACTCTGCATGGATTTTCAAACCACTCCCTTAAGTCAAAACATGAACCAGTATTTAAACAATTTTACTTAAGCATTGCAAGGCAAGCACCAGGCTAAGCCAAGAATTTGAGAATGAAAACAAAGCTAAAGCCAGGACCCAAGGCCTAAGGCAGATAGGGGCCAGAAGAAGCAGAAGGAAGTGATGGGCTGAACCATCTCCGCTGTTAGGACACTTCTAGTCTTTGGGAGTTGATCTGTGGCGGTGGCAGTTTCATTTCCTGCTTCTCTCTTATGGTGAAAGACAGATAGCCTCAGAGTACTTAAGAAATTTTCCAGTTCTGAGTCCAAAAAAAAAGCCACAGCACTAATTTGGAAATGAGCAAGAGGATCAGATGAAGGCCTGAGAAGATGAAGATTCCCAGGCTTACTTTTTTTTTTTTTTTTTTTTTGGTGGTGGTGGTGGTGGTGGGGTGCTGGGGATTGAACCAGGGCCTTGTGCTTACCAACTGAGCTATATCCCCAGCCCCAAGCTGGCTCTTAAAACATGATTTGGGGAACAGTCTTTACAAATTTGGTGGGTTAGAAGCAGTTTTAAATTTGGGGGTCAAGAGAGGGTAGAAACAGGCTCAGGGCCTATGGAGGTCCACCAGGAAAGTGACAAGGACCTCTACATCCAAACACCCTCCCTTGGTCTGAAATCACTGGAAGCTGTGTGGTACTTCAAAAGGTGTAAATAGAACACCTGGATCCAAGTAACACAGAGCACTTGGGTACACACAGAGATGGCCTACTGGGAAATTTCAGGCTCATAAAACTTATGAGGCAGTTCTCACAGAGGGTGAGAAATTGGTTCAATATATAACATAAATGATTAAATATGAGTAACTTCTAGATCCTTTAGAATTAAAATTGGTACTATATATCACTTGGAACATAAATTCAGAGTTCACACTAAGGTCTAGGATATAGCACATGACCTTACAGCATGATAATTAAGCCCTTATACTTTGTATGTTTTTACAGAGACAGTCTTTAAATACTTTCTTGATCTCATCATGATCCTTTCATAAATGTTGGCTTTAATAACCACCTTAACCTTATTGACAAAGGCCTAAACTAACTCTAATATTTCCAAAGTACTTATTGTACATACTGCTATTCAATGTAATCAATAAAATTTAAATCTATAAAATTCCACTGGCTAAAAAAAAAAAAGATTATATTGAATGAGTTTTGAAGTTTTAGCAGTAGAATCTCTGCTTTGAATATTTAGCCAATATTGAGAGTAATGCTTTGGCGTTTTATAGAGCACTGTATATAAAACAAACCAGATTCTGAGTGCAAACATATTAGGCATTCTTGAATGATAACTGAAAAATGCTGTTTAGTGTTAAAAAAAAAAACAACTAGGGATGCAATTTAAGAATTAAAATTTTAGAATAAAAAAAATAAGATCTTTGTGAGCAAATTTGATCACGATACTGAAGTGTATGTCAGGTTTCATGGTCATCCCTCCCCCCACTTCCTTCCTTTCTTTCTCTCTTTCTTTTCTTCCTTCCTTTCTCTCTTTCTCTCTTTCTTCTCTTTCTTTCTCTGTCTTCTCTTTCTTTCTTTCTCTTTCTTCTTTACCATTCCTTTATTTGGAAGCAGCAGTGAGGAGGGAGTGTGTGGATCAGGGTTAAGCCTTGTGGTAGATCAGCTTGATCCTTACCTGTTGTGGCTACCCAAGCACCCTCCAGAATAGTAAGAATCTGGTTCAAAAACACCAATTTCACCTTTTCTTATAAATAGAAACCACTAAAAACACTTTTCTATGAAAGACAATAGAAAGAAAATCCTTTCATCATATCCATCTACTTGAAGTATAACTTTCCCTCTCCTTTCAAAGAAACTTCCCAGCAAGCTCCTAGCACTTCTCAAGCATATTCACTGACCCCTAGAGACCTGGGGTTGGAGGGCAGCTCTCGAAGGTCACACAGTTCAGCCACCCCCACAAGCACTCTCACTTCCTAGCTTTTTCTGGGTTGTGTCACCTCCCTTAGCTCCCCATGGAGTGAGACATTTAAATTGCAACAACCCATTCAGAAACACACAGCAGCTGCCAATTTGACCTCTTCTTGGAATCTGTGTTTGAGAGAGTGGGTCCTGGTTCTGTGGTTCACTCCAGAAAAGTATTATAGATGATGCAGTTCAGTCATGTGACACATGGTTAAAAAATAAACAACCCTTTTGTTGATGCATGATCTACGCCAAGACAGAAGGTGTTGGTACGTGGATGAACTATTGATTTCTGAGGAAATGTCATTCTTTTTCTTAGCATGAAAAGTCAGCTCGTATTTTCATATTGGATTGAGTCTCATTTGGGTGAGCCAGAATACTCAAAAGTTGCTTTCTGCATAACAAGAATAACCTCAAATACTTTTTGAAATGAGAGTCTTATTCTGTATCCTTCTATCTTCTCCTTGACTGTTGCTGACCTGGGGCTTTTTTACCTGGTGGTCTGATGAGTCATGCCATTCATAAAAAGACAAGATAGCAGAGATACTTGGAGGGTTAGATACAGAGGCAATTAAGAACCTTCCAGGTGGGCTCATTTCCTGTGAGGCTGGAATACTGATTTGGAAGATAACAGTAGATTCTTCCTGTGGTGCCTACTAATATTCAGAAATGGAGAAAAGAAGGAATGGGAAGTCAGACTCAGAACAGCTGACAGATTTTTAATCTTAAAGTATTTTATACTCTTGGGTTGATCTTCAAAAAAGTAACTTTTTTCTTTTTAAAAATGTCAGTTTTCTGTATTGAGGGTGTAGTTCAGTGGTTGAGTCGTGCCTTGTATTAGCAAGGCTCCATGTTTGATCCACAGGAATATAAGAATTAAAATAATCAAATTTCTTCATGTGAAATCTTTTTGATCTGGTTGAATTTTATTCCTGGACTCCTGATTTTTGTCAGGTGCGGACTCTTTAAAAGGAAGGAAAAATGTGTAAGATCTTTGACTGGCAATCCAAAAGGAGCTGTGTAAGGATACCAGCAGTTAAATCCAAGGATAATGGAAAGTGAAACTCTGACTAAAATAAACTGTCACATGTGGAGGACATGTACCATATAAGCACAGTAGAAACCAATTAGGATAACCCATAGGAAATCAAGCCAGGGTTCTTGGAAAAAATATAGGAAATGGAAATAGTGGTTCTGGGCATCCTGAATGGAAATACTTTATTCGTTTTTGCTGACAAATATCTCCCTTACCCCAATTCTGGCTTTCTGGGTCTTCTGCTTACCAACTGTGTGATCCCGAGGAACTTATTCAGACTGTGCCTCGAAATCCTCCTATATAAAATGGAGTGGAAATGCTAGTCCTGCCCACCTCATGAGTTTGTTTAATTTTAAAAAATCAGGGAATATGTGATAGTATAGTTTTGGCCTGGTTATAATATTTCCATAAGTATTTCCTAAGGATAGGGCAGAAATGCTGATTTTCTGGCTGTCATGTATTGACTAATGTAACCCTTTGGAACACATGATTATACTTGAACTCATCAGTGAGGTAGAGGTGTAACTTGGTGCTTTCAAACGCAAAATTAAGAACCTAAAATATTGAGCAAAGGCTTTTCTTACAAAAAGTTTGAATGTATACTACTGCTCTGGTTGAACTCAGGTACACAATAATGCAGGTTATTATGGTTTGTATGTGGAGATTGGAACTTATCCACAAGTAATTTGCTGAAGTGCATATCATAAAGTACCTGTACCAGATTACCTAAAATTCTTTAAGTGAAATAAATGACTGAACTCACTTGTTGGTACTTGATGTTATAAAACTGGAGTTTAAGTGAGAATGTGATATTAGTATGCCTTTTAAACAATTTTATAGAAATTTGATTGCTATTGCAACTGCAGTTATAAAAAATAACAATTCAGTTCATAGAGTGATCTTTTATCTTTTCTTCATAATAAGCTTTTTTAAAAAATAAAAATAATATGCAAATAAAATAACCAGTAATTCATTAGCAATAATTTGCATGAAGTGATATAAACAGATTTTGGCTGTATTTACCTCATTTCATATTAGTGATTGAGAAACATTTCCTGGCTAAGTGGTCAATATATGAACAATGCTCATTAAATTGTGAAGTTATTTTAAGTATTAAAATATCTTTAAAACTCTTTTCCCTATAATCTCTTTTACACTTTCACTTTTATTAACCAGGTAGATAAAGTTCTTAAATGAAGATAAACTCCCTGCACCCTTTCTAATAAAATAAAATTAATGAGGACTATATTTAAAATCATTTGCCAAAAACAGTGCATAGTTAGCTCTATAAATATAGTTTCTATATATTTTAAAATAGGACATGATGCCATCAAAAATCATAAGAACTGTCTGGAAATGTGAGGAATTTTAAACCAGTGATTACTTGTTTTACTGAATTCACAGCCACTGTTCAAATTTCTATAGATCTCATTCTGCTAATATTAAATTGTAAGTACAGGGCTAAATGAATTTATGTTCTCAGTTTTTGTATCTGATGTTATAAACCTGAATTTCGAATCAGAAATGTGGTATTAATGTGATACAGAAGTTTGATTACATTACTCATTTTATGAACCATTAAATAATAAGAAAATTTCTAGTTCTTTTAATCAAGGACCACTTGAATACTCTCAAAGTAAAGATATTTACATGCCAAAGCAATAAAGCCCATGAAATGAAAAGGACCAGATAACTAGTTAAAAGAATTCCCATGTGTCAAATTGCACAAATAACACAGCCTAGAAATGAGAATTAATTTTCTCTCAGCACGTTATCTTGTTTTAATGTGATTAAAAATCTCTACTGAGACTGATGTTAATCTCTTCTCCAAAGGTTTGGATATCATCAAGCTTGGGAACTATTTTGGAAATAAGAGTGATCTGCAGAAAAACCCTCCAGAGCCAGTATCAGTCTTTATAATCTGCTCTGGGGTAATGAGGGAGTGGCTGAGTTTACATAGATTATCACTTGTGACTGCCTCATTGGTTTGACATTGTGCAGGAGGGGAGCTCAAAATGCAAGGGGACTTAGACAAGGACAAGGAGAAATTGGAAGACAATTTTTAGTGATTTCTTTTAAGATGCTTTAGATTTTATTTTGTTATATATCTTATCTTCGTGTGAGGTCTCCAATTTTCCCTTCTTTAGTCCAGTGGCTTGCATTGTATAAAGAATCCTTGCTTTTCAAAATTTACTATGTTACTCATTCAACAAACATTTATGGAGTGTGTAATGTGCTGGTTCTTTGCTAGGGATTGATGGTACAATAGTGGATGAGGACAATGAGGTACTTACCTTCTGGGTGGTTGTGAGATTGACATTTTTAGAGCACAAGAGCAATAAAGGCACTGACAGTGTGAGTTCCTTCTTGAATACTCTGTCACAGTCTTCTTCTGTTATGGGCCTTACAGGCTTACAGTTTATGTTCAAATCCTCTTGTTACTTTATGCGTATATACAATGAATATTCATTCATTCATTCTTTCAATAAACATCGGGTTGAGTTTTTCTACCACATTTCTAACAATTGAGTGATTAGTCCTATTGTCAAGCATCTTATGATCTAATGTGGGAGACAACACAAGTGTATATATCATGATGATGAGGCCACTCTGTAAGAATTATGGAAATTGACCTAAAAGAGGGATCATTTCCAGTGGACAAGTCAGGAGAGAGCCCTGGGTTGAGAAAGCAGTAACGGGGCCTTATTATCCATAAGGAAGTTGTAAGCATATGGCAAAAGTTATCCCTGGTAAAGTATAGGAAAAGGCATTGAGTTGGGAACACAGTAAACATTCAGTTTGGCTGATGCCACTTCTTACTTTTGTAAGGGTAGGTTGGGAAGGAAGTAGAGATTGAGAAGGAGGTAGAGGTATAAAGAGAAAAATAAAAGAGTGTTCAAAGCAACTTACAGGTGCTGTTGCTGAGAACCACCACAGAACCCTCATCTTTGGACGCTCCTTTATGGAACACACTTTGAAATCCAGGGTATCCTACAACTACCCCACCTCATTGTGCTGGTCCTCTAAGTTTTAATTATTTTATGTATTTTCGTTATTGAGGAATACGCAACACTAAAAATGACAGATGTTGGGGCTAACTAATCAACAATAGTTGGAAGCATGTACCTTGGGAAGACAAGTCCTCATTTTGAAATTGAATCCCAGACATAACCTGTGGGATTTCAGGTTTGGTTGTGAATGTTAAACTGGTACTGAGTTCACCAACATTCATTTCTAGAGAGCCTGAAGTGAGTTAGACATAAATCAGAACCAGCTGAGGTGAAGGCCTGAAAAACATACATTCACAGAGATAGACAGACGCATCTCAGTTCTTCATAGGTTCAAACCATATGGAAAGCCAAGACATTGTGCAGGTTCAGCAGGAAGCCTGGGTAGTAGGTAGGTCACTATCTTCCACTGGGTCTCTCTCAGTGGTTTTATTTCATTTGATCCTGAGCTTACTGCAGGGTGCCCGACCTGCCCAGAAAATAATAAGCTTGAAGAAATAGGTGGGTCCAAACTGTTGAACTGTCTTCACCACCTAAACCTATGTTTTGAAAATTGATGCTGATGCAATCGCCTCATATTTCCATGTAAATTAGAGCACAAGAAGCTTGACATGCTGGTGCTTCCATTATTGCATTTTTTCAGTTAGAATTAACTTTTATTCATAGATGGAATTACAAAACAAAGAAAAAGATAACAAGAGGAAGAAAGTGTTCTATCTTATAAAACAAGCTTTGTTTTCATTGCAGGCTATCAATTACATTAGCTTTTTTTGGGGGGGTGGGTTGCATGGAGGATTGAACTCAGGAGCACTCGGCCACTGAGCCACATTCCTGGCCTTATTTTGTGTCTTTTATCTAGAGACACGGTCTCATTGAGTTGCTTAGCACTTCGCTTTTGCTGAGTCTGGCTTTGAACTTGTGAACCTCCTGCATCAGCCTCCAGAGCCGCTGGGATTACAGACAGGCGCCACCGCACCCAGCTTACATTAGCATTTTGATTCATCTGTAAAATGCATACATTTATTACACACAGTTTATAATTGTTTGGAGTGATATTTAGCTTATAAAAGAATAAAAGATGTGACTACTAATGCTTTTAGTGCACTTCCATGATTAACTCAATCTTAAGGAAAGTTCAGCATTGCCTCCCTTGGGATTTTCCTCCTTTATAAAAATCATAAATGCTGGGGTTTTGGCTCAGTGGCAGAGCACTTGCCTAGCACATGTGAGGCACTGAGTTTGATTCTCAGCACCATATAAAAAAATAGATATTGTGTCCACCTACAACTAAAAATATTTTTAAAAATCATAAATACAAACTTATAAAGCAAATAGATGCTAAAGAGCTTCCATTATGAATGTACTTGGATTATTTACATGATGTTATGGTGTGTTCATGATTATTACAGCTTCATGTGTATTTGTTACATGAACTTAAAACATATCTGAGCTTCATGTCTTCACATTCCTTCATAGTTCCATAAACACTTAGGCCCTAAAATGATGCTAAAAACTTTTAAAGACATTTTCTGTAACATATGAATGAAATGTAAAAAATGAGAGCAATGTGTCTTGATATTGTAAAATAAGCTTGAAATGTGGTCATTGAAATGAATCTATTATTACAGGTTTGCATTTCACACTGAGTGATAGTGCCCATTTTATTGCTCATTTGCAAGGTCTAGCACAAAGGAGGACAAGCTGCAGTAACCCAGTAAATTGCAGGCATTCTGGCTCTCATAAGAAAGAGGAAAAGTGTCCCTCACATGTGTTCTAATATGTATTTTTTCAAAATCTAAAATGTCAATTACCATGACAACAAAGTTTTTTTTTTTTTTTTTTTTTCTTTCAAAGGACTTGCCTTCTTAGTTTAAACCATTTGGTTAAAAATGTTAAAAATGAAAGAGAGAAAGAGCTAGACAGAGAGAAGAAAGGTACAATCATTGATTTTTTTCTTGCAATGTTCTGCAAGAAAGTGGCACCACTGAGTGATATGTGCACCCCAGGGTTAACAGCTGGAGGGCAAAAACCACTTTTTATCCATGATTGACAAATAATACATAATGAGAAGAGAGAGGCAATTCAAGTTTTAAATTTCACTCTCTCTTTAGATTTTCAGGGCAGCTGGGCACTGCTGCTCTCACTTGTTAACCTTTGAGGTGCTGCCAGGAAGGGGACCGGAGTGACAATTGTTTCTCTCCTCCTACAATCCCCCAAAGTGCTAGTAAATATGTGCAGCTTGCTCTTTCAAAGAGCATCCAGCTGCAAACAATTCCACCATTTCTCCTTGGGATGAAATCCTGGGGGTCTGGAAATGCATCACGTGGTTATAATGACCGCAGTGGAGGAAGACGGAGACCTACAATCCCTAAATGTGGCACCTGTAAGATAAGAGCCAGTTGGTAGCTGATGTGTAAGCAATTGGAGGAAGAGGAATAGAGCCCAGTTTAAAAAAAAAAAAAAAAAAATGAGAGCTCCGTCACAAGCCAACCTTAGGGAGCAGTGTTATATAACAGGTATTCAAAATAATATTTACATTTGATAAAATTAAGACATGTTTAATGTAAATAATTTGGAAAACACAGAAGAAAAAGAAAAAAATTGTCGATGACCTATAAAACTAGGGAGCTCTTGTTAACATTTTTGGTCTCTTTTGGATCTCTATGTTTATGCATCTTTGTCTCTATGCTTGTATCTATGCCAATATCCTTAATCTTCACCTCTCTATAGCTATTTTTATATACAATTCATATCCTTATATATTTACATCCATCAATCTAAGTGGTGTATCCTTTTCTCTGTTTTCCATCACAACCAATGACAATTCTGTTTTTCTAATTGCTCAGGTCAAAAATCTTGGATTCATTTTATTTTATTTTCTCTCTCACGCTTTACTCTAATGCTTCAGTGACATTAATTGGCTCCATCTTAAGTATTTATGCAGCCAGTTCGCATTTGTTCCTTCCTACTGACCTGGCTAGAAGATACTATCAGGCATCTTTGCAGGGATTATTGTCACAGATTCTGAACTGCTTCTGCCTTGATCTCTTTCACCCTCAATGAAAAGACTAGACTGAGTCTTACAAAATACAGATTAGATTGTTCTGCACCAAGGCGTCTAATGGCACCTCATCTTATTCAGAGTAAAATTCAGAATTTATAAAATGGCTAAAAATAAATGGGGATACTGTTGGTATATTGAATGAAACAAATTTTCACTGTGCAAAAATGTCCCTCAGAAAGTTTGATATTCACTTTCCCCAAGTACTAGTAAAGCCCATTGTCATTGATCAACCAAAACATACTCCCATACATTTCCAAATGCACCTCAAGGGGAAAATAGACTCCTCAGTGGGGAACCACGGCTCCCCTACCCACACTTCTTTGTTGTTTTTGTTCTGATTAGTTATACGTGACTGTAGAACGCATTTTGACACATCATACGTAAATGGAGATTACCTTCTCATTCTTCTGCTTGTACATGAGGTAGAATCACACGGGTCATGTACTCATACATGCACTTAGGCTGACAGCGCTCCATTCATTCCACTCTCCTTCCTACTCCCACCCTCCCCTCACTTCCCTCCCCTCTACCTGATCCAAAGTACCTATATTTTTCCCCAGCCCCCCTCCCCCCAATTGTGAATTAGCATCCACATATCAGAGAACACATTTGGCCTTTGGCGTTTGGGGGCTTGGCTTATTTTGCTTAGCAAGATATTCTCTAGTTCCATCCATTTACCGGCAAATGCCATAATTTCATTCTTCTTTAAGGCTGAGTCCATTGTGTATATATACCACATTTTCTTTATTCATTCATCTTTTGAAGGGCATCTAGATTGGTTCCAGAGTTTAGCTATTTGTGAGTTGAGCTGCTATAAACATTGATGTGGCCGTGTCACTGTAGTATGCTGATTTTAAGTTCTTTGTGTGTGTGCTGAGTAGGATAGCGGGGTCAAATGGTGTTCCATTCCAAGTTTCCTGAGTTATCTCCATACTGCTTTCCAGAGTGGTTACACCAAGTTTCAGTCCTAACCACAAAGTATGAGTATACCTTTTCTCCCATATCCTTGCGAACATTTATTGTTGCTTGTATTTTTGATAATTGCCATTCTGATTGGAGTGAGATAAAATCTCAGTGCCATTTTAATTTGCATTTTTCTAATTGCTAGAGATGTTGAACATTTTTTCATATAATTGTTGACCATTCATATTTCTTCTGTGAAGTGTCTGTTCAGTTATTTAGCCCATTTATTGATTGGGTTATTTGGTTTTTCTGGTGTTAAGTTTTTTGAGTTCTTCATATATCCTGAAGATCAGTGCTCTATCTGAGGCACACTTCTGTCTTAACTCACCTCTGTCTACTTCTCCCTACTTACTTTGTGCATGCTTGCTGCTTGTTGGGTAGGCTACCCAATGTTGCCACCAAGTGCTGTGTCCTTTCTGTTGTCTCTGCCTGGGACTTTCTTTCCCTAAGTCATTTTAGTTTCTTTAATTCTTTACATAAATGTCATCTTAGTGAAGTAACCTTCTCATAATCTACTTGTTCTGCTTTATTTTTTCCCTTTAGCACTTGTCACTGTTAAACATATTTTATATACCAGCAGAATTTACTAAATTTGTGATTCGTCATCTCTTTTATGTCTGAAAATGTTCCAAAAATCCAATGCAGGCTATGTATTTATGTGGATGTATATACATGTATACACATGGACATACTTTTTTTTTTATAGCCTAGGCACATCCTATGAAACTCATCCATGTACATGTGTCAGTTTCATTTGGTAAGGAGTTCAGCCATTTTTTTCCACAGTATTTTTTCAATATATATTTTAGATGTTGACAGGCCTTTATTTTATTCATTTATTTATATGTGGTGCTGAGAATCCAACCCAGTGCCTCACATATGCTAGGCAAGTGCTGTACCACTGAGCCACAACCCCAGCCCTCCACAATGTTCTTGAACACAAAGCAATAAAATGGGTAACAGAGTTGGGTGCATCAGTGACAGGTAAAGAGATTCTCAAAAAAATATTGAAGGACCAGCTTTAATCTGGAAACATTGAGGAAGGGCACTGTACTATGAAGCTAGATCCTTTTCTATTCTGCTTGCTTACTAATAACCTGGAAGAAAGAATTATTGACATATTCATTAAATTTACAAGAGAGGAATCAAGAAGGGATAGTTCTAGAATCAACTCCAGAAAAAGACCTTGACAGGTTGAAATAATGGACTGATATAAATACAATGAGATTTGATGGGGATAAATATGAAGTAAAAAAATACCACTTGTGTAAGTACATGTGTTAGAGAAGTTGAACTTAAACAGAACTGGGTGTTCCAGTTGACTGCTATCACAACTTGAGTCAACAGAGATTTGTAGATGAAAGGTCCGATTAAATTTCAGGTTTACATGAATGAAGTAATAGTAACTAAGAGATACAGTGTAGTTTTTCTATACTCTTTTGGACCAGACAATACCTAGGATGCTACATATTCTGAGTCTGGCTTATTTTGCTTAAAATGATAGTCTCCCACTATATCCATTTAACTGCTAATAACATGATTTTGGTTCTTTTTTATGGCTGTATAAAACTCCAATGTATATAAGTAACATGTTTTCTTTATCCTTTCATCTGTTGACAGGCACTCAGGCTGATTCCTAGGTGGCCATTATGAATTATGCCATAGTAAACATAGTATGCAGGTGTCTCTCTAGTAGGTTGACTTGAATTTCTTTGGGTGCATGCTGACAAGTAGTATAGATGTATTATATGGCAGTTCTATTTTAGTTTTTTGATAAACCTCCATGCTTAGTTCCATAGTGGCTGTACTAGTTTACATTCCCAACAATAGTGTGCAAGTATTTCCACATCCTCATCAACATTTGCATTTTTTTTTTTTTTGTAGTTTTGATAATTGACATTCTGACAAGGGTGAGAGAGAATCTTAGTGTAGTTTGGATTTTTATTTCCCTGGTGACTAAAAATGTTGAACCTTTTTTTATGTAATTATTAACTATTTGTACTTCTTTGACAAATGTCTGTTCATTTGCCCATTTGTTGATTGGGTTATTTGTCCTTCTCTATGTTAAGGGTTTGAAGTTCTTCATATATATATATATATTCTGGATACTTTTTGTTTTCTCCCAGAGATTACACACATATTTATGATGAAGTATGCATGAGCTGCTTCAGTCTTGGAGTTCTTTTCATTTCAATTTAGGAGGAGAACTTCCAGTGTACAGGAGGCATTTCAAACCCACATGACAACGCCGGGCTGCAAAATACATGGAGTGCAGAGGAGTGACTCTGAAAGGCCACCTGGGGTCTGCAGGATTTCCAGGTCACCAGAAAGCTTCTTGCTTTCTCCCTAGGGTCCTAGGGTATTCTGACCCAGGATTTGAAAAGTATTAACCTTTTAGCTATTAAGAACACTTCTATACTTTTGAGCTTATCTAAACATCTGAAAGATGTTGGGTGGTCCCTGATGATCCATTTCAAGTGCTTTGGAGTTAAAAATGCAGCTCAGGATGAAAAAGAAAGGAGATTTTCAACAGTTTTTATACTGAGAATTATTTTTTTAAAAAACTCATCAATGCCAGGCCTGGTGGCACATGCCTGTCATCCCAGCAGCACAGGAGTCTGAGACTAGAGGATCAGGAGTTCAAAGTCAGCCTCAGCCAAAGTAAGGAGCTAAGCAACTCAGTGAGATCCTGTCTCTAAATAAAATACAAAACTAGGGCTGGGGATGTTTCTCAGTGGTCGAGTGCCCCTGAGTTCAATCCCCAGTTCAAAAACAAACAAACAAACAAACAAACAAACAAGCAAACAAACAAAAAAAAAACCTAAAAGATCCAAAAACAAACAAACTAAAAACCCCACCTCCTCAATGCCTTCATTAATCTCCATAATTCAGACCTACAGGATATGTCCAATCTTCCTCCCCTACTACCTTGCCCAAACATCAGACTCTGTTTGGACCATTTCCTTAACCACCCCAATATACCATGTACTTCAGTAACACCAACTTCACTCCTGATGCTCCATCTTCCTTAGATACTTTTCCTCATTCTTGATTAAGAAGGACTGTAGGATTTATAAGTCTGCAAAGTGTTCATCAAGGTGGTCTTACTCCATGAAGGTGAAATTCCTTCATAACTGAGCAACAGATGAAAAAACAGATAGTATTTGATTCTATGTACTCAATTCCTAATCCTGCTTTCTATTCATTTTCTTTACTTTGGGAAAGTTAATCTCTCTAACACCTAATTTCCCTGTCTACAAAATATTGATGCAGTGACGGGAATTGACAAGGTTTTTGTGAGATTGATGTATTATAAACTATTCCTGGTACATGATGAGTATTTAGTAGATGTTGGTGTGATGGGAAGGTACCTGTGGTTTCCCTGAAGCACACAATTTTCCTCATCTGGGCTTTTCTACATCAATAAGTTAGAATGTATAATTTAGTGATCAAGTCGATGCTATCTTTTATTGTTTGCTAATTGTTTCTTATATCTTTCGATTGATTTCAAATAGATATTAGACTCTTTACTGGCAAAAATGAAGCATTATAACTCTTACTGGGCATATAGTGCCTGTTTATAAATACTTAATCAATTAACATAAATAATGAATTGTCAATGTCAAATTGGGTTTAGAGAATTCTTAATTGATTCTTTGAAAGAGATGTTTTTATTAGCACCTTTAGAATAATTATAAGAGAGTGAATTTTTAAAAAAACTCTAAAAAAATTCTGCTTTGCTACAGTCATCAATGTCCAAAGTACCACTTCTAGAAGATCTAACTTTCTCCATTAGTTTCCTTAGGGCTTTGAAAATCCCTTATTTTTCACTTTCTAAAAGTATAGTAAACATTACAACTAGCATATGAATCTTCTGGTAAGTAAAATCTTATTTCCAGGGAAGTTTGTTTTTGTCACTAGGTTCTGGCCAGATCAAGGTCGATGGCACCGCAGGAGTCTTGATGCTGCAGCATGCCTGCGCCCCTAATCGCGACAAGGATCGCTTCTCATAAGAAGCCTCAGTTTTCCTTTCTAATGCTGGTTTGCATGAAATCTCCTGGCTTACGTTTTTTAAGAGGTGAAACGCACTGCTGTGTCACTTGAAACATTTGCAGGGGCTGTTTTCCTATACTTGGACTTTTCCCAGTCATTAAACCCAAGGTTTAATCTCATCCATGCCTTAGATTGTGGTTTCTTGCCAGGAATATAATTTTGTATCTCAAGCCAATTTATTTAATATTTAAAACATTTGTACTTTTCTTCCAGAGGTATATCAGGGGGGTATTTATTTACTTTTCAAGATCTTCATTACCTTAGCTAATACCCTTTAGATAAATGGGTAGATACAGAAGAAGTCGAGGGTACTAGATGGATGTCTGTAAAATACTATGTATTCTCCACCTTCTTCTTCCCAAGGAATCCTAATTTTGATTTCTTTATCACCCTGTTCTCATGTGGCCAACTACTTCAAGGGAAACTGACTTACAGTGGGCTCTAGTTCTACCACCTCACTATTTCAAGTATTGATATACAAGTGGGTCTGTGATTCCATTTTAATGACAATATTTGGGTGAGGGTTTTGCTGGGGAATTTAAAAAGTTTTTTTCATTTATGAGAGAGTTCTGAAAGCTATTGTTTTTTCATGGGTATTGGGAATTGAACCCAGGGGTGCCCTAGCACTGACCTACATCCACGATCCTTTTTATTTTTTTATTTTGAAACAGGGCCTCATTAAGTCGATGAGGGTCTAAGTTGCTGAGGCTGGGATCCTCCCACCTCAGACTCTGAAGGTGCTGGCATTTTAGGTGCGTACCACTGTGCCTGGCTAAGAGGTACTTTTTATCTTCTCTTGGCTGTGATCATTTGTAATTGTGGGGTCTGTGTCACCTGAAGCCACCCTGCTCATATCATATGTGCAGTGGGATGGAACTGAGAGAACTGTAGGTGAACCCAGCCACAGTCATAACATCTTCCCTGAAGCTCACCTTACCTCCGAATTTTTGGCTGTGCAAGTCATTTACTTTCCTTAATGTGTAAGCCATTTTGAATTTTCTCACTTGTGACTGATAGCATACTAAAAGACACAGAAACACTATGAAATTATCATACAAATATTTCAATAATTTCATCATCATCTAACATTTGTATAAAAAGTTTGGGGTGTTTGAGTGAATTTCTTGGAATAAGAATTGAGTTTTTCACCTTTACGTTTGCTACTACTGTATTTCATACCTACATTTTTGGGACAGTAACAAAATTAAGGGGGGAAAAACAGGTGTTCATTGTCAATTATGATTATTTTATCAAATATGATCTTGATATAGTTGATGGAATACATTCAAGGAAAGGGAGCCAACCCACAAATGAAAAGGAATCCTCTAATCTTTAACCCAATATCAAATTGAACCATCGGACTTTAAAAATATTTTTATAAATTCATATTGATTGTGGTTTGAAAGCTTAAATTCCCTAGAACATTGCTTTCCAACTTTTTTGAATATGTCAAATGTTTTCTCAAAGCAATAACTTTCTACTCCATCTATAATTATAATGATGCTTCAACTATTTGTTGTTCAAGAAAATCCATAATGGGATTCAGTAATGTTCAAAGACAAAATTAATTATCCATTAATTGGGAAGGGGTAAGAAGAAGAAAAATTTTCCAGGGTTCATGCTTATTTGGGGAAACTTGATTATCTAGTATTGGAATAAGTCTTTAGAACGAACCTAAGAAGAATAGCTAAAGGGTCATGCCACTGTGAAACTTTTAAAATACCACTTCTAAAAAGGGAAACATTCCATTTCAATTTTCTCATTTGTAAGATGTAGAGCAGATTTCAAAAGATGCTTCCCATATCCCCTCAAAAAGGAAAATAAATCTTATTAATGCATAATATGCATTAGACAATTTTATTCTTTTTCTACACTTGAATGAACAAAGGATCTTTTGTGTGTGTGTGTGTGTGTGTGTGTGTGTGTGTGTGTGTGTGTGACCATAGAATTGTTTGGAATGGAAGGATTATGGAGGTTAGATGTGAAATAACTGAACAAGTTCTAAATGGAATCATATTTCCAAAGTCAATTAGGAAAATCCATTAATAAAGATAATCCATCAGTAATGAGTTCCAGATCTATTGGATTCTTTACCACATTGATAGTCTAAAGGCAATTGTTTGTTTTTGAATACTGATGGTTCACCTATAGGATTTTCTAGGATCGAGTGCAATTAAACTCAGTCCCAAATACCAGTCATTTGAGGATATAGCTTACTGGATTTTCAGTAATTTTTAGAAAGAGAGCATGAAATAATAGACAAAGGTCTGATCTAAGATACAGAAATTCTAGGTCCACAACTTACTGGCTCTGTGAAAGTAAGTATAGCATAACTATGTTTGTGGATTTCAATTATCATCATCTGCACAATGGGAATAGCAATACATACTCAGTTGACTTTAAAATTACTATATAGGTAAAATAGAATGGGCTGAAAGACACTTGGTAAACTATTAACACCAACTTGAAAATTTTAAATCGCCTCCCAAAAAGTTTCTGCACGTATTTTCTATTATTTTCATTATACAACAGATTGTTTGAAATTTTCAAAAGCAACCCCATTTGTTCTCTGAAGATGACATTCTGGATGGAATGTGTATTCATACATCAATGAGATGTATGAATCAAATGGCTATTTCCTCTCAGTTTTTATTTACAAACCCATATACCATAAATTTCTTAGAAAACCATTTTTTAAAGCAACCTGTAAGTCCTTGATACTGTTTGGCTGTTGTTACTTAATCCTTAGCAAAATCCTTTGAATGTAAGTTATAATTGTGGTAACTTTATAAAAACATATTAATTCTAATATTCAGAGATGTTCTGCATACTTAAAAAAAAAGACCCACCAGTACTTTGAGCATTAAAATTTTTCTGTTCCTTCTTCTAAAAAGCAAATTAGCAAACCTTTTCCCTTTTATCATCGTGGCAGACTAACCATGTGAACTGAAATATGGATAAGGAAGCATATCTGGTTCTCATTTCTGAACTCAACAGCAGATGCTGTTTTCAAGGTCCAACCCACCCCATGCCTTTTAACTTTCATGAAGCTATCTCAGCCCAAAGAGTAAAAATCAAGACAGACTAACATCTAAATTTTGAAATTTTATATTTTGCTATTAAGCTATGCTTAGGGGAAACATGTACAGAGAATGAATGATCCATAACGATCAGAGAGACTCTTTCAATATAAATGTATTATATGCAAGACTCAGAGATTGTTAACTCCTTTTAATCTGGAATACAGACTGACAAGTTTGTCCCAAATAGAAATACTGTGCTCCTTATGAAGCGCCTCACATGCTGCAGTGATCAAGGGAGCACCTCGGGTGGAGGTCAGCGTCACAGCAGCTTTATGGGGCCATCATTCTTGCAGCCTTTATTTGCTCTTAAAGTTTATGCTAGGGACAAAAGTGAATCACCTCTGAGTGCTGAGCATGGGGAAGCTACAGCCATTCCTAAAGTTACAAGGTATCTACCCTGAAAAAATGTTTCCAAATTGTTGCCCCAAGGTCTTTTTTCAGGCTCTTTAGAGTTGAAAGGAAATAAAATTTCTGAAAACTCCAAGTAGGCCATGAGCCCAGTTGCCAAATGCTAAAATGTCAAAGGTTTCATTGAGAAAGTAATGGGATAAATCCGTGACTTACCACTCTTTCTTCATATAAGCTGTCTGGATATGTATATTCATCTTTTTATTCATAAAACATCCAGTGATTTCTCTTATTTAAATATAAAATGTAGAGGAGAACTGTGGCTAGGGTTACATATAAACTCAAAAAGCATCTACTAAATAATTAATTCAACAACATGTATTGAGGGCCTAACATACACCAGGCACTCTATAGCAGAGATCTAAGATGAATATATAAAATTCAGAATGTATAAATAAAATAAAGCATGATAAAACTGCAATACTCTATCATAAAAACTCTGAGAACTAAAGAGACTTACACTTACCCTTCATTTACCCAGCAGCATTTATTCATCATCTATTATTATCTCTGGACTTCAGAGATATACTGTGGTGAAATGTGAGCATGATAGACACAGACCTGTCCTCTTAAGTGTACACTTGCTGACGTCCACTGGGAGGACTTACCTAGATGTTCACCTGTGCTTCAGAAAAAAACTCAGCTAAGATTGAGCTCATTATCTAAATCCCGAAGTTGGCTTTTCATTCTAGCATCCTCACTTCTGTTAGTGGTACCTCCATTGCTTCAATTCCTGAGGCCTCAAATGTCGCATTGTCCACTCTTTTTTGCTTCTCTCTTATAATTATTGTTTTCATTTTGTTTTCCAAAGTCCTTGTGGTCTTCTCTTTTCCATTTTTGTGCTCCCTCCTTTAGTACAATTTCTCCTTACCTTTCACCTGGCTTGTTTAAAAGTCTGCCACCTGATTTCACTGTCTTCTATTTCTTTTTTCTCTCATTTTAACTGAATTAAACTTTTGATTATTCTTTCTAAAGAATAATACAAATCGTACCTACACCTTGTTCATCAGCCCTTAGTGGCTCCCTAGTCCTTATAGCAAAAATATTCCCAGCCTGTCATTTACACTTTCTGTAATAGCCCCTGATCACACTAACCAAAGAATAATAAATTTTATTTATGACTGAGTTACAATGCTGCACTACCTTCTGCAGAGGGCATTTCTTAAACTTCTGGTCCTGATTTTCTAACTTTGCATTGGATTTTATTTCCTAAGGAAAACTGTTTTTATTTTAGGTATTGAGATTTTCCTGAAGATTACAACTCCTTAACAGTGGCACAAGTCACCTTCTGCCTCTCTGATTATGTCCATTTTTGTCTTTCATTCTTGAAAGTGAGAGTAGAAAAAATGGAACTGAAGAGGCAGATTTCTCCAGGTGGGTGAAAAAAAAAGGCAAGAAATAGCATAGGAAAGTTGAACTCCTCTTGAGTGAATACATGGATGGTGAAGACTGACAATAGTCATACGTTAATAATTTTGGTCTCAATCACACCCATTTGCCAGCTGTAGTCAACACTTGGCATCCTCCAACTTCTTGCTTTCTGGTTTCCACTTGTCAACGCCTGCTGCATAAAAAGCTCATTGAAGGAGCTCAACCACTGTTCCATCATGAGAACATCAATACTTGTGCCAAGTGCTGGCTCCTTAGGCTGAATCTTGTACCTCACTCTCCAATGAATGGGACCATAGGCACTCCCACAAACATACTCTAACTTCTTGTTTCTGTGTCTTCTTTCTTTCTAAAATGACATTTTCCCATTTCTTTCTGTTGCAGCCCTGTCATTCAAGTTCCATATCTCGTGCCCACCACTCTCTGATGATTTTCACAATTTCTTTAATAACAGGATGATCATAGTCTATGCCAAAGAACCATTCTTGATTACCTTGAATAACATGCATAATTCAAGACTCATTTTCCCATATGAATCCAAAGGGGTGGCAAGCACTTCCATTTGTCAGCTAAAATGGAACTGCCACATAGTAACAGCATAAGAAGAATTTATAATTTATTTCATCTTCATACACGGAAAATAACATTTTCTGACAAATTTTAAACATTTTAAGAGATGAGAATTATTTGAAATCTATTCCAGGTACATAAAAGGACACCTCTATTTGTCCATAACTAGCTCAGGCATGATTCAACTGGAGAATATTCAGAATCATAGGAATAGAAGGTAAATCTATAGGATATAAAAATATTCACTGAGAAAGTTTAGCATAACCCTTTTTAACTAGGGCAAATAGCAATAAGTACCTTTTTTTGCAGATATTTTTCCATAGATGAAACTACTATCCTTGAGAACCTCACTATTCTCTGTCTGGAAAAACCTTATGAAACCCATACTCATTTTGCCCTTTAAATATGAACAAAACATGACTCAAACCTCCTAAATTTAAATCTTTCTCGTCTTCTTTTCACTTCTTGCACCTCTCTGCTAAAGCTGTTCTTACTGTCACCTGTTTTAATAAGTAACCAAATATATAAATGAATAAATTGATCCCAGTGATCTAGACAAACTGAAACAGGTTAGGGTCCTATAACTTTGTTGATAATGTTAGGAGAATAATATCTCACTCTGGAGTGGCAGCTTTTTGTCATCTCTGTTTTTTCCCCTCCTACCCTCACTTTCTTTCCTTTCCATTCTTTCATACCTTTCTGACAAAACCAGGAAATTCTTCTACTTTGTTTTATAGAACAGTATGAAAAAAATCTTATGCATTCCTTTAATCCCAAATGTTCATGATTTTTTTCCTGTGAAATTTCATTTTCCTCTCTGAAATGAATTCTGATAAACACATTTTTAAAAAAAATGCTAAAGCAGATTAGCAATCAGAATTTAAATCACATTAATAGAATTAGTGCACATTATGTATGGTGATATGAAAATACAATCATTCTTATTTTCGAAGCTGTTAACAGGAGATCATATTTGTTAGGCTTAATTTTGTGGTGCCTAATACAGGTTCATAAAATGAAAACTTGGTGTTTATTTTGCAATAATATATAATCCTACTGAGGGAGATTAGTGATAATACAGGTATCTGTCACTCAGAGCAGTTACTGCTGTGAATATGATCTTTTAAAAAAAATTACATTCGTTTTTTATGTGCTGATAGGGATTGAACCCAGATGCTCATGCATGCTAGGAAAATGCTTTACCACTGAGCTATCTCCCCAGCCTCCAGTATATGGTTTAAAACTTGAGGGCAATACATGATAAACGTTTTCAGAAGAGTGAGCCAAGGTCAGGGTAAATATAGATTTTTTCCCCTGGGTTATTATCAGAGTAATAATCAGTAGATTTCTTAATGAAGCCATAGTGAAACTTTCATATGGGTGTGTTATTTCACAGAAAGGAAAGGCTAATAATGGTAGGTGTTTGATGCATCTGAAAATGTCAAAGTCTATCATCTATCCTGCCAACCCTTAGGGGGAGAAATGGCTGTAAAATGACATTCGATGGTTTTAAGTTGAGGTTTTCTAACTAAATTTTGGAATTTGAAAAAAAATTCTTCCTGAGTCTTTTTTTATGTCTTATGTTTTAAAAAATCAAGAAAAAGGAAAATTATATAGAAAGACCAAAAAGGAGTCCAGGTATAGCTTAAGAAGTTTAAAAATTTCTGTCTGTTGAATGTCTACCTTTAAGAATTCATAAAAAAGAACAGACAAGTTTATTAGAGTGATAGCATAATAAGAGGATAACATATTAACCATTAAGATATGAAGTAAATAAAATGAGGGCTATTTTTTAGTTGGATAAGAAATCCCATCAGATGTAAACAAAAAGAAGCCAGCTGATTGCATTTGGAGTGCTTATTTTTGCAATACTTACTGATCCAAATGCAATATACTAACTGTGGCTACCCATTTGTAGTTTCCCAACAACCAACCCTTCCATGGAGGTTTTCCAGTCTAGGTCTTTTGAGAGTCTCCAGAAATAGGTTGGTGCCATTTGCCAAGAAATGTTTCTTAGTTACATGTTTGTTTTCCTTTTTAAAAAATGTCACTAAAGTTGCTTGGGTTGTAGCTCTGACTTCATGGGCTGACAACTTTACCTCTGTTTTATTCCTAGTATTTGCACTCCCTTTAAAAACAGAGAGCAAGTTTCAGAGATTCACAGACATAGAGAGCGTGAAGACACACATGGAAGGCAACACGACCGCAATCGGTGGGTCGGGAAGACTGCCCTCCCTCCACATTCTAGGAATTTCCTCACACAGTGTGACACACTGTTTTCTTAGCTTTGTCTTCTGCTTACATTCCCCATGGTATTTATGATTTATGATTTTTCCCCATGGTATTTATGAGCACATTTACTGATTTCTGAGACCTTCTGTTCCTATACATAAGATGAACCAACTGACAAATTCTCTCTGAAGATTTCTTATTTTTTATAAGAATTATATGAGAAGGACAAAGAAGTATTTTGACCCAACAAAACTAGATTTACTAGCAGGAAATCAAGCACTGTTTTTATTTATTTTTTTCTTCTGAAAGTCAAATTGTGAAAATAACAGTTTAATTATTTACAAAATTGTCAAATGAAAGCCGTGTAATATATTACATGTACCCATTTATACTCACAGAGGAATATATGTTTAAATGCAGATGTATTTGGTTTTTATGGTACACTCTGTCATTGTTTACCTTTGGAAGAAATGGAATTCACCTGGTGTGATCATATCAGTATACTGTGCTGCATTTGTAAGGCAATTATTCATCTGTGGGAGAACACCTGAGTAAGTTTGCAAGACTATAGGGCACTTAGATTCATGTGTTTCAGAAATGCACTCATTATTGGTTAGAATTGCTTTTGGTTGCAAGTAACAGAAAACATAATAAGCAATAGCTAAAACCAGTAAGTAACTCACTTTTCTAATCTAAGAAATAGTTTGGAAGAAGACTGTGACCAATTGTCATCAAGACAAACTCGTTTTCCCACTCTTCATCATTCCTGAGAGGCTTTCCTAATCAAGGCTACAAATTTCTGAGGATTAAGTAGCATTGCACTTGAATAAGCAAAAAAGAGGAAAAGGAAGATTTCACCTTTTTATGTGGAGGGGCAAAGTTCTCACCAGGGAATTCAACTCATTGGACAGAAGTAACCACAAGACCACAAGGCTGCCCTCAGTAATGGAAGGTGCTTTTTAGATCTGAAGGCAAAGAGAGTGGAGTAAGCAGAGTTATAACAGGTACAGAGTGAGTTAATATACAGAATATGCTAAGTGAGCAACATGGAAAACTTAGATGTAGAGTCATCTGTAGACAGATGCACCCATAGTTCCCCTGATACTTGTGGCTAAAATCTCAAGCTGTACTCTGCTATGTAAACTTCTCATTTGAGAAATACTGGTCTTGTAACCACTTTGCCACTGTTCCTTGAATTTTTTTTTCCTTTTGCAAAATAAATTCATGGAAACATAGAACAGAACTGTTTTTTTTTAATTGAAAGATATTTAATTATCCCTTTTTATTTAATGGTGAGAAAGGTAAAAGATTGCTTGGAGCAGATGACACTCTGTGGTAGATACTTGATATTTCTTCTCCAATTTGTTCTGTTCTTTTTCTTCCTTCCCAAATCTAGGACACTGGCTCCACACCCCATTTCTGCACCAAAAAACACCTTACCAAATCTAGTTACTGTCTAAAGGTAAAATCTTCCATCTTCCCATGTGACAATTTGGACATGTAAAAGGATCCCCATCATTCAAGCATTGTCTGACCACAGGTTTGCATTTATTTCTTAACAGAGATCCGATGTAAATAGCAATTTTAACTTTCTGGCAAATATTTCTTCACAATTATCCTTCTTAATGGTTTCACCTATTAGCTTCAAAACTGAGAATTTCCTTCAAGGCAAGATGAGGGAAATGTTTTGGAGTTGCTGTGCTTTATGGTACATATGAAGTAATACTGTAAAAGGCTAGTGTAAAAATATTCTGAAATAATTACTAAATACCATGTCAGTAACTTGTTAGAAGAAAAGCATAGACACCTGTTGTTCCATGCAAGTATTTATTTATAAGACATAGGATGGAACAGGGAACCTGGGGTCAAACCGATCATTGTTGCAACCCTGGCTTTGCCACCTTAGGCATGTTACTGAACCAAACTGTTTTGAAATTTTCTCTATTTTAAAGAGTTGCTCTGGGGATTAAAGATAATATACATAAAGTGTTTCACCAAATATTTCTGGCACATTAATAGATATAATTATTTTTATAGGTTTAAAACTCACAATTCCTAAACTGCACTTGGGAGCAAATGATTAATATTGTGTTAGAAGAAAAGAACATCAAGAACTGACTATAAAGAGTTCTGCTATAATTTTCCAGCCTGCATTTCTTTATGGTTACTTTGTTGCTGGTCATCTTGTGGATCTTCAATTTCCTTTCTTAATAGTGTCGTAATCTGGAAAATATAAAGCAGTTTTTACAACTAGAGTGCTTTCCTTCTTAGGATACTAGAAAAGTTACATCATCCACATTTGCTAACATTTTGAAGATTCTGAAAAGAAAGATGCTAAACATTAATTATGCATAGTTACAAAATAGAATTCTCCTTGATGGAAAAGCTTTAAAAAATGAATTAGAGGGGGGAGGAAATTAACAGCAGAAAGGAAACTTTATATTTTGGCAGGCTCTGAAACATGGAAACATTATTCTTTCCATGAATTGAATCTCTTGACAGCTTCTCAATTATAGCTTGTAACTGGGGGCTTCAAAGCAATTCTGCAGTTCAGTTCACCTTAGTCAATAATGTTTTTTGAATTCCCTTGGAGGAAAGAATTCCGAGAGAGGGGCCCATTTCATTTTCCTCAGCACGATGCCTAATCTGAGAGTCTGTCACTCGGTTAGGCAGACCTGTTCTCATTCTGAATCCTCTTCCAGAGATTCGAGGCTTGGACTGACTCTCTCCCATCTACCACCTGACTTTCTGATTCTTCCTTCCTGTACAGGATGAAAACTCTTTATTCTGGAAGATTTCCCAGATTAATGCCAGACCCTTAATCTCATATTGCCTCCTACCCAGTGCTTCTAAATTTAGTTTATAAATATGTGTATTGTTTGGGGTGAACTGAACCAAACTTTATTCTCTCCATGTTTAAAGATTTCACTTAATTATAGGATCACAGGGTATCCATGCTCAAAGGAGTTTTTGAGGTTCCACGCAATCACCTTATTTTTCAGATTATAATAAATCAAAACTAAGACCCAGAAAAGCAGAATTACTTGTCATAGTATTGTGAAAGGTAGTAGACTTTGGAGTCAGAAAAATAAAGCCTGGAGTTGGTTTGTGGTTCAGCAAATTGCTTGCTGTTTGAACATGAGCAGGTTATTGTACTTCTCTGTGCCTTATTTCATATTAATCTGCAAAATGGGGCTCAATAAATATCGTAGCATTATTGACATTTTTCAAAAACAATGTAAATACTTGCAAATTTAAGGTGCTCTATAAATGTTTACTGTTTGTCACTGTTCTAAGGTCACAGTTGACAAAAGTCAGACCAGAAACAGAGCCCAGAACCTCTTGAGTCCAAATTCAGAATTTATTCTTTCCATCTGGCTGATTTGATGCTCATTTAAACTGTACTACAATTCCTCAGAGCATCCAAAAGAGCACCAACCCCCTGAGAACATTCAATAAATATCTCTTGGGAATGGTTATTTCTCAGACAAATTAGAATTCTTTTGAGACAGGCAGGTAGGAGGTATTGTTATTATTTCTTGCCTTGGGGAAAGATTCCATCAGTAAAGTAGCAATAAAAACGTTACCTCTATTAAGTGGAAATGATTAACACTCCTTTAGTTAGGCAACATTTTCCCACCCATGGCTGAATCCCAGCCTCACATGAACCAAGCCACACAGATGGGAAACTAGAAACCTAAAAAAAATAGCAACAAATTGGTTTGGTGAGTGGATGTGGTTGAAACCTTTCATCTGGTTTGTCTCAACTGGTGGTGGAAGTTATATGGGTTTTGAATAAAGCTCAAAATCCAAGCAAAATGTTATGAATATGAAGCCACAGGTATCAAAGCTCAGAGAATCTGATGAAAAATGAACCAATGTAAACCAAAACGTGAGGACATTACACATCCCCTTTTCTGAAAGCTAAATTCTGGCAGGAAAATACACTTGTAAGAAAGGAATATGCAGTCTTTCTAATTAATTATCACTTCCATGTTTATTTTTCAATGAGTCAGTGGGCTGGAATGATTAAAGCATATGTGGCTCAGAAACTCAGGCAGGAAGGAGCGAGCCGGGACTAAACACTGATGCTAAATGTGCCCATGTTGGCTGTCCCCGTGAAATTCAGCCTTGCCATGAATAAAAAAGTTTTCTGAAGCATAAGTACTTACACAGCCTGCCAAATTGGCCCTCCACATATTTGTGGTGATTGCTCAAAATTGGTAGTTCCAGATGGAAAGTGGAGGAAAATAAATCAGTATAGAAAACGACACACATTGTGTACTTCCTTGGTAGAAGATCTTAACCATAAAGTCATTTATATTCCACCATGTCTTGCTTTAGTCCCCAGAAATAAGATGATTTGCATCAGAAGAATGTCTGAGATTGGGCATATGACTTGTCAGACCAGTGGACAAAAGAAACTCTGCTAGTGAGTGAGATGGAACAGAACGCAGAGTGCCTGTTATAAATTACAGAATGACAAATGAAAACTTTTTCTCCTACACTGTTGCCACTCTTCCTCCATCTTCAAAGAAGTCATCCCAATGGGATCTTTGAGACCAAATAAATCAACAGATTCTTCGGATCTGGTGTTTCAACTCCCTAGGGAAACTGGAAGATGTTTTGTTGCAGATCACTTTTTAAAAAACTTCTATGTGGCTCTAAAACTGCAGTTTCTCAAAGCCTTGAAAAAATCTGAAGTTGTTTTCAAAATCAAGATAAGAAATCTCCAAACTAAAAATTTTAATTGTTGTGTTTAATTATAGTGAATGCTTATAATTCATAGTATGAAATATATCCACATATAAACAATTAAAGTAGATTTACCTTAATTGAAAATACCTAGGAACAAATCGTCACCTAGATGACTTAAAGTTTTGTGTTTAGTTTAACAGTATACATATTCACATGTATACACATATAAAGAAGTTTGGCTATTTAAGAATAACTATTAAATTATGGCATTTTTTCATAAGTGGATGGAGTTAGAGAACATCATGCTAAGTGAAATAAGTCAAACCCCAAAAACCAAAGACTGAATGTTATGTGGATGCTAATTCACAATAAGGGTGTGGGGAGGACTAGGGAAGAACAGAATTACTTTAGATTAGGTAGAGGGGAGTAAAGGGAGGGGATGGGGCATAGAAGTAGGAATGATAGTAGAGTGAAACAGACATTATTACCTCATGTACATATATGACTACATGACCAATGTGATCCTACAATATGTATAATCATAAAAATGAGAGATTACACTCCATTTATGTATGATCTATCAAAATGTATAAATATATTCTATCATCATATACAATAAATTAGAACAAATAAAAACATTTAAAAAAAAAGAATGACTAGCTAAAAATATCTTGCTGAACTAGTAATCTTGAATCATTTATATAAAGTAATACATATGATAAATTTGAACTTCAAATTTTAGGGGAGAGGTATGAGTAATTAGGAAGAAGAGCTATTGATGGAAAAGAAAAGCTCTTGAAAGGAAAAGAGCCCTGGAGAAATATGGCTTGCATAACAGTGACTCCTATATAACTGTGTCTTCCTGTCCTGACATGGGATAGGGAGAATGTGGGGTGGAAATTCTCTTTGGACATTGAAGGTACAGAGATTTTCATTTCTTGGGGCAGACAGGCAACAGACAGAGGTTAAGTCCTTTTCAAAGCAATTAAAATTCATCCATAATTAAATGTTGTTGGTGACCAAATCAATGTTTCATACCAAGCAGGGCAACTCTGAAGTGACTCAATGAGATATAAACCCTGACTGGAGTTAACATCAGAATTCTTTTGAACATGCAAAGAGGTGAAGTCCAAATTAAAAAAGATTTTTATTTAGATCATGTTGCAAATATCAAAACAGAAACTGGCAGTACTAGATGAATAATTGTCATTGTTCCCAGGGTTGTACTGCAGGTATGCTGGAAAACAGAGACCTCTGCAATGGTCCTGACTGTGTCACATTACTTAGCTAGGCAGTTTTGGACTTGAAATAGCAAATGGGTTCATGGTCTTCCATATAATTTTAAATAGCACCTAAACTGTGCTTTTTAAATATATTAACATTTCTAGACACACATTTCAAGATGGTGGCCTAAAAATATGCTTTAGTCTCCCATTCTGTATCATTCAGCAATTATCATGAAAGCAAACCATTGTAGATCCTTTAAAGGAAAGGATTTTAATACATACTAGTTATCACATGATGGAAATGCAGAGAAGAAAAGAGGCAATGAGAGAAATAAAAGATATAAGCCAGCAGGATGTCACTGTTTCTATGCTCTCCTAACAACTTGGAACATGGGGCCATCCAATTGGTTCCAGTCTTTGCCAGGGACTCTAAAAGCAGTCAGGGAGTGGGTGCTGAAGACATAGGGAAAACAGAGCTATTGCTAGAGATGCCAAAAGAAACAAGAGTGAGGGAAGAAAATACCTTGGCTTTCTGCCTCCTCCTATCTTCCACTCTCTGCCAATGTTTGTTATTAGCAAACTGACCCAGAAGTAAGTAGACAGGGGAATCTAGAAATTGAAGTTCCTGAAATATGAAGCAGAGAAGAGAAAAGAGCAAACTGATATTCAATCCTTCTTCATCAAACCTCTAAAAATACGTTCACGGCATGCATAGATATATAACTGCACTTAAAAATAAGGCATACAACTCAGAAGACAAAAACCTGTAATGAATTCTTGAATATTAGACAGCAAATGGGCTCAAATTGAACAGAGCAATTATAGATCAGAATGTGTTAGGGAGCACAAATGGTGAGCCACAGACAGAACTAGAGGGAGCCTCACATGGGGGCTAAGGGATTCCATAGGATCACTCTTTGGAATTCATTAGTAGGGGGCAACCATGCGCACTGAGCTCCATTCATCTTCCTAATATGAACCACAAAACTTAGGAAGTCTGCCTCTAATTGGGAACAATACAAATGGGCACCCTGGCTGAAGAGAAAGGGCAGTGCTCCTGAGGGCACTTTGCTTAGCCAAAGGGTCAACTCTCCTTATCATGAAACAGCCGCTGCCCCTCCCACTTCCTCCCTGTAAACAGGTGGTGTGCAAGCTCAGCCAGTAGTTCCTACTTTCTCAGGAGGAAACTACAAAAACGGATGCTTCAGATAATCTAATGAGGACTCCAAATAATAAAAATAAATGCACAATCCCAAATATGATACACTTAAGGAATGCCAACAGCATAATGGGAGGTAAAACACTCAATACCAAAAGAAACAGAAATAGTAAAGCAACCAAAATACAATTTAAAAATATATATAATTAACATTACAATTAAGGAAGGCTATTGTGTCCATGAAATTAAAATGGGTAATTATGATACAAAAAAGACAGATAGACCAAAATGTACCATTATTCAAAATGAATATCAAGGAGGAAGAATGGAAAAAATTCACTTTGGTTAGTATTTTTTTCAATAACTACTCTCCTTTTAAAAGTAAAAACTTTTCATTTAAATATGGGCTTTTTTAATTTCTTTCTTTTTTTTTAATGAGACAAACTAAAAGCATTTCTACATTTGGCCAGGAAAGTCAAATTGAGTAAAATAGAAAAATACAACTCTACTTTTTATAGGAGCAATGATATATGAAATCCATTAAAATTAGATTCTTCTACCTCAATATATAAAAAAATTGAATGCCATACTTGTGAAAAATCACTTTTCTTGTAGTATATTTTAACTCCAGTGCTGTTTCTTAGTGACCTTTCAGAGACGTGTGTGTGTGTGTGTGTGTGTGTGTTTACGTGCAAGTGTGTGTCTCAGAGTCAGATGTGTAGACGAAAGTTTCCATTCTGCCACCAATTTTATTGAAATTCCCCCAAAACATTATGGGAGCTCAGAGATGAGCAGGATGGATTTCTAGTAATAAGAAAATTCTTGAAGTAAATGCATATGACATAAACAGATTTATTTTTTATTTTTTTGGTACTGAGGATTGAATGCAGAGGCACTTTACCACTGAGCTACAGCCCCAATCCTTTTTATTTTTTATGTTAAGACAGGGTCTCACTAAGTTGTTTAGGGTTTCCCTAAGTTGCTGAGGGTGGCCTTGAACTTGCAATCCTCCTGCCTTAGCCTCTTGAATTGCTGGACTTATAGGTGTGCACCACCATGCCCAGCCACAGAGAAGTCTTGAAAGAATTTTTAATCTGAATTTCTCTTCTACTATCCAAGAGGTTACTAGAGTTTAATTCCCCCTCTTTTACTCACTTTCAACCTGGTAGGCACCATTATAATTCCAATTATGAGAGTAAAACTTATATAGTACATGTACATTCACATTTTCATATGCATTGTTCTATCATTGTTGAAATCAAAAGGTGTCTTATAATTGATGGCATGTCAGCTTAATTAGTAACTTTCTTTCTTTGCATGTGGTATTGAAGATTGAATCCAGAGCAACTCTACCTCTACCATCAAGTCCCATCCCCAGTTCTTTTTATTTTTATTCCGAGGCACAGTCTCACTAAGCTGTCCAGGCTGTCCTTGAACTTGTGATCATCCTGCCTAAGCCTTCCTAGTTGCTGGGATTACAGGCATGTATGTCACTGGGCTAAACCTTCTTTTTTCTTAGTGGTACATAAATAATGATGCATTTAACAGTCAATGCCATTTCAGACTCAATGAAATTTTGATTTTATTTACATATTTATTCTTACCAATATAGCAAACATGACTATCTTGATAACTATTTTACCTATCATTCATTTTCCATTGAATGAGTGTTTGTACTTGTGGGTGTAGCAATTCTCTTTTAACAGTAAAATATTTGCAGATGCTTATGTTACAGAATGTTATACAGTTCTATTTCCAGAGGAATTTTTAGAAACAATGTAGATATCTGAATTCTTCTGAGGTTCTAGTTTTTGAGGTAGCTGAGAGTCTGCACTTTTAGAAAGCTCCAGGGCTGATACTGATGATCAGAGAGGTTTTAAGAACCACGCAACATGCCAGGCACAGTGGCACATGCCTGTAATCCCAGCGGTTCTGGAGGCTGAGGCAGGAGAATCATGAGTTCTAAACTAGCCTCAGCAAAAGTGAAGGCACGAAGCAACTCAGTGAGACCCTGTCTCTAATTAAAATACAAAAATACAAAATAGGACTGGGGATGTGACTCAGTGGTTGAGTGCCCCTTAGTTCAGACTCTGGTACTCGCCTCCCCCCCCAAAAAAAAAAAAAATAAACAACAGATTCATAGAGCAAAACAATGTCTATCTTCTTCATAGGAAGCATATGAAAAATATCAAAGTCTACCAAATATGTTCTTTCATGCCTAAAATTTCTATTGTTTTATAAAAGCAATCACTACTATATGATCAACTAATTTTCCTATCATTAAGTCAACTTTATGATCCAGAAAGTATCTAAAAATTAGTTTGTGTCTGTCAAAGTTCAAATAGAATTTTTTATGTTAATTTCCATTGAGACTTGAAAATCAATTCAGTTAATTTAGTGCCCATTTTCTATTGACTCCATGGTTTTATGGCATATTGATTTTATCTGATATTATAGAATTCTGTTTCCTAAAATACTGATCTTTATTTATTTAATTTTGATAGGTTTCATTGCACATGAGGAAGCATGATTTAATAGAATAAGTCAGGAATCACAGGACACCTGCAATTAACTGTGAGCATTAGGCAGGTCACTTAATTTCTTTTGTCCCCAGTTTTTCAATCTGTAAAATAATTAAGTAGGATTAGATAACCCCTAGGGTTTCTTCTACCACTGACATTATATGGCCTTTGTGGTCTAAATAGAAGTAAAGGCATATATTTACAGCTTACTGGCAGGAATAAATTAATTTCAAATGTGAAGTTAAAAGGTTGGGCTACTGGTGACCTTGAACTGTGATAATTCACTGCACTACTAAATGAATCTCAGGGAAATAATTTCAAGTGAACTGAACCTGAGAAAGAAAAGAACAGGAAATTAGAGAAATCTAGAAACTAATTTGAATGACTTTTTAAAACTAAATGATCTCTTCAACAGAATTAAACATAGAAGTTACTTTTTAAAAGAGTTTGGGAGGAAGTTCTTGGTTAAGTAAAAGAAAACGAAAATTACATTTAGATGTAAAAGTGAAAGTGTTTATATCCATTAGGAAGATAGCATTTCCAAGTAACAGAAAATCCTACTCAAAGAAAAAAATTTATTGGCATATATAACTTATTTGTTCAGCAGCAAGTAGAAATGTTAACCACAAGTATTAAAGGAAAGACAGTGTAAATAAACTTGATTAATGTGGGACAACAATAGCAGAGAAAAAGAAGTGGGAGGTGGGAGTCAAAACACACAGAAATGTCCATGGATTGGCCATATAATAGTCATTCTGAAAGAACTTCAAATGAGGGCAAGAAAGAAAGGTAATTCTCAACAGCAATTATGTCAGTGAAAAATAAAAACCTCAATGCTTCAAAAACTGCACTTAAACAATTACTGTTCCTAATCTTAGAGAACTGAGAGTTCCTTGCAAAATGACTTGATAGGTCATGGCTGGAACATGATGCTTTGTTTCAGGCATGCCATACATTTCAGAAAAAAATTACTGGCTAATGGTACATGGACCAGTGAAGAAAAACTCAGAAGGAAATTGAAAAAACGAGTTGTGAGGAAAGATAAAAAGAATAATGAAACAATAACTGTTGGGGAAATCTTCCTAGCTGTAAAAGCTGTTAATCTTACCAAGAAAGTGATGGAAATCTCAGTATTAGGGCAGCTTTAGACAAAATTGAATATCTAATTTGTCTCAAACCAGGAAAACATAAAATAGGCATGTAATAAATGTGTTGGATGAATGAAGTTTTATAAATAATTGTGTCAGCTAACTTGCCAAATGTGGATTGAGTTATTGCTAGGCCCTTTTCTAGGAGTTTGGAATATATTAGTAAACAAAAGAGACCAAAGCTGCTACCTTCTGGGAGTTTATATTCATTGTCTTTCTAAGTAGATGATTTTGTACTTTCAGAGTTCTTTTGGAAACGCAGATAATCTGAGGCAATCTTAATTTCCTATAGGCTGGAAAAGCAAGTTCTTTCTTTTAGCTGCAAACCCCAGGGTATAATTAAATGAATACAATTTATATGAAGTTTTGAAAGTTAACATAAAAACAAAAATCTGACAATTGTCAACACTTAACTATCCAAAATCATTTTGAGTGTTGAAACATAATAGTATTTCATTTTAAAATCCTTGCAGATTCTTTGCACTCTTGAAATTCTTTATTGGTACCTTAAGGTGTAGTACTTTGCCATTAGTTGTGGATTGGGTGACTTATCTTTGCGCAAGAGATCATCTCTTGCATTGTTCCTTTACAATGCAGGAAGCTGCACAGTACTACACTCCTTACTATGTAATCAAGTCCAACATAATGTTAGGAGGTTAAAAATATTATTTGTATAACACTGGAGACAGAATTCCACAGTTAGAAAAGTATATTTTTGGGGAAAATATATCTTGATAATTTTACTTGGAAGTTCTAAATTCATTCCAAGGGATATGAGTAAGGATTGCTTGTTATTCCAGAAAGGTCAGAGCAAAGGAAGAAGAGAGTGGGTGCGATGCATCTAGTCAACTGACAGAATGAAATGCGACCTCTTCCCATGACCTTCTGAAACGTCAGGAAAGTTTTAGTATGCATGAAATTGTTGGCTTGAATTGAACTTTTGTGGAAATCAGCTAAGAAGCTGAATTTTGGATCTAGATCAGAAGAGACTGAAACAAGGCAATGCATAGTCTCAGAGAGAAGATCGCAGTGTGAATTTTCAGAAGTTTGTGGAAAGCACGGAAACTCCTGGTCATGAAAAAGTAGGGTTTATTCGAAGTGTGCCCAAATCTTGTGTCAGGAGGACACAGGTGGCTGCAGGGAGATGTGTAGATGGTTGATGGCTGCAGGCGAAGGCAGGAAGACATTCAGCTGATATTTGGGTTACAATAAATACAAATAAACCTAGCAATACATCTCTTCTCCACTCCTGGGCAAATCTATCCTTTAACAATCCAGTCAACTACACCTGAAGGTTTTTAGGCTAAGGATTTTGTGTTGGTGCCTGAAATGTGGTGATAACTCCTGATCCTTTCATACTTTCTTGGGGATTGATAATAGCAGCTGACATTTATTGAGAAGTTACTATACATCAAGTATGTTAACGCCTTTTAAGAAATAGCTTTATTAGTCCTTACTTCAACCTGGGAGGTAATTTTAAAGATGAGGAACTGAGACTTATAAAAGTTAATTAGTTTTGCCAAGACCACACAACTAGAAAGTGGTGAAACATATTTTTTGTTTATTTTTTTTTTTTTTTTGAGGTGAGGACCTGAACTCTGACAGTCTAACTACAAAACCTACATTCTTAGAGGCCATGTTTATTAATTGCATATCCTGTAAATGCTCCATTTGCTACTGCAGTACGTCTTCATTGTAAATCACACATTATAATGAACTGCCCTTCAATAATTATGCCCAGGTTTTTTTTTTTAAATGTTCATATAGAAAAATTGGAAAGTTCCATTTTTGATGTTTTCATTGTTTAAATTCCTAAGTAAATCATTTGTATTTTCAAATGTACTTGGATGCTGTTGTAATCTTTTAAAATAAAACATTTTTTCCAAAGTCAGTGGATTTATAATAGCTCTCTGACATTATGTATTTCCTTAACAACTGTCACATAGAACATTCTCCTATTTCTTTTTTCCCTCAATTTTACTCCATTTTTGGCTGAAAGAGTTCTTAGCTTTGAGAAGTTGCAAACCACTAATGGAAGGGATTTGGTGTCCGTGCAGTAAACCAAAGAGATTCCTAATACCTGAAGTGTTCACCCATCACTAAATCCCCAAAGTTGTGCCTTTGGAAGCACAAGTTGTCTCTTGTAAATTAAAGCCTTTTGTTGAAGAATTTCACTTCTTCTATTGAACTTTCTTCACCCTTTGAACTTTCAAAAAGAAAACATTTCAGGTTTCTATCAGAGAAAAATCAATTAACTTCCGCTGAACCCCTTTGATACTCAGCATCTCCAAAGAAAGTGGACAGATTCACTAACTTGAACAAATGAAATTAATGAAAACTATAATGAAACAAAATAAATCCACTCATCACCTTCTGAAGAGAATACCTATGATTCAAAATTAGGTAATTTGAGGATTAACTTTTGTCAGTTTCCTCTCACACCTTTTAATAGAGGGAAAAAATAAACCCAAAGCTGATGCCCTGCATATTTACAATAAGGACTAGCACATTTTATTCCTTGGACAATAAAAACTGCTTTAGTGTACAGTTTTCCCACCTTGATCTATTTGACTAAGCTCTCAGGAGACTTTTCTGTTCCACTCTTAACTTCACTTGCAGAAACGGCTTTGACATGAAAACCCATTTATCTGCATTTATCTGATCTGGACATTGAAGCATCAGCAAATATAGGGCAACCCATTGAGATCAAATGTGCTAAGTTGCTAACAATTTAAGGATTTTTAAAAATATAATGCAACTGATTTTTTTTCTAACAATTGTTGCAGTTTTTATACTAATTAATAAGAGAAAAAATCCCTTATACAAAAAAATCTTAGAAAATACATAAAAGTTTTTTTTTTTGCTTTTTTTTTTTTGCAGTGAAGGGGATTGAACCCAGGGCCTCGTGCTTGCGAGGCAAGCACTCTACCAACTGAGCTATATCCCCAGCCCATAAAAGTATTTTTAAAAGGTAAAATTTTTATTATTTCCAGCACCCAAAGACAGCTACTATTATATTGGCATATATCCATTCTTTTAAAAACTGCACACACATGTATACATACAGGTAAATAAAGGATTTCAACGAGTGCTTTTATAAAAAAAAAATTAATAATTTGAAAAACCACTCTGCTATCATATGCTAGATCATTTTGAGATGACTATCAATTGAGGACGATAAACTTTCTGGGTAATTGACACTTTATTTTGTAAACTATGCATAGGAAAATGCACAGAGGCCCCCACTGTGAATTGTTCCCCACCTCAGGCTACAGGAGGTCACGGTTAGAAGCTTGTCGTCCCAGCTGCCTGGAAGAAAGGGCAGCATTGTCCGTGTGCTCATGGGTTATACTCCGGAGCACGACTAAGAACAGTCTGTGTCTAGTATAGCACATTGTTTTCCCTTTCTGCATTTTTCCCTACTGCTCTCAACGTTTTCTCCTTCCTTCATGCTGGGCCTTGTGGAACAGCACACTGACCCAGAAGGAAAATGACTTATGGTAGGAACTCCTTTCTTGGCCTTCATGACTACCTTCTTTTAGTTTTCTTTACTTCTCTGACTGTTCTGTCTTTTCCAATTTTACTAGATATCTTTCTTCTATGTTCCTTGATAAGACTGTTTGTTTATAGCTCTTCTCTTTTTTTCAGGTTTCTTCCTTTTCAGTCTTCTTCTTCTATTACCACCTACTCCTAAGCCTTTAAATACTACTTTTGAACAATTATTTCCAAATATGTATCTCAAATATCTACTCTTTTGAGCTGTAAGACTGTGCTTCCAACTGCCTGCTAAAAATCTGTATCTATTTTACCTTGATTCTCTCTGAAAAGTAGAATCTGAGTCAAGACAGTTTATTTGGGGATGTGGTCCCAAGGCATAAGAGTTGGGAACCCAGAGGAGTGAGAAAAGGAAAGAGCAAAGGCTATTCTAAGAGTGTCGTATCACACTGGTCTTCTTAAGGAGCCTTCTTTTCCATATTTGAATTGTTAATGCCTAATAAAGATCCTATGCTTTGAGAAGCCTCATGATATATGTTTGATTTAATTGAACTTAAATTATTCATTTCCTCCTAGATATAGTACTCTTTATCTTTAAACTGTTAACTATTAGTGGCAACTACTATGTGGAAGCTTTAAATCCTATGCCTCACCTCATGTATCCAATGATGCTGTAAACCCCTAATGTTTAATGTATCACAGATTCCACATGTTCCTTGTCAATGACAAAAAAAATAAAAATAAAAAATAAACCAAACCCACAACTTTCTTCACTTTTACTCTTTAAGGCAATTTCTTTTAAAGCACACTATGATGATAAATGAAGGTTTTTCCACGGGGTGAAAATAAATACAATTTTCTCTTACTAGACAAAGGGGCCAAAAATATGCAATGGAGAAAAGATAGCCTCTTCAACAAATGGTGCTGGGAAAACTGGAAAACCATATGCAACAGAATGAAATTAAATCCCTATCTCTCACCCTGCACAAAACTCAACTCACAATGGATCAAGGACCTCGGAATCAGACCAGAGACCCTGCATCTTATAGAAGAAAAAGTAGGTCCAAACCTTCAACTTGTTGGCTTAGGATCAGACTTCCTTAACAGGACTCCCATAGCACAAGAAATAAAAGCAAGAATCAACAACTGGGATAGATTCAAACTAAAAAGCTTTCTCTCAGCAAAGGAAACTATCAGTAATGTGAAGAGAGAGCCTACGGAGTGGGAGAATATATTTGCCACTCATACTTCAGATAGAGTGCTAATTTCCAGAATCTATAAAGAACTCAAAAAACTCTACACCAAGAATATAAATAATCCAATCAACAAATGGGCTAAGGAAATGAATAGACACTTCACAGAAGAAGATGTACAAGCAATCAACAGATATATGAAAAAATGTTCAATATCTCTAGTAATAAGAGAAATGCAAATCAAAACTACCATAAGATTTCATCTCACCCCAATTAGAATGGCGATTATCAAGAACATAAGCAACAATAGGTGTTGGCGAGGATGTGGGGAAAAAGGTACACTCATACATTGCTGGTGGGTTGCAAACTAGTGCAGCCACTCTGGAAAGCAGTATGGAGATTCCTCAGAAAGCTTGGAAGGGAACCACCATTTGACCCAGCTATCCCACTCCTTGGCCTATACCCAAAGGACTTAAAATCAGCATACTACAGAGATACAGCCACATCAATGTTCATAGCTGCTCAATTCACTATAGCCAGATTGTGGAACCAACCCAGATGCCCTTCAGTTGATGAATGGATAAAGAAACTGTGGCATATATATACAATGGAATATTACTCCGCCATGAGGAATGACAAAATTATGGCATTTGCAGGCAAATGGATGAAATTGGAGGATATCATGCTAAGTGAGATAAGCCAATCTCAAAAAACTAAAGGACGAATGATCTCGCTGATAAGCGGATGAGGACATATGGGGGGCGGTTAGGAGGGGTTAGTGTTAGGGTTAGGGTTAGGGTTAGGGTTACGGATAAGGAGGGTGGTAAGAATGAAGGAAGAAAGGAATGTATAGAGGGAAAAAAGGGGTGGGAGGGGAGGGGGAAGGGAACAAAATAACAAAATGAATCAAAAAACATTGCCCTATGTAAATTTATGATTTTTAATTAAAATTAAAAAAAAAAAAAAAGAAATGAAGGGAACTCTGCAGTTAAGGAATAGCTATCGTGAGTTTCCATGCTAACTGGTTTGCACCCATGTACCTTTTGAGGTGGGCACATGAAACCACAGGTGATTCTCAAACATTTAATGACCAGTTTGCCAAGGCCACTGACCCTTCAAAAGAGATTCCAGCTAGAAGGCTGAAGGAAGGTCCTCAAGTCTTCCTGCTTAGCCAGAATTTACCCCTTCTGTTGCTCCATCACAGGAAATCACTGTAGTCCTAGGGGAGTGAGTGATTGTGAGTGACACAGATGTGGGACGAGGCTTAGAGGGTGGCTCTTTGTGCAGGTGTCATGAGAAATCAATCTGTTTATAAAATTTGGCAATGAGTTTCCTTTGAAAATATTTCCATGTCTTGTTCTATTAGGAATCTGCACAGAAGAAACATTGGACTGGAAATTGGATAATATGAGTGTTAGACCGGGCTTTATCATATTTTGTTACATAAACTTAGACAAGTAACTTAAGCACTTTGAGTATTAATCTCCCAAATGGAAAATGGTAACCAGCTTTGTCTGTCTTATGAAGCTGCTGTGAAGACTAGACAAGAGGATATATTTGAAAGTGTTTTGAAAACTCCAAAAAACACTAGAAAAATTTAATGCAATATTATTATGGCACTCAATTTCTCAGTGTAATAATTATTATTTTTTAACTTTAGGAACCTAAAACCTATTCTATTTTGAATTAAATTCTCAGGATAATATGATCATTTCTTTTGTTTCTATTATATATAGAAATATTTACTATTGAAACTAATTCATTCAAAATATTTTATATTTCTTGTAATGAGTTGGTTTTGGCAGAATAATTTCTCTCCTAAAATCTTGGTTTATAGTATTTGGTTGCACTGAGAATAGCCCAATAAATTAAAAAAAATAAAAATAAAAAAGAACACAGCACACATAAAGTGTTCAGGCCTGAATGTAATTCTACACTAAGCTATCATAAGATGATGAGATGTTCATGAACTTCAGTGACACCCATTTATACACACATAGGAAAGAACAGACAGATGATGTGATGCTAGTAAAAAACATGAAGAGTATTTAGGATTCCTTATGTTTTAGTAAAATGGATATTGGCTTGCATACATGAATTTATCCCTTCATAGCCTTTAATTTTTAAGTTCCTAGGAACTTAGACAAAGAGATGTCTAGCTTGTTTCTTCAAGTTGCATGGAAGATTCCATGATCTTCCATATCTTGTTTCTCCCACAAGAAACAAGTGAAATCTGTCATATTAAACATCAGAGATGTATAGTATCAAGTAATGGACACCTGAGATAAGGCATATTGTTTAGTGTTTATATTTCATGGTTGCCAATAATAATTGATAGTTTATAAATGAACAAGGACTAAAGGTCTTGGAAGGAATAAAAGGCAGTTTTTATTTCAGATCATATTATGTGCTATTCTTACATATACTATGGAAGAGCGTAGTAACATGATTTTAAATAAAGGTGTGTATTTTAAAAAAATCCTTACATTGTTGAAGGTCTTTCTTCTACCCTAACAAAACAGTAATAAGCAAAATATTTTAAACAAAGAAGCTAAAACTGCTTTGTAATATTGAAAATAATTACACACTCTACAAAAGAAAATATATTTTCAAATGTCTTTGTGGGTTAATTTTATGTTATGCATGTCAACAGCTGAAAGAAAGCTCGTAGGCTCCTTCTATTTCTTTGAAGACCCAGTTTATCATTCTTTCTTTGACATGTAGTCATTATGTTGTTTATGAAAGTCAACTGTAGCTCCATAGGAGGTGTCCGAAAGATTTCATAGTAAGGTATAAAAGCTTCTTCCTAAGGAAATTACCTCAAAAGCATGCCATTTACTAACCCCTAGAGACATTTCATTCTGTAAATAGCTCCTAGAGAGCTCTCTTTATGTTAATTACAGCTGAAACTGGACTTAAGCATATCTGGAAAATGCTGTAAAATTACTTAAAAACTTTCCTTCTTACAAAGGCATATGTATTTGATTAATTTTCAATGCTTTTAAAATCTGTACTGTAATAAGATTATCTTTGAATTCTGCATGAAAAGCTGTGAATCCATATGATGTAACAGATACAATGCCAGCTGAGAATAATGGGCAGATATCTATAAATGAAACATTAATATTTTTTCTCAATTTGGACATGCCTTTGAAAGACTTACTCATTGATTTCATGCATGGGTTTATTATGCTAAACAGAATAAAAAGTCAAGTTTAAAACATTTTTTGGCTTCCGCCATCCAAACTTTGTCAACAGACTTTGACCTATTGTCAATTTAATGAAACTGGTACTTTTTTCCAATCTTTTATGCTAAGAAATAATTACAAACACCATAACCAGACCTGAGGGAAGCTAGTCACCCAAGAAGACATCTATCCAAGTTGATGGACAGTTCAGTCTTTATCTTTGAACCACTGCCTGTGGGTTCACTGCGCTTTAAAAGATGTAAAATATGTTGTTTTTGTCCTCCTTGTCCTGACTTTAGCTGCAAGAAAACAAATACATAATCCTAAAGATAAAGCTCCTTCCAAGGAGTGGGGGCTCTCCTGACAGAACCAGATTGTTAATCTTTCATCTTGAGACAACCTTTCTTTGGTTGATTTTTTTCTTTTTTCTTTTCTTTTTTCTTTTTTTTTTTTTTTTTGTCCTTGCAGATGTTGAAAGGCCTTTTAGGTCAGATGCAAATATAGATGCATTACCACTGACAAGCCTGTCAGTCTTCTCCTGTGTAAAATGCTTTTTGGCACTTAGGGTTTTGAGACTCATAATCATGCCTTTTCACCTTAAATTATAAAACCCTTTCATGACTGTTACTGGCTTTTCTGCAGAAACCTGAGGCAGTGAAGCCTGAAGTTCCTGCTTAAGGCTTTGAGCATAGAAGGTCTGTAACAAAAGGTACTAAAATTTACTGCAAAACAGATTATTTTCATCCAGGAAATAGTCCCAGGAAGAACAAGAATCCATAAAGACCACACTGAAGTGAACTTAAGCGTTTCTCAAGTTAAGTTGTGTTTATCTGTCTTCCCGAACAGCTTCTATGGATCTGAAACAGTTGCCTAACACAATAAATCTCTGCAAACTACATTGTTGAAGCAGACACTGTTACTATGGAAATAAATTATGATGATTTATATTTACAATTCTGAATTTTTTTGGTATATGGAAGAAAAGTTGGGACCATTTCTATAGTTCTTAGAAACTACAATTACATTGCAAGTTGTTACAAAGAAATTATTTACATAAATCTTTTCTTGATTTTTTTTCTTTTTAATCTTGCTAATATTTATTTTGACTACTTTGTAGGGTGACTTCACCTCCAACCAGGAGGATAACACGGCAGAATGAATGGTGCCACCCAGGTAGTTACTAATAACAAAACTGTTGAGTGTTTGTTTCTTCTTTCTTTTAGTATTTCTCATTTGTACATTATGAAAATTATGCATCATTTGCATAATTTGAGCTGCAAAGTATCCAAGGACAGTTGGTAGGTGAACAAAAGACCAGTTGCATTTATAAATATTTTATTGTCTTTTCCAAATATCCTTGTGCTTGGAATTAGATTTGACATTCTTACTGGAATGATTAACTTGAAGCTTACCTGTATCAAATGACTTTTTCAAAAAGAGGTAAAGTAAAATCACCCACAATAATTCCCTACAGACATTTATAAAATCCAAATCTGATTCTTGTCAAATGGTTAGTGTTTAGACTTATATTTGTGTTAAGATGTCTACCTACACCAAAAAAGAATTTGACTCTTTATTGGTTTAAGTCGGTTGAACTCAGATTGTGATCTCAGGACAAGTATCACATGAGAATTTGTTGGAAATGCAACTTCTCAGGCTCTACCCATACCTACTGAATCCTAAATTCTGGACAAGGAAGCCCAGTAACTTGTGAATTCAATAAGACCTCTAGGTAATCCTGATGCTTACTATAGTTGAGGACCACTGATGAAAAAAAAAATAAAAAAGAATCCCTTTATTGTTGTTTCACATTTATGAGTAATTCAAAGCAACAATGTCACAAATCTGAATAAGATGTATATAATTATTTAATTTATAGTTTTCACTGAAATGTCATGGAGATATGAAGTTAATTGTAAAAGTTAAATTGAAATCTGATGTCGAATTAAGTCTTTTTATTAATGGTATCCCATCTAATTCATTTCTCTTCACCTGTGTTGAGTTCATTTGAGGAAAAAAGGTGATTGTAACTTAGTGGAATCAGCATAAGTCATGTATATACTAAAAATTTAGATCTTGATCTTACTTTTCTTTCTGTACACTGACCTATGTTTCTTGCTTATCATTGTTAACTGCCTGCCATATTATACAACTTAAAGGTAAAAGGAAAATTCACCTACACAGACATCTGCTAGAAAAACAGAACTTCTATAAAAGTCCCTTGCTCTTTATAAAATGTCTAGAATTTTCTATGTGAAGAAAGTCAAGGAATCAAGAACATGAATGATTCTTGAAGCAATACAAGTGGGGAGAGGCTGGTTGGTATTTTATAGATGAAAGACAACCTTGGGATTATTATTTATAGAAAATGGTTTAGGGTTCTATAAAGAAGACAGACGAATAATGTAAAGAAGAAAAAATTTTAAGTGTAAATTTCAATAAGCTTATGGGAAATAAATGTAGAGGTTTTCACTGTGTTATGGTTTAGGTGTGGTGTCCCCCTAAAAGCTCACATGTGATGCAATGCAAGAAGGTTTGAGGAAAAATGATTAGGTTATAGTCTTAATCTAATCAGAGAATTAATCCCTGATGGGATTAACTGATTGGTAACTGGATGCAGGTGGGATGTGGCTGGAGGAAATGGTTCATTGGGGGTGTGGCCATAGGGTATGTATTTTGTATCTGGAGAGTGGACTCTCTCTTCTTTGCTTTCTGATCATCATGTGAGCTGCTTCTCTCTGCCACACTCTTCCACCATGATGTTCTGCCTCACCTCAAACCCTGAGGAATGGAACCAGCCTTCTATGGACTAAGACCTCTGAAACCATGAGTTCTCAAATAAACTTTTCTTCCCTAAAATTGATCTTTTAGTCACAGAAGTGAAAAAGCTGGCTAAAACACACACTGGAAATTGGGAAAACATATAGCAAAAATGATCTCCATTTTTCCCTTTTACATCTGGAGGTAGCTATTAGCTATATGTTCCCCATATTCACATGTGGGCTATCAGATCATTTCTCTCAGGCCTGGGACCATGGTACATCCTCTCCCTAATTTGGTAGTAGTCATGAACCAGTCAGAAAATCGTGAATTCTATTCTCTTCTTGCTACCTCTGGCTTAGAAATTGGAGGAAATAATCCAATAACCCCAGCTCCTGTTCCTACATAAATTTTAATTTGTTCTCTTACCTGTCAAATGGAAAGACTGTACTAGAGATCCACTGGTGACATCCACCACAACCATTCTATGATTTTCTCCTTCCAATGCCTGGCTACTGGAGAGAAAACTAGAGAAGATTTTACCTAGCTAAAATATAACATTATTGTTTTTAGAAAAAGATGATGATTTTGGCTACCAGGAAACACGCTCTGAGTCCTGCTTCAGCATTGGTGATGGATTTGTATTGCACCACCTACTCTTCTTCTCATGATTCCTGTGAGCAGCAGCACATGTGGCCCAGCCAGGGTTCAATGTTGAACTTTCAGTTAGGAAACAGAGGAAAGCCTCCACCTAACATTCACATTTATGACTTTGACCTCATTAACAAAGAACTTTAACCTCAAGCCAGCCACAGCTACTTATCATCCTACAACAAGTGAATGTTCCTTGGTTGTTCAAACCAGTTGTGTTTATCAGCTGTATGCATTTGGAAAAGCCCCTCAAGTCCTCACTTTTCACGAGTATAAAACGGCCACTATGAATTCACCTTGCAAAACACCTGCTAGTTGCTTCATGATAATGAATTTATCATACTGCTTTCTAGAGTGGATGCACCAATTTTCAACCCCACCAGCAGTGTGTGAGTGTACTTTTTCCCCACATCCTTGCCAACACCTATTGTTGCTTGTATTCTTGATAGTAGCCATTGTAATTGGAACGAGATGAAATCTTAGGGTAATTTGATTTGCATTTCTCTTATTACTAGAGATGGTGAACATTTTTCATATATTTGTTGATAAATTATATAGCTTCTTCTGGGAAGTGTCTACTCAGTTTCTTAGCCCATTTATTGATTTGGTTTTTTTTTTTTTTTTTTTTTTTTTTTTGGTGCTAAGTTTTTTGAGTTCTTTATAAATTCTGGAGATTTTTGCTCTATCTGAAGTGTGTGTGGTAAAGATTTTTTCCCAATCCACAGGCTTTCTTCACACTGATTTTTTCCTTTGCCAAGAAAAACCTTTTTAGTTTGAATCCATCCCATTTATTGATTCTTGCTCTTATTTCTTGAGCTTTGGGAGTCTTGTTAAGGAAGTCTGGTCCTAAGCTGACATGGTGAAGATTTGAGCTGACTCTTTCCTCTGTTTGGTGCAGGGTCTCTGGTCTAATTCCTGGGTCTTTGATCTGCTTTGAGTTGAGTTTTGTGCAGAGTGAGAGATAGGAATTTAATTTCATTTTGGATTTCTAGTTTCCCAGAACATTTGTTGAAGAGATTATCTTTTCCCCAATATATATTTTTGGCACCTTTGTGTAGTATGGGCTAACTGTATTTATGTGAGTTTGTCTCTGTGTCTTCTATTCTGTATCATTGGTCTACCTGTGTATTTTGATGCCAATACCATGCTGTTTTTGTTACTATAGCTCTGTAGTATAGTTTAAAATCTGGTATTGTAATGCCTCCTGCTTCACTTTTCCTGCTGAGGATTGCTCTGGCTATTCTGGATCTTTTAGTTTTCCAAATGAATTTCATGATTGCTTTCTCTATTTTAATGAGGTACATCATTTGCGATTTTAATTGAAATTGCATTTAATCTGTATAGTGCTTTTGTTAGTATGCCCATTTTGACAATATTAATTCTGCCTATCCAAGATCTTTTCATATTCTAAGGTTTTCTTTAATTTCTTTCTTTAGTGTTCTGTACTTTTCACTGTAGAGATCTTTCAACTTTTTTTGTTAGATTAATTCCCAAGTATTTTATTTTTTCTGAGGCTATTGTGAATGGAGCAGTTTTCCTAATTTCTCTTGCAGTGGATTCATCACTTATGAATAGAAATGCATTAGGTTTATGAGTGTTGATTTTATATACTGCTACTTTGCTGAATTCATTTATTAGTTCTAGAAGTTTTCTGGTGGAATTTTTGGATCCTCTAAATATAGAATCATGTTATCAGCAAATAGTGATAGTTTGAGATCTTCTTTTCCTATTTGTATCCCTTTAATTTCTTCAGTTTGTCTAATTGCTCTGGCTAGAATTTCAAGAACTATGTTGAGTAGAAATGGTGAAAGAGGGCATCCCTGTATTGCTCCAAATTTTAGAAGGAATACTCTCAGTTTTTCTCCATTTGGAATGATGTTGGACTTGGGCTTTGCATAGATAGCTTTTACAATTTTGAGGTATATTCCTACTATCCCTATTTTTTCAAGTGTTTTGAGCATGAAGGGGTGCTATATTTTATAAAGTGTTTTTTCTATATCTATTGAAATGATCATCTGATTCTTAATTTTAAGTCTATTGATATATGAATTACATTTATTATTTCCAAATGTTGAAGCAACCTTGCATCCCTGGGATGAAATCCAATTGATCATGGTGCACTATCTTTTTAATATGTTTTTGAGTGTAATTGTTAAGTATTTTTGTTAAGTATTTTTGTTAAGTATTGTTAAGTATTTTTGTGCCTATATTCATCAGGGATATTGGTCTGAAATTTTCTTTCCTTGATGTGTCTTTGTCCAGCTTCAGAGAATGTGTTTTCTATTTCATGGAATACTTTGAGGAGTATTGGTATTAGTTCTTCTTTGAAGGTCTTATAGAATTTGGCTGAGAATCCATCTGATCCTGGGCTTTTCTTGATTGGTAGGCTTTTGATGGCTTCTTCTATTTCATTGCTTGAAATTAATCTTTTTAAATTGTGTGTGTCCTTGTGATTCAGTTTGGGTGGCTCATATGTCTTTAGAAATTTGTTGATGTCTTTGAGATTTTCTATTTTGTTGGAGTATAGATTTTCAAAATACTTTTCAATTATGTTTTGTATTTCAATAGTGTCTGTCATGCTATTTCCTTTTTCATCAGGAATTTTAGTCATTTGAGTTTTCTCTCTTCTCTTCATTAGTGTGGCTAAGGGTTTATCAATTTCAATTATTTTTTCAAAGAACCAACTTTTTGTTTTGTCAATCTTCTCAATTGTTTGTTTTGTTTCAATTTCATTGATTTCAGCTCTGATTTTAATTATGTCCTATCTTCTACTACTTTTGGTCTTGATCTGTTCTTTTCTAGGGCTTTGAGATGTAATGTTAGTTCATTTATGTGTTGAATTTAATTCTTCTATAGAACGAGCTCAATGCAATTAATTTTCCTCTGAGTATTGCTTTCCTGGTATCCCAGAGATTTTGATATGTTGTGTTGGTATTCTCATTTATCTCTAAGAATTTTTTTTTATTTCCTCTCTGATGTTTTCTGCTATCCATGCATTGTTCAATAGCATATTATTTTGTCTCCAGGTGTTGGAGTACTTTCTATTTTTTATTTTATCAATGATTTCTAATTTCATTACATTATGATCTGATAGAATGCAAGATAGTACCTCTATTTTTTTCTTTTTTGTATTTGCTAAGAGTTGCTTTGTGATATAACATATGATCTATTTTAGAGAAGAGTCCATGTGCTGCTGAGAAAAAAAATGTATTCACTTGTTGATGAACGGAATATTCTATATATGTCCATTAAGTCTAAATTATTGGTTGTATTATTTGAGCTCTGTGGTTTCTTCGTTCAGTTTTTGTTTGGAATATCTACCTGTGGTGAGAGAGGTGTGTTAAAGCCACTCAATATTATTGTGTTGTGGTCTATTTGATTCCTGAAATTGAGAAGGGTTTGTTTGATGTATGTAGTTGCTCCATTGTTTAGGAATAAATATTTGTGATTGTTATGTCTTGTTCATTTATGTTTCCCTTAAGCACTATGAAATTTTCTTCATTATCCCTTCTGACTAACTTTTACTTGAAGTCCACTTTATCTGATATGAGAATGGAAACCCTTGCTTTTTACTGAGTCTCTGTGTGTGGTATGTTTTTTCCCATCCTTTCACATTCAGTCTGTGAATGTCTTTTCTTATGAGATGAGTCTCTTGAAGGCAGTATATTATTGGGTCTTTTTTAAAAAATCCAATCTGCCAGTCTATGTCTGTTTATTAATGAGTTTAGGCCATCAACATTCAGGCTTTTTATTGAGGTATGATTTGTATTCCCAGGAATTTTGACTTATTTTTGGTTTTTAACTTGACTTGGTATCTACTTTGATTGGCTTTTCCTTTAGGGTAGTTCCTCCCTTTGCTGACTTTCATTGCTGCTTTTCATTTCCCTCTCATGGAATATTTTGCTGAGAATGTTCTCCAGTGCAGGCTTTCTAGTTGTAAATTCTATTAACTTTTCTTTATTATGGAAGGTTTTTATTTCCTCATCAAATCTGAAAGTTAGTTTTGCTGGATATAAGATTCGTGGTTGGCATCCATGTTCTTTCAGAGCTTGAAACATGTTATTCCAGGCCGTTCTAGCTTTTAGGGTCTGGAATGAGAAATTGGCTGATATCCATGTTTGTTTCCCCCTATATGTAATCTGATACTTTTCTCTCACTGCCTTTAAAGTTCTATCTTTATTTTGTATGTTAGGCATTTTCATTATAATGTGCCATGGTGTGGATCTGTTGTGATTTTGTCATTTGGTGTCCTGTAAGTCTCTTGTATTTGGTTTTCATTTCATTGTTCAGGTTTGGGAAATTTTCTGATATTATTTCATTGAATAGATTGTTCATTCTTTTGGTTTGTATCTCTGTGCCTTCCTCAATCCCAATAATTCTTAAATTTGACCTTTTCATGTTATTCAATAATTCTTGGAGGTTCTTTCCATGATTTTGTACCATCTTCTCTGTTTGGCCAACTTTATTTTCAAGATTATATTTTGTCTTCATTGTCTGAGGTTCTGTCTTCCGAGTGATCTATTCTGTTGGTGATGCATTCTATTGAATTTTTAATTTGGTTCATTGTTTCCTCCATTTCAAGAATTTCTGTTTTTTTTTCAGAATCTCTATCTCTTAATTGAAATAATATTTGTCTTCCTGTATTTGTTCTTTTAACTGTTTATTGGAGCAATCATTCAATGCCTGCATTTGCTGTCTTATATTAGCCTTTATTTCATGAATCGTTTTAATTATATACATTCTGACATTTCTTCTACTGTGTTGTCAATATATTCTATTCCCTATGTAAATTTATGATTTTTAATTAAAATAAATAAATAAATAAATATATTCTATTAATATAGCATCTTGATTTGTTTGGGGTTGTTTCTTTTTTTGGTTTTTTATGTTGTTCAAGTATCTTCCCCTCTAGCACTGCAGATCCGAGGCATTACCATTTTCCTCCTATAGTTTCTAGTGTCCCTGCAGATTTGCAGTCCCTCACCTTTAAAGGGGAGATCAATATTAACAGCATTCAATGCAAAAAAAATGCAGTCTTAAACCAAATAGCCCCTATTAAGACATTAACAGTATTGTAATAAACAGAGATGATGTGTTCACATATTATCTACCGCATAAGCAATAGGTTTGCAATAATGTTGAGAATTTCTAATGGTGAACAAAGAGGACGGGGGAGGGGTGTAAGATGTAATGTTAATGAGGTAAGAAGTGAGAATGTAGAGGTACTAGATCATAGGAAGAGTGAAAGTGGAATCAAAAGAAGTTGGTTGTTAGCATGAGAAAAGGGAGAAAGAGACTCTGAGAAAACAGGTAAATAAGAGGAAAATAGAGCAAGAAAAATAAAAGATAAAAAATGAAGGTAAAAATTAAAAAAATCTACAATAAAACTGTAATATACTATTCAAACCTCCCAGTCTTCAGTAGCCTGATACATGAAAGTTACTTGTTTTCAAAGATGATGGGGATGTAAGATGGGGAAATGAAAAAAGAAAAAAGAAAAAAAAAAAAAAAACAATAGAGAGAAGAAAAAGGAAAAAGAAGAAAAAGAAAAATAAAGTCTTGAAGGAAGATTGAACAAAATTTTCTGTTGGAGTTCAATATCTTCTGTGCCTTCCTTCTTTTCTGGTAGGCAGGGTTGTCTGGAGTTTGCTGATAACTCCACCCTCAGGATGATGACAGTTACTAAGGTGGGAGGATTAGACTCGGAGGCTGGTCTCCTGGAGGCAGGTATAGCAATTGCCAGTCCCTTTGGAAGACTGCATCCCAGGACTCCTTTGGGGGCCACTTGTGTGACACAGGAACTTAGTTTTAGCACCTTCCCTCACTGTGGATCCCACAATTCCCTAGCTGTTATCCCTGGATGTAAATGGCCATATCCCTAGTTGGTGACAGCAGCAGTGTCTAACCTGTAGGTACCTTGATAATGAGCTTCTAGTCTCTGGCAGGTGACCCCAGATGGAAGCTGCCCCAACTAACGATGGCGGCAGCAGCAGCGGGGATAATCCAAGATGGCAGCCGAGGTGTCCCAAGGCATTGGTAGATGGGGAGACACAGCAAGGCACGTTGTCCTTTGTGGGGTCTGCACAGGGTGGGCCAGGGCTGGAGATCCTGGGTGAGGACTTACTAACTACCTCCTACTCCTTTTCTCATCTCCTTCTTCAGGGTACTCATACAACAGTGATATAAAAGGAAGAAATTAGCGCAAAAGTGTAGTTTGTCTACAGGTAGAAGAAAAAGCTTAAGAGAGGTCTCCCCAGGAATATTTAAAGTTTATGCTAGCAGAATAACACGTTGGCATCCACATTATTTTGATTTACAATAAGCACCATATTTTCATGTTTGCATAAAAAATGGAAACTTATGAGTTGGGGTTTTAGCTCACTGGTAGAGTGCTTGCCTGGCATGTGTGAGGCACTGGGTTTGATCCTCAGCACCACATAAAACTAAATAAAATAAAGGTATTGTGTCCATCTACAACTGAAAATATTTTAAAAAATGAAAACTTATGCTAGCACTGTCAACAGAAACCATGGGTAAAGTCAGCTTCTATCCTCTGTTTTCTTACTGAGCAGCATCTATAACCCAATAACTCTAATTTATCAACTAATCTTGAAGGAGAGATACTGATTTTATAAACTTACAGGTCTTCAATAGCAAATAAGTTCCAAGTTTCTAGCTTCCTCAGATAGGTGCTGGCCTTTCAGAACCCAAGAGAAAGGATGATCTCAACACAACACAATCTTGAGCTGAAGAAATAGCTCACTTTAGAGAGTGCTCACCTAGCATGCACAAGGTCTGCAGTTCAAATCGCTGGCCCCTCAGAGGGGAAACCAAAAACAAAAACACAACACAATCTCTAGTCAAAATAACATGTGAAGGTGATAGATAGAGAAATTGTGCCCTAAGTATGCCAGAGCAATCGAGAAATATTTTAGTAATTAGTCTTGCTTGGAAAAGTCATTCCTTAATCTCAGCACACTAGCATAAAATCACATTATTTGATTTAAAGGAAAACATACTTTTATCATTAAGTATAGCATTATTAAATTGTATACAATGGCAATTAAATTGTATAAATGGCAATGTACCGTTGGCTATCTAAGAATCTGAGCTTTACAGACTACTGATTGGAAGAGTTAAGAATCCCCCTTTTTCTCCCCCAATATGTTGTTTGCATTTAGATCCTGGATATTGTTATAGAAGCCTGCTAGAGGAAAAAGGAAGGATCTAAGGACATAAACCACATCACAGGGCTAGGCTTTTCTGTTTGGGGTCAGTTTCACAGGAATGAGCAATGGGCTAAGAGTCAGAGAGTTGGTTCTGATGCCCACGTGGGGGTGGTACTGCAATCGAGCCTAGGTGGCAGAGGGGGAGTGCCAGTCGAATGCTGATGCTGAAATCTGTTTTGATCAGGCCATATTTTGATGTTCTAGAAAAACCTGGGGAAATATATGGCATGTGTATGCTCTGATAGAGCTGCACTAAGAAAGAGCAGTGGGACAAGTCTTTCCTCTAGGTCACCCACCCACTTATTTCGATCTCACCATCTCTACAATTCTGGGCCACACTATTATCTTTTATTTTCATTTTTTCCCTTTAGTTGTAGATGGACCCAATACCTTTATTTAATTTATTTACTTCTATGTGGTGCTGAGAATCGAATCCAGAGCCTCACGTGTGGTAGGCAAGTGCTGTACCACTGAGCTGCAACCCCAGGCACCCCTCATCTTTTCTTGTCAGTTGTTCTGCTGTGGTGACCTCCCAACTTGTCTTCCAGTTTCCAGTACTTCTTTAATCCATTTCTTATTTAGTAACATCAATTGGATCTTTTTAGTCCTCTTGTGAAATACTGCAATAATCTTCTAGTTTCTGTATAATTAAGTTTACATGCTTTTCTATGGCCAGTAGGTTCTGCATGGTTGGTCATCTCTGCCTGCTTCCTACCTCAGCTTGTACTTTCTCCTTTGCCTAGTGGGCTGCAGACACACGGACTTTTCCTCACTTTCATGAAGAGGCCATGCTCAGACTCTCCATAGCCAGTTGCTTCATTGGAAATTAACGGAATCTGAAATCTTTAAACTTATTTGTTTATAGATTGATTATTATCCCTGCTAGTGTAAGTTCTGTGAAGTCTGGAACTATTCAGTCTTTGATATATTTCATCATTTGTATCTATTATAATCTTTTACATAAGAAATATCTAAAAAGTCATTAAACTCTTTTTTCTTTTTTTTTTTTTATTTATACATGACAGTAGAATGTATTTAGACATAATATACATACATGGAGTATAACTTCCCATTCTTGTGGTTGTGTATGATGTGGAGTTACACTAGTCATTTGTTCATATATGAACATAGGAAAATTATGTTCGATTCATTCTACGGTCTTTCCTATTCCCATCTCCCCTCCCATCCCTTCACTCCCCTTTTTCTAATCCAATGAGTTTCAATCCCCATTCTCATTGTGAGTTAGCATCCCCATATCAGAGAGAACATTCAGTCTTTGGTTTTGTGGTATTGGCTTATTTCACTTGGTCAGTTCCATCCATTTACTGACAAATGCCATAATTTCATTCTTCTTTATGGTTGAGTAATATTCCACTATGTCTATGTACCACATCTTCTTAATCCATTCATCTACTGAAGGGCATCCAGGTTGGTTCCATGGTTTAGTTATTATGAATTAAACTGCTCTAAATTGATGTGGTTGCTTCACTATAGTATGCTGATTTTAAGTTTTTTGAATAATGACTCTGGAACAATTGCTTTGCATATGCCAAAATAAAGCATCTGAACCTCTACCTCATACCATATTAAAAAAAAAAAAAACCTTAATTTTAGATGGAGTACAGATCTAAATGTTCAAGAAGGCATTTAAATCCACATATAAGAAACATAGTGTGATCTTTGAGTATGTAAAAACTTCTTAAATAGGAAACTGAAAAGCATAAACTAAGACTTTAAATTTAAATTTTTGTTTATTTATTTGGTACCAGGGATTGAACCCAGAGGTGCTTAATCACTGAGCCACATCCCCAGTCCTTTTTATATATTAATTTAGAGGCAGGGTCTCATTAAGTTGCTTAGGGCCTTGCTAAATTGCTGAAGCTGGCTTTGAACTCACAAATCTCCTGCCTCAGCCTCCTGAGTCACTAGGATTACAGGCATCACCACTGCACCCAGTCCAAAACATTTTTTAAAATACTAAATTATACTTTATGAAAATTGAGAATTTCTGATGAATCTCCATACAGCCTTCCAGAGTGGTTGCACCAATTTGCAGTCCTACTAGCAAATTATGAGTGTTCCTTTTCCCCCACATCTTCACCAACACTAATTTTTACTTGTTTTCTTGATAATTGCCATTCTGACTAGAATGACATGAAATCTTGGAAGAGTTTTGATTTGCATCTCTCTAATTACTAGCAATATCAAACATTTTTTCATATATTTGTTGATCAATTATTTTTCTCTGTGAAGTATCTGTTCAGTTCCATAGCCCATTTATTGATTTGATTATTTGTTTTTTTGGTGATAAGATTTTTGAGTTCTTAATATATTCTGGAAATTAGTGCTCTGTGTGATGTGGGTGTGGTAAAGATTTTCTCCCATTCTGTAGGGTCTCTTTTCACGTTATTAATTGTTTCCTTTGCTGAGAAGAAGCTTTTTAGTTGAATTCATTCCATTTATTGATTCTTAATTTTATTTCTTGTTCTTTAGGAGTCTTGTTAAGGAAGTCTGGTCCTAGGCTGACATGATGAAGATTTAGGCCTACTTTTTCTTCAATAGGCAGAGGGTCTTTGTTCTAGTGCCTAAGTGTTTGATCATCTTTGGGTTGAGTTTCATGCAGGGTGGGAGATAGGGGTTTAATTTCATTTTGCTACATATGGATTTCCAGTTTTCACAATACCCTCTTGTTGAAGAGGCTATCTTTTCTCTAATGAATGTTTTTGGCACCTTTTTTTAGTATGAGATAACTGTATTTATGTGAGTTTGTCTCTGTGTCTTCTACTCTGTACCATTGATCTTCATGTCTGTGTTGGTACCAATACCATGCTGTTTTTGTTACTATAGTTTTGTAGTATATTTAAGGTCTGGTGTTGTGATGCCTCCTGCTTCACTTTTCTCTCTGAGGATTGCTTTGACTATTCTGGGCATCTTATTTTTCCAAATGATTTTCATGACTGCTTTTTCTATTTCTATGAATAATTTCATTGGAATTTTAATAGGAATTGCATTAAATCTGCATCGCACTTTTGGTAATATGGCCAAATTGACAATTTTTTTTTCTGCCTAATATGGGAAATCTTTCCATCTTTTGAGGTCTGCTTTAATTTCTTTCTTTAGTGTTCTGTAGTTTTCATTGTAGATGTATTTCACCTCTTCTGTTAGATTGTTTCCCAAATATTGTATTTTTTGAGACTATTGTGAATAGGATAGTTTTTCTATTTTCCTTTCAGGTGATTCATCAATGATGTATAGTAATGAAATTGATTTATGGGTATTAATTTTATATCCTGCTACTTTCCTGAATTCATTTATGAATTCTAGAAGTTTCCTGGTGGAGTTTTTTTTTTTTTTTGTGTTCTAAATATAGAATTATGTCATTGGTAAATAGGGACAGTTAGAGTTCTTCTTTTCCTGTTTGTATTTCTTTAATTTCTTTCTTCTGTTTAATTTCTTTGTCTAGAGTTTCAAGGGCTATGTTGAATAGAAGTGGGGAAAAAGGGCATCCCTGTCTTGTCCCAGTTTTTAGAGAGAAAGCTTTCAATTTTTCTCTATTTACAATGATGTTGGCCTTGGGCTTAGCATAGGTAGTCTTTACAATGTTGAGGTATATTCCTACTATCCCTAGTTTTTCTACTGTTTTGAACATGAGTGGATGCTGTATTTTGTCAAATGCTTTTTCTGTATCTATTGAGATAATCGAGTTATTCTTGCTTTTAAGTTCATTGATATGATGAATTACATTTATTGATTTCCAGATGTTGAACCAACCTTGCATCCCTGGAAAAACCCCAATTGATCATGGTGCCCTATCCTTTTAATATGTTTTTGAATGTGATTTGCCAGTATTTTATTATGAATTTTTGCCTCAATGTTCAGCAGGGGTATTGGTCTGAAATTTTTTTCCTTGGTGTGTCTTTGGTTTTGTTATCAGGGTGATAGTAGCTTCATAGAATGAGTTTGGAAGGTAAACTATTTTTAAGGAAAACCCTGAACACACAAGTCATACAGTAAGTACTGAATTTTGCTGTTTTTTTATATGTGGGGTTACAGAAAACTTCCCATTCCTTTGAATTGTGATAAATGAGCAGTAGAATTAAAATAGCATCAGGGTCAATAATAAATTGACATTTGATACATACAAATTCCTTGAAAGTGTTCTGATTTCTTTGACAAACCTAATTCAACCATGATCCTGTTACGTGGACTGACATAACTTGCTAGTAAATAAATACCATTTTTTCAAGTTGTAGCTACTGAGGTGATTGAAGCATTTGGTTTTGAAAGCAAAGTATCCTCTTGAGCTTCTTATATCATGAGGCACAGGATCCCCTGTGGAAGCTGAGGTCTTTAAGGCTGCACATCTGGAATTCATTAAGGAGCAACTGACCAGCTTCCCTGTATGAACATCACTTTTTTTTCTTTTTTTGCTTCATCTTTTTTTCTGATGTTAAATTTAGAATGTTGGTGAAACGTCTGATTTTGGTAATGAAAAGAAATTCACTTAAGAACTTTACATCACATTTTTTTTTGTATTATAAAACCCAAATGGTGAAAATAAACTCTAAACAGAATAACTTATTTAACTAATCTCAAAGGATTTCCTTTTTAAGAAGCTATTAAATAGAGATGTTGAAAGCACAATTAGAATACATGCAGTTCAGTCTTTAAGACTGGAGGAAAATATGAATATTTTTACCCTTAAAAGCTGAGCACTTAAAGAATTTGCTCAATTTACAGTAAAACATCATAAGCTTTTGAAGAAAGGCACATGTACATTAAAAAAATCAGATTTTCAACTGCTGCCACCTGACAATGAGCAATTATGTTTGAAATGATGATGGTCACAGTTTGACTTTCTGACATAATCTTCTGTGACTCAAATGAAATAAAAATTGGAAGAGGAAGGAGGAACTTGTGTGTGCATGTTAAACTCTTCTTAAGTGGGTGCATTTTTTGCTACTTATGTCACTTGTGAATATTAGACTCCGAATTCTTCAGCCTTTGAAATCAGCCTTGCACCAGGACTCTCCAAGTGGTGTGCAGACTGTCAGCCTCCAATTGAGGCTTAATCATTCATCCTGCCTATTCTGAGTTTTCCATCTTCTTTTTTTTTTTTGGGGGGGGGTGCGCTGGGGATTGAACCCAGGGCTTTGTGCTTACAAGGCAAGCGCTCTACCGACTGAGCTTATCTCCCCAGCCCCCCAATTATTATTATTATTATTATTATTTTTTTTTTTTTGCGGTACTGGGGATCGAACTCAGCGCCTTGTGCTTGCAAGGCAAGCACTCTACCAGCTGAGCTATCTCCCCAGCCCGGTTTCCAGCTTCTTGAACTGAGCAGCTACTGATGTCTGTGGCTCTCCAGTATGCAGACAGCCAATGGAATAAGTCCACTATTATAATTATACATGTTCTCTTCATTCTGTTCCTCTCAGGAACCCTGACTAATACAATGTATTTTCCATTTCAACCATTCTACTGAGGGGATAGCATTTTATAGTTATAGTGTTACTTGCATTTTCTTTATGACTCAAAGATATTTTCCCATGTTTATTGATCATCTATCTGGTCTTATGAAGAATATATTTAAGTGTTAGTTCATGTTTTTAAAATTAAAATTGTTTCTTTTCCTTATTGATTTGCAGAAGATCTTTATGGAGTCTATGTAGGTGTCTTTTATTTGGTATAATCTTGACCATATCCCTTGTGGGTGAGGGAGTGGATAACAGTCAGAGGGATGGACTGGCTATGAAATTATGAAAGTAGCATATTAGGAAATAAATACAAAAAGGCAAGAATTGTATATTTTCAAAGCAGGGGCATGATGGGTTGAGCAGACATGATGGATAACTCCTAACAATGAGAAAAAGCCTGAGCTTGCTTTATTTACAGTGGTACAGACCTAAGGGGAAGGGTAGGGAGCTTCTTCATGAAAAACAGGATAGGGTGGAGTAAACAGGTTGTTTGGTGCTTGGCAGGTTACACTCATCTCTGGCGGCTGTGTTTGAACTTGGAGCTCTGTGAGGTCAGGGCACCATCATGATCTGGGCTTTCTCAAACTGGGAGATTTCACCCAGGTGTTCCCAGAAAAGCAGTTTCCCTGCCTTAATGGCTCAAACAAATGTCAGTTCACAGACAGCTCCCAACAGTATAGTATAGCAAATATTTTCTTTTACTACAAGGTTTGACTTTTTACTGTCTTTATAGTAGTTTTAGACAAGTAGAAATACACAATTTTCATAAAGTATAACTTAGCATTTTAAAAAATGTTTTGGGCTGCGTGCAGTGGTGATGGCTGTAATCTTGGTGGCTCAGGAGACTGAGGCAGGAGATTTGTGAGTTCAAATATTTTGGTTTATGCTTTTCAGTGTCCTATTTGAGAAGTTTTTACCTACTCAAAGATCACACAATGTCCCTTATACGTGGATTTAAATGCCTTATTGAACATTTAGGTCTGTACTCTAAAATTAAGGTCTGTACTCTATCTAAAATTAAGGTCTTTTTTTTTTTTTTGGTATGGTATGAGGTAAAGATTTAGATGCTTTATTTTGGCATACACTAAGCAATTGTTCCAGAATCATTATTCAAATGTAACTCTTTCTGCATTGCTGTCTTTGTTATGTTAGGCAACAACATATGTGGTATTTCTGAACTGTTTCCCCCTGTAAATCAGTTGTCTATTCTTGTGCCAAAACATTATCATAATTATAATAGCTTTATTATAACCCTGGATATTTTATATTATAATGCTCCAGTTTTGTTCTTTTCTGTCAGGAGTATTGGCTCTATTTACCCTTCTGTATTTCTTTCCAAATGATTTTTAGAAATAGTTTGTCAGTTTCTGGAAAATAATAAAAGCATTTCAAGTAGAATTGCCTTGAATTTATAGATTAAGTTAGGGGAGAATTTGAATCTTTAAAATATTGAGATTTTAGTTCATAGATTTAGGCAGGTTTCTTATTTCTTAGTTGTTTTTTAAATTTTTTCTCAGTGATGTTTCATAATTTTCAATATAGAGATCATAAACATCAGATTTATTCCTAGGAATTAATGTTTTTGATGCTATTATTAATTATATAATAATATTCTTTTAGAATTTCAGTTTCTAATTGCTATTAATATTAGACAATTGATGTTTTATCTTGCAACCTCAACAAACTCACTTATCAGTTCCAATTGACTTTTTTTGATAAGCCCATGATATTTTTACATAAATGGCTATGTGTTCTGTGAATAAAACAATTTTCCTTCATTCTTTTCAATTTGGATACTGTAATTTCTTTATCTTGTCTTACTACATTGACTAGAATTTCTAGTACAGTTGTTATGGTTTGGATGTGAGGTGTTCCCCAAAATCTCATGTGTGAGGAAATTGCAAGAAGGTTCAGAGGAGAAATAATTGGATTGTAAGAGTCTTAACCCAATCAGTGATTTAATCCCCTGAAAAGGATTAACTGAGTGGTAACTGAAGTGGTAGGGTGTAGCTGGAGGAGGTGGGAATGGGGGCATGGATTTGGCTGTATATTTGTGTCTGATGAGTGGACTCTCACTCTCTGTTTCCTGATAAACATGTAAGCTGCTGACCTCTGCCATACTCTGCCATACTAACCTTGAGGCCCAAGGAATGGAGCTGAACTTCTGTGGACTAAGACCTCTGAAACTGTAAGTCTTCTAATAAACTTTTCCTCCCCTCAAATTGTTCTGGTTGGGTCTTTCAGTTACAGTGGTGAAAAAGCTGACTAAAACAACAATGTTGAATAAATGTATTCAGACTGGGTAACATCCTCAGATTAGGCGGTATTCAATTTTTTACTTTTACTAATTTCAAGAGCTATGAATTTTTCATTGATTCCCTTTATCAGGTTAATAAATGTTAAATTCCAACTATGCCAAGAATTTTTTAAAATTTTACTTGTTTTTATATTTTATATAGTTTTTTCTTTTTAATCAAGAATGGATGTTCGATTTTGTCGGATGCTTTTTATGCACCCATTGACATGATTTACGTGGTTTTATCTTTTTTTTTGGTCTTCTTTTGTGAATTATAGTGATTGATTTTCAAATATCAAGTAAAACCTGCATTCTTGGAGTAATCCATGTTGGGGTATGATATATTATTTTTAAAAACTAATATTTTATTTGTTTTGCTATGAAATTGTTTATGAAATAAATTGATATGTAATTGTCCTTTTAATATATTTTTAAGGTTTTGATATTAGGAAATTATTGAAGTCATAGAAGAAATTGAGAAGTACTCCATCACTTCAAATTCTTGGAATAATGTGGGTAGAAAATATTTTATAGTATTTATCATTAAAGGCACTTATGCATGGAAGTTTACTTAATTAAATTAAATTGATTGTGTATAAAAGATTGTAATTGTAATTTCTAGTTCTTTAATAAATATAGGACTATTTTATCTATTACCCCATGTGGGTTTTAGTAGTTTGTTTTCCTTAAAGAAATTTGTCCATATCCAAATTTATTGGCATAAATTTGTTCTTAGTATTCCTCTATTTTATAATGATAACTGTCATGGGCTGGGGATGTAGCTCAGTGATAGAACACTTGCCTAGAATGCACAAGGCCCTATGTTCAACCCCCAGAACCAAAAAAGCAACAAATAACTGTAATAATGTCACCTCTCTCATTACTAATAGCTTTCTTCTTTCCTTATTCTTAAATTAGTCTGAATATAGATTTATCAATTTTATTGATTTTCTAAATATAACTTTTGGTTTTCATTTTGTTGATGGCCTTCTCTTCATCTACTGAGATTACTACGTGATTTTTTTGTTCTTACTTTTGTTAATGTGATGAATTATATTTATTGATTTGCATACATCAACCATCCTTGCGTATTGGGAATAAAACCAACTTGGTCATGGTGTACAATCATCTTCTTAATATGTTGTTGAACATGATTTGTTAATATTTTAGTATTTTTGCATCTAAGTTCATCAGGGGTATTCATCTGTAGTTTTCATTCCTTGATGTGTCTGTATGTGGTTTTGGTATGAGTATGATACTGGCTTTGTAGAATAAATTGTAAATATTCCGTCTCTTTCTATTTTATGGAATCATTTGAGGAGTATTGACATTAGTTCTTATATAAATGTTTGATAGAATTCAGTTGAGAATTCATCTGGTCATGGACTTTTCTTAACTGGAAGTCTTTTTATTACTTTTTATACCTCATTACAAGTTATTGGTCTGTTTAGGTTTTTCTACATCCTCCTGATTCAGTTTTGGAGGATTGTATTTGTCTGGAAATATATCTATTTCATCTAGATTTCCCAATTTATTGGAAATTAAGTTTTCAAAATAGTCCCTAATGATTTCCTGGATTTCTGAAATATCTGTGGTGATTTACCCTTTTTTAAACTCTAATTTTATTAATTTGGTTTTGCTCCCTTTTATTTTTAGTTAGTTTGACTAAGGGTTTATCAATCTTGTTTATCTTTCCAAAGTGCCAAATATTTGTTTCATCAATCATTTGTACTTTTTTTTAAATTCTAAAGTTCATTAATTTTGGTTTTGATCTTATTTCCTTCTATTGGTTTTGGAAATGTTTTGTTCTTCTTTTTCAAGGGCCTTGAGATGCATCGTTAAATATTTTATTTTTGATCTTTCTGATTTTCTTAAGTAGGCACTTATCTCTATACCGTTTTAGAACTGCCTTCATAGTGTCCCAGAAGTTCTGATATGTTGTATCACTATTATCATTTAAGAATTTTAAAATTTCTCCCTTGATTTCTTGTATCACCCATTCATCATTCAAAAGAATATCGGTCAATCTTTATGTGTTTATATAGTTTCTGCAGGGTTTGATCATATTGATTTCTAACTTTATTGAATTATCATAATAAGATGCAATTAATTATATCAATTATTTAGGGTATTTGCCGAGAGTTATTTTGTGGTCTAAAATATGGTGTATTTTGGAGAAGGTTTCATGAGCCACTGAAAAAATTATATTCAGCTATTGTTGTATGACATATTCTGTAGATATCTGGTAGGTCCACTTATTTATAACACTTTTCAGGCCCAAAGAGTCTTTACTGAGTTTAAGACTGGATGACATATTTAATGGTGAGAGAAGTGTGTTGAATTTGCCTGCATTATTGTATGATCATTATTGTACTAAAATCTATCTCAGGGCTACAATTTGAGTAGATTTTTATTAATTTAATTTTTATTTTTACTTGTTCTCATTCATTATGCATGACAGCAGAAAGCATTTCAATTCATTGTACATGAATGGAGCACAACTATTCATTCCTCTGGTTGTACATGATGTAGGGTCATACCATTGGTGCAATCAACAAGTACGTAGGATAATGATGTCAATCTCATTCCATTATCTTTCCCTTGAATTATTCTATTCCACTCCCTTGCCCCATGCCTCCTCTCACTCCCATCTGCCCAATCCAAAGTTCTTCCATTCACTCCCCCCATTATGTATCAGCATCCACATATCAGAGAAAACACTTGGTTTTATGGGTTTGTCTTATTTCGCTTAGTATATTCTCCAATTCCATCCATTTACCTGCAATTCCATAATTTTATTCTTCTTTAAGGCTGAGTAATATTCCATTGTGTATATATACCACAGTTTATTTATCCACTTATCTATTGAAGGGCATCTACGTTGGTTCCATAGCTTAGCTATTGTGAATTGAGATTCTATAAATACTGATGTGACTACATCACTATACTATGCAGATTTTAAGTCTTTGGGGTATAAACTGAAGAATGGGATAGCTGGGTTAAATGGTGGTTCCATTCCAAGTTTTCTGAGGAATCTCCATATTATTTTCCCGAGTTGTTACACCAATTTGCAGTCCCACCAGCAATGTATGAGTGTTCATTTTCCCCCATATCTTCGCCAATACTTACTGTTCCTTGTATTCTTGATCATTGCAATTCTGACTTGAGTGAGATGATATCTTAAAGTAGTTTTGATTTGCATTTCTCTAATTACTAGAGATGTTGAACATTTTTCATATGTTTATTGATTGACTGTATGTCTTCTTCTATGAAGTATCTGCTCAGTTCCTTAGCCCATTTATTGATTGGGTTATTATTATTACTTTTTTTGGTGCTAATTTTTTTGAGTTCTTAATATATCCTGGAGATTAGTGCTCTATCTGATTTTCTCCCACTCTGTAGGGTGTCTCTTCACATAATTGATTATTTCCTTCGTTGAGAAGAAGCTTTTTAGTTTGAATCCATCCCATTTGTGGATTTTTGCTTCTATTTCTTGTAATTTAGAAGTCTTGTTAAGGAAGTCAGGTCCTAAGCCAACACGATGAAGATTTGAGCCTACTTTTTCTTCTATTAGGCTCAAGATCTCTGGTCTGATTCTTAGGTCCTTGATTCACTTTGAGTTGAGTTTTGTGCAAGGTGAGAGATAGGGATTTAATTTCATTTTGCTACATATGGATTTCCAGTTTTCCCAGCAAAATTTGTTGAAGAGGCTATCTTTTCCCCAATGTTTGTTTTTGGTACCTTTGTCTAGTATGGGATAACTGTATTTATGTGAGTTTGTCTCAGTGTCTTCTATTTTGTACCATTGATCTTCCTGTCTAATTTGGTGTCAATACCATGCCATTTTTGTTACTGTAGCTCTGTAGTATACGGTCTGGTATTATAATGCATCCTGCTTCATCTTCTTGCTAAGGATTGCCTTGACTATTCTGGATCTCTTATTTTTCCAAATGAATTTCATAATTGCTTTCTCTATGTCCTTGAGGAAAGATGTTGACATTTTAATTGAAATTACATTGAATCTGTATAGCGCTGCTTTTGTTAGTATGTCCATTTTGATAATATTAATTTTGCCTATCGAAGAACATGAAGATCTTTCCATTTTCTAAGGTCTTCTTTAATTTCTTTCTTTAGTGTTCTGTAGTTCTCATTGTAGAAGTATTTCACCTTTTTGGATAGATTTATTCCCAAATACTTTATTTCTTTCTTTTTTTTGAGACTATTGTGAGTGGGGTAGTTTTCCTAATTCTCTTTTGGCAAATTCATCACTGATGTACAGAAATCCATTAGATTTATGGATGCTGATTTAATATCATGATACTTTGCTGAATTCATTTATTAGTTCTAGAAATTTTCTGGTAGAATTTTTTGCATCTTCTAAATATAGAATCATGTCATTGTCAAATAGTGATACTTTGAATTCTTATTTCCTATTTGTATCCCTTTAATTTCTTTCTTCTGTTTAATTGCTCTGACTAGAGTTTCAAGGACTAGGTTGAATAGAAGTGGTGAAAGAGGACATCCTTGTCTTATTCCAGGTTTTAGAGGGAATGCTTTCAATTCTTCTCCATTTAGAATGATGTCCTTGGGCTTAGCATGGATAGCTTTTACAATGTTGAGGTGTGTTCCTACTATCCCCATTTTTTGTAGTGTTTTGAACATGAGTGGGTGGTGTATTTTCTCAAATACCTTTTCTGCATTTATTGAAATGATCATATGATTCTTATATTTAAGTCTATTGATGTGATGCATTATGTTTATTGATTTCCATATGTTGAACCAACTTTGCATCCCTGGGATGAGCCCCACTTTATCATGTCCCACGATCTTTTAAATGTTTTTGTATGTGATTTGTCAGAATTTTATTAAGAATTTTTGCATCAATGTTCACCAGGAATATTGGTCTGAAGTTTTTTTCCTTGGTGGGTCTTTGTCTGGTTTTGGTGTCAGGGTGATACTAGTTTCATAGAATGAATTTGGAAGGGTTCCCTTCTTTTCTGTTTCACGGAATTAGTTGAGCAGTATTGGTATTAGTTCTTCTTTGAAGATCTTGTAGAACTCAATTGAGAATCTCTCTGGTCCTGGGCTTTTCTTGGTTGATAGACTTTTGACAGCATCTTCTATTTCATTGCTTGATATTGACCTGTTTAAATTGTCCTCCTGATTCAGTTTGGGCAGTTCATATGTCTCTACAAATTTGTGGATATCTTCAAGATTTTCTAATTTTTTGGAGTATAAATTTTCAAAATAGTTTCAAATCGTCTTCTGTATTTCAATAGTGTTCATAGGATACTTCCTTTTTCAACACAAATTTTAGTAATTTGAGTTTTTCTCTCCTTTTTGTTAGCATGACTAGGGGTTTACCAATTTTATTTATTTTTTCAAAGAACCAACTTTTTGTTTTGTTAATTTTTTCAATTGCTTCCTTTGCTTCAATTTCACTGATTTCAGCTCTGATTTTAATTATTTCCTGTCTTCTCCTACTTTTGGTATTGATTTGTTATTCTTTTCTAGGACTTTGAGGTGTAATGTTAGGTCATTTATTTGTTGACTTTTCATTCTTTTAATAAATGAGCTCAATGCAGTGAACTTTCTTTCCTCTTAGCACTGCCTTCCTACTGTCAAAGAGATTTTGATATGTTGTATCCCTATTCTCATTTACCTCTAAGAAAATTTTAATCTCCTCCCTGATGTCTTTTGTTATCCTTGTGTATTCAATCACGTATTATTTATTCTCCAGGTGTTGGTGTAACTTCCGTATTTTTTTATTTTATCATTGATATCTAGTTTCATTCCATTGTGATCTGATGAAATGCAGTGTCGTATCTCTAGTTTTTTGTATTTGCTGAGAATTGTTTTGTAGCATAACATGTGGTCTATTTTAGAGAAGGGTCCATGTGCTGCTGAGGAAAAAAATGTATTTGCTCTTGATGGATGGAATATTCTATATATGTCTGTTAAGTCTAAATTATTGGTTCTATTATTGAGTTCTGTGGTTTCTTTGTTCAGTTTTTGTTTGAAAGATCTATCCAGTGGTGAGAGAGGTGTGTTAGTCACCCATTATTATTGTCTTGTGTTATATTGGATTCTTGAAATTGAGAAGAATTTGTTTGATATATGTAGATGCTCCATTGTTTGGGGGATATTTATGATTGTTATGTCTTGTTGATGTATGATTCCCTTAAGGAGTATGAAATGTCCTTCTTTTACCTCTTCTGACTAACTTTTCTGACTAAAGTGACTTGAAGTCCACTTTATCTGATATAAGGCTGGAAACCCCTGCTTTTTTATGCAGAACATGAGAGTGATGTTTTTTCCCATCCTTTTACTTCCAGTCTGTGGATTTCTTTTTCTATGATTGTTTGGGTCTTTTTTTTTTTTAATCCAATCTGCCCGTCTACATCTTTTGATTAATAAGTTTAGACCGTTAACATTCAGGGTTATATTGATATATGATTTGTATTCCCAGTCATTTGGGTTCAGTTTTGTTTTTTAACTTGACTTGCTATCTCCTTTGATTGGTTTTTCATTTAGTATGGTTCCTCCCTTTACTGTCTTATTTGTTGTTTTTCATTTCTTCCTCATGGAATAGTTTGCTGAGAATGTTCTATAATGCAGTCTTTCTAGTTGTAAAATCTTTTAACTTTTGTTTATCATGGACTGTTTTTATCTCATCATCAAATCTGAAACTTAATTTTGCCAGATGTAAGATTCTTGGTTGGCATCCAACCAAGAGCTTGGTATATGTTGTTCCAAGACCTCCTAGCTTTGAGGGTCTGATTTGAGAAATCTGATATTCATATTAGTTTCCCCCTATATGTAATCTGATAATATTCTCTCACTGCCTTTAAGATTCTATCTTTATTTTGTTTGTTAGCATTTTCACTATAATGTGCCTTTGTGTGGATCTGTTTTAATTTTGTATATTTGGTTGTCCTATGAGGCTATTGAACATGATTTTCCATTTCATTCTTCAGGTTTGGGAAATTTCCTGATATTTTTTCATTGAAAAGATTGTGCATTCCTTTGGTTTGTGTCTCTGTGCCTTCTTCTATCCTGATAATTCTTAAATTTGGTCTTGAGTTTCTGTTCATGGTTCCTTACCATCTTCACTGTGTGGTATACTTTATTTTTAAGATTATATATTTTGTTTTCATTGTCTGAGGTTCTGTCTTCCAAGTGATGTAGTCTGTTGGTGATGCTTTCTATTGAGTCTCTAATTTGCTTTATTGTCATTTGAAGGATTTCTGTTAGTTTTTTTTTATCTCTTTATTGAAGTAATATTTTGTTGCCTACATTTGCTCTCTTATATCATCCTTTACTTTGCAGATTATTTTAATTAGGTACATTCTGAATTCCCTCTCTGACATTTCTTCTACTAAGCTGTCAATGAATTCTTCTATTGTGGCATCTTGGTTTGTTTGGTGTGCTTCCTTCTCTTGTTTTTTCATGTTGTTCGAGTTTCTTTCCCTCTAGCAGTGCAGCGCAGGTGCTCTCCTCTCCTTTGTGTGAGCAGGCGTCCTGAGTAGTTTCTTTCATGCAATTAGTTGTGCCCACATTTGGGGGATAGGTATTTATTATTATTGTATGTTTTTTGTTGGATTATTCCCATTGCCAACATGAAGTGACTTTCTTTGACTCTTTTGATTAATTCTGGTGTGAAATCTGCTTCATCAAATAATGCAAGTGACTACTCCTGCTTGTTTTGGGCCTCCCTTCACATGGTATATCAATTTGCATCCTTTCACTTTCAGTTTGATTGTCTTTGCCTGTAAGTTGCATCTCTTACAAACAACATATGGTTGGGTCTTGTTTTTTAATCCATTCTAGCAGCCTATGTCTTTTAATTGGAGAGTTGAGCCAATTTACATTCAATGTTATTATAGAGAGCGGTTTATTAATTCCCATCATTTTGATTTACTTATCATGCTTAATTTGGTCCTATTTCCCATTTTCTTAGCTATTCTTCAAATGAGATTTGTTCTTTTGTGAGCTCTGAGGTTCATTTATTTTATTTTATTTCTTCTGTGTGCAGTATTTCTTTAAGTTTTGTAATGCCAGTTTAGTAGTCATAAATTTTTTTAGTCTCTGCTTATCTTAGAAGGTTTTTATTTCATCTTCAATTTTGAAAGAGCATTGCTGGATATAGCAGTCTTGATTGACAGTTACTTTCTTTAAGAACTTGGAACATATTATTCCAAGTCTGCCTGGCTTGTATAGTTTGGGTTGATGAATCAGAAGTGAGTCTGATTGGTTTGCCTCTACATGTGACCTTACATTATTCTCTTGAGGCTTTAAAAATTCTATCCTAGGTTTGTATGTTAGGCATTTTAATTACAATGTATCGTGAAGAGGTTCTTTTTTATATTGCCTACTTGGGATTCTGAATGCCTCCTGTATCTGAATGTCCATCTCATTCTGAAGGTTTCAAAAATTTTCTGTTACTATTACCCTGAAGAGTTTATTCATTCCATTACATCTCATAGCCTTCCTCAATTTCAATGACTCTTAAATTTGATCCCTTCATGTTTTCCCAGAGTTCTTCTATATTCTGGTCATGGTTACTTTTTTTTTTTTTTGTTTTCTTTACTACTGCTGCCTGAATGTTCAAGGTGGCTACCTTGTCTTCCAGCTGTGAGATTCTGTCTTCAGCATAGTTCACTCTGTCAGAGAAACTTTATTTGAACATTTAGATTTATTGTGTCTTTCATTTGCAAGATTTCTGTTTAGTTCTTTTTAAATATTTCTCTCCTTATTGAATTTTTCATTCATATTCTGTACTGTATTAATTCATTCAGTTGTTTTTCTATGTTCTCTTAGAAATAATTGATCATTTTTATAATGATTCTTTTGAATTCCTTACCTGATATTTCATCCTCTTCAACATTTTGGGGGTCATTTACTGGTGAATTATAAACTTTGGGAGGCGTTGTGTTAGCTTGTTTTTTTTTTTTTTTTTTTTTTTTTTGTATTTCTTGTATTTATGTGTTGGGTTTATGCAGCTGTTGGAAGGCATTTCTCTTCCACTTTTATATGTGGACCTTTGTAGGGCATACTGTTCCCTTGCCAAAGTGTTCTAGAGATCCATAGGTGTGGTGTCCAGTCTTTGTGTAATTTCTCTGTTTTTGTTATAGCAATGGATGTCCATAGATGGGACCTGGGGGCCATCCACTTGCTGTATCTACTTGGGCCTGTTCATTAGTTTGGGCTTTTGTCTCTTCTATTATTTGTATCAAAGTATAGCTGAAGATTGAGTGTCATTAATTTGTATGTGGAGTAAGGTACACTGTTTTTTGGTTGAATTTAGTTCAGCCTCTGAATTTCTACCCTGTGAACTTGTAGTGTCACACTAGATTCCCCACAGAATATGAAGAAATGAACAATAGCAATGACCAATTCAAGGAATATACAGTATTAAACTAAATATTTGGTTCCTGGTATGACATCTACAACATTAATTGTCACAAAACCCAGAAATGGTAGGGTCAGCAATTGCCACCAGCAAAAACAATAAGTACCCATGAACTATATCTGGCATTAAAGGAAACAACAGTCATAATTGACTGTTATCCACAATAGTCATCCACAATAGTCATAATTGCAACAGCCTTAATAGTGGGGGCAGGACTTATATAAACCAATTAGTGGTAAAATATGGTGAGAATACAGCTAATACAAAAAAAATGTGATTGAAAGGTAGAAGAGTTCATAATTTCAAAAAGTGAATAGAGACAATGCAGAACTGACAGAGAATGTGATGATTTTAAGGAAGGAGGAGGAAAAAAAATAACAAAGTAAAGAAAAAGTGAAAGAACAACAAAATTCAGCTATTAGCAGATGAAAAAGGAGAAATGGAAATACACAAATGAAAAACAAAACAAAATAAAACCAAAATATACTAATCAAAAACCCTAACCTTTGAAAGACAAGGCAATGAAAAATAACTACATTTTAAAAAAATGCTAAAAGTGAGAAAAGATTCAAATATGTATGTATGTGTATGTCCATGAACCAATTGGCACAGCAAAAAAACACAAAAACAAAAAGAGAAAAAATAAATTCTTAATGAAAAAATTAATGAATTGTTTCCACTGAGATGGTCACACTAGTCAAGAGGAATAGATTAACACTATCTATGTTTGACTGTCTTCTTTCCATTTCTTCTTGGGCTATGTGCTGAGAATAAGAGCAAGAGCTCATTAACCCCTTTCTCTTTTTACACTGCTCACCAAGCTGCCAGTTAGAGTGGCCTAAGACTGAAGCTGGTTTAAATAATTCTCAACTTTTCTTCTCCTCAGTATGAGGTAGGATGGGATGGGAAGTACTTTGAGTTGGAGTTTGTTGGCACAGGTCAGATCACTGCTCTCCCAGGGTGGGACTGCTGAAGAGTTTTATGGGTGGAGTTCTAGCAGGTGAAGTTTAGCTCTAGTCAGGCCTCAGGGGCTTTGCTGGGTGGTTTCTTCTGCTCTGTAAGGATTAAACAACACACCCCTCTGACCTGGCAGGTGTCAATCTCTGCTAGGAGTCTGTATCTTGGGATCCTCAAGGATTCTAGTCTTGGGACAGGGAGTTAATCCTTCATTCCCTCTGTGGTCCACAAATACAGTCTTTTGAGGCTTCCCAGGCTTAGTCCATGAGTGCATACACATCCAGCCTTTCCAATTCCCCATCTACTTCGACTTAAAGGCGAGTTGGGCCCCCTTTGTTTTTCTAAATTGAATCACCATGGGTAAAACTTTCTCTGTGCCTATTCTGCTCACATTCTGCTAGGACACCCTAGGCTACACAGAAGGCACTTGTCAGGACAATGCAGCCAGGTCCTCTAGTTTCCGAGCAGCAGTGCAGCATGGCTGCCTCAAGATGACTCCTGCCTCAGCTCTCCAAGGTCAGAAACACAGAACAATATTCAAGCACCAGTGCAGAGTGCAGCCTCTGGATCAGCTGAAACGCAGGCACTTTCATGACCTCAGGTTTTTCCATGCTAAATCTGGCCATTATTTCTCTCTGTGTTTCCCCTCCCTCTGTGCTGAACCAGTTCTGCTGCTGATGTCACAACCAGCTTGGCTCCAATATAGTCTTTCTTTTTTAATATACCCACATCTCTGAGTAATGAGTTTTAGTGAAATCCTTCTTTCAGCTACCTTACAGAGAGGCAGTACTCCTGCTGCTTGAATTCCAAGCCATGGAGTGACTAGGAATTCAGCCTTCCTCCCTCTAGCCCACCATCGTGAATCCCCTCAAGTGTACTCTATTTTTGTGCCAGCACTAGCATTAGATAGACAACACAATAGCATAGATTAGTTTTTTTTTTTTAAATTAATCAAGTATATTTCGTGTGAAGCTTGTAGGAATCTTTACCTTTAGGAAATGGACACTAGGAAGGGTACGTTTTGAGGAAATTGGGGCATCCTTTTGAAGGGAAATAGGATATAGTTTTCCTTTCTCATAGTTTTGCTTAGAGACAACTATCACCCTTCAGGGAAGAATAAGAAAGGTTGTTTCAAGAGGCTAAGAGATGTGGCTGTATCTCTGTAGTATGCCGATTTTAAGTCCTTTGGGTATAAGCTGAGGAGTGGGATAGCTGGGTCAAATGGTAGGTCCATTCCAAGTTTTCTAAGGAATCTCCACACTGCTTTCCAGAATGGCTGCACTAATTTGCAGCCCCACCAGCAATGTATGAGTGTACCTTTTTCCCCACATCCTCGCCAACACCTATTGTTGCTTGTGTTCTTTTTTTTTTTTTTTTTGATTAAAAATTTTTTTAAAATTTATTTTTTAAAAATTTTTACAGACTGCATTTTGATTATACACAGAATTGTTGGGATACAACACTGATTGTAATCTTTTGAGAAATAAAATTTTAAAATCACACATCTGCTGATGTCCATAATTTAGGTTTTTTAATTTATTTATTTTAATTAAAAATCATGAATTTACATAGGGCAATGTTGTTTGATTCATTCTGTTATTTTTTCCCTTCCCCCAACCCCTCCCACACCTCTTTTCCCTCTATACAGTCCTTCCTTCCTCCATTCTTACCACCCTCCTTATCCCTAACCCTAAACCGAACCCTAACCCTAACGCTAACCCCTCCTACCCCCCCTTATATATTCTCATCCGCTTGTGTTCTTGATAATCACCATTCTAATTGGGGTGAGATGGGATCTTAGGGTAGTTTTGATTTGCATTTCTCTTATTACTAAAGATGGTGAACATTTTTTCATACGTTTGTTGATTGCTTGTACATCTTCTTCTGTGAAGTGTCTGTTCATATCCTTAGCCCATTTTTTGATTGGGTTATTTGTATTCTTTGTGTAGAGATTTTGAGTTCTTTATATATTCTGGAAATTAGTGCTCTATCTGAAGTATGAGTGGCAAAGATATTCTCCCACTCTGTAGGCTCTCTCTTCACATTGCTGATAGTTTCCTTTGCTGAGAGAAAGCTTTTTACTTTGAATCTATCCCAGTTATTGATTCTAGCTTTTATTTCTTGTGCTTTGGGAGTCCTGTTAAGGAAGTCTGATCCTAAGCCAACATGTTGATGATTTGGACCTACTTTTTCTTCTATAAGATGCAGGGTCTCTGATCTGATTTCAAGGTCCTTGATCCATTGTGAGTTTATTTTTGTGCAGGGTGAGAGATAGGGGTTTAGTTTCATTTGTTTATTATCGATTTCAAGTTTTCCCAGCACCATTTGTTGAAGAGGCTATCTTTTCTCCATTGCATATTTTTGGCCCCTTTGTCTAGTATGAGAAAATTGTATTTATTTGGGTTTGTGTCCATGTGCTCTATTCTGTACCGCTGATCTACCTGTCTATTTTGGTGCCAATACCATGCTGTTTTATTACTATTGCTTTGTAGTATAGTTGAAGTTCTGGTATTGCAATACCCCCTGTTTCTTTCTTCCTGCTAAGGATTGCTTAAGCTATTCTGGGTTTCTTATTCTTCCAGGTGAATTTCATAATTGCTTGCTCTGTTTCTGTAAGGTATATCATTGGGATTTTAATTGGAATCAAATTGAATCTGTATAGCACTTTTGGTAGTATGGCCATTTTGACAATATTAATTCTGCCTATCCAAGAACATGGGAGACCTTTCCGTCTTCTAAGGTCTTCCTCAATTTCTTTCTTCAGTGTTTTGTAGTTTTCATTGTAGAGATCTTTTACCTCTTTGGTTAAATTGATTCCCAAGTTTTTTTTTTTTTTTTTTTTTTTTTGAGGCTATTGCAAATGGAGTTGTTTTCCTCATTTTCCTTTCAGATGTTTCATTGCTTGCGTATAAAAAATGCTTTAGATTTATGTGTGTTGATTTTGTAGCCTGCTATTTTGCTGAATTCATTGATGAGATCTAGAAGTTTTCTGGAGGAGTTTTTGGATCCTCTAAATATAGAATCATGTCATCAGCAAATAGTGACAGCTTAAGTTCCTCTTTTCCTATTCATATCCCTTTAATTTCTTTAGTCTGCCTAATTGCTCTGGCTAGAGTTTCGAGGACAATGTTGAATAGAAGTGGTGAAAGAGGACATCCCTGTCTTGTTCTCATTTTTAAAGGGAATGGTTTCAGTTTTTCTCCATTAACAATGATGTTGGCCATGGGCTTAGCATAAATAGCCTTTACAATGTTCAGGTATGTTCCTACTATCCCTATTTTTTCTAGTGTTTTGAGCATGAAGGGGTGTTGTATTTTGTCGAACGCTTTTTCTGCGTCAATTGAAATAATCATATGATTCTTATCCTTAAGTCTATTGACATGATGGATTACGTTTATTGATTTACGGATATTGAACCATCCTTGCATTCCAGGGATGAACCCCACTTGATCATGGTGCACGATTTTTCTTAATATGTTTTGCCAATATTTTGTTAAGGATCTTTGCATCTGTATTCATCAAGGATATTGGTCTAAAATTTTCTTTCCTTGATGTGTCTTTGCCTGGTTTTGGTATGAGGGAGATACAGCCACATCAATGTTCATAGCTGCTCAATTCATAATAGCCAGATTGTGGAACCAATCTAGATGTCCTTCAATTGATGAATGGATAAAGAAACTGTGGTATATATATACAATGGAATATTACTCAGCTATAAAAAATAATAAAATTATGGCATTTGCAGGCAAATGGATGAAATTGGAGAATATCATGCTAAGTGAGATAAGCCAATCTCAAGAAACCAAAGGACAAATGATCTCGCTGATAAGCAGATGATGACACATAATGGGGGGTTGGAGGGGGGCAAGAATGGAGGAAGGAGGGACTGTATCGAGGGAAAAGAGGGGTGGGAGGGGTGGGGGGAAGGGAAAAATAACGGAATGAATCAAACATCATTACCCTATGTAAATGTTTGATTATGCAAATGGTATGCTGTCACTCCATGAACAAACAGAAACAAAATGTATCTCATTTGTTTACAATAAAAATAAATTTAAAGAAAAACTGTAAAGACTCACCTGCCCTCAAAAAAAAAAAAAAAAAAAAAAAAAAAAGAAAACCCACATAACCTTGGGCCAGAGGCCAGTACTTGCCTAGCACATGCAAGGTCCTGAGTTTGATCCCTGGCACCACAGAACGAAAAATGAAAAACATACAACAGAAATAACCTATTGTGGTACTGATTGCTGGGAAGATTCAAAGAGAACATAAGAGAAATAAAATTTCTCTTAAAAATGTTCCTCTGCAGGCTGGGATTGTGGCTCAGTGGTACAGCACTTGCCTAGCATGTATGAGGCACTGGGTTCAATTCTCAGCACCACATATAAATAAATGAATAAAATAAAGGTCTATCAACATCTAAAAAATATTTTAAAAAATGTTCCTCTGCCTTCAGTATATAAAAGTGCATTAATGAATAACCTTTTAAAAATAAGCAATCAAGCATATCTTAAGATCTGGGCAGAGTGGCACATGCCTGTAATCCCCAGCAGTTCAGGCGGCTGAGGCAGGAGGATGAAGAGTTCAAACCCAGTCTTAGCAACTTAGTGAGGCCCTAAGCAAGAGCCTGTCTCTAATTAAAACACAAAAAGGGGCTGGGGATGTGTCTCAGTGGTTAAGGGCCCGTAGGTTCAATGTCCCAAAAATGTATGTATTAGGGACATAATACTTTTGGAAAGGGAAAAATAATAAATACCACAGTGTGGAACATTAGGGTTGTATTTCTTTAGTTTTCTTTGTTTGTTTCTAGCACATATACCTTATTGCCAGTACTGTAGCCCTAAATCTTTGGGTTTGAAAGATGTATGGGTGTTAACACAATGCTGTTGTGTATGTTTGTTGTGAAACATAAATTGTTAATGCCAACATTTTTATAATTAAATTTGTGTAAATTACAAAAAAAAAAAAAAAAAAAAGAGGCTAAGAGAATCTGTCATTGCCTAAAAGAAAAAAAGGTCATTTTTTCAGCAATAGCTTGGAATTCTCCTGTGTTCTCTAGCACAAGTGAACTTCAATTAAAATATGAAAATTTAGTTCCATTTCTTTACCCACCTAGACTCAGAGGTAGCAGAGCATAGAGGTTCCAGAGTTCTCTGAGTTCTCATGTTAGGAGAAGGGCAGCATAAGATAGAGGTATGTTTTATACCTTTCCTTTGCCCCAGTTCTGCCAAAGTAACTTAACTTTTATTTCTTCTGCACAGGGTCCTTCTTGTAAGATTTGGTTATGATAAAATATGCTTACTATAATTATTAAAGTTTATTTTTAAATGGGAAAAAAACAGGGAAATTCAGAATCAGACAAATGTGGGCTCAAATAACATTTGCACTGTTTTGTTGTGTACTTGGGCAAAATAAACCTAACCTAGATTCAGAGATGACATCTGCCTCTTATGGAGAAAGACTTTCTTCTCATCTTCTGCAGTTGCACCAATAGCTCCAAAAAAAGTGAATGTATTTTATGATGTTTCTGCTATTTATTTATTTTATTCTTTATTTTTTATTTTATACAGACTGAATTTTGATTCATTGTACATAAATGGGGTACATCATTTTGTTTCTATGGTTATGCATGATGTAGATTCATATCAATCATGTAATGATACATGTACATGGGGTAATGATGTCTGTGTCCCTTGAAAGTTTGCAGTTTTGGAAAAGGGTCTACAATAAGGCAGGGTAGGGACGTGTTGTATGGGCAGTGTGTCCTTGAAAACTGTAGAAGCCACTGTGGATGAGATGAGGCAGCCATACTCAGAAGTCACATGCTTTTTACCTTCAGCTTTTGTACACCTTCAGTGCAGCAACCACTTGTCCCCTTTTCTGGAAGTACACTCTCCTGACTACCTGGCATCCAGGCCATCTGAAGACCTCATGGCCTTGCCAGTCTTGCTACAGTGTGCAGGAAAAAAGGTGTGTGTTCTGCTCAAACTGTGACTGTTCAGTCCCTTCTCCAGAAATTCAAAATTGGGAAGAAGAAATGTTTTCAGTCCCTCCCCAGGTAGCTGGATCCATGTTGTGTGAACTTGTGAGGCCTCAGTCTTTAGCTGCCTTCATTTTCTAGCACTGAGTTGAACCAGCTGGAGCAGCCAATGAGCTAGTGGAGAAAGAAGAAAATGTGTGTGTGTGTGTGTGTGTCTCTTATAGCCAGGGGAGAAACAGCAAGAAACAGAGATGAAAGATTTCTTGATGACTCTTGAATCTCTGGTTCTAGACTTTTCTGAGTCAAGGGTGCCTACCTGCTCTTAGACTCCAAGGATCACATATAATTATGAAAACATTTTTCTTTGCTTAAGCTAGAACCATTGGTTTCTGCTACTTTCAGCCCATGATGTGAGCACATGTGCTGTGGCCCTGAAGGATGGCAGACATGTTTGGAGCAGGGTGAGGCCCATCAGCCAGGAGTTTTTATGTGCCCCTAAGCTGCTGGAGTCTAGAGGACATCTAGATTACACATTTTAAATACTGTAAAACCAAAGATGAGCTTTGTGGTAATCTGTATTGTTCCCTAATGTAAAAACAAATTAATTGCTCGTTTACTTTCAACTGTACTCGGGACCCAGAATTTCCTCTCCAGAGTCCACATAGAGGGAATTCTGTGTAGTGTGCTGGAAAGAAAACACAATGCCAAGCAACCATAACTTTTTAGTATATTTGTCCTCATAAGCCTTTCCCCAGATGGGAACTTTGCTTTCAATGAGCTCTTGGTAAGATCAAAGTAAATAACAAAGATTTCCTTCTACTGGGTCCAAGTATTACTTCAGAATAAAAAGTAATAAAAGAAGTCAGCTGTAGAAATTGAACTGCTCAGGGAATTTACTGGCCTTTGTGTTGTTTAAAGTTATTAGGTTGGCCACACAAAAAACTCTGAATCAGAATTCCCCTCCACATTAATAGAGTACACATGAAGACAGCAAACAAAAATCCAGGATGCTCAGAATGGGAACTCACCTAAGAGGATTAGATGAGGATTGATTTTGTTTGTATTAGAGGCACTGATTTATCTTGGGTACTAGATAAAATTTTGCCTGGTGTTATACTCTTTTCTACAAATAATCAAAATTTAATATTTAAATATTTGATACTTTTAATTTTTTTTTCATTAAGAAAAATGACAACCAGGCAAGCTGAGTTGTTTTTCTCCTTTACTCTGAAATTTAGCCTCCTTTTTTCCCTATTGCTTACTTGCTTTATCTTGCTACCATCATAAAAATAATACATGGTCATTGATAAAATCTAATCATTCAGATGAGTATAAAACAGACAATCAGAAGTCCTCTAACCACTGTTCTCATCTTTATTTCTACTTTGTAAAGATAGTACAGTTCGTATGTTCTTGTGTTTTGTTCAAAAATAATTAATGCATCTATTGATTTGTGTGTAATCCAAATACTTCTCATAAAATGACATAGTTGCCCACTGAGTTTTATTGATGAAAGATTGCCGAATGATATGTATTATACATTCTTATAACAATAGCAATGTTATAGTATGTATTCATAAAATAAATTTGAAGTGATACAATACTACGTGTTAATTGTGCTTGTCTCTTGGGAAGCTGATGCTGCTAAACGTCTCTCACCTACTTTTGTGTGCTTAAAATATCAAATGTACATCTACCACTTTTTATATTTTTTAAAATATAGGAACAAATGTGGAATGCATGGCCAATTTTGGGAAAATATAGGACGCCACGTCCACCTTTTTTTTTTTTTTTTTCAAGATTTGCCCCACTTTTCACTGATTTGCTCCTTTGACTCCAATTTACTAATTTGCTTCTTTGTGCCTCTTGATTTCAATCACCATAATAATCCTCTCAATCATCTGATGAAGAATGTTATAATGATAGTTTGCCATGATACCCATTCATTAAATGTCTGCTGACAGCTGATGAAGATAAGAGCAAATTAACTGTCAGAATTAAGCTTTATGATAATGAACTTTAACCCAGATCTTCTGATACATTATGCTCATAAGTCATGTCCTTATGGTAGCACCTCGATGAACTCCCTTTTTTTTTCAGAAATATAATTACTCTGCAAACACCTATACATGAAGAGATCATTCCTAAAGTAATTTGCTCTCACACTGATCTATCATAGAGAATCTTTCAATTTGTGGTAGACATTTTGAGACCTTTGAATGTGAAGCCTGAACCACCCTTAAAGGAGGTTCCAAGGGAAGGGAAGCTCTAATTTTCTACTTGAATATAGCCCTTGGGCAAGTTCCTTCAGACCTTGCATTTCCTTTAAGGAAACAGTGAAAAGCCAACAGATCAGCCATCCCCAAATTAAAATTAGTGCTCTCACAAGTTGACCCTGTCTCTCTCATTGTTTTCAAATAGTTCAGCGTAACAGCCTAAATAGCAGCTTTAGCATCTACATCATGTTATTTAGGGTTCAACCATAATTCTGTTCCTAATTTCAATTACTGTAATAATCCTCTGGTAGAGTAACTTTTTAAAAATCAAAAAGCAGGCAATTTTTAGTGAGCTTTCAAGGCCAGCTAATTGCACAAATCAACATTTAAACCCATTGATATATATGATTTGGTTTGTGCTCACAGTCTTGTGTGGCTCTTTTCTGATTCAGAATACTAAGGAGGAATCACATTTGAGATCTGGAAAGCTATCACCAATGATAAAGTTGTTTCTGGGAGGTTCTATCCCTCTTGGACTTGAAAATGAAACCCAAATGGTTAATGAATAGGAAATGAGGTCTTGTACATGTTTTCTTCTGTTTCCTGATCTGGTTTGTACCATCACCTATCTTCCAAGGTAAGGGACAGAGTCTGCAGAAGTTTCATTTTTATTTGTACTCTCAAAAGGAGTCTTTGTTGTAAAAACAGTTTTCCTTCTAGAACAAGTGGTATGGCGCTACCATTTTACAAAAAAGTAATCATCCCAACTTTTCATTTAAGTAATGAGGAGACATTCTTGTTTTAACTTAAATAACACTTGTTTTTAAATAAATCCTTTGATCTGATATGTTTTGCTGTTTTGGAGGACCATCAGCATCTTGTTTCAACATCCCTTCTATCAGAATCGGTTAGCATGGTCTATAATCTCTCATCTGGATAATTTCACCAACCTTCTTTTGTTTTATACGGCCATATTTTAATTTTTTTTTTAATTTTTAATTTTAATTAAAACATCATAACTTTACATAGGGCGAATTTGTTTGAATTTCATTTTTTATTTTTTCCCCTTCCCCCTCCCCTCCCACCCCTCTTTTCCCTCTATACATTCCTTTCTTCCTCATTCTTTACCACCCTCCTTATCCCAACCCTAAACCTAACCCTAACCCTAACACTAACCCCTCCTACCCCCCCCCCCATATGTCCTCATCCGCTTCTCAGCGAGATCATTCGTCCTTTAGTTTTTTGAGATTGGCTTATCTCACTTAGCATGATATCCTCCAGTTTCATCCATTTGCCTGCAAATGCCATAATTTTGTCATTCCTCATGGCGGAGTAATATTCCATTGTATATATATGCCACAGTTTCTTTATCCATTCCTCAACTGAAGGGCATCTGGGTTGGTTCCACAATCTGGCTATAGTGAATTGAGCAGCTATGAACATTGATGTGGCTGTATCTCTGTAGTATGCTGATTTTAAGTTTTTGGGTATAGGCCAAGGAGTGGGATAGCTGGGTCAAATGGTGGTTCCCTTCCAAGCTTTCTGAGGAATCTCCATACTGCTTTCCAGAGTGGCTGCACTAGTTTGCAACCCACCAGCAATGTATGAGTGTACCTTTTTCCCCACATCCTCACCAACACCTATTGTTGCTTGTGTTCTGGATAATCGCCATTCTAATTGGGGTGAGATGAAATCTTAGGGTAGTTTTGATTTGCATTTCTCTTATTAGTAGAGATGGTGAACATTTTTTCATATATCTGTTGATTGCTTGTACATCTTCTTCTGTGAAGTGTCTGTTCATTTCCTTAGCCCATTTGTTGATTGGATTATTTATATTCTTGGTGTAGAGATTTTTGAGTTCTTTATAGATTTGGGATATTAGCGCGCTATCTGAAGTATGATTGGCAAAGATATTCTCCCACTCTGTAGGCTCTCTCTTCACATTACTGATTGTTTCCTTTGCTGAGAGAAAGCTTTTTAGTTTGAATCTATCCCAGTTATTGATTCTTGCTTTTATTTCTTGGGCTATGGGAGTCCTGTTAAGGAAGTCTGCTACTAAGCCAACAAGTTGAAGGTTTGGGCCTACTTTTTCTTCTATAAGTTGCAGGGTCTCTGGTCTGATTCCGAGTTCCTTGATCCATTGTGAGTTGAGTTTTGTGCAGGGTGAGAGATAAGGGTTTAATTTCATTCTGTTGCATATGGTTTTCCAATTTTCCCAGCACCATTTGTTGAAGAGGCTATCTTTTCTCCATGGCATATTTTTAGCCCCTTTGTCTAGTATGAGAAAATTGTATTTATTTGGGTTTGTGTCCGTGTCCTCTATTCTGTACCATTGATCTACCTGTCTATTTGGTACCAATACCATGCCGTTTTTGTTACTATTGCTTTGTAGTAGAGTTGAAGATCTGGTATTGCGATACCACCTGCTTTGCTCTTTCTACTGAGGATTGCTTTAGCTATTCTGGGTTTCTTATTCTTCCAGATGAATTTCATAATTGCTTGCTCTATTTCTGTAAGGTACATCATTGGGATTTTAATTGGAATTGCATTGAATCTATATAGCACTTTTGGTAGTATGGCCATTTTGACAATATTAATTCTTCCTATCCATGAACATGGGAGATCTTTCCATCTTCTAAGGTTTTCTGTAATTTCTTTCTTTAGTGTTCTGTAGTTCTCATTGTAGAGGTCTTTCACCTCTTTTGTGAGATTGATTCCCAAGTATTTTATTTTTTTGATGCTATTGTGAATGGGGTAGTTTTCCTAATTTCTCTTTCTGAAGATTCATCACTTATGTATAAAAATGCATTGGATTTATGAACATTGATCTTGTAACCTGCTACTTTACTGAATTCACTTATGAGTTCTAAAAGTTTTCTGGTGGAATTTCCAGGTTCCTCTAAATATATAATCATGTCATCAGCGAACAGGGATAGTTTGAGTTCCTCTTTTCCAATTAGTATCCCTTTAATTTCTTTGGTTTGTCTAATTGCTCTGGCTAGAGTCTCAAGAACAATGTTGAATAGAAGTGGTGAAAGAGGGCATCCCTGCCTTGTTCCAGTTTTTAGGGGGAATGCTTTCAGTTTTTCACCATTTAGAATGATATTGGCCATGGGCTTAGCATAGATGGTCTTCACAATGTTAAGGAATGATCCCACTACCCCAATTTTTTCTAGTGTTTTGAGCATGAAGGGATGCTGTATTTTTCGAATGTTTTTTCTGCATCTATTGAAATAATCATGTGATTCTTAACTTTTAGTCTGTTGATATGGTGAATGACATTTTGATTTCCGATGTTGAACCAACCTTGCATCCCTGGGATGAAACCCACTTGATCATGGTGCACTATCTTTTTAATATTTTTGAATGCGATTTGCTAAAATTTTGTTGAGAATTTTTGCATCGATGTTCATTAAGGATATTGTTCTGAAATTTTTTTCCTTGATGTGTCTCTGTCTGGTTTGGTATCAGGGTGATATTGGCTTCATAGAATGAGTTTGGGAGGGTTCCTTCCTCTTCTATTTTATGGAATACTTTGAGAAGTATTGGAATGAGCTCTTCTTTAAAGGTTTTGTAGAACTCGGCTGAGAACCCATCTGGTCCCAGGAATTTTCTTTGTTGGTAGGCTTTTGATAACCTCTTCTATTTCATTACTTGAAATTGATTTTTTTAGTTGTGTATGTCCTCCTCGTTCAGTTTAGGTAATTCATATGTCTCTAGAAACTTGTTGATGTCTTCGAGGTTTTCTGTTTTGTTGGAGTATAGATTTTCAAAATAGCTTCTAATTATGTTTGTATTTCACTTGTGTCTGTTGTGATATTTCCTTGTTCATTCCGAATTTTAGTAATTTGAGTTTTCTCCCTTTTTCTCTTTGTTAGCGTGGCTAAGGGTTTATCAATTTTGTTTATTTTTTCAAAGAACCAACTATTTATTTTGTTAATATTTCCGATTTTTTCTTTTGTTTCAATTTCGTTGATTTCAGCTCTGATTTTAACTATTTCCTGTCTTCTACTACTTTTGGTGTTGGTCTGCTCTTCTTTTTGTAGGGCTTTGAGCTGTAGTGTTAAGTCGTTTATTTGTTGATTTCTACTTCTTTTGTTGAATGCGCCCCATGAAATAAATCTTCCTCTCAGTACTGCTTTCATAGTGTCCCAGAAATTTTGATATGATGTGTCTTTGTTCTCATTTACTTCTAAGAATTTTTTAATTTCCCTCCTGATGTCTTCTGTTATCCATTCATCGTATAATAGTGTATTATTTAATCTCCAAGTATTGGAGAAGTTTCTGTTTTTTATTCTGTCATTTATTTCTAATTTCAGTCCATTATGATCTGATAGAGTACAAGGTAGTGTCTCTATCTTCTTGTATTTGCTAACAGTAGCTTTGTGGCATAAAACATGGTCTATTTTAGAGAAGGATCCATGTGCTGCTGAGAAGAAAGTGTATTCGTTCTTTGTTGGGTGGTATATTCTATACAAGTCGGTTAAGTCTAAATTGTTGATTGTGTTATTGAGATCTATGGTTTCTTTATTCAATTTTTGTTTGGACGATCTATCCAGTGGTGAGAGAGGTGTGTTAAAATCGCCTAGTATTATTGTGTTGTGGTCTATTTGATTTCTGGATTTGAGAAGGATTTGTTTGACGTAAATGGATGAGCCAATGTTCGGGGCATAGATATTTATGATTGTTATGTCTTGCTGATTTATGCTTCCTTAAGCAGTATGTAATGCCCTTCTTTATCTCTTCTGACTAGTTTTGGCTTGAAGTCCACATTATCTGAAATGAGGATGGATACTCCAGCTTTTTTGCTGTGTCATGTGCATGATATGTTTTTTTCCCATCCTTTCACCTTCAGTCTATGGGTATCTCTTTCTGTGAGATGGGGTCTCTTGCAGGCACATATTGTTGGATTTTTCTTTTTAATCCAATCTGCCAGTCTATGTCTTTTGATTGATGAGTTCAGGCCATTAACATTCACAGTTATTATGTGATATGATTTGTATTCTAGTCATTGGACTCATTTTTTTGTTTTTTTGACATGATTTGGTTTCTCTTATTTGGCTATTCCTTTAGGCTAGTTCCTCCCGTTTCTGATTTACATCGTTGTTTTTCATCATCTCTCTCATGGAATATTTTGCTGAGAATGTTCTGTAATGCGGCTTTCTTTAGTAAATTCCTTTAGCTTTTGTTTATCGTGGAAGGATTTTATCTCATCGTCAAATCTGAAAGTAAGTTTTGTGCTGGGTATAAACTTGGTTGGCATCATTTTCTTTCAGGGCTTGGTAAATGTTGTTCCAGGCTCTTCTAGCTTTTAGGGTCTGGACTGAAAATCTGCTGATATCTTATGGTTTCCCCTGAATGGTAATCTGATTCTTTCTCTCGCGGCCTTTAAAATTCTGTCTTTATTTTGAATGTTAGGTATTTTCATAATAATGTGCCTTGGTGTAGGTCTGTTGTCATTTTGCATATTTGGAGTCCTATAAGCCTCTTGTACTTGGTTTTCCATTCATTCTTGAAATTTGGGAAATTTTCTGATATTATTTCATTGAATAGATTGTTCATTCCTTTGGTTTGTTTCTCTAAACCTTCCTCAATCCCAATTAGTCTTAAAATATGGCCTTTTCATGATATCCCATAATTCTTGTAGATTCTGTTCATGATTCTTACCATCTCTCTGTTTGGTCAACCTTGTTTTCAAGATTAAATATTTTGTTCTTCAATATCTGAAGTTCTGTCTTCCAGGTGATCTCTCCTATTGTTTATGCTTTCTCTATGGCGTTTTTAACTTGGTTTATTGTTTCCTTCATTCTCAAGGATTTCTGTTTGGTTTTTTTTCAGTATCTCTAACTCTTTATGAAATGCTCTTTTGCTTCTGTTATTGCTCTTTCTAACTGTTGATTAGTGCGTTCATTTAATGCCTGCATTTGTCTTCATCTCCTTGTTTGCTTCCCTGATTGTTTTAATTATGTACATCTGAACTCATTCTGAACTCCCTTTCGGACATTTTCTTCTGTGTCTGTCATTGGGTTTTATTGATATAGTATCTAGGTGTTGTTTCGGACATTTTCTTCCCTTGTTTTCTCATCTTGGTCAGATGTCAATGGGGACTCTTGTGATTTGTAGATTTCTCTATTGGCCTTATAGTGACCTGTAGATTTCCAGTGGATCACCTACCAGCCTTCAAGTAGCAGAAGTCTTGGATTAATTTGATAATGCAGTGCTTGCTGAAGAACGCTGCCCTAGCCCACTACCAGTTCCAGGGAGAGAGACCTGGAGAGGTCTCTTGTTGCATAGCCCTGGTTCCAGAGGCTGGTTGTAGGTTGGAGGTTTCACTGGCTTGGGGACTTGTGGCTAACTCTATGTAGACAGGCTGTCACTGGGTGATTTGCCCCGAGAAGCTAGCCTAGAGAGGCGCTTCCCGCTGGAGGGAGGCTGGGCTGCTTGGGGAAGTCCCTGGCGCCCTGTGCTGGTCACTGAAGCAACCTGTGGGTGGGCTGTAGCTGTGCTGGGCGTGGGGGGGAGCTGGTGCTGGCGTGGGGGCGCGGCGGAGCTGGCTGTGCTGCTTCTGTGCAGAAGGGCTCTCACTGGGGGGGCCTGTTCTCAGAGGCTGGAGGATCTGTCCCTGTGGGCGGAGCCCACCGCCAGACTGCACCGAGCTGCCTGGGGAGACGCTATCTGCCCTGTCCCACTCTACTAAGCTACTCGCTGGGTGGGGGAGACTCACCCCGTGGTTCTATTTTAGTCCAAGACTCTCAATTCCTCCCCTTCTTGAATCCTGGGTTCTGGGGCAACTGGAGATGCAGTCACCCTCTAGTCCGCCATCTTGGATCGCCCCGTGGAAAAAGCCTGCAGCTGGCGGGGGACAATGCTGCCTGGAGAGGTCTCTGGCTGCCCAGTCCTGGTCCCAGAAGCTGCTTGCGTGTTGAATATCTCCACTGGCTTGGGGACTTGTGGCTGGCTCTGCGTCAAGAGGCTCTCACTGGGCAGCCTGCCCCAGGAAGCTAGCTTAGAGAGGTGCTTCCTGCCGGAGGGGGCTGGGCTGCTTGGGGGAGTCCCTGGCGCCCTGTACTGGTCACTGAAGCAACCTGCGGTCGGGCCGGAGCTGGCCGCGCTGCTTCTGTCCATATTTTAATTTTTGATCAAATAGGAAGATACCACCAGAGGTAACTCCATTCACTTACACACTGATCAGTCAAAACATAGTAGAATTTTTTCTACAATCTCTAGCATGAAAAAGGGCAATGCAGCCAGCTCCAGGTTAGTTCTTGCACTACACAACACCCAGGAATATATATTTCCACTATAATATTGGGTGTAAAGGTATGTGACATGGAATCCTGGGGTTAAAATTTTATATCCTGAGAAAATCTGTAGTGTCTGGAAAACATGTGAGCATAATAATGACACCTCTTCAATATGTCCCTGAGTTCGTATTTTTTTTTTTTTTTGTGGATTAAACCATGTCCGCCTCAAATTCCTTAACTGAATTCTTAACCTTCAATGTGACTTTATCTGGAGAGACAGAGATTATCTCTTTTGAGAGATAATTTTGATACTAGCACCTTGATCTTTGGCTTTCAACCTCCAGATCTGTGAGAAAATTAATGTCTTGTTTAAGTCACAATGTTTGTGGCATCTTGTTGTAGCCTAGCCTGATACATTTACTAAAGATACTTCCTTATATGCAAAGTCCACTTCCAACAGCAGGATGCAGGGGGAGTATACCATCAGTACGTTAAAAATGATAGTGGCCACAGGGCTATATGTGTGTACGTGCATAGTTAAGAATTTGAAAGTGCCTGTGTCCTATAATTATCTCCATATCTATAATGTGAAAAAGAAGAAAATTTGCAGTTTATCATGAGTTCTTTGGGTCTGAGGTTGAAAAAAACTTAAAAGTAGAACCAAATGAAACAAGACAATATTTGCTCCCATGTGTAATTCTAACTATTCAAGATGGATGTTGCTGAATGAATCTTCATGTTACTTCAAGACACAGCTAATAGAACTCTCCAGAATACTAGCCATTACATTGGATATTTTAAGGTTTTGCAAGTGTATTGCAGACTGGGGTTAGCACTGAACCGAATACCTTAAACTTGGAAATGAAACCTAAGAGAATTAAATCTATCTTTGGCATACTGTATTTTTTTATAAAAGTAAGTTAGGATAGTAAATTTAAGCAAATACAGGGATAAAACCTTACTTCTATAAATTGCAGTGTGTTATTACTAGCCAATCTAGATTTGGTCTAGTTTTTTTTTTTTTTTTTTTTAAGGTTTTCTTCAATAAACCAGCCTTGCATAATATCTGTGCCATTATTATGCTTTTACTGTATTGGCTCTATTTTTACCATATTTCATGATAAAAACAATATGACTTGGGTCTGGTATTTTGATAGTTATTGTTGCTTAAAGGTACTCTCTATAGCAAAGCATTGAAAGCAATGAGTAATCTAGTTCTTGGAGTTCTTAACCTAAACATTTTATTTATTTATTTACCTATTTATTTTTATATTTCAATCAGTTATAAGCACATGAAGAATGTGGTCAAGGACTAATTGATTCTGTCTATACTTGTTAGTTAGTCATGACCTAAATGTTAATTCTATCTTTTTAGAGAGACCTGGAATATTTTCTATCTTTATTCTCAGGGAGAAAGCAACTTTTAAGCACCTGCTCCTCTTTTCCTTCTGAAAACACATTGCCTTGAGGGACTTCCAAAGCAGTTCTTTCTAGAGCAAGGAGGCAGAGAAAGGAGGGGCAGTAAGAAGGGGGCATAACAATTCTCTCAAAGAAGCAGCTCTGAAATCCCAGCTGTGGCCGGCAAGTGGCTCGTGGGCTCCTGCATCCAAAGAACTTGAAGTGTTAGGACCACTGTTGAAAGCCCAGAGAGTTCACACACTCATTCCTGGGGTAGAGACTGGCAGAATCCTGAGCTCTTATAGGGAGACTCTGCTTCTAACCCCTGATATTTACAAGATTCCACTTCTATATGTGTTGTAATAGCACTTTATATTACTTAATGTTTTCATTCTTTTCTACCTCCAAAGTTTTCCATCTGTCTATTGGGGCTCAGACCCTGACCTCAAGCTACATTTGCTAGAGTTTTGACAAGTTTTCTACTTGATTCCACTTTAAAGCTGCAGAGACTTACCTGAGTTCTTATTCTTTGATCTCTTTATTATTCTCTTTATTATTTTCAGAAAAGGTGAAACATTGAATTCCTGAGATTTTCATTTGGACATCAGGCTACCAGGCCACAAAATTACACTTTTGAGGCAACAAATGTCATGAGATGCCTCCACATCAGATTTCACTCACCAGGATATACCCAGTCTGGTTTTCTGGAAAAGAAAAAGCTCTAAAACTCAAAATTAATGTTTTTCTAACAGATCTCTGAAAGAGCACTAAACATAATTTTATATTTGATGTTTTGAATTCAACAACAAGCCAAAATAAAATCCACAGAAGCTCATCTAGGTATTCTGAAAGATAATATCTGAACAATACCATATGACTTTAGTATTTGTAATTGCATTTGTGTCAACTACTATATTATATTGGCACCAAAATGTATTCTTAGTCACCTTTTTGTTGTTGTGACAAATACCTGAGAATAACAATTTAGAGGAAAGTTGTATTCTGGCTCATTGTTTCAGAGGTTTCAGTTCATGGTTGGCTAGATTCATTGCTTTGGGCCTGAGGTGAGGCAGAATTCCATGGCAGAAGGGTGTGGTTTAGGTCGTGGCACGGGGGATATTGAGAAAAGGAGAGAGAAGAAGAAGGGATGTCAGAGATAAGATATAGTTCCTAAGAGCATGTCCCCAGTGACCTACCTCCTCCAATCATGCTTCACCAGGAGGTAGGAGTATCTGCCTCCTTTCAGTAGTTCATTCAAATTATTAATCCATAAAATGAATTAATCCACTGACGAGGTTAAAGCCCTCATGATACAATCACTTCCCCAAAACCCCATCTCTGGACATTGCTACACTGTAGACCAACTCTTTAGTAATGAGCATTAGGGGGACATTCTGGAGCCAAACCATAACAAATACCTTATTACTATTGTGTGCTGACTAGAAAAAGAACAAAATGTAATTTAGAAATGACGGATTTGTACTAAATAGACAATAAATAATATCATTAGGCATGACTTCAAATTGAAAAATGAAAACAAAAACAAAAAACCCTAAAAGAAAATTGAATCTTCAAAAGGCTCATAGTGGTTTTGGCATGTGAATACTATTGGCCTTGTGAAAGGCAACTTCATTTCCACAAATTATCTTCATCACATAAACTGATAATTTCAGTTGTATTTATATCACTTTTATAATTGTTTAAATCAATATTAAATCTATTTGACTTTATAGTTGTATCAGAACTGTGAAAAAGAGCTTGTAATCAATTTTCATGTATGCATATTTTAACAGTATAATAAAATTATTATTAACATTAATGGTTCATGACAATTTTTCCCTTTAAAAGCTACATTTTACTGAAATTTATAAAACACTGACCTAAAAGCACAAAGTTCTCAAACTAAAGGTAAGCCAGATAGAAATAACTTCTGTTATTTTGTGAGGAAAAATAAATGATCTAATGAATAAGTAAATGTGTTTGGAAATATTTTAAATGCTGTGAAAGTAATGTCAGTTGTTTGATCATCAATGTTACAAATATCTTCTTGTATAGCACTTTATCCAATGATTTTATAAGATGTATTGAATGACTCAGAAATAAGTCACCCTGAATTTTGTAACCATGGAGTTATTAAGTTTTAATTTACAACAAAAATTAATAGTGAACCCATGAATAAATTATTTAGAGTTAAATTTGGGCAACACTATGAGGAGAAGTAGATAAAGAAGTTGAAGGAGAGAAATTTCTGCAAGGAAAAGGAAAGAAACACCTGAGTTTGGATGGGAGTGTATAAGCATGGCAATATTGAAAAATTAAAAGAATGAGAAGAGAGTACAAGTCAGAGTGTAGAATAAAAGAATCAATGAGAAAGAGAGAGTGGATTTTTTTAAAGGCAATTAGAGATGTAAGACTTTTGTGCTATTTAAAAATCTGTCCAGAGTTCCCTTATTTCTGTGTACCCCTTTCTGACCACACCACCATCAACTGACAGCATAATAGACTGATTGCAAAAATATTTTCCAATCTTAATTTTCTGTATATCCATGGGCTTTGGATAGTAAATATGAATTTGCTATTTCTCCCAGCATCTTCTATTTCATTGCTTGATATTGACCTGTTTAAATTGTCCTCCTGATTCAGTTTGGGCAGTTCATATGTCTCTACAAATTTGTGGATATCTTCAAGATTTTCTAATTTTTTGGAGTATAATTTTCAAAATAGTTTCAAATCGTCTTCTGTATTTCAATAGTGTTCATAGATACTTCCTTTTTCAACACAAATTTTAGTAATTTGAGTTTTTCTCTCCTTTTTGTTAGCATGACTAGGGGTTTACCAATTTTTTATTTTTTCAAAGAACCAACTTTTTGTTTTGTTAATTTTTTCAATTGCTTCCTTTGCTTCAATTTCACTGATTTCAGCTCTGATTTTAATTATTTCCTGTCTTCTCCTACTTTTGGTATTGATTTGTTATTCTTTTCTAGGACTTTGAGGTGTAATGTTAGGTCATTTATTTGTTGACTTTTCATTCTTTTAATAAATGAGCTCAATGCAGTGAACTTTCTTTCCTCTTAGCACTGCCTTCCTACTGTCAAAGAGATTTTGATATGTTGTATCCCTATTCTCATTACCTCTAAGAAAATTTTAATCTCCTCCCTGATGTCTTTTGTTATCCTTGTGTATTCAATCACGTATTATTTTATTCTCCAGGTGTTGGTGTAACTTCCGTATTTTTTTATTTTATCATTGATATCTAGTTTCATTCCATTGTGATCTGATGAAATGCAGTGTCGTATCTCTAGTTTTTTGTATTTGCTGAGAATTGTTTGTAGCATAACATGTGGTCTATTTTAGAGAAGGGTCCATGTGCTGCTGAGGAAAAAAATGTATTTGCTCTTGATGGATGGAATATTCTAATATATGTCTGTTAAGTCTAAATTATTGGTTCTATTATTGAGTTCTGTGGTTTCTTGTTCAGTTTTTTGTTTGAAAGATCTATCCAGTGGTGAGAGAGGGGTGTTAGTCACCCATTATTATTGTCTTGTGTTATATTGGATTCTTGAAATTGAGAAGAATTTGTTTGATATATGTAGATGCTCCATTGTTTGGGGGGATATTTATGATTGTTATGTCTTGTTGATGTATGATTCCCTTAAGGAGTATGAATGTCCTTCTTTTACCTCTTCTGACTAACTTTTCTGACTAAAGTGACTTGAAGTCCACTTTATCTGATATAAGGCTGGAAAACCCCTGCTTTTTTATGCAGAAACATGAGAGTGATGTTTTTTTCCCATCCTTTTACTTCCAGTCTGTGGATTTCTTTTTCTATGATTGTTTGGGTCTTTTTTTTTTTAATCCAATCTGCCCGTCTACATCTTTTGATTAATAAGTTTAGACCGTTAACATTCAGGGTTATATTGATATATGATTTGTATTCCCAGTCATTTGGGTTCAGTTTTGTTTTTTAACTTGACTTGCTATCTCCTTTGATTGGTTTTTCATTTAGTATGGTTCCTCCCTTTACTGTCTTATTTGTTGTTTTTCATTTCTTCCTCATGGAATAGTTTGCTGAGAATGTTCTATAATGCAGTCTTTCTAGTTGTAAAATCTTTTAACTTTTGTTTATCATGGACTGTTTTTTATCTCATCATCAAATCTGAAACTTAATTTTGCCAGATGTAAGATTCTTGGTTGGCATCCAACCAAGAGCTTGGTATATGTTGTTCCAAGACCTCCTAGCTTTGAGGGTCTGATTTGAGAAATCTGATATTCATATTAGTTTCCCCCCTATATGTAATCTGATAATATTCTCTCACTGCCTTTAAGATTCTATCTTTATTTTGTTTGTTAGCATTTTCACTATAATGTGCCTTTGTGTGGATCTGTTTTAATTTTGTATATTTGGTTGTCCTATGAGGCTATTGAACATGATTTTCCATTTCATTCTTCAGGTTTGGGAAATTTCCTGATATTTTTTCATTGAAAAGATTGTGCATTCCTTTGGTTTGTGTCTCTGTGCCTTCTTCTATCCTGATAATTCTTAAATTTGGTCTTGAGTTTCTGTTCATGGTTCCTTACCATCTTCACTGTGTGGTATACTTTATTTTTAAGATTATATATTTTGTTTTCATTGTCTGAGGTTCTGTCTTCCAAGTGATGTAGTCTGTTGGTGATGCTTTCTATTGAGTCTCTAATTTGCTTTATTGTCATTTGAAGGATTTCTGTTAGTTTTTTTTTATCTCTTTATTGAAGTAATATTTTGTTGCCTACATTTGCTCTCTTATATCATCCTTTACTTTGCAGATTATTTTAATTAGGTACATTCTGAATTCCCTCTCTGACATTTCTTCTACTAAGCTGTCAATGAATTCTTCTATTGTGGCATCTTGGTTGTTTGGTGTGCTTCCTTCTCTTGTTTTTTCATGTTGTTCGCGTTTCTTTCCCCTCTAGCAGTGCAGCGCAGGTGCTCTCCTCTCCTTGTGTGAGCAGGCGTCCTGAGTAGTTTCTTTCATGCAATTAGTTGTGCCCACATTTGGGGGATAGGTATTTATTATTATTGTATGTTTTTTGTTGGATTATCCCATTGCCAACATGAAGTGACTTTCTTTGACTCTTTTGATTAATTCTGGTGTGAAAATCTGCTTCATTCAAATAATGCAAGTGACTACTCCTGCTTGTTTTGGGCCTCCCTTCACATGGTATATCAATTTGCATCCTTTCACTTTCAGTTGATTGTCTTTGCCTGTACAGTTGCATCTCTTACAAACAGACATATGGTTGGGTCTTGTTTTTTAATCCATTCTAGCAGCCTATGTCTTTTAATTGGAGAGTTGAGCCAATTTACATTCAATGTTATTATAGAGAGCGGTTTATTAATTCCCATCATTTTGATTTACTTATCATGCTTAATTTGGTCCTATTTCCCATTTTCTTAGCTATTCTTCAAATGAGAATTTGTTCTTTTGTGAGCTCTGAGGTTCATTTATTTTATTTTATTTCTTCTGTGTGCAGTATTTCTTTAAGTTTGTAATGCCAGTTTAGTAGTCATAAATTTTTTTAGTCTCTGCTTATCTTAGAAGGTTTTATTTCATCTTCAATTTTGAAAGAGCATTGCTGGATATAGCAGTCTTGATTGACAGTTACTTTCTTTAAGAACTTGGAACATATTATTCCAAGTCTGCCTGGCTTGTATAGTTTGGGTTGATGAATCAGAAGTGAGTCTGATTGGTTTGCCTCTACATGTGACCTTACATTATTCTCTTGAGGCTTTAAAAATTCTATCCTAGGTTTGTATGTTAGGCATTTTAATTACAATGTATCGTGAAGAGGTTCTTTTTATATTGCCTACTTGGGATTCTGAATGCCTCCTGTATCTGAATGTCCATCTCATTCTGAAGGTTTCAAAAATTTTCTGTTACTATTACCCTGAAGAGTTTATTCATTCCATTACATCTCATAGCCTTCCTCAATTTCAATGACTCTTAAATTTGATCCCTTCATGTTTTCCCAGAGTTCTTCTATATTCTGGTCATGGTTACTTTTTTTTTTTTTTTGTTTTCTTTACTACTGCTGCCTGAATGTTCAAGGTGGCTACCTTGTCTTCCAGCTGTGAGATTCTGTCTTCAGCATAGTTCACTCTGTCAGAGAAACTTTATTTGAACATTTAGATTTATTGTGTCTTTCATTTGCAAGATTTCTGTTTAGTTCTTTTTAAATATTTCTCTCCTTATTGAATTTTTCATTCATATTCTGTACTGTATTAATTCATTCAGTTGTTTTTCTATGTTCTCTTAGAAATAATTGATCATTTTTATAATGATTCTTTTGAATTCCTTACCTGATATTTCATCCTCTTCAACATTTTGGGGGTCATTTACTGGTGAATTATAAACTTTGGGAGGCGTTGTGTTAGCTTGCTTTTTTTTTTTTTTTTTTTTTTTTTGTATTTCTTGTATTTATGTGTTGGGTTTATGCAGCTGTTGGAAGGCATTTCTCTTCCACTTTATATGTGGACCTTTGTAGGGCATACTGTTCCCTTGCCAAAGTGTTCTAGAGATCCATAGGTGTGGTGTCCAGTCTTTGTGTAATTTCTCTGTTTTTGTTATAGCAATGGATGTCCATAGATGGGACCTGGGGGCCATCCACTTGCTGTATCTACTTGGGCCTGTTCATTAGTTTGGGCTTTTGTCTCTTCTATTATTTGTATCAAAGTTATAGCTGAAGATTGAGTGTCATTAATTTGTATGTGGAGTAAGGTACACTGTTTTTTGGTTGAATTTAGTTCAGCCTCTGAATTTCTACCCTGTGAACTTGTAGTGTCACACTAGATTCCCCACAGAATATGAAGAAATGAACAATAGCAATGACCAATTCAAGGAATATACAGTATTAAACTAAATTATTTGGTTCCTGGTATGACATCTACAACATTAATTGTCACAAAACCCAGAAATGGTAGGGTCAGCAATTGCCACCAGCAAAAACAATAAGTACCCATGAACTATATCTGGCATTAAAGGAAACAACAGTCATAATTGACTGTTATCCACAATAGTCATCCACAATAGTCATAATTGCAACAGCCTTAATAGTGGGGGCAGGACTTATATAAACCAATTAGTGGTAAATATGGTGAGAATACAGCTAATACAAAAAAAAATGTGATTGAAAGGTAGAAGAGTTCATAATTTCAAAAAGTGAATAGAGACAATGCAGAACTGACAGAGAATGTGATGATTTTAAGGAAGGAGGAGGAAAAAAAATAACAAAGTAAAGAAAAAGTGAAAGAACAACAAAATTCAGCTATTAGCAGATGAAAAAGGAGAATGGAAATACACAAATGAAAACAAAACAAAATAAAACCAAAATATACTAATCAAAAACCCTAACCTTTGAAAGACAAGGCAATGAAAAATAACTACATTTTAAAAAAATGCTAAAAGTGAGAAAAGATTCAAATATGTATGTATGTGTATGTCCATGAACCAATTGGCACAGCAAAAAAACACAAAAACAAAAAGAGAAAAAAATAAATTCTTAATGAAAAAATTAATGAATTGTTTCACTGAGATGGTCACACTAGTCAAGAGGAATAGATTAACACTATCTATGTTTGACTGTCTTCTTTCCATTTCTTCTTGGGCTATGTGCTGAGAATAAGAGCAAGAGCTCATTAACCCCTTTCCTCTTTTTACACTGCTCACCAAGCTGCCAGTTAGAGTGGCCTAAGACTGAAGCTGGTTTAAATAATTCTCAACTTTTCTTCTCCTCAGTATGAGGTAGGATGGGATGGGAAGTACTTTGAGTTGGAGTTTGTTGGCACAGGTCAGATCACTGCTCTCCCAGGGTGGGACTGCTGAAGAGTTTTATGGGTGGAGTTCTAGCAGGTGAAGTTTAGCTCTAGTCAGGCCTCAGGGGCTTTGCTGGGTGGTTTCTTCTGCTCTGTAAGGATTAAACAACACACCCCTCTGACCTGGCAGGTGTCAATCTCTGCTAGGAGTCTGTATCTTGGGATCCTCAAGGATTCTAGTCTTGGGACAGGGAGTTAATCCTTCATTCCCCTCTGTGGTCCACAAATACAGTCTTTTGAGGCTTCCCAGGCTTAGTCCATGAGTGCATACACATCCAGCCTTTCCAATTCCCCATCTACTTCGACTTAAAGCGAGTTGGGCCCCCTTTGTTTTCTAAATTGAATCACCATGGGTAAAACTTTCTCTGTGCCTATTCTGCTCACATTCTGCTAGGACACCCTAGGCTACACAGAAGGCACTTGTCAGGACAATGCAGCCAGGTCCTCTAGTTTCCGAGCAGCAGTGCAGCATGGCTGCCTCAAGATGACTCCTGCCTCAGCTCTCCAAGGTCAGAAACACAGAACAATATATTCAAGCACCAGTGCAGAGTGCAGCCTCTGGATCAGCTGAAACGCAGGCACTTTCATGACCTCAGGTTTTTCCATGCTAAATCTGGCCATTATTTCTCTCTGTGTTTCCCCTCCCTCTGTGCTGAACCAGTTCTGCTGCTGATGTCACAACCAGCTTGGCTCCAATATAGTCTTTCTTTTTTAATATACCCAAATTTCTGAGTAATGAGTTTTAGTGAAATCCTTCTTTCAGCTACCTTACAGAGAGGCAGTACTCCTGCTGCTTGAATTCCAAGCCATGGAGTGACTAGGAATTCAGCCTTCCTCCCTCTAGCCCACCATCGTGAATCCCTCAAGTGTACTCTATTTTTGTGCCAGCACTAGCATTAGATAGACAACACAATAGCATAGATTAGTTTTTTTTTTTAAATTAATCAAGTATATTTCGTGTGAAGCTTGTAGGAATCTTTACCTTTAGGAAATGGACACTAGGAAGGGTACGTTTTGAGGAAATGGGGCATCCTTTTGAAGGGAAATAGGATATAGTTTTCCTTTCTCATAGTTTTGCTTAGAGACAACTATCACCCTTCAGGGAAGAATAAGAAAGGTTGTTTCAAGAGGCTAAGAGATGTGGCTGTATCTCTGTAGTATGCCGATTTTAAGTCCTTTGGGTATAAGCTGAGGAGTGGGATAGCTGGGTCAAATGGTAGGTCCATTCCAAGTTTTCTAAGGAATCTCCACACTGCTTTCCAGAATGGCTGCACTAATTTGCAGCCCCACCAGCAATGTATGAGTGTACCTTTTTCCCCACATCCTCGCCAACACCTATTGTTGCTTGTGTTCTTTTTTTTTTTTTTTTGATTAAAAATTTTTTTAAAATTTATTTTTAAAAATTTTTACAGACTGCATTTTGATTATACACAGAATTGTTGGGATACAACACTGATTGTAATCTTTTGAGAAATAAAATTTTAAAATCACACATCTGCTGATGTCCATAATTTAGGTTTTTTAATTTATTTATTTTAATTAAAAATCATGAATTTACATAGGGCAATGTTGTTTGATTCATTCTGTTATTTTTTCCCTTCCCCCAACCCCTCCCACACCTCTTTTCCCTCTATACAGTCCTTCCTTCCTCCATTCTTACCACCCTCCTTATCCCTAACCCTAAAACCGAACCCTAACCCTAACGCTAACCCCTCCTACCCCCCCTTATATATTCTCATCCGCTTGTGTTCTTGATAATCACCATTCTAATTGGGGTGAGATGGGATCTTAGGGTAGTTTTGATTTGCATTTCTCTTATTACTAAAGATGGTGAACATTTTTTCATACGTTTGTTGATTGCTTGTACATCTTCTTCTGTGAAGTGTCTGTTCATATCCTTAGCCCATTTTTTGATTGGGTTATTTGTATTCTTTGTGTAGAGATTTTGAGTTCTTTATATATTCTGGAAATTAGTGCTCTATCTGAAGTATGAGTGGCAAAGATATTCTCCCACTCTGTAGGCTCTCTCTTCACATTGCTGATAGTTTCCTTTGCTGAGAGAAAGCTTTTTACTTTGAATCTATCCCAGTTATTGATTCTAGCTTTTATTTCTTGTGCTTTGGGAGTCCTGTTAAGGAAGTCTGATCCTAAGCCAACATGTTGATGATTTGGACCTACTTTTTCTTCTATAAGATGCAGGGTCTCTGATCTGATTTCAAGGTCCTTGATCCATTGTGAGTTTATTTTTGTGCAGGGTGAGAGATAGGGGTTTAGTTTCATTTGTTTATTATCGATTTCAAGTTTTCCCAGCACCATTTGTTGAAGAGGCTATCTTTTCTCCATTGCATATTTTTGGCCCCTTTGTCTAGTATGAGAAAATTGTATTTATTTGGGTTTGTGTCCATGTGCTCTATTCTGTACCGCTGATCTACCTGTCTATTTTGGTGCCAATACCATGCTGTTTTTATTACTATTGCTTTGTAGTATAGTTGAAGTTCTGGTATTGCAATACCCCCTGTTTCTTTCTTCCTGCTAAGGATTGCTTAAGCTATTCTGGGTTTCTTATTCTTCCAGGTGAATTTCATAATTGCTTGCTCTGTTTCTGTAAGGTATATCATTGGGATTTTAATTGGAATCAAATTGAATCTGTATAGCACTTTTGGTAGTATGGCCATTTTGACAATATTAATTCTGCCTATCCAAGAACATGGGAGACCTTTCCGTCTTCTAAGGTCTTCCTCAATTTCTTTCTTCAGTGTTTTGTAGTTTTCATTGTAGAGATCTTTTACCTCTTTGGTTAAATTGATTCCCAAGTTTTTTTTTTTTTTTTTTTTTTTGAGGCTATTGCAAATGGAGTTGTTTTCCTCATTTTCCTTTCAGATGTTTCATTGCTTGCGTATAAAAAATGCTTTAGATTTATGTGTGTTGATTTTGTAGCCTGCTATTTTGCTGAATTCATTGATGAGATCTAGAAGTTTTCTGGAGGAGTTTTTGGATCCTCTAAATATAGAATCATGTCATCAGCAAATAGTGACAGCTTAAGTTCCTCTTTTCCTATTCATATCCCTTTAATTTCTTTAGTCTGCCTAATTGCTCTGGCTAGAGTTTCGAGGACAATGTTGAATAGAAGTGGTGAAAGAGGACATCCCTGTCTTGTTCTCATTTTTAAAGGGAATGGTTTCAGTTTTTCTCCATTAACAATGATGTTGGCCATGGGCTTAGCATAAATAGCCTTTACAATGTTCAGGTATGTTCCTACTATCCCTATTTTTTCTAGTGTTTTGAGCATGAAGGGGTGTTGTATTTTGTCGAACGCTTTTTCTGCGTCAATTGAAATAATCATATGATTCTTATCCTTAAGTCTATTGACATGATGGATTACGTTTATTGATTTACGGATATTGAACCATCCTTGCATTCCAGGGATGAACCCCACTTGATCATGGTGCACGATTTTCTTAATATGTTTTGCCAATATTTTGTTAAGGATCTTTGCATCTGTATTCATCAAGGATATTGGTCTAAAATTTTCTTTCCTTGATGTGTCTTTGCCTGGTTTTGGTATGAGGGAGATACAGCCACATCAATGTTCATAGCTGCTCAATTCATAATAGCCAGATTGTGGAACCAATCTAGATGTCCTTCAATTGATGAATGGATAAAGAAACTGTGGTATATATATACAATGGAATATTACTCAGCTATAAAAAATAATAAAATTATGGCATTTGCAGGCAAATGGATGAAATTGGAGAATATCATGCTAAGTGAGATAAGCCAATCTCAAGAAACCAAAGGACAAATGATCTCGCTGATAAGCAGATGATGACACATAATGGGGGGTTGGAGGGGGGGCAAGAATGGAGGAAGGAGGGACTGTATCGAGGGAAAAGAGGGGTGGGAGGGGTGGGGGGAAGGGAAAAATAACGGAATGAATCAAACATCATTACCCTATGTAAATGTTTGATTATGCAAATGGTATGCTGTCACTCCATGAACAAACAGAAACAAAATGTATCTCATTTGTTTACAATAAAAATAAATTTAAAGAAAAACTGTAAAGACTCACCTGCCCTCAAAAAAAAAAAAAAACAAAAAAAAAAAAAAGAAAACCCACATAACCTTGGGCCAGAGGCCAGTACTTGCCTAGCACATGCAAGGTCCTGAGTTTGATCCCTGGCACCACAGAACGAAAAATGAAAAACATACAACAGAAATAACCTATTGTGGTACTGATTGCTGGGAAGATTCAAAGAGAACATAAGAGAAATAAAATTTCTCTTAAAAATGTTCCTCTGCAGGCTGGGATTGTGGCTCAGTGGTACAGCACTTGCCTAGCATGTATGAGGCACTGGGTTCAATTCTCAGCACCACATATAAATAAATGAATAAAATAAAGGTCTATCAACATCTAAAAAATATTTTAAAAAATGTTCCTCTGCCTTCAGTATATAAAAGTGCATTAATGAATAACCTTTTAAAAATAAGCAATCAAGCATATCTTAAGATCTGGGCAGAGTGGCACATGCCTGTAATCCCAGCAGTTCAGGCGGCTGAGGCAGGAGGATGAAGAGTTCAAACCCAGTCTTAGCAACTTAGTGAGGCCCTAAGCAAGAGCCTGTCTCTAATTAAAACACAAAAAGGGGCTGGGGATGTGTCTCAGTGGTTAAGGGCCCGTAGGTTCAATGTCCCAAAAATGTATGTATTAGGGACATAATACTTTTGGAAAGGGAAAAATAATAAATACCACAGTGTGGAACATTAGGTTGTATTTCTTTAGTTTTCTTTTGTTTGTTTCTAGCACATATACCTTATTGCCAGTACTGTAGCCCTAAATCTTTGGGTTTGAAAGATGTATGGTGTTAACACAATGCTGTTGTGTATGTTTGTTGTGAAACATAAATTGTTAATGCCAACATTTTTATAATTAAATTTGTGTAAATTACAAAAAAAAAAAAAAAAAAGAGGCTAAGAGAATCTGTTCATTGCCTAAAAGAAAAAGGTCATTTTTTCAGCAATAGCTTGGAATTCTCCTGTGTTCTCTAGCACAAGTGAACTTCAATTAAAATATGAAAATTTAGTTCCATTTCTTTACCCACCTAGACTCAGAGGTAGCAGAGCATAGAGGTTCCAGAGTTCTCTGAGTTCTCATGTTAGGAGAAGGGCAGCATAAGATAGAGGTATGTTTTATACCTTTCCTTTGCCCCAGTTCTGCCAAAGTAACTTAACTTTTATTTCTTCTGCACAGGGTCCTTCTTGTAAGATTTGGTTATGATAAAATATGCTTACTATAATTATTAAAGTTTATTTTTAAATGGGAAAAAACAGGGAAATTCAGAATCAGACAAATGTGGGCTCAAATAACATTTGCACTGTTTTTGTTGTGTACTTGGGCAAAATAAACCTAACCTAGATTCAGAGATGACATCTGCCTCTTATGGAGAAAGACTTTCTTCTCATCTTCTGCAGTTGCACCAATAGCTCCAAAAAAAGTGAATGTATTTTATGATGTTTCTGCTATTTATTTATTTTTATTCTTTATTTTTTATTTTATACAGACTGAATTTTGATTCATTGTACATAAATGGGGTACATCATTTTGTTTCTATGGTTATGCATGATGTAGATTCATATCAATCATGTAATGATACATGTACATGGGGTAATGATGTCTGTGTCCCTTGAAAGTTTGCAGTTTTGGAAAAGGGTCTACAATAAGGCAGGGTAGGGACGTGTTGTATGGGCAGTGTGTCCTTGAAAACTGTAGAAGCCACTGTGGATGAGATGAGCAGCCATACTCAGAAGTCACATGCTTTTTACCTTCAGCTTTTGTACACCTTCAGTGCAGCACCACTTGTCCCCTTTTCTGGAAGTACACTCTCCTGACTACCTGGCATCCAGGCCATCTGAAGACCTCATGGCCTTGCCAGTCTTGCTACAGTGTGCAGGAAAAAAGGTGTGTGTTCTGCTCAAACTGTGACTGTTCAGTCCCTTCTCCAGAAATTCAAAATTGGGAAGAAGAAATGTTTTCAGTCCCTCCCCAGGTAGCTGGATCCATGTTGTGTGAACTTGTGAGGCCTCAGTCTTTAGCTGCCTTCATTTTCTAGCACTGAGTTGAACCAGCTGGAGCAGCCAATGAGCTAGTGGAGAAAGAAGAAAATGTGTGTGTGTGTGTGTGTCTCTTATAGCCAGGGGAGAAACAGCAAGAAACAGAGATGAAAGATTTCTTGATGACTCTTGAATCTCTGGTTCTAGACTTTTCTGAGTCAAGGGTGCCTACCTGCTCTTAGACTCCAAGGATCACATATAATTATGAAAACATTTTTCTTTGCTTAAGCTAGAACCATTGGTTTCTGCTACTTTCAGCCCATGATGTGAGCACATGTGCTGTGCCCTGAAGGATGGCAGACATGTTTGGAGCAGGGTTGAGGCCCATCAGCCAGGAGTTTTTATGTGCCCCTAAGCTGCTGGAGTCTAGAGACATCTAGATTACACATTTTAAATACTGTAAAACCAAAGATGAGCTTTGTGGTAATCTGTATTGTCCCTAATGTAAAAACAAATTAATTGCTCGTTTACTTTCAACTGTACTCGGGACCAGAAATTTCTCTCCAGAGTCCACATAGAGGGAATTCTGTGTAGTGTGCTGGAAAGAAACACAATGCCAAGCAACCATACTTTTTAGTATATTTGTCCTCATAAGCCTTTCCCCAGATGGGAACTTTGCTTTCAATGAGCTCTTGGTAAGATCAAAGTAAATAAACAAAGATTTCCTTCTACTGGGTCCAAGTATTACTTCAGAATAAAAAGTAATAAAAGAAGTCAGCTGTAGAAATTGAACTGCTCAGGGAATTTACTGGCCTTTGTGTTGTTTAAAGTTATTAGGTTGGCCACACAAAAAACTCTGAATCAGAATTCCCCTCCACATTAATAGAGTACACATGAAGACAGCAAACAAAAATCCAGGATGCTCAGAATGGGAACTCACCTAAGAGGATTAGATGAGGATTGATTTTGTTTGTATTAGAGGCAATGATTTATCTTGGGTACTAGATAAAAATTTTGCCTGGTGTTATACTCTTTTCTACAAATAATCAAAATTTAATATTTAAATATTTGATACTTTTAATTTTTTTTTCATTAAGAAAAATGACAACCAGGCAAGCTGAGTTGTTTTTCTACTTTACTCTGAAATTTAGCCTCCTTTTTTCCCTATTGCTTACTTGCTTTATCTTGCTACCTATCATAAAAATAATACATGGTCATTGATAAAATCTAATCATTCAGATGAGTATAAAACAGACAATCAGAAGTCCTCTAACCACTGTTCTCATCTTTATTTCTACTTTGTAAAGATAGTACAGTTCGTATGTTCTTGTGTTTTGTTCAAAAATAATTAATGCATCTATTGATTTGTGTGTAATCAAATACTTTCTCATAAAATGACATAGTTGCCCATGATATGTTTATTGATGAAAGATTGCAGAATGATATGTATTATACATTCTTATAACAATAGCAATGTTATAGTATGTATTCATAAAATAAATTTGAAGTGATACAATACTACGTGTTAATTGTGCTTGTCTCTTGGGAAGCTGATGCTGCTAACGTCTCTCACCTACTTTTGTGTGCTTAAATATCACAATGTACATCTACCACTTTTTATATTTTTTAAAATATAGGAACAAAATGTGAAATGCATGGCCAATTTTGGGAAAATATAGGACAGCCACGTCCACCTTTTTTTTTTTTTTTTTCAAAATTTGCCCCACTTTTCACTGATTTGCTCCTTTTTGACTCCAATTTCTAATTTGCTTCTTTGTGCCTCTTGATTTCAATCACCATAATAATCCTCTCAATCATCTGATGAAGAATGTTATAATGAATGTTTGCCATTGATACCCATTCATTAAATGTCTGCTGACAGCTGATGAAGATAAGAGCAAATTAACTGTCAGAATTAAGCTTTATGATAATGAACTTTAACCCAGATCTTCTGATACATTATGCTCATAAGTCATGTCCTTATGGTAGCACCTCGATGAACTCCCTTTTTTTTTCAGAAATATAATATACTCTGCAAACACTATACATGAAGAGATCATTCCTAAAGTAATTTGCTCTCACCACTGATCTATCATAGAGAATCTTTCAATTTGTGGTAGACATTTTGAGACCTTTGAATGTGAAGCCTGAACCACCCTTAAAGGAGGTTCCAAGGGAAGGGAAGCTCTAATTTTCTACTTGAATATAGCCCTTGGGCAAGTTCCTTCAGACCTTGCATTTCCTTTAAGGAAACAGTGAAAAGCCAACAGATCAGCCATCCCCAAATTAAAATTAGTGCTCTCACAAGTTGACCCTGTCTCTCTCATTGTTTCAAATAGTTCAGCGTAACAGCTAAATAGCAGCTTTAGCATCTACATCATGTTATTTAGGGTTCAACCATAATTCTGTTCCTAATTTCAATTACTGTAATAATCCTCTGGTAGAGTAACTTTTTAAAAATCAAAAAGCAAGGCAATTTTTAGTGAGCTTTCAAGGCCAGCTAATTGCACAAATCAACATTTAACCCATTGATATATATGATTTGGTTTGTGCTCACAGTCTTGTGTGGCTCTTTTCTGATTCAGAATACTAAGGAGGAATCACATTTGAGATCTGGAAAGCTATCACCAATGATAAAGTTGTTTCTGGGAGGTTCTATCCCTCTTGGACTTGAAAATGAAACCCAAATGGTTAATGAATAGGAAATGAGGTCTTGTACATGTTTTCTTCTGTTTTCCTGATCTGGTTTGTACCATCACCTATCTTCCAAGGTAAGGGACAGAGTCTGCAGAAGTTTCATTTTTATTTGTACTCTCAAAAGAGTCTTTGTTGTAAAACAGTTTCCTTCTAGAACAAGTGGTATGGCGCTACCATTTTACAAAAAAGTAATCATCCCAACTTTTCATTTAAGTAATGAGGAGACATTCTTGTTTTAACTTAAATAACACTTGTTTTTAAAATATCCTTATGATCTGATATGTTTTGCTGTTTTGGAGGACCATCAGCATCTTGTTTCAACATCCCTTCTATCAGAATCGGTTAGCATGGTCTATAATCTCTCATCTGGATAATTTCAACCTTCTTTGTTTTATAAGGCCATATTTTAATTTTTTTTTTAATTTTTAATTTTAATTAAAAATCATAAATTTACATAGGGCAATTTTGTTTGATTCATTTTGTTATTTTTTCCCCTTCCCCCTCCCCTCCCACCCCTCTTTTCCCTCTATACATTCCTTTCTTCCTCATTCTTACCACCCTCCTTATCCCTAACCCTAAACCTAACCCTAACCCTAACACTAACCCCTCCTACCCCCCCCCCCCATATGTCCTCATCCGCTTCTCAGCGAGATCATTCGTCCTTTAGTTTTTTGAGATTGGCTTATCTCACTTAGCATGATATCCTCCAGTTTCATCCATTTGCCTGCAAATGCCATAATTTTGTCATTCCTCATGGCGGAGTAATATTCCATTGTATATATATGCCACAGTTTCTTTATCCATTCCTCAACTGAAGGGCATCTGGGTTGGTTCCACAATCTGGCTATAGTGAATTGAGCAGCTATGAACATTGATGTGGCTGTATCTCTGTAGTATGCTGATTTTAAGTTTTTGGGTATAGGCCAAGGAGTGGGATAGCTGGGTCAAATGGTGGTTCCCTTCCAAGCTTTCTGAGGAATCTCCATACTGCTTTCCAGAGTGGCTGCACTAGTTTGCAACCCACCAGCAATGTATGAGTGTACCTTTTTCCCCACATCCTCACCAACACCTATTGTTGCTTGTGTTCTGGATAATCGCCATTCTAATTGGGGTGAGATGAAATCTTAGGGTAGTTTTGATTTGCATTTCTCTTATTAGTAGAGATGGTGAACATTTTTTCATATATCTGTTGATTGCTTGTACATCTTCTTCTGTGAAGTGTCTGTTCATTTCCTTAGCCCATTTGTTGATTGGATTATTTATATTCTTGGTGTAGAGATTTTTGAGTTCTTTATAGATTTGGGATATTAGCGCGCTATCTGAAGTATGATTGGCAAAGATATTCTCCCACTCTGTAGGCTCTCTCTTCACATTACTGATTGTTTCCTTTGCTGAGAGAAAGCTTTTTAGTTTGAATCTATCCCAGTTATTGATTCTTGCTTTTATTTCTTGGGCTATGGGAGTCCTGTTAAGGAAGTCTGCTACTAAGCCAACAAGTTGAAGGTTTGGGCCTACTTTTTCTTCTATAAGATGCAGGGTCTCTGGTCTGATTCCGAGGTCCTTGATCCATTGTGAGTTGAGTTTTGTGCAGGGTGAGAGATAAGGGTTTAATTTCATTCTGTTGCATATGGTTTTCCAGTTTTCCCAACACCATTTGTTGAAGAGGCTATCTTTTCTCCATTGCATATTTTTAGCCCCTTTGTCTAGTATGAGAAAATTGTATTTATTTGGGTTTGTGTCCGTGTCCTCTATTCTGTACCATTGATCTACCTGTCTATTTTGGTACCAATACCATGCCGTTTTTGTTACTATTGCTTTGTAATAGAGTTGAAGATCTGGTATTGCGATACCACCTGCTTCGCTCTTTCTACTGAGGATTGCTTTAGCTATTCTGGGTTTCTTATTCTTCCAGATGAATTTCATAATTGCTTGCTCTATTTCTGTAAGGTACATCATTGGGATTTTAATTGGAATTGCATTGAATCTGTATAGCACTTTTGGTAGTATGGCCATTTTGACAATATTAATTCTTCCTATCCATGAACATGGGAGATCTTTCCATCTTCTAAGGTTTTCTTTAATTTCTTTCTTTAGTGTTCTGTAGTTCTCATTGTAGAGGTCTTTCACCTCTTTTGTGAGATTGATTCCCAAGTATTTTATTTTTTTTGATGCTATTGTGAATGGGGTAGTTTTCCTAATTTCTCTTTCTGAAGATTCATCACTTATGTATAAAAATGCATTGGATTTATGAACATTGATCTTGTAACCTGCTACTTTACTGAATTCACTTATGAGTTCTAAAAGTTTTCTGGTGGAATTTCCAGGTTCCTCTAAATATATAATCATGTCATCAGCGAACAGGGATAGTTTGAGTTCCTCTTTTCCAATTAGTATCCCTTTAATTTCTTTGGTTTGTCTAATTGCTCTGGCTAGAGTCTCAAGAACAATGTTGAATAGAAGTGGTGAAAGAGGGCATCCCTGCCTTGTTCCAGTTTTTAGGGGGAATGCTTTCAGTTTTTCACCATTTAGAATGATATTGGCCATGGGCTTAGCATAGATGGTCTTCACAATGTTAAGGAATGATCCCACTACCCCAATTTTTTCTAGTGTTTTGAGCATGAAGGGATGCTGTATTTTTTCGAATGTTTTTTCTGCATCTATTGAAATAATCATGTGATTCTTAACTTTTAGTCTGTTGATATGGTGAATGACATTTATTGATTTCCGGATGTTGAACCAACCTTGCATCCCTGGGATGAAACCCACTTGATCATGGTGCACTATCTTTTTAATATATTTTTGAATGTGATTTGCTAAAATTTTGTTGAGAATTTTTGCATCGATGTTCATTAAGGATATTGTTCTGAAATTTTCTTTCCTTGATGTGTCTCTGTCTGGTTTCGGTATCAGGGTGATATTGGCTTCATAGAATGAGTTTGGGAGGGTTCCTTCCTCTTCTATTTTATGGAATACTTTGAGAAGTATTGGAATGAGCTCTTCTTTAAAGGTTTTGTAGAACTCGGCTGAGAACCCATCTGGTCCCAGAATTTTCTTTGTTGGTAGGCTTTTGATAACCTCTTCTATTTCATTACTTGAAATTGATTTTTTTAGTTGTGTATGTCCTCCTCGTTCAGTTTAGGTAATTCATATGTCTCTAGAAACTTGTTGATGTCTTCGAGGTTTTCTGTTTTGTTGGAGTATAGATTTTCAAAATAGCTTCTAATTATGTTTTGTATTTCACTTGTGTCTGTTGTGATATTTCCTTGTTCATTCCGAATTTTAGTAATTTGAGTTTTCTCCCTTTTTCTCTTTGTTAGCGTGGCTAAGGGTTTATCAATTTTGTTTATTTTTTCAAAGAACCAACTATTTATTTTGTTAATATTTCCGATTTTTTCTTTTGTTTCAATTTCGTTGATTTCAGCTCTGATTTTAACTATTTCCTGTCTTCTACTACTTTTGGTGTTGGTCTGCTCTTCTTTTTGTAGGGCTTTGAGCTGTAGTGTTAAGTCGTTTATTTGTTGATTTCTACTTCTTTTGTTGAATGCGCCCCATGAAATAAATCTTCCTCTCAGTACTGCTTTCATAGTGCCCCAGAAATTTTGATATGATGTGTCTTTGTTCTCATTTACTTCTAAGAATTTTTTAATTTCCCTCCTGATGTCTTCTGTTATCCATTCATCGTATAATAGTGTATTATTTAATCTCCAAGTATTGGAGAAGTTTCTGTTTTTTATTCTGTCATTTATTTCTAATTTCAGTCCATTATGATCTGATAGAGTACAAGGTAGTGTCTCTATCTTCTTGTATTTGCTAACAGTAGCTTTGTGGCATAAAACATGGTCTATTTTAGAGAAGGATCCATGTGCTGCTGAGAAGAAAGTGTATTCGTTCTTTGTTGGGTGGTATATTCTATACAAGTCGGTTAAGTCTAAATTGTTGATTGTGTTATTGAGATCTATGGTTTCTTTATTCAATTTTTGTTTGGACGATCTATCCAGTGGTGAGAGAGGTGTGTTAAAATCGCCTAGTATTATTGTGTTGTGGTCTATTTGATTTCTGGATTTGAGAAGGATTTGTTTGACGTAAATGGATGAGCCAATGTTCGGGGCATAGATATTTATGATTGTTATGTCTTGCTGATTTATGCTTCCCTTAAGCAGTATGTAATGCCCTTCTTTATCTCTTCTGACTAGTTTTGGCTTGAAGTCCACATTATCTGAAATGAGGATGGATACTCCAGCTTTTTTGCTGTGTCATGTGCATGATATGTTTTTTCCCATCCTTTCACCTTCAGTCTATGGGTATCTCTTTCTGTGAGATGGGTCTCTTGCAGGCAGCATATTGTTGGATTTTTCTTTTTAATCCAATCTGCCAGTCTATGTCTTTTGATTGATGAGTTCAGGCCATTAACATTCACAGTTATTATTGTGATATGATTTGTATTCCTAGTCATTGGACTCATTTTTGTTTTTTGACATGATTTGGTTTCTCCTTTATTTGGCTATTCCTTTAGGCTAGTTCCTCCCGTTGCTGATTTACATCGTTGTTTTTCATCTCTTCCTCATGGAATATTTTGCTGAGAATGTTCTGTAATGCCGGCTTTCTTTTAGTAAATTCCTTTAGCTTTTGTTTATCGTGGAAGGATTTTATCTCATCGTCAAATCTGAAAGTAAGTTTTGCTGGGTATAAAATTCTTGGTTGGCATCCATTTTCTTTCAGGGCTTGGTAAATGTTGTTCCAGGCTCTTCTAGCTTTTAGGGTCTGGACTGAAAAATCTGCTGATATTCTTATTGGTTTCCCCCTGAATGTAATCTGATTCTTTTCTCTCGCGGCCTTTAAAATTCTGTCTTTATTTTGAATGTTAGGTATTTTCATAATAATGTGCCTTGGTGTAGGTCTGTTGTCATTTTGCATATTTGGAGTCCTATAAGCCTCTTGTACTTGGTTTTCCATTTCATTCTTGAAATTTGGGAAATTTTCTGATATTATTTCATTGAATAGATTGTTCATTCCTTTGGTTTGTTTCTCTAAGCCTTCCTCAATCCCAATTAGTCTTAAATATGGCCTTTTCATGATATCCCATAATTCTTGTAGATTCTGTTCATGATTTCTTACCATCTTCTCTGTTTGGTCAACCTTGTTTTCAAGATTAAATATTTTGTCTTCAATATCTGAAGTTCTGTCTTCCAGGTGATCTCTCCTATTGTTTATGCTTTCTATGGCGTTTTTAACTTGGTTTATTGTTTCCTTCATTTCAAGGATTTCTGTTTGGTTTTTTTTCAGTATCTCTAACTCTTTATTGAAATGCTCTTTTGCTTCTGTTATTTGCTCTTTTAACTGTTGATTAGTGCGTTCATTTAATGCCTGCATTTGTCTTTCATCTCCTTGTTTGCTTCCCTGATTGTTTTAATTATGTACATTCTGAACTCCCTTTCGGACATTTCTTCTGCTGTGCTGTCATTGGGTTTTATTGATATAGTATCTAGGTTTGTTTCGGACATTTTCTTCCCTTGTTTTCTCATCTTGGTCAGATGTCAATGGGACTCTGTGATATTGTAGATTTCCTCTATTGGCTTATAGTGACCCTGTAGATTTCCAGTGGATCACCTACCAGCCTTCAGTAGCCAGAAGTCTTGGATTAATTTGATAATGCAGTGCTTCTGAAGAACGCTGCCCCTAGCCCACTACCAGTTCCAGGGAGAGAGACCTGGAGAGGTCTCTTGTTGCATAGCCCTGGTTCCAGAGGCTGGTTGTAGGTTGGAGGTTTCCACTGGCTTGGGGACTTGTGGCTAACTCTATGTAGACAGGCTGTCACTGGGTGATTTGCCCCGAGAAGCTAGCCTAGAGAGGCGCTTCCCGCTGGAGGGAGGCTGGGCTGCTTGGGGAAGTCCCTGGCGCCCTGTGCTGGTCACTGAAGCAACCTGTGGGTGGGCTGTAGCTGGCAGTGGGGCGGGCTGGAGCTGGCTGTGGCGGGCGGGAGCTGGCTGTGCTGCTTCTGTGCAGAAGGGCTCTCACTGGGGGGGCCTGTTCTCAGAGGCTGGAGGATCTGTCCCTGTGGGCGGAGCCCACCGCCAGACTGCACCGAGCTGCCTGGGGAGACGCTATCTGCCCTGTCCCACTCTACTAAGCTACTCGCTGGGTGGGGGAGACTCACCCCGTGGTTCTATTTTAGTCCAAGACTCTCAATTCCTCCCCTTCTTGAATCCTGGGTTCTGGGGCAACTGGAGATGCAGTCACCCTCTAGTCCGCCATCTTGGATCGCCCCGTGGAAAAAGCCTGCAGCTGGCGGGGGACAATGCTGCCTGGAGAGGTCTCTGGCTGCCCAGTCCTGGTCCCAGAAGCTGCTTGCGTGTTGAATATCTCCACTGGCTTGGGGACTTGTGGCTGGCTCTGCGTCAAGAGGCTCTCACTGGGCAGCCTGCCCCAGGAAGCTAGCTTAGAGAGGTGCTTCCTGCCGGAGGGGGCTGGGCTGCTTGGGGGAGTCCCTGGCGCCCTGTGCTGGTCACTGAAGCAACCTGCGGGCGGGCCGGAGCTGGCCGCGCTGCTTCTGTCCATATTTTAATTTTTGATCAAATAGGAAGATACCACCAGAGGTAACTCCATTCACTTACACACTGATCAGTCAAAACATAGTAGAATTTTTTCTACAATCTCTAGCATGAAAAAGGGCAATGCAGCCAGCTCCAGGTTAGTTCTTGCACTACACAACACCCAGGAATATATATTTCCACTATAATATTGGGTGTAAAGGTATGTGACATGGAATCCTGGGGTTAAAATTTTATATCCTGAGAAAATCTGTAGTGTCTGGAAAACATGTGAGCATAATAATGACACCTCTTCAATATGTCCCTGAGTTCGTATTTTTTTTTTTTTTTGTGGATTAAACCATGTCCGCCTCAAATTCCTTAACTGAATTCTTAACCTTCAATGTGACTTTATCTGGAGAGACAGAGATTATCTCTTTTGAGAGATAATTTTGATACTAGCACCTTGATCTTTGGCTTTCAACCTCCAGATCTGTGAGAAAATTAATGTCTTGTTTAAGTCACAATGTTTGTGGCATCTTGTTGTAGCCTAGCCTGATACATTTACTAAAGATACTTCCTTATATGCAAAGTCCACTTCCAACAGCAGGATGCAGGGGGAGTATACCATCAGTACGTTAAAAATGATAGTGGCCACAGGGCTATATGTGTGTACGTGCATAGTTAAGAATTTGAAAGTGCCTGTGTCCTATAATTATCTCCATATCTATAATGTGAAAAAGAAGAAAATTTGCAGTTTATCATGAGTTCTTTGGGTCTGAGGTTGAAAAAAACTTAAAAGTAGAACCAAATGAAACAAGACAATATTTGCTCCCATGTGTAATTCTAACTATTCAAGATGGATGTTGCTGAATGAATCTTCATGTTACTTCAAGACACAGCTAATAGAACTCTCCAGAATACTAGCCATTACATTGGATATTTTAAGGTTTTGCAAGTGTATTGCAGACTGGGGTTAGCACTGAACCGAATACCTTAAACTTGGAAATGAAACCTAAGAGAATTAAATCTATCTTTGGCATACTGTATTTTTTTATAAAAGTAAGTTAGGATAGTAAATTTAAGCAAATACAGGGATAAAACCTTACTTCTATAAATTGCAGTGTGTTATTACTAGCCAATCTAGATTTGGTCTAGTTTTTTTTTTTTTTTTTTTTTAAGGTTTTCTTCAATAAACCAGCCTTGCATAATATCTGTGCCATTATTATGCTTTTACTGTATTGGCTCTATTTTTACCATATTTCATGATAAAAACAATATGACTTGGGTCTGGTATTTTGATAGTTATTGTTGCTTAAAGGTACTCTCTATAGCAAAGCATTGAAAGCAATGAGTAATCTAGTTCTTGGAGTTCTTAACCTAAACATTTTATTTATTTATTTACCTATTTATTTTTATATTTCAATCAGTTATAAGCACATGAAGAATGTGGTCAAGGACTAATTGATTCTGTCTATACTTGTTAGTTAGTCATGACCTAAATGTTAATTCTATCTTTTTAGAGAGACCTGGAATATTTTCTATCTTTATTCTCAGGGAGAAAGCAACTTTTAAGCACCTGCTCCTCTTTTCCTTCTGAAAACACATTGCCTTGAGGGACTTCCAAAGCAGTTCTTTCTAGAGCAAGGAGGCAGAGAAAGGAGGGGCAGTAAGAAGGGGGCATAACAATTCTCTCAAAGAAGCAGCTCTGAAATCCCAGCTGTGGCCGGCAAGTGGCTCGTGGGCTCCTGCATCCAAAGAACTTGAAGTGTTAGGACCACTGTTGAAAGCCCAGAGAGTTCACACACTCATTCCTGGGGTAGAGACTGGCAGAATCCTGAGCTCTTATAGGGAGACTCTGCTTCTAACCCCTGATATTTACAAGATTCCACTTCTATATGTGTTGTAATAGCACTTTATATTACTTAATGTTTTCATTCTTTTCTACCTCCAAAGTTTTCCATCTGTCTATTGGGGCTCAGACCCTGACCTCAAGCTACATTTGCTAGAGTTTTGACAAGTTTTCTACTTGATTCCACTTTAAAGCTGCAGAGACTTACCTGAGTTCTTATTCTTTGATCTCTTTATTATTCTCTTTATTATTTTCAGAAAAGGTGAAACATTGAATTCCTGAGATTTTCATTTGGACATCAGGCTACCAGGCCACAAAATTACACTTTTGAGGCAACAAATGTCATGAGATGCCTCCACATCAGATTTCACTCACCAGGATATACCCAGTCTGGTTTTCTGGAAAAGAAAAAGCTCTAAAACTCAAAATTAATGTTTTTCTAACAGATCTCTGAAAGAGCACTAAACATAATTTTATATTTGATGTTTTGAATTCAACAACAAGCCAAAATAAAATCCACAGAAGCTCATCTAGGTATTCTGAAAGATAATATCTGAACAATACCATATGACTTTAGTATTTGTAATTGCATTTGTGTCAACTACTATATTATATTGGCACCAAAATGTATTCTTAGTCACCTTTTTGTTGTTGTGACAAATACCTGAGAATAACAATTTAGAGGAAAGTTGTATTCTGGCTCATTGTTTCAGAGGTTTCAGTTCATGGTTGGCTAGATTCATTGCTTTGGGCCTGAGGTGAGGCAGAATTCCATGGCAGAAGGGTGTGGTTTAGGTCGTGGCACGGGGGATATTGAGAGAAAGGAGAGAGAAGAAGAAGGGATGTCAGAGATAAGATATAGTTCCTAAGAGCATGTCCCCAGTGACCTACCTCCTCCAATCATGCTTCACCAGGAGGTAGGAGTATCTGCCTCCTTTCAGTAGTTCATTCAAATTATTAATCCATAAAATGAATTAATCCACTGACGAGGTTAAAGCCCTCATGATACAATCACTTCCCCAAAACCCCATCTCTGGACATTGCTACACTGTAGACCAACTCTTTAGTAATGAGCATTAGGGGGACATTCTGGAGCCAAACCATAACAAATACCTTATTACTATTGTGTGCTGACTAGAAAAAGAACAAAATGTAATTTAGAAATGACGGATTTGTACTAAATAGACAATAAATAATATCATTAGGCATGACTTCAAATTGAAAAATGAAAACAAAAACAAAAAACCCTAAAAGAAAATTGAATCTTCAAAAGGCTCATAGTGGTTTTGGCATGTGAATACTATTGGCCTTGTGAAAGGCAACTTCATTTCCACAAATTATCTTCATCACATAAACTGATAATTTCAGTTGTATTTATATCACTTTTATAATTGTTTAAATCAATATTAAATCTATTTGACTTTATAGTTGTATCAGAACTGTGAAAAAGAGCTTGTAATCAATTTTCATGTATGCATATTTTAACAGTATAATAAAATTATTATTAACATTAATGGTTCATGACAATTTTTCCCTTTAAAAGCTACATTTTACTGAAATTTATAAAACACTGACCTAAAAGCACAAAGTTCTCAAACTAAAGGTAAGCCAGATAGAAATAACTTCTGTTATTTTGTGAGGAAAAATAAATGATCTAATGAATAAGTAAATGTGTTTGGAAATATTTTAAATGCTGTGAAAGTAATGTCAGTTGTTTGATCATCAATGTTACAAATATCTTCTTGTATAGCACTTTATCCAATGATTTTATAAGATGTATTGAATGACTCAGAAATAAGTCACCCTGAATTTTGTAACCATGGAGTTATTAAGTTTTAATTTACAACAAAAATTAATAGTGAACCCATGAAATAAATTATTTAGAGTTAAATTTGGGCAACACTATGAGGAGAAGTAGATAAAGAAGTTGAAGGAGAGAAATTTCTGCAAGGAAAAGGAAAGAAACACCTGAGTTTGGATGGGAGTGTATAAGCATGGCAATATTGAAAAATTAAAAGAATGAGAAGAGAGTACAAGTCAGAGTGTAGAATAAAAGAATCAATGAGAAAGAGAGAGTGGATTTTTTTAAAGGCAATTAGAGATGTAAGACTTTTGTGCTATTTAAAAATCTGTCCAGAGTTCCCTTATTTCTGTGTACCCCTTTCTGACCACACCACCATCAACTGACAGCATAATAGACTGATTGCAAAAATATTTTCCAATCTTAATTTTCTGTATATCCATGGGCTTTGGATAGTAAATATGAATTTGCTATTTCTCCCATCAAGATTTGGAGTCTGAGGCTGGGGTGCAGCTCAATGGTAGAACACTAGCATGCATAAGCCTCTGAGTTCAATCACAGACACACACACACGCACAGAGAGATAGAGAGAGAGAGAGAGAGAGAGAGAGAGAGAGAGAGAGAGAAGAAAAGACAGACAAATTTGAGTCTGTTTTTTTGTCACAAGAATTTGAACTGCTCCTGTAACTTGCTTCCATGTATAAAGTTCATAGACATGAAAGTGCCAGTTCTAAATCTACGTACCCCAAGGTGCCTTGAGTGCTTCCACACTCTCTTGAAATGCTCCTGCTACAACAGGAACAAAAGAGATATATGCCAGTCTGAGAGACCTAGTCATCCCATTAGCCCAAGCAATAAGCTAGACCCAGATGACTACAGACTCTTGAATGAGCTCAACCAAGATGAGCTGAGCTAGGCCTTGATTTGCAGCATTGCCTAGGCAACTTGTTGACTTGTGAATAATAATACATAATTGATGCTTATGCTGCTAAATTTTGGCTTGGTATGTTTTAGCAATTGTTAACTGATATAGAAAAGCAAAGTCTGTGTAACAAAGGGGATAAAAGAAATTCTGTAATTCATTTATTCATCAAGTATTTATTGATTGTACTATGCATAAATCACTATGTGAATTTGTTATAAGAAATTTAGTATTTGTCTTTAAAACTGGATTGAATTGCAAATTTTGGCTCATCCAATTTTCTCCAAATTTGTTCTAAATGTCTCTATTATTGCTTCATTCATCAGAAAATTTTACATTTTAATAATCATTCATATTCACACCTAGGATAAGTGAATTTACTCACTGATATCTTTTACTGTTTCTACTGAGCTATTGCTCATTTTAAAAAATCAGCTTCTAAGAACCTCTTACATATTAAACTATTGGTTGCCATATGATGTGTGATATTCTCCAAGATTATGATTGTCATTACACTTGTATCTTTTTTCATGAGTGCTGTTTTATTGTATGTATTTCAACATACTATTTAATGTTTCATGGCATTTGTTTTGTCATGATTTAAAATTCATACTAAAAATAATTTTAAAATGAATTCCCTAATAGTTTGTTCTAATTCTTTTATAGTTTCATGTTTCATGTAAAATGCTTTACTTACTTACTTGCATTTATCCTGGTGTCAACGTAAGGTATGGGTCCAACTTTTGTTATTAATTTCTATTCTAATTATATTCCAAATAGTGCTCTGAGCACTTCTACCTTTTAGAATGTATTATAGCTTTATTGTGGCCTAATGATGGCAATATTTCATGTGTTCCAAGCAAAGTGAATTTTTCCTTTTTTACTGCCAAGAATTTGATATAAAACTCTTGAAAATATTTTATTTACCCTTCCAAACCTTAAGTTTTTTCTACTTGAGATGTCATAGAATGGAAGATCAATAAAATCTTCAATATTGATGTGTTTTATTTCCCAAGAAATCTCACTTATACTTATTTAGTGTTACTGCCTAGTTATTGGGATATAGATATTGGCTTTATCTTCATTAAATACTTACTCATTTTTTTCTATTATAAAAATCCCTTCTTGGTTAATTTAATACTTTTTAACCAGAATTCTAAGGCATAACCACACTTTATTTTTGTTTCCACTTCTCCAGCATATTACTGCCAAATCTTTTATTTTCAATATCTCTGAATCTTTTTTTAAAGTGTATTTTTAAAAAATGGTATAAAATTGGGTTTTGGTATGTGATCAAATGTGAAATTATCCTTTATAAGTTAGCTAAGCCCATTTATTTTTAGTGATATAATAGTTTGGTTTGATCTTGGTTCTCTTATCAGTTCAAATCATATTGTGTTTTAAGCATGGCAAATGCACCACCCCAAACTTTTCTGGCTTCCATGGCTCTGGATGGGAAGTCAGTTTTTAGTTTTATTAAAGATCTCTTGCTTGTGATAATTTGCTTTTCTTTTGCTGCTTTTAAGAATCTGCCTTTAATCTTTCAAGAGGTCATCTGGGTAAGTATCTCCTTAAGTTTATCACATGCAGGTGATTGAGCTTCTTGGCTATAGATTGATTGTCATTCAATTTCAAAGTTTTGATCATTTTTTTCTTCAAATATTCTTTATGACTCTCACCTTTCTCTTTTCTAGAATCCCATTGTGCTGTGTTGTCTCCACTGATGATTCACCATAAGTCTCTGAGGCTCTACTATTTGCATTTCATTCTTTTCTTTCTATTCCTGAGACTGGACTGTTTCAATCAACTGAGCTTCAAGTTATTAACTTGAGTTTGGTCCCTAAAGTCCTGACCAGGTTAGATCACTGGTCAGTTGGTGAATGTACAATGTTTTGAAAGTTTTCTTGAAATATAAGTCTCCCAAGCTTTGTCAAGGGCCTGTTTATGCTGGAGTATGAGAGAGAAGAGCATTCTCAGGTCTTCCTTGGGCATGCATACAGTCTTATACGTGTGCATAATGTACTAGGTAACCAGTAATAGGTCCAAGCTTTTCAAGTCTCCTGTGGCCCGCCCATTCCTCAGTTTTTTCTTTAAGTTTTGTTGGTCAGCCACAACTAATAATGCTATCTCAAGCTGCTGCCATACTAAAAATGACTAGTAATTGTTTTCACCCAAATCCCTGTGGGTAGCTATTAACACAGTATGAGGGCAGATGTAAGTAAAATAAAGGCAAGTCCTGGGAATGGAGCTTTTTAGTGAGTTTTCAGATAGGTCAGAATAGTGACAATTTTCTGGGGTGGCTTTTGCGGGGAGTTCCAAAACATTTCCCCTTCAGTGACTGCTAGTGTATAGATTTTCACAGTTAACTTAGTTGTGAGGCTGTTTGTTCTTAAGGATACCATGGAACTGAGGATAGGTTGGTGGGAATAAAGTTAAAAAACCACAAAACCCACTACTCTTATTGATATTCAGACGTTTTTCTTGAAACAACCCTCAAGTTATTGAAAGTCTTTGGTTAATTTTTAGAGCTCTTCAAAGTTGACTTTGGCTACTTTTTTCTAGTGTTCTCATTGGTTTTATGGTTTTATGGATTATTTTTATGAATTTTTGCAAGTTCTTATTATGCCATTCTGGAATTCTGTATTATGTTTTTTATCATTAAAAATAAAATGAACTCTCATGATGATCTCTCATATTTTTGCTTTAATTGTATAGTAACTCTAAAATTAAGTAAGTTTTATATTTTTATTCAAGGATTTACTTTTACAACTATTATTCTATGTAGTACTCTTAGTTTCCTATTTCTTTAATCTTGCCTAAAAACAATGCAGAGTAAGCATTTTCCTTTTTCTTCCATATTCTCTTCCTTTCCTCTACTACTTAATTTTTTATTCTTTAAACCCATAAACTTTATTATTTGAAATAATTTCAGAACCAGCAAAATTCAATTTAAAGTGTAGAGAAGTTCCACATGGCCCTGTCTCCCTCCTCACACCTTTCCCCACTGTTGACACCCCACACCAAAGTAAGTTTGTTGTAGTCTATGATGCTACATTGACACAATTTATAACCCAAAGTCAGAAGTTTACAATAGAGTTGGGCAAGTGTATGATGACAGGCATCTACCATTGAATATTACACAGAGTATTTTTTTCCCATGATTCAATATGGTTTGTCCTCTTTGAAACTCATGCTGAAAGTTAATTCCCATTATAAAATATGAGGCAGCAATGGGTAAGGGGCCTTCAAGAGGTGCTTAGGACTTGCCTTCATAAATGGATTAATCAGTTCATGCAATTAATGGATTAATGGGTTATCTTAAGAGTGGATCTACTATTAAAAAAAGAAGAAGAAGAAGAAGTTTGGGTCTGTTGCTCACTTGCTATCCATAGTTATGTGATGCCCTGAACCACCTCAGCCAGAAGACCAGATGCAGCCACTTGACCTTAGACCAGAATCAAGAGCCAAAATAAATCTCTTTTCTTTATAACTTACCTAGCTATGATATTGTGTTGTTAGCAATAGTAAATGAACAGATTAACACCCTGAAAATCCTGTGTCTGCTTATTCATCCTTTCCCTGACCTCTGGCAACCACTAAACTTTCTACTGCCTCTATCACTTTACTTCTCTCATAATGTTTTATAGTGGGAACCATACATATTGACTTTCAAATTGACTTTCTTCACTTAGTAATGTGCACTAAAGTATCCTCTTTTTTCTTGGCTGGATAGCTTATTTCTTTTTAGTACTGAATAATATTCCACTGTCCGGATAGACCACAGGATAACTTGGTTGCTTCAAGTTTGGACTATTATAAATAGAGCTATTATAATAAAGAAACTCGTGGTGCAAGATTTTTTGTCAACTTAAATTTTCAACTCTTTTGAGTAAGTACCAAGGAATGGTAATGCTGGAGCATGTGATAAGAGTAGGTTTAGTTTTATGAGAAGCTACCAAACTATCTTCCAAAGTGCCTGTACCATTTTGTATTTCTTCCAGCAATGAATTAGAGCTCCCATTGGTCTATTTCCTTGTCAGCATTTGATATTGTCAGTGGTTTGGATAGTGGTCATTCTAATAGGTATATTATCTCATTGTGGTTTTAATTTATAATTCCCTAATGACACAGTATGTAAACTTATGCTATGGTTTGAATGTCCTCTTCAGTGCTCATTTTGAAATTTAACTGTCATTGTCTCAGTGTTGAGAACCAGAACCATTAAGAGGATACTAGGTTGTGAGAGTTCTTACTTCATGAGTGAATTTATGGTGTTATCAAGAGAGTGTCTTGCCAGGGGTGGTAGCACACGCCTGTAATTCCAGCTGCTTGGGAGGCTGAAGTAGGAGGCTTTCGAGTTCAAAGTCAGCTTCAGTAACTTAGTGAGGCTTTAAGCAACTTAGTGAGACCCTATCTCCAAATAAAATATGAAACTGGCTGGGGATATGGCTCAGTGGTTAAGTGCCCTTGGATTCAATCCCTGGTACCAAACAAAAAAGAGTGTTAGTGATAAAAAGGATGAGTTTGCCTGATGTTCTCTGCTCAATTCCACTTCTACCATGTTATGATACAGGACAAAGATCCTCACTGGACATCAGGACTAGGCACTATGCTCTTGGACTTCCTGGCCTCCAGGACTGTGTGCTACATTAACTTGTATTGTTTATGATTTCCCTAGTCTGAGACATTACTTGTCATCTGTAGATCCTTGATGAAGTTGTCTGTTCAGGTTGTAGGCCCATTTTTTAGTTGGGTTGTTCACTTTTTATTACAGATTTTTAAGAGTTCTTTGTATATTTTAACTATCAGTCCTTTATATACATGCGTTTTTTGCAAATATTTCCTCCCAGTTTGTGACTTGTCTTCTCCTTCTCTTCACTGTGTCTTTAAAAAGATGACTTTTTTATTTTAATGAAGTCCAGTTTATTAATTATTCTTTTCATGGATTATGCCTTTGGTGTTGTATCATCAACCACCCAATTTAATTTAATATCATCATCTTTATTAATGCTTAATTTTTCTGCTAGGTAGACTTAGAATGCTGATTACTTGATTCATTTATTTCAAATGTTTTCCTTTTACTTTCAGCAACTTTAAAAGAGGCAAAGGGGAAAATTGCTCAAGTTCCCTTCCTTTTCATTTTCTCTCCCAATTTTTCTTAGCTGTGTCATTTCTACACTGTCAGCATTTATAAAATTTATATTCTATTTGGTCACATTCATCTCCACATTTGTTTCTGATTTTGAGTTGCGTTTTTTAAATATGTTCTGTGATCACCACCAACTCTTGTCACAATTCCTGGACTTTGGTTGGCTGAAATTTGTCTTCTAGCAACAAAGACTTTAGCGAACAATAATTTCTGGATGCCTGTCTGTTCAAAACTGTTTTGTACTCTTTGTACTTAAAGGCTAGCTTGGCTGTATATAAAATTTTTATCTCACATTTTCTTTCCTTGAGAATCTTATTGTTTATTTCTGGCACAGGATGAAGGTATGGGGAAGTCTGAGGACCACCTAACATTTTTTACCATTACAAATTGCCTGATTATTTTGCCTGTAATTCTTTCCTTATTTCAAAATCCATCATGTATGTGTTTTGACTCTTTTGGGGTTACTACTTCCTGATACATAGTGGACCCTTTTAGTATGTAGTTTTCAACAGTATTTTATATTGGGAAAGTTTTTTTTTTTTTTTTTTATGCTTTTAGCCATTTGCTCCTAGAGACTATCTTCAATCTCCTTTACTTGTGAATGCTATACCTTTCCCCTGTACTAGGGTTATATATACTAATACTTAGCTAATATAAAACAACTTTCATTCCTTATTCAGCCATTTTCTGATGCATTGGAAGGGACATGCCTGGGAATACATTTGTTTTATAAATAACATAAAGCATAATTAATATGTAATACATAAATGCATGTTATTAATTATATTAAAGGACATATTTCAAGAAATCTTTCCATGTCAGTACATGTGAGGATTATTTTCACACATACTTAGATTAACTATTACATAGTATTTATCTTTACAAATGTATAGTAGTTAAGCAAATCTTTACTTATGAATATTTAGGGTGTTCCCAAGTTTTCCCAATTACATTTTTGTATGTTTAACCTCTTTTGTTTGCATAAATATTTATAAAAATTAAATTCCTATAAATGACATTGCTAGCTCAAATTTTTATGTGTGAATGAAAGTATGTGTGTGTGTATGGAATATGTGAAAGGGCATTTTTCTGGCTGGAAACACTAGTGAGATGGGGAGAATAAGATTAAATCAGTGAGGCAGAAAGGGACAGAGGTGCCAGTTGGTGCAGACATGAGAGGCCATTGCAAAGATTATCATTAATCTTTTCAATCTTACTATCTTATTTCAAGCTGCTGTATCAGAATAACATAGATTGGGTGACTTAAAAAATAAACATCTTCTTCTCACAGCTCTGGAAATGAGCAGGTATCCAATGAAGGCACTACTCCTAGTTTATAGATAGTCATCTTCTTCCTATATTCTCACTGGGAGGAGAGAGCAAGCTCTCTCTAAGAACTCTTATTTCATTATGGAGGACCTACCTGTAAGACCTCATCCAACTTTTATTATCTTCCAAAGTCCCAACCTCCAAGTACTATCACCTTGGAATTTGAGCTGTAAACATCTGAATGTTGAAGAGATACAAACATATAGACCTTAGCATTTGACAATCTGAGAGATAAAAGATTCCTCATATCTTATAGAAATTTGTATGTCTTATCTAAATTGCTTATATTTGTCCATGTTTTCTAGTGGGCTGCTCATTCCATTCTTTTTGATTTATAAAATCATTTATTTTAATGGTGGCAATATGAAGTCCTATATTTCAGTGCAGTTACATTATTAACATGTTTTTCTTTTCTAAAATATCTTAGATATCTTATAATTGTGAATTATATTTAAAACACATCCTCGGAGATTAATAAAGAGTACTTTAGATCTATAGTATGTTTTGCTATGTTTATCAAGCTCAGTACCTGATTTCTAGGTAAGTAATTACTAAATATGATTTGAGTGAAATTAATACATGTGTTTGCTGGATTATTTGTTACTGATGAGGTTTAGACTTTTTGGTTATTATTTGTTGTGGGACAAATAATGCCCCTCCAAAATAAATTCCATGCCTTAATCAATGAAGTTTATGATTATGTTTCCTTACGTGGGAAACAGAAATAAAAACAAAATCCTTTTGTGTTGTGGTTAAATTAAGGATCTTAAGATAGGAAGATTATTGTGGAAAATCTAGGTGGGCCAAATGTAACCAGAAGGGTTCTTGTAAGAAGGAGGCAGAAGGGTCAGAGACACTGAAAGAGGTGTGATAGCAGAAGCAAAGGAAATAAACTAGATAATACCATAACCTGGCTTTGAAAATGGACAATGCATCTGAGAAAAGGAATGCCAGTAACCCCTAGAAGTAGAGACCAGGAAATATATTATTCCCTGAAACCTACAGAGGAAATGCAACCCTGCCAGCTTAGACTTCTGACCTTCAGAACTCTAAGACAATAAATTAGTGTCATTTTAAACATATGGAGATTTCTTATAGCAGCAATAAGAAACATTACATTATTCTACCACTCACCTGGATTAATCATGTCACCACTTCTTGGTTTATCAGTTTCTTCACTTACAGTATGGAACTTCCATGATATTTTATTCGTCCTTAGATTCCTGACAAATAAAGCCATGAGAGATGTGTATTCTGTGTAATGAAGTGGAACTCAGATTCATCACTCTCCTGACTTTATCTCTCATAGGAAGGAGAAAGTATTTTCAGTTTATTACTCTCCGGAATTTCTACCATATGTTAGTTTGGCTTCAGTATAAATTGCTTGCTCTTCTTGGCTCAGTAAATAAAGCATTGTAGAATTATAATCACAGGGAAAAGGGAGCTTTGCCAGTCCATAAAATGTCCAAAAGAGGGTGCCCACCTTGGTTCAGGGCATAGAAGTGGTGCAGCCAGTGCAGATGGTTCTCAGTGGAAGCTCTGGACATAGACTGACTTCCCAGGGGCTCTTAGGGCTTCCTGCTGCAAGTTCACTGGCTATGTGAAATGGGCTATGATTTCAGCCCAGTTAGTTAATTCCAAGAGCTTGATTTTTTATTATAGAGCAATAGGTCTAGAATGAACCATCCATAGATGTCCAGTCTCCCCTGTGGCCTATTCAAGGGTAGACATGTAGCAGCACAAACATGCTGTTGAAAGTATAAAATGTTTGGATTTTAGAGAAACCAAGCAAGCTACCTGTCCTTATTTTCATCATGAACTAAGATAGGTGATAATGAATGACTTGTTAAAACTGTAGTGTTATTGTTGGTTTTCTCTCTCTTTCTCTCCCTCCCTTCCTTCCCTCCCTCCCTCCGTCCTTCCTTCCTTGGCATTAAACAAAGAAACCTGAATGTTCTTCAGACATAAGGGATGGTAGATGTAAACCTGTATACTATAAATATGATCCTTCCATGATTGGAGTTTTAAAGCTGAAGCTATCTGAATGCACAGAGACATTTCATATAAGAAAAATGCCATTAAGGGATCATATCTTCTTGGGACCAAAAATAACATTTTGGTTAAAGTGACATAACTATGAAGTCAAATACAAAATATATTTTATGTACTTTCCCCCTGAAAGCCTCAGAGGGTCTAGAATGAAATTTTTATTTCATTGATCATAGCTAGGCATCCATGGTTGGACATGATATGTCTAGTTTCTGTTCCTTCTGATTGGTCAGACAGATGTTGCCACAGCCAACTCTACAACTTGTCCCATGGAGCAGGGGTCAGATGTCTCTGGTTATTTATTGCTGGTTTCATGTGATCTGACTGAATTGTGAAGGCTGAATGTTTTCCAGGTTCCCACCAGCGTGCTGAGTGAATAAACAACCAAACATACCATGCTTACCATTAATTTATATTGGGGGCCACCAAAAATGTGGCAAAAATAAAAATTGATATTGTGCTATATGACTCAGTGGCAGCAGGCTTTGAAGAAATTTTATACTTTTTTGCTGGGATAGTTGAATTTACTAACTTGTGACTCCAGGTTGGATACAAATATGGTTTTCTATTCTTCTGATCTATTGAACAATGTTTCTCAAAGGAACAGTAATAGTCTCTTTGGTCTCTGAGTTCAGAGGCCACATGTGTGGCTTGTCAACATTTTGCCAAAAGCTTTATTAAATTAAAATAGGCCATTATCTAATCTGTATGGAAACTCTGGGGGTAGTAAGAAGGAGCCTTTTCTTACGGGGGAAAAACTTAATTTTGCTTTCATTTCAATAGAGTATTCATTTCTCATTTGACTCATGAACAATTCAGTATGCACAGCCTACTCAGTCTGGGATAATATTTAGTTTTAGGGTATTGTTAATAAGAAATGACATTAGTAATTCTTTGAATATAGTTTTTTATATAATTAAAGAACACATATTTAAAGAAATTGTCTTTTTTCTTTTTAGTACTTATTTACCAAGAAGTTGCAACAATAGTCAAAGGAAATTTCATCCAGTCCTAAACCACAGTAAACAATGTTTTCTGAGGGTGATCAGTCTTTTGGGGAGTCCATAGGCTGCCATTCAATGGGCCAATGGGACAGCTTACTACTCCCCACCATTCTTCATGTTAATTACCACCTCCTTTTAGTCTTACAGCTGATGCTTTGCCCATGGCTTACGTTTTGTGGATGGAGGTCTCGACTAATTAAGCAACACTCTGCTCATGCCAGAAGAAGCTCAACAGTGTCCACTGTGTCCTGTCCCAGAAAAGGCAGCATGGTGTAGAGCAAAGAGCACAAAGTGGTAGTCCAGAGGGATACATGCTTGTTCTCTCTTCCTCTGACACATGGATCGCTTTCCCTATAGAGTGGCCCTAACCTGTGGCCTGCCAGCAGTACAGGGCAATGCAGGACATAAATTAGGTCAAGAATATGTAACTGGTTTTGCAGACCACAATGTGCTGGACAAGTACAAGGTATTACTTGTATCTGATTCCACAGAGGCCCTGCCTCACCTGATACAGAGTCTCTCCACCTCAATGTCTAAAATCTCAACTCGACAGCAACAGCAGGAGCCCTCTCCTTGGCAGCCAGAAGACAAAGTCATTCTCAGAGCTAGTGTTTGTGATCTGCATGGTTCATTCATCCCACCACATCTAGTTTCCACTGTGTGTAGGAGCCACCACCCTAGGGATGTGACTCAGTCAGCTCACCACACACAGAGCTTCCCTCCCCAAACATTCACCCCAGGACCCAGGAGAGTAGCCTGCTTCCCCCACACTCCTTCTCAACACCTATAATTGTCCACTCGCTACACCCAGCATCCTTTTCACTGCTGCTTTCTGGTCCCTGTTGTCTCTTAATAGTGTTCCCAAGTCTTGGAAACATTGGTGTAATTCTCTCTCATTATCAGCGTCCCCAGGATATAATTGATTCACTATGACTCAATACGAATCCAAGTACTTGAATATTGTTTATGAATCAGAAGTTGGTGCTGATAACATCAAAAAAGAATTGTCAATTCTTTTTTCATGGTATTCAGTCCCCAGACAGGCCCTATTTGTGAAAGGGAATTGCAGAGAAAATGGAAGCTGGTTTCAGAAGAGATATAAGATGAAATCAAGGATTAGAGAATATGGCCTTCCAGGAAGGGTTAAAACAACTAAAATTATTTTAGCCTAAAGGCAAAGAATACAAAATGCTGGCCAGCTGTTCTCCATCTCCACCGAAGAGGGCAACAAGGGAATGCTTTTAGATATAGTAAGAGGGATTTAGGTTAGATACAAAGAAGAATTTCTTAATAATGTGGGTTGTAAAATATTGGAAGAGTTTAGAAAGGAAATTTGTGGAATTTCCTTCTGTAGCAATCTTTCCATATTAGGATAGCTTCTACCCATGTAGAGTGGTTTAAATAAAATATTCACAACTTTTCTCAAATGTCTATGTATTTACTTTGGCAATTAAGAAAATAGACTGGAACTTAAGTAAATAGTTCTCATTTGTGACTACCTCAATATTTTTCGATAATTTGGGGGGAGGTTTTTCCTTAGTTCTTTTTTAAAAAAAAGGTGTGGTAGAATATATACAACACAGAATTTGCCATGTTAACCACTTTAAATGTATGATTCATTAAGTACATTCACATCATTGTTTGACTTTCAGAATTATTCATGTCCAAAACTTTTTCATTATCCTAAATTAAAATTCTATGTTCATTCAATAACAACTCCCCCATGCCCTCTACCCAGGACCAGTAGTAACCTCTTCTATTTCCTGTTTCTAAGAATTTGGTTTTGGGGACATATTGCTGGTCATCTACAGAGTGACCTCCACCTTCCTTCCCAACACAGAACCTGAGGCACTGCATTTCCAGGTCTTTTTTCCAGTGAAGTGAGAATATGGGCCCTCTGTTCAGGCACATCTAGGTGATTCCTGTGTCTAGAAGTAAGTTCTGTGACCAAAAATAAGTTCTGTGAGGAAGAGCAGGCAACAGAAATCTGTTTGGTTGGGGCAGGATGGAAAACTTTGGGTACCAGTGGCTTTCTGGGTTGAATTGGGGACCATGGTCCTGTGGTTGGTGGGGTGGGAGCAGCTTTCTCACTGTAGTGGGGAGAAGCAGTTTCTGGTCCAGTTAGTCCTCTGGTGAGGTAAGAGGAGAGTTAGTTCTGGAATTTCAGCTCAGACTGTGCTTTCTGTTCTTCCTGTGACTCTACAAACTACTTATTAGGCTCTAATAAATCACTTCCTACTTACACCAGCTACAACAGATTCTACTGTCTGCTTTCAAAAACTCTGACTAATACCAGGGCTACTCTCTCCTTTTATTGATTCTTTCAATAGATGTTTTCCCTTCCCTTAGATGAGGGAACAAAATGCCTTAGATGCAGGAGAGCTAGACAGTTCATGTAGACAGGGAGACATTTCTCCCAAGCTTCTACATGATGCTTTGATATGGCTCTGTATGTTAGTGGTTCAGAATGGAGTTCCAGATTCCGAAATTGTTATAAGTGAAGGGCATAAGGAAGTCATCACCCTCACAGGGACGTTCTCAGTTACTCTTGCTGACAGAGCTTTGCTGTGTCACTTCTACTGCAAAGTCAGTCTCCTCCATTTGAGACTTTAAAAGCCACTATCATCTAAGAAGTAATTTTGCCTTCTGCCGAGCCTAAGGGGTTGAGCCTGTGTTGTGTGGTAACAAGTTTGTATCTGGGCAGGGGGGTGGATGGGAGTGGTGGAAGAACAGGTTCTCTCTTCTATGTTCCTAATGGTTCACTCCTGGATCCACACAGGGGAAGTTAAGCTCAACTATCCCTTTGACTTCTCTGAAACAAGCTGCCAAGCTGCTGCTGAGTCCCAGAATGAGTTTGCTTGTATCCTCCCTGTGTATATAGATCCATGCAGTGACTGTAAGCTCCTTGATGGACGGATCTTGCACATGTCTGTAGTCCTCTCAGTCTCTCACATTGTCCCAACATGGGAAGACACCTAATCAATGTTCAGTTCCTGGCTATCTTATGTAGACATGAACTTGTATGTGTGTTATATCCCAATGTCTTCTAAATATCAGTATTTTTAAAGGTAAATTATGTTTGGTATTTTTTTCCTGACTTGCCAGTGACCGAAACATATTTCTTAATCAGCTTGTAATAGGATTTATCAGATCCTACAAAATAAAAATTAAAGACTATGCACTGAAAAATATTTTAATACTACCATGCAATAGTAATAACAAACATATATATATAGAATTACTTTGAAGAAGGCTTCATATACATAAATTCATTTAAACTTCAAATTTTACTAATGAGAAAATTGAAGCACAGAATGAGTTAGTGTCTTCCTAGGTCATAAGGCTCATAACTGACATGGGGGGATTTAAACTCAGGCAATCTGATCCTAGAGGCTGAGCTCCTAACTCCTATGCAGATTCCATTTTACAGATAAAGAATTGAAGACACAGGGAGGTTGCATGAATATCAAAGTGATTTCATGTTGCCAGGCCCAATATGACTGCATTCCGAAGTAGAGTGGTTTTACTTCACTCCTTAATTGTCTTTAGAAACTGATATTTGAATAGCACTTCACATTTTCCAATATCTCTTTTTATTAGTACTACCTTGTTTCTTTGGTATCCTTTGCACTTTATTTGCTTGCATATTATTTTAGGTTTGTGGCACTTTAGGGAGATCTATTACCTCATCCAACCTTTACACTAGTTCTGTAAAATAGATGAACTATTAATACCATTTTAAAATCAAACTAATACTTTCAAATGCTAAAAATTTAAGTAATACAGAACTAATGTTGAAAAGTAAATCAATTATTTCCTCCTTCAACTCAGTGTTACTATCAAAGAGCAACCCATTTTAAATTTCTGGTTTTGGTTCCGCAGATGCTTACATTTATAAGTCTAAAGTACAGATTTTTACATCTATTTCTGATTTATGATGTTTAGACACTATTTCTTGGCTCCCCACTATGAAAAATAAACATTCACCTCATTGTCAGTATCCTTTTTCCCCTTCAGTATTGATTATTTATATAAATATTCTTATGTTTTTATCTCTGTAACTTTAAGTTGCATAACAATATCTCTAATTTTTTGTTTCAACTATATTTGGTGCCCTTCGTAAGAGAAGAATTTTACTATACTACATTTCCAGTTTTCCTCACAACTTTCCCTCTCCCACTTTCTACTGATTATACCTTTAATTTTATATCATCAAAATTATTGGCATTTATATTACATTCTGTAATTAGAGTTAAGACTTCTGTGCTTCACAGGTTGATTGTAAAATCCAGAAGTCAATGAATATATTATACATCATGGCAGTAAGTCAGTTTTCTATCACTGTGAGAAAATTTCTGAGACAATCAACTTAAAAGAGAGAAAAATTATTTGGGCTCACAGTTTCAGAGGTTTCGATCTGTAGCACTTTGGTCTTGTTGCCCTGGGCATGCGGCATCACAATGTATCATGGTGGAAGCATATGGTGGAGGAAGCAAAGAGAGAGACAGGACAGGTCCCAACATCCCCTTCAAGAATGTACCCCACCGAATTTCTTTCCACTTACAAAATGACCTCATTTCTTTTCATTAGGTTCCAGCTATTAAAGGTTCCACTACTTCCCAATAGTGTCGTCTGTTTACCAAGACTTTAACACATGGGACTTCAAAGAACATGTTCAAACCATAGCATACAGTATAGATATATTTCACTACAATGTCAGAATTGCATTTTATTTTCTATATATTTGTGTCATGGCCATTGGGGTACTTAAAAGAGAACTGTTCTTAGAATCAAGGTCAAATATATTTTCCTTCATTCATGGCATTAATTACTTAAAATCAATTACCTAAATTATGTTATTCATGGCTTGATATTTGGAATAAGACTATTTGTTTGTCTTGGGGGTTCCAATCAGCTTCTATCACCAAGTTTATCCAGTCTTTTGAATATATTGCATTAACCTCCCCCTACTTATTCCAGTTCCTGGGATCTTTGTCCCCCTCTTCCAGTGTGAACCAGGGCTCTGTACCTCAGCAGAAGACTTGTCATCCTTGCTCTGCTGAATGGAACTTCTGTTTTCTGGATTCTGTATCCTTCTTTAAGTCATCTATCCCATTTGTGTTTGAGAATATCGACCATGGCAGTCGATATTCTTAGATCTTCACGGTCTGAATATCATGCATGCTGATATTTTGTGTGGATATGGAATTCTAGGTTGGAAAATGTTTTCTTTGAAAATCTTGAAGGAATTGCTGCATTGCTTTCTAATATACAGTTCCTGCTGTTGAAATGTTTGAGACTAGTCTAATCTTTGTCTCTTTATAGGTGGTCTGCTTCTACTTCAAAAACTTTTAGGATCCTTGGTGTTCCAAAATTCTACCACTTAATGATCATTGTTCACACCACACACACACACACACACACACACACAGACAAACACACATACACAGACTTAATACAAAGTGAGCATTTTAATACCCAAATTATTATCTTTTAGTTCAGGAAAAATTTCTCCTGTTGTTATTTTAAAACAACTTCTTTGCAGATTTCTTTTTTTTTAAAATTTCCTTTTTTTCTAGAGTGCTTTATGTTTTATTTTATTTTACCTTATTTCGTCAGTTTTTAATTTTTTTAAGTTGTAGATGGACACAACACATTTACTTACTTATTTATTTATTTGTTTATTTATTTATTTATTTATTTTGCATGGTGCTGAGGATTGAACCCAGTGCCTCACACGTGCTAGGCAAGCACTCTACTACTGAGCTACTACCCCAGCATCTATATCTTCAATTTTATCTTGCAGTCCTCTAGGCCTACAGAATTTTTCTGTTTAGCTATTGTAGATTTAGTATCTAAAATCTCTTGTTGCAGCTGTATTTTTTATTGCATTATATTATTATAATGACTTCTCATATCATGTCTAGGATACAAATTAGAATTATCAGATAATTAAGAGAGTAATTAGGCTGCCCTAATTGAATCATAGTTCTGCCACCGAACAGCTATGTGTCCTTGTTAACTTACTGTACCTCTCTATGCCTTAGTTTCCATATCTGTAAAATGGGAATGGTAAGAATTAATACATACTTTGTAAGATAGTTGTAAGGAATAAATATTTAATATACATAAAGTTCTTGGAACAATGCCTAATACTCTGTAAGTACTATATAAATTGTATTATTAAGTTCTCTTCTGTTTTCTGTAGAGTTGATTTTTTGTTGTTTTACTATTTGTCATTTTCTTTGGTGCTTCTGGTTTCCCTACATATGTATTTTTTTGTTATTTAATCATTTTAAGAATAATGAATGAGGCTAATTACTGCAGATGGTTTCTGTAATTTTCCTTTGCTCTCGTATGAATAGGTCTTTTCCCAAGAAGTTTCTTTCATTACATTAAAATTTGTCTGGTAGTTTTATGTATGTAGGTAAGGACATGTTAAATGACCTGTTTTATTTCTTGAGTGATATGGACATCAGTTGACAGGTTGCAATTTCCCTAAATGCTGGAACAAAGCAGGTTTAAACTTCCATTGGGGAGTGAAAGCCCAATGATTCGACCATTTAATTTCTCAGAGAGAATGCCTTTACTTGTTGGTGTCAGGAAGAAGGGATGAGAGGCATTGCAGTTATTTGGTTCTTAGACCTCAGTCTTCCTATTAGCTGCGTTTCTCATTTCCACCTTCTACATTATTTGCAGATTTTGATATGGTTCCTCCACTAGGAACACTAACTCCCACCTCCATCTTAACCTGTCTGATCTTGGTGGATTGGGATCGCAAAAATGGGCTATAATATGGGCTTTTATTCATTGTCTCTCAAATTCCAAATTATGTTGCAATATATGTTTCAATGTTAAAACCTCCTGCCCCATTATCTCCTTTGTTAATGAAATTAATTTCTTTTTGCAAAATCACTGAAATTGCCATGGAGTCCTGGAATTGAAGAGAGGTGTATTTCTCATTCTGCTTTCTTGATCTGGAACTGACATTACAGATATTTTTATTGGAATTACTGAAGATCACTAGTTAATCACTCATCCCCGTTTCCTGATTCTGTAAAGATTGACAAAGATAATAGGTTTCCACCTCAAAAAAACAATGATTGCACAAAAACAACTGATGTATTATTCCTTCTAAAAACAGAACCAAGACTAATAGATGCTCAGTTCTCTCTAACTGCCTCAATTAACTAAGTCACTCCTTCCTGGTAGGGGAAGAAATAGGAAACAAAGCCGATTCTTGGTCCTCAAATCTTGCCTTGTAGAGAAGTGTTGGTAAATTTCTATTTTGTAAGCTAAGATGGGAATAAAAGAGGTGAAATAGTATGGCTAGCCCTTCATAAGTATTTTATAAAGAAAGTACGGAACACTTGGGGAGGTTAAGTGACTTGCACAGAAGTGACAAATGCCCAGAATTGATAAATGATAAAACTGGACTCTAGCATGTCTAAATCGGAGCCCTTTAATTTGACCTTTGTGCTATATTTCTTTTCTACCTTAGTACTATAACTTTAAACATTAAAACACTAAATCTTCAAATATGCATTCAATGAAATGAATCATATTTATTTAGAATTACATTCTCACATTATCACCACATTGTGATTCCTAAGGCAAGAAAGGGAACTAATATAGAAATACCAAAAGAAAAAAAAAAAACACTAAAAACAAAACAACAACAAAAAACTGGAGACAAAAGGATTTTCAGGTTCTCATTTATCCATAACATTTTATCAACAAGAGTTATATGCATTTTTCCTACTTTTTCAGACTTTCTGACGTGCATTTTTCTATTGTAGAAAATATTTTTATTTTCTGAGTTTCTTATTTCAGTCTTTAAGTTTCCTAGGAAATATTCACTCTATCCCTATAAGTACCCAGTAGTAAATCACAATCATCTGTACTCCTTTGTGCCAGAAAAAGCACAAAACTAAAAAGGCTCCCTTGGGAGATATAAGTGTTGTGAGTTTTCATGACCCTGCAGATGGCTGGGCTCTGGCAAAAGTCCATTTTATGTGTGGATGGCTCCTGACACATTTCCATGGTGATGACATTTGGCCATTTTCAAGAAGCATCTCATTTTTTCCCTGTCTCAGCCTGAGATCGATTCCTGAATTACAGTCCCTGGCAGGACAGCTGAAATCGGAAGACATTAAGATTCTGGTAAACTCCTTTCCTTCACCCTGTGATTCCATTAAAGCATCTCAGATAAAAAGTATTAGCTTTTTACTAGAGGTTGTTGTAATAGACATTTTCATGTTATTTCAGGAAAATGGGATAAATAACTGAAACTTTTTCTAGTATTTTGTCCCCCATAGTATAAAAATTATAAGGCAAAAGAAAGTGTACTACCCAGGTGAATTCAGTCAAAACAAAATAAAGTTTGTAACCTGACGGCCTGAATCGTTTAGAAACGGTATGAACTCCATTACTCTAATATGTATAGAGCACCTATTCTGTGTAGTACAGCGTGCTCAGAGTTGTCTAGGACCCAACTTTTAAGGAGCCCACAGTCTAGTAAGGGAGACAAGAGAATGAATAATATTATGTACGGTACATATTATCATGTGACAGGATTTGTTAGGAGAATATACGAACAAATAGAGAATGACAGAGAACAGCAGCTTGTCTACCGAGTGCAAGGAGTAGGGGTGGAGGAATGAGAGTCGATCTTTGAACTAAATTCTAAAAAACAAACACAGACTTTCCAGAAAACAGAGAAAGGGGAATTCTAGACAGAGGAAATAGAATCTTATTGGCCTTCTCTAGCTACAATCTTGAATTCAACCAACTGTGCATTGAAAATAGTTTCTAAAAACACATCTGTACTGAAAATGTACAACTTTTAATATCTCTTTTATTCCCTAAATTTTTACATTATATTAGTTATCAGAAGTACTCTAGAGCTGATTTAAAGTATATGGGAAGACCGGGCATGGTGGCACATGCCTATAATCCCACAGGCTTGGGAGGCTGAGGCAGGAAGATACTGAGTTCAAAGCCAGACTCAGCAACTTATTGAGGCCCTTAACAACTCAGTGAGACCCTGTCTTTTTTTTTTTTTAAATTAAAAATCATAAATTTACATAGGGGAATGTTGTCTGATTCATTCTGTTATTTTTTTCCCTACCCCCCACCCCTCCCACCCCTCCCACCCCTCTTTTCCCTCTATACAGTCCTTCCTTCCTCCATTCTTACCACCCTCCTTATCCCTAATCCTAAACCTAACCCTAACCCTAATGCTAAGCCTCCTACCCCCCACTATATGTCCTCATCCGCTTATCAGCGAGATCATTCGTCCTTTAGTTTTTTGAATTTGGCTTATCTCACTTAGCATGATATTCTCCAATTTCATCCATTTGCCTGCAAATGCCATAATTTTATCATTCTTCAAGGCAGAGTAATATTCCATTGTGTATATATGCCACAGTTTCTTTATCCATTCATCAACTGAAGGGCATCTAGGTTGGTCCCACAATCTGGATATGGTGAATTGAGCAGCTATGAACATTGATGTGGCTGTATCTCTGTAGTATGCTGATTTTAAGTCCTTTAGGTATAGGCCAAGGAGTGGGATAGCTGGGTCAAATGGTGGCTCCATTCCAAGCTTTCTGAGGAATCTCCATACTGCTCTCCAGAGTGGCTGCACTAATTTGCAACCCCACCAGCAATGTATGAGTGTACCTTTTTACCCACATCCTCACCAACACCTATTGTTGCTTGTGTTCTGGATAATTGCCATTCTAATTGGGGTGAGATGAAATCTTAGGGTAGTTTTGATTTGCATTTCTCTTATTACTAGAGATGTTGAACATTTTTTCATATATCTGTTGATTGCTTGTACATCTTCTTCTGTGAAGTGTCTGTTCATTTCCTTAGCCCATTTGTTAATTGGATTATTTGTATTCTTGGTGTAGAGATTTTGAGTTCTTTATAGATTCTGGAAATTAGCGCACTCTCTGAAGTATGAGTGGCAAAGATATTCTTCCACTCTGTAGGCTCTCTCTTCACATTACTGATAGTTTCCTTTGCTAAGAGAAAGATTTTTAGTTTGAATCTATCCCAGTGGTTGATTCTTGCTTTTATTTCTTGTGCTATGGGAGTCCTGTTAAGGAAAACTGATCCTAAGACAACAAGTTGAAGGTTTGGGCCTACTTTTTCTTCTATAAGATGCAGGGTCTCTGGTCTGATTCCGAGGTCCTTGATCCATTATGAGTAGAGTTTTGTGCAGGGTGAGAGATAGGGATTTAGTTTCATTCTGTTGCATATGGTTTTCCAGTTTTCCCAGCACCATTTGTTGAAGAGGCTATCTTTCTCCATTGCATATTTTTGGCACCTTTTTCTAGTATGAGAAAATTTTTTTTATTTGGGTTTGTGTCCATGTCCTCTATTCTGTACCATTGAGCTACCTGTCTATTTTGGTACTAATACCATGTTGTTTTTGTTACTATTGCTTTGTAATAGAGTTTAAGTCCTGGTATTGCGTTACCCCCTGCTTCCCTCTTTCTACTGAGGATTGCTTTAGCTATTCTGGGTTTCTTATTCTTCCAGATGAATATCATAATTGCTTGCTCTATTTCTGTAAGGTACATCATTGGGATTTTAATTGGAATTGCATTGAATCTCTATAGCACTTTTGGTAGTATGGCCATTTTGACAATATTAATTCTGCCTATCCATGAACATGGGAGATCTTTCCATCTTTTAAGGTTTTCTTTAATTTCTTTCTTTAGCATTCTGTAGTTCTCATTGTAGAGGTCTTTCACCTCTTTTGTGAGATTGATTCCCAAGTATTTTATTTTTTTCGATGCTATTGTGAATGGGGTAGTTTTCCTAATTTCTCTTTCTGAAGATTCATCACTTATGTATAAAAATGCATTGGATTTATGAGCATTGATCTTGTAACCTGCTACTTTACTGAATTCACTTATGAGTTCTAAGAGTTTTCTGGTGGAATTTCCAGGTTCCTCTAAATATATAATCATGTCATCAGCGAACAGGGATAGTTTGAGTTCTTCTTTTCCAATTCGTATCCCTTTAATTTCTTTGGTTTGTCTAATTGCTCTGGCTAGAGTCTCAAGAACGATATTGAATACAAGTGGTGAAAGAGGGCATCCTTGTCTTGTTCCAGTTTTTAGGGGGAATGCTTTCAGTTTTTCACCATTTAGAATGATATTGGCCATGGGCTTATCATAGATGGCGTTCACAATGTTAAGGAATGATCCCACTACCCCAATTTTTTCTAGTGTTTTGAGCATGAAGGGATGCTGTATTTTTTCGAATGTTTTTTCTGCATCTATTGAAATAATCATGTGATTCTTAACTTTTAGTCTGTTGATATGGTGAATGACATTTATTGATTTCCGGATGTTGAACCAACCTTGCATCCTGGGATAAAACCCACTTGATCATGGTGCACTAACTTTTTAATATATTTTTGTATGCAATTTGCTAAAATTTTGTTGAGAATTTTTGCGTCGATGTTCATTAAGGATATTGGTCTGAAATTTTCTTTCCTCGATGTATCTCTGTGTGGTTTAGGTGTCAGGGTGATATTGGCTTCATAGAATGAGTTTGGGAGGGTTCCCTCCTCTTCTATTTTATGGAATACTTTGAGAAGTATTGGAATGAGCTCTTCTTTAAAGGTTTTGTAGAACTCGGCTGAGAACCCATCTGGTCCCAGACTTTTCTTTGTTGGTAGGCTTTTGATGACCTCTTCTATTTCATTGCTTGAAATTGATTTATTTAAGTTGTGTACGTCTTCCTCGTTCAGTTTAGGTAATTCATATGTCTCTAGAAACTTGTTGATGTCTTCGAGGTTTTCTGTTTTGTTGGAGTATAGATTTTCAAAATAGCTTCTAATTATGTTTTGTATTTCACTCGTGTCTGTTGTGATATTTCCTTGTTCATTCCGAATTTTAGTAATTTGAGTTTTCTCCTTCTTTCTCTTTGTTAGTGTGGCTAAGGGTTTATCAATTTTGTTTATTTTTTCAAAGAACCAACTATTTATTTTTTTAATTTTTCCGATTGTTTCTTTTGTTTCAATTTCATTGATTTTGGCTCTGATTTTAACTATTTCCTGTCCTCTACTACTTTTGGTGTTGGTCTGCTCTTTTTTTTCTAGGGCTTTGAGCTGTAGTGTTAAGTCATTTATTTGTTGATTTCTACTTCTTTTGTTGAATGCACCCCATGAAATAAATCTTCCTCTCAATACTGCTTTCATAGTGTCCCAGAGATTTTGATATGTCTTTGTTCTCGTTTACTTCTAAGAATTTTCTTATTCTCTCCTGATGTCTTCTGTTATCCATTTATCATATAATAGTGTATTATTTAATCTCCAGGTATTGGAGAAGTTTCTGTTTTTTATTCTGTCATTTATTTCTAATTTCAATCCATTATGATCTGATAGAGTACAAGGTAGTATCTCTGTCTTCTTGTATTTGCTAACAGTAGCTTTGTGGCATAAGACATGGTCTATTTAGAGAAGGATCCATGTGCTGCTGAGAAGAAAGTGTATTCGTTCTTTGTTGGATGGTATATTCTATAGAAGTCGGTTAAGTCTAAATTGTTGATGGTGTTATTGAGATCTATGGTTTCTTTATTCAATTTTTGTTTGGACGATCTATCCAGCGGTGAGAGAGGTGTGTTAGAATCACCTAGTATTATTGTGTTGTGGTCTATTTGATTTCTGGATTTGAGAAGGATTTGTTTGACGTACATGGATGAGCCAATGTTCGGGGCATAGATATTTATGATTGTTATGTCTTGCTGATTTATGCTTCCCTTAAGCAGTATGTAATGTCCTTTATCCCTTCTGACTAGTTTTGGCTTGATGTCCACATTATCTGAAATGAGGATGGAAACTCCAGCTTTTTTGCTGTGTCCGTGTGCATGGTATATTTTTTCCCATCCTTTTCCTTTAGTCTATAGATAGCTCTTTCTATGGGATGAGTCTCTTGCAGGCAGCATATTGTTGGATTTTCTTTTTAATCCAATCTGCCAGTCTATGTCTTTTGATTGATGAGTTCAGGCCATTAACATTCAGGGTTATTATTGTGATATAAAATGAGTCATTTGACTCATTTTGTTTTTTGACATGATTTGGTTTCTCCTTTATTTGGCTATTCTTTTAGGCTAGTTCCTCCCGTTGCTGATTTGCATCGTTGTTTTTCATCTCTTCCTCATGGAATATTTTTCTGAGAATATTCTGTAATGCGAGCTTTCTTTTTGTAAATTCCTTTAGCTTTTGTTTATCATGGAAGGATCTTATTTTGTCGTCAAAACTGAAAGTAAGTTTTGCTGGATATAAGATTCTTGGTTGGTATCCATTTTCTTTCAGGGCTTGGTAAATGTTATTCCAGGCCCTTCTAGCTTTTAGGATCTGGATTGAAAAATCTGCTGATATTCTTATTGATTTCCTCTGAATGTAATTTGATTCTTTTCTCTCGTGGCCTTTAAAATTCTTCTGTCTTTATTTTGTATGTTAGGTATTTTCAAAATAATGTGCCTTGGTGTGGGTCTATTGTAATTTTGTATATTTGGAGTCCAATAAGCCTCTTGTACTTGTTTTTCCATTTCATTCTTCAGATTTGGAAAATTTTCTGATATTATTTCATTGAATAGATTGTTTATTCCTTTGGTTTGTTTCTCTAAGCCTTCCTCAATCCCAATAATTCTTAAATTTGGCCTCTTCATGATATCCCATAATTCTTGTAGATTCTGTTCATGATTTCTTACCATCATTTCTGTTTGGTCAACTTTGTTTTCAAGATTAAATATTTTGTCTTCAATATCTGAGGTTGTGTCTTCCAGGTGTTCTATCCTATTGGTTATGCTTTCTATGGAGTTTTTAACTTGGTTTATTGTTTCCTTCATTTCAAGGATTTCTGTTTCGTTTTTTTTTCAGTATCTCTTACTCTTTATTGAAATGATCTCTTGCTTCCCATATTTGCTCTTTTAGCTGTTGATTGGTGCGATCATTTAATGCCTGCATTTGCTCTTTCATCTCCTCCCTCAATGCCTGCATTTGCTCTTTCATCTCCTCATTTACTTTCCTGATTGTTTTAATTATGTACATTCTGAACTCCCTTTCTGACATTTCTTCTGCTGTGCTGTCATTGAGTTTTATTGATATAGTATCTAGGTTTGTTTGGGACATTTTCTTCCCTTGTTTTCTCATATTGGTCAGATGTCAGTAGGACTCTGTGATATTGTAGATTTCCTCTATTTGCTTATCGTGTCCCTGTAGATTTCCAGTATATCACCTCCCAGCCTTCAGTAGCCTGAAGTCTTGGAGTAACTTGATAGTGCACTGCTTCCGAAGAAAGCTGCCCCTAGCCCGCTACTGGTTCCAGGGCTTCTAGCTGGCTCTGTGTGGAAAGGCTCTCACTGGGGGGCCTGCTCCAAGAAGCTGGCCGTGTGGGAGGAGCCCACCACCGGAGTGCGCAGGGCTGCCTCGGGAAGACTCTAGCTGCCCTGTCCTACACTAATAAGCCGCCCAAATCTGGGCCTGCCTCCCAGGCCGAGCTTCACCGGGTGGGGGAGACTCACCCCATGGCTCTATTTTAGTCTGAGTCTCTCAATGCCTCCCCTTCTTGAATCCTGGGTTATGGAGCGACTGGAGATGCAGTCACCCTCTAGTCCGCCATCTTGGATCACCCCGTGGAAAAAGCCTGAGAACCTGTCTTGAAATAAAATATTTAAAAGGTGCTGGCAGTGTGGTTCAATGGTTATATGCCCCTGGGTTTAATCCCCAGTACCAAACTAACTAACTAATTATTCCACTAAACAATTAAATAAAGTATAGGGAAGGATGTTCATAGGCTATTTGCAAATACTATGGCATTTTACATAGGGGCCCTGAGAATCTGAGATTTGAGAATATGTGGGGGATTCTGGAGCCAACTCCTCCTCCAAATATTGAGAGATGGCTATCTTCAGATAGAGAGGCATGAAAGAAGAAACTGTACTCAGAACATAAAGCGCTTAAAGATGGAGCAAAGTGGGGTCAATGGAAGTGAAATGGCGGTAGATGAGACCAGAAAATAGATGAGTGGCATGGTAGACATGAGAAGGTCTTTGAGCTTTATCCATTGATCCATCTTTCCTAGCTTATGTGAGTTTCCATGTACTTTTGCATACTGGAACTTCTAGTGGCTCTCCAAAGAAATAAATTTGCATCTGTATTTATTGCAGAGCTTTCTCAGTAGAACTCAGGCATCCTGCCCTGATTACACAGAAGAATTCCCCTCATATGTGTTCCGTGGCCCAACTGACATCTCTATGCCACTCAGCTTAGCTGCTTTACCTGCATCACTCTCCACATCTGTGAGTCCCTGTCAGTGCTCTGCGTGATGGAAGCCACTGTCAGAGGGTTAGCCTTTGCCGGAGTTACCAAAACAAAACACGTTGCCCAAATCTGGTCTGTGAAAATGACCTGTTGAGCAAATGATCAGTTGAGAATTCTTCCTAGGAATCTACTGAAATAAATTATGCAAGAAGGTGTTGTGAAAATATTGGTGCTTCAAGAATTTAATTCTGGGGGGGAGGGGTTGAATCATCTGGATACATTACAGTTAGAACTTTAGTACCTATGGAGATAGAGGACAATGTGTGTGTTCTTTCTAAAATGTATCTAAAATGTATCATTTTAGAAAGCAGTAGACCCCTGGGATTAACAGATTAGGCCCTGGAACTAATCAACCTGAGTCTGAGTTCTTGATCTCATGATAACCTATGTTGTGACATCAAATGGTATATTATAAAATATCTCTACACCTCAATTTCTTCTTCTGTAAGGGGTTATAATAGTACTTTATTAGAATTATGGTGAGGATTCAGTGAAATAGTACCAATAAATAAATTAGAATATTGTCTGGCATACAATATATGCTCAGTAGAATGTAGTTTTTATGGTAGTAGACTGATAAAATTAATAGGATAGATGGAAAGAGGTGAAACTTTGGAGAAGTTCATGAAAGCAGGAAGAATTTCAGTGTTTGAGGTCTTAGTCTGAGGGACTATGATGCATATAAATCGAGTAGTTTGTTGAATATGTCTATTTGAGGCTCATAGGAAAGATGGTGCTGAATACAGATTTGGAAACCACCAGCTTTTAGGTGAGAGTTGACGCAAAAGTGTTGAGGAAATTGCCGAGGAAATTGCCAAGGGAAGAGTGAAGAAAAACAATTTATCCTTAAGAAAAGTATTGTTATGGTTTGGATATGTTTGTCTCCCAACAATTCAGGTGTTTGAGACTTGGTCCCAATATGGTAATGTAAGAGGTGGCAGAAACTTAAAGATGTGGGCTCCCCTAGGAATGGAATACTGGTCTTCCGCAATGAGTTCTTGGGAACCTGAGTTGTTAATGAAAGCCTGAACCTGATCCCTGAATCTCTCTCTGGCTTCCTGTCTGGAGATGCCAGCTCTGCCTTCCACATGCGCTCCTACCATCTTTCATGGGGCCAACATCAGAACCAACAACATGCTGTTTGGACTACTGCCTCCCAAACTGTGAGTTACATAAACCATTTTTTCTTCATAAGTATCCTGCCTCCAGTACTTTCTTAGAGCAACAAAATGTCCTAATACAATTAGTTAAAATATTTAGGAAATTTATTCTTCTAAATTAACAATGTATTACTTTTTCTGATGTTGCAAATAATGTATACTTTCTGCATAAAATTTGGGGTGATTTTCATAATGATCATTTTAGTTAAGAAAAAGATCATTTGTGACTTTTCATTGTCAGCCTTTTCTTCAAGAAGAAAATTTTTATTTATCTCACATTGGGTCTTCCAACATGAGACAAATGTAAAATACCTCCTACTTTGTTGTCTTCAATAAAGGCCAAACAAAAGTAATCAGCTTGAATACACCCTTCATTAGATGAAAGCCCAGCTGTGTCTGGTCCAAACAGGGAGCTGAGAGCCAAGTGGCAGGAGTATGCACCACTTAACTCTGTGATGGAGGGAGAATACTGGGGCCCTTTGTGCTGCTGACACTTTGGCAGGGCAGGCTGGAATTAGGGGAGAAAGCCTATGATTATTTTAAGCACAGATATTTTCCCTTCAGTGTAGTTACTGTGCCCAGAAGTTAAACTAAAAAGTGATCACTGTGGCACTGCCATGGCTCCACCTTTGCTCACCTCACCTCAAATTTAGTGGATATGGTGAGGAAGAGGGCTGCTACATGCCCTCCTCATAGCCCAGGGGTGCTGAGTAATGCAGAACGTGGCCTCCTCATAGGGAAGGGATTCACAAAGTCTTTCCACAGTGATCCAGTGCAAGCTCTGGATGTGAGTTCCCACCTCCCTCAATCCTTTCCAGTCTCTGTTTGGATCTGGAGTAGTTTGGCAAAGCTGAGCCACCAACCCTATCCCAGTAAGAAAAGCTAAGTTCCAAAGAGCCTCTCCAGAAAGAAGCCATTTCAGTATTCCTGCAAGTTGTGTTTCCCTCTTTAGGTGTTATTTGGAATTATCAGTGGAAAATGTCTCATAACATTCTCAGCACTAAGAACCTCTGAAGATTAATTGGCCCTGAGTACATGACCAAAAATGATGCCCAGTGTTTGGTTCCACGGAATGGTGTGTGTTGAGCAGGGAACGTTTATTCCTCACTCATTTCTGAGACCATGTCCAATTCCCTTGCTTGTGGGAAGGAAGAAAGGACCCAGTGTTCTCTTTCCAGATCCTTAGTCAGTTGTTTGAGTATATCTGGTGACCTTCTCAGCTGAGATGGGAGTAGAGACTTCCATCTGCTTCTTTTGGCATTTCATTCCAGGCTGCCTGCTTTCCCTCAACTTCAGGATTAGCCACATCTCTATCCCCAGCCACTCTGTATACTATGAGTATAGTCTGTACCCAGAGATTTCATATTGCCTGGGCTTTCCAGCCGACCATCCCTTAGTTCAGTATGAAGTTGTTCAGAAGTTGTTCTGTATTCTTAGGATTTGTGCTTTGTCCAAGTGCTAAGTGAGTTGCCATTTATCACAGATCACATCAGGCAAGGTTGACATAATAGTGAACTCTTCCTGAATCTCCAGAGAATATGTCTAGATATGTAAAGTTTAAAACTAACCAGCAAAACATGACCAGTCTGAAAATGACTTTGAAACACGGAAAGGTTTTGACTCTTGGTCATGAAAGCTTATCTATGGGAAACCTCAGATTTTCCCACTCACTGCTTTTCCTGGAGTTTCAGAATGTAGAAGCATTACAATGTCACCACACAGAGCTCATGGCAGGCAGAGGAAACTAGTTACATGCTGATAATATCACCCCATCTTTACCACCCTCGATCTTGGATCTATACCTCACTCTGTCCACACTTCTCCTTCTCCCTCCTATTTTTCTTACTACTGTCTCTTTCCAGCACGTTTTCTTTAGGTAGATGGAGGATTCTAGGGGACATTGACCTCTAAGAATAAAGGTCTTGGAGTTTTCTTACCTGTAAAAGGATTTCAAAAGTGCATCCACTTCATCCTTTTAAGTCCTACCCTACTAGTGGAATCAGGACTGATTTCCAACTCTGAAAAGAGTTCAAGGAACACTCAGAAACTCTGATCATGAGCAGGGGAGTTTTGATAGATTAAGAACAAATGCTAACAATCAAGGTATTTCAAGAATTTTTTGCTTTCTTTCTTTGAGAGTATTTCAGTAGTGTTCCTTTAAAAGACAAAATTTGATTTCTGTTCTTGACCTCTGTGATGTGACATGATGTGATGTGGAGTGCTGGTGGGAGGGGGTAAGGCTTTTGCAGCCACCATAGAATCTCTTCTTTAGCCAGAATGGGGTGCCTCCTATAGCTAACATGGGAAAAATGATTGTTGAAAGCAAAAACCCTGGGACAAAAACTTTGATGCTTATAATTAATTCATGTTGTTTATTGTAATCTAAGTGGGAGCTGAATTGAATGTGTGTGTGTGTGTGTGTGTGTGTGTGTGCTTCAAAAGAGGGCTGAGAATTAAAATGAATTATAGTAAGATTTATTTCACTTCCAGAAAAGATTAATTTGGGAAACATTTCTTTTGACATATTACTCATAATTAAAATAATTCTTCATTTTCTCTGTTTTCTTTAAGTAAAAACTTGTGGCTTTATTTAACCTTCCATCAATTAACTCTCTCAAGGGAAAATAACCTTGAGTCCCATTAACACACACACCAAACCACACAACTCTAATGAAATTAGGCTGGTAGAGATGACTGCTCAGGAACATTCTCCATTCAATAAGTACATTTTGATTTCCTTCGTGTTAGGAGTTGAGGATACATAGTGAACTAAATAGACATGGTGTTACCTTCATGGGGCTTTCAGTCATGTGGGGAGGACAGAAATTCACCAAATAATTAACATAATCTACAATCAAATACAGTAAAAACATTATAAAGGAAACCATCAATCACTATGAGAATGTCTTATTAGGGATGTGATTGATACAGGCAAAGAGGTATTGGGAGAGTTGTCAAATGTCTTTTCTAATCTGATGGGTGATTGGTGTTTTAATACATGGGGTTCAATATAGCAATTAAAAATGACTGAGGAACAACGTATATCAGAGTGGATGGCCCTCTCCATCATATGTTTGGTGAAAAACAAGTTGCAGGAACATGCTGTGATACTCTGCATAGTTTTTGCACTTCATATATTCCCTGTGCTTTTCACCATGTGGCTTGGTAATACCTTTCACTAAAATCAGAAGATTTTATTTCTGTACATAATTGGGTTTTGCTGTATCATTGACTTTGGCCCATAGAAAGTGGACAGGTGTCACGAAGTATGGCAGTTTCGGGGAAGGTCTCAAAAGGCATTCATTTTTCTTCCTATCCTCTTGTACTCTGCTAATCTGCAAGATAAGCAAAATTCAGGAGATCTTTGCCTCTTCAGCCCTGATCTAGAACGAACACAGAGCAGACATGAACATAACCAGGCTACATGACTGCACAGCTATTGGATGGGCCCATTCAAGATCAGCCAAACTGCAATTGGTCTATACTCACTGAGTGTGAGAATAAATACTGTAAGGCACCAAGTTTGGGTTTGGTTTGCCATATGAAAAACTATTGAGGCAATAGTCAACCAATACAGGTTCATACAAGAAAGTACACTTCATACAAAGTTTAAAAAATTTTTAAAACAAAGCTATATATTATATATCATACTATCATAACAGGAATGGGAAAAAAAACTAATTCATAGATTTTTGATGGTTAGATTGTTATTGTTATTGTTAGTATGTATAATGTTCATTTCTTAAAAACAAAATCGAAACCTAAGGTATCATTGGTAAAATCAATCAGTAGGACAGGATGGTAGGTAAACAGGTATTTGGCATATTATTCTGTATAGTTATGTGCATGTTCAAAACAGAATATTTTTAAGAAAAGCATTGAGGGACTGGAATTTTGAAAACTTAAAGTCTTGTAATGTTTCCCCTCCATTTCTGGAGATTTTACAAGTGGTTAGAACTTAGTGTGGCTATCACTTTTTTTGCATACATGCTGTGATGATTAATTTTGCTATAGAAAGCAGAATTCTGAGATGACTCTCAAGATTCCTGCTCCTGAATGTGCCTATTCTATTTGTAATTTCTTTTCTTCAAGTGTAAGTGGGTTGATCTAGTCAGCTGAACCCTATTAAAGAAGTTCCAGGGAGACAGAGAGAAGTCAGATTTTCCTGCTGGCCCTCAGATCATAAGCTGCTACTGTGGAGATGGCATATGTCAAGGAATTAGAGGTGACCTCCAAAATCTGAGAGCAATCCTGACTGACATTCAGAAAGAAAATAGGGACCCTAATCTACAACTTCAAGGAGCTGAAATCTGTCAAGAGTTGATGAGGTTGGAAGGGGCCCCTGAGCCTCAGATGTACTCACAATCTGGACTGGCATCTTGATTTGGCCTTGTGAGGTCCTAAGCAGGGACTTCAGTCATGTTGAGCCTAAACTCTCTACCCACAGAAATTGGGATGGTAAATTCATGTTATTTTAAGCTACTACATTTGTGGTAATTTGTTACTCAGCAATAGAAAACTAATACAACTATTGAAGTAAATGTTAGGAAAATGCACAGTCTCTTCAAGTGAGGGACAGGCAGGAGAATAGATGTCACCTTGTCTAACTCCTTCACATTTTGGAAGAGAGAAAGATCCAGAGAAGTAATGTGAAACACCCAAGGATGAAAGTGTACTTAGTGACACAGGGTCACTAGAGTCAAGGAACAAGAGGAGAAACAAATATACATGGGTAAGATACTGTCAAAAGAAGAGGAAAGAATAACAAAGTAGAGATTCCAGATTAGCCTACATTATTATCTCAGTTAAAGAGGCAAAGAGGTAAGTTCATGAATGATAAAACATACATGGTTTCAATCTGCTGACACTTAGCTGTTGCCTGGTCTTGACTAACTAATCTACTTACCATGAAGTTTAAATGAAGTAATGTACATGAGGTGTTTAACACAGAACCTGACACAAAACACTTGTTATTGTTAATTTTTAATATCACTATTGCTGGTAATATTATCATTGTTATCATTATCAGTGCTTTTATTACTTAGTTATTTATTTTTCTCCTCTGGAGTACATCCTGAAGAACAGGGCTTAGCTTAAGTATATTCTAAATAACTGAGATACCATGCATGTCTATGATATCTGTGAATAGATTAGGCATTCTAGAAAATTGGCAGTAATACTTTTGACCTACCAGAGATTATATATATTTATTCAGACAATTCAAAGTCTTCCATGTCCCCCTGTGACCATGATCTCGTGTACTTCCAACTCACCTATTGTTTTGGTCAGGGTTCTCCAGAGGTATAGAACTGGTGCAGATGTGGAAACAGATTGATTGATTGATTTTATGAAATTGACCTATATGGATTATAAAGTCTAGCAAGTCCAAAATCTGCAGGGTAGGCAGGCAGTCCAGAGACCCAGGGAGGCGCAAATGTTGCCATCCAACTCTGAGGGTCAACTGTTGACAAAATTCCCTCTTGGTTAGGAGAGGTCAGTCTTTTGTTCTATTTAAGTTGTTGGCTGATTGGGTGAAGCCACCCCACATTATGGAGGACAATCTGTTTTATTCAAAGTACATCAATTTTAAATGTTCGTTCATCTCATCAAAAAATACCCTTATAGAAATATCCAAAATGATGTTTGACCAAATATCTGGGCATCATGACCCAGCCAAATTAATACAAAATTTACCATCATAAATGCTATGTATACCCACTCCACTGAGGTATTAACCTTATTAATCTTGTTATTGATCCTGCTACTGTCAATCACCTCCCATGTGTCCATTCCTCCCTTTCTGCTCAGATTAATCACTTTCTGCAGTCTCATGAGTTCCTTCACTTCTCACTTTTTGAATTTGAGATTTTACTAGTTTGTGTTCTGGCAACATGTTCTATTGATTCCATCAGCAGCACTGAGTGCAAGACAGTGAAAAAAAACTTCAAAATTTCTGTGGGAAAAGGATGTTGAACCAAACATCTAAACTAATATTTAGGACCTGCAAGAACTTGTAAAGTTTACCACCCATAGAATTTCTCTGGAAAAATTACTAAAGGCCAACCTCCAGTTAAAAAATAAGAACAAGTATTAGGGAAAAGACACAGATTAAAGAAATAGTAATTGAGCAAGGAAAATTCTAAAACTTATTCATAAGTCTAAGTAGTGTTTGATTCTTTCTTTTAAAAAGTAGTAATTGACAACAAAAACTCCAGATACTCTTAAGAGAGTAAAGAGAAGGAAGCAATATCGTGGGTGTTTGTATCTGTACAGCTCTACATGTCAATCATGCCTATACATGACATACTATAAGTAAAGTGGGGAATATGCAGCAGTTATATTTATGTAATTAAAAATAAAAACAAACCAAAAATATTCACATGCACTTTCTAGTTATCTCAAATCAAAAGGGACTTTTGGATTTTTCATTACCTTGTTTTGGTTATCACCAAAGAATTTCCACAGTTTCCTGGACCATTTAGTAAAGACAAAGACTCTAAGATTGAAGCATATTTATAATAAGATGCTGTAACTCTGGTTCAAATTTAATTCTACCTTTAACTCCTTTGCATTTCAATCTTCACCTACCATACTTTAGCCACTTAATTTCAGATTACTTTAAATTAAAGCTGAACACTATACAAGTTTTGGGTGTTGTAAATATAATTTATGGGGAATAGCTAGAGAGCCAAAGCGTTTATCAGATTTTAAAAGTTAATGGAATATTTAAATGTAAGTGATTGATGGTGTTATTTGATCATCTAATTGGTTGTTTTTCACATACTTATCTCCACTTCTTGAAGTTCTGGTACTGTCATCTATCACTTTCAGAAAAGAAGAAAAAATATGCTTAAATACTTTCATTGAAAGTAGTATTTCTTGTGATTTCTATTACTGTAAAAAACTCAATTTCTGGTCTCCGTATCTTATTAGTTTTATCAACTAATTGCTTATATATTTTTATAGTAATATCTGAAAATAAGCTTTTAAATTGTGTTTAAATTATGCACAGTTTTGTCATAAGATTGGAGAACAGATTAGAAAATTACTTAGAAAAGCAATTAATCAGATGAGTGTTTTTCTTTACATAAAACTGTTTCTAATCTCTGTGGTTTAATCCAGAGATCAAGGATTCCAGCTGCTCTGGATTTCAAATTGCAAGCAGCACTTCTGTGACTAGCCAGCTACACTGCAAGTGCTACTTCTATCTTCAAAATGGATTTTGAGTGGGTCATAGGTACATATTAGCCTGGGGCAGGACAGGGGAGAATAGAGAGACATTCTTTCTTGCTCCTTCCAACCTCTGTAGGCCTTTGTGTCCACATACATCTCTGATGAAACCTTGCTGTTTGTGACAGCTGCTCATGCTTGGATCTTGAAGACTAAAGCTAAAGAATTCTATTAGGATTCCATAATATACCCTATCCTTTCCCTCTATGTTCTACAAAGAGTTATTTCAGAAAAAAAAAATGTATCTTGCTGAAGATCAGAATATTGTAGTGAAGAGAATATTTCAATTAGGAGTCAAAATTCTACTTAATGGCCTCAAATCTTTTATTACTAATCTAATCCCTGTAATCTAGGCTGGCAACAGAAATTTTAAATGGTACCCTTGTAGTTAACAGTTACCAGAAAGAGCACAAACTCCTTGACCCCCTAGATTTTTAGCATTAATAGATCAGAATTTCATTATTTACTTGACCCTTGGTCTGTACTCTTCAGTCTGGTCACCTCTCCCTGTTCAGCTTCATGTGCTGTAATATTTCCAGCCATCTGACAGAGCTGCCTCGACCTATCCCCAGGTTTGGAGAACTCAATTATAGGGTCAGGGAGGACCACCTATTTTCATTAATTAGAAGTACTATAAAATTAAGACAGTCAAACTCATGTTTTATTTTAATTAAAAGAAAAATTAAAATCAAATGGAAGTATTTTGATTATCAGTAGTTTATGTTATCTATACTAATATTATACCACTCTAATGTTGACTATTAGTATTCAGGGAAAACATTAGGAAATAGTTGTTTTTGATACCTATTGGGTGAAGATTCTCTGAAATCACATATATGATTACAAGGCTAGATCATGATATTTTGCCTAGTACGTCTCCCAAAGTAGACCATAAGGACTTGAATGGCAGTCCCTTTCAACAGGTACCATAGTCTGAGGACTGATTATATAATGAATCATTATTTAAAAATTGAAAACAGAGGATTTATTATTTTGTAAGAGCATGGGACAGGAAACAAAAAACTTTTTGTAAAAGAGAACAAGTAAGTACAAATTACAGGTAGAAATTAAGATTATATATATATTTTTTTACGTTTGGGTGAAATGAATGTAGTATTTAATGGAATCTTCATTTCATCTCAGTGCTTGACATGGAGTGGACAATCAGCAAATGCATTTTTGTTGAGTAAAAATGGTTGGTCTACTAATGCACAATTGGCAATTCTCAGCATACTCCCATCACTTTCTGATACGTATGTGAATTATCGCACTTTTCTTCTCTTGATTTCAGTCTTATTTTTGTTTATAATATGTTACAGGAAACTTATTTTTTTCTAAATTAAATCACAAGATAAAACAATGGAGTGAGAAGACGTAGGCCCACTTCCAAGTTCAGTGTGAATGGGCTATTGGTTCAGAGAAGGGCAGAGGGTTTAAAGACGGAACCATGCCTAGCTTCCTGGAGGACACTTTCCATATCCCCTCCAGGGGCATCTTCTCCTTTTTTCCTTTGCCTCTCTCCTGCATAGTGACTAGCTAAAAATTCAGTCCATTTCTATGTCCACAAATACATTAATAACTTTTGGATTAAAAATCTTTAAAACTGCAAATTGAGCCAATTTAATCACTGCCAAATCAGACTACATTTCATTCATTAAATACTGGTTACATGTGCAACTAGATAAAAAATGCAGGATAGAGGATGTAACTTAAGGGAAGGAAAGATGAGGGTTTTTGCTCAAACTGGCAGAGGTACAGAGGGGGAGAGGAACAGATTTGAAACAACCTTTGTCTGGGACTGTGGAAACAGACAAGACATTCATATTTAGGGGAAATTTCAGCTGGCATCTGGCCATGGTTATTTGGGGCCCAATCACATTAGACCTTTCAATCAAAGTGAGTAACTTCCCTGCAGAAATTAATATCTGCAAAGCAATCATAACTACCTGTCTGCTGGATAGACACTAGAGGACGATGAGACAATCTGCTTCAAGAATCTAACAAAGACTTGTGTCACCTTTACTTAACTCACAGTTTGAGTTTGCAGGTTTCTACCTGTTCATATTTATAATAACAGTGGAAAACAACAGTTTTTTTTTTTCTTTTTAAAAAGTGAACAAAATAGCTTGAATGTAATCTGGCTTTTATTTGAATATTTATATTCAAACAAATAACTCCCTTTGGTTATCTTTCCTCTCTCTAAAATAATTGACAGCAAAGAAACTCTTCCAGTTTCAACATGTTATCTGCTTGCTTTGTCTGTGAGTTTGTAGTTTGCCAGAACACAATGAGCCATAGGGATTCAGAAAGTGGGAGTTATTCTGGGAAAAGACAAGTATGAAAACTGCTATTTATTTTAAAAGGTCAAATTGAGGATATATATATTTGCATTTGGAAGAGACAAATTAGTCCAATATGTACAATATATATTATGATATAAAATTAGTGTTTCACATTATCAAACACTGTCTTTTTTAATTATGGTGTTTTGAGAGTTTTTTTCATATTTGTAGGTAAGTTTTTTTAAAAGATGAAATTAGCTTGATAACGATGTCCATATCCTTTTGGTTCATTTATAAGTATAATGTAAAAAATTACCCTCTATTTCATCCTAATGGAACATAGGTATCATAAAGACTCTTGCATATTGATTTTCTATGGTCTATTTCCTCTTAAGGTACTTATCAGAAGGTACAAGTTTATTAATTGATCTGCCTCTTCTTCCTTGATGCTTTAGAATGAGATTCTCAAATGAAGGTTCAAATAACCTGTGCATCTAAATAATTGGGATAGTTCAGTTTAGATTTCTAGGCCCCAGCCTACATTTTCTGAATCACACTTTCTGGGGTTGAAGCCCCATGATCTTGTATATTCAAGAAATTCATTGATAGATGCACATTAGAACTTCAGAATTCTTTCACAGTGGGAAAATTTTACCTTCCAGGAGATGATGGCAACTTTAATTAAAAGCGAGGCATGGCATGGAATTCAAGCCTTTCTGCCAAGGGAATTCAATCATATTTCAAGTAGAAGTTTTGTAAATGTATGGACTTAAAAAGGCATATTTTTAATTGTATTTTAGAGGAACTTACCATAATGTTAATTTGTCAGAATAATAGACTGGGCATTATCAGATATATGTTTAACATAAGGAATATATACTTAAAATTATATAAAGTTAAAAATGACATAAGATTATGTCATTGCATAAGTATTCTCAGAGACCTGCATTCCAATGAAGGTGCATCACAAATTTTTATGTCTCACTGAATCAGAAAGAAGATCTCAGCAATGTCCTGATCCTAGGGCTGGTGAGCACACAGTTATTTGTATTTGACAACTAACAGCACTTGATAATAACACTTCAGTAGCTTGATAGAGCCCTCTGTAAACTTGGTTGATGACTATTAATATATAATCAAGTAAGTCTTTCAGAAATGTCTACAAAGTCAGGAAATTTGATTTAGATCATACAAACATACAAAGAGACATCAGCCCTGAGATAGGCTGCAACTTGCCTTCTCTGCTTACAGCAAGGGTAGTGTTTCTCATCCCAGATGCACATTTCAATCACCGCCCCCCCGCCCAAAAAAAACTCAAGTCTTACCCTTACCTCAGAAATTCTGACTTAATCTGAGGTGGAAGAAAAATGAAAGTAACTGGAAAGGAGAATCTTTAGCTACAGAAGGTTTAAAAGAAGTACATTTTCAGAAATATAAAAAGGAGAATGGCATAAAAAAGTCTAATATCTGCAGGAAGTCATCCTTATTTAGCCGAATTAGACCAGATTGAACCATGTGACAGAGGCCTGGCTTCTAGGAACTGCCGGGAGGCATGAGGCACTGCATGGTAGTGGTTCCCTGTCTCCTTCTGGAATTTTCCCCCTAAAAGAATGGCTCCCCTGACTCCACCCTATCCTCTCCATCACAGAAGAGTGTCCTCCCAGTCCTTACCCCCTTTATCTGTATATTATAAATAAAGGAGAGTTGGGCAACTTCATGTTGTTGTAAGAGACCAGAGCTGGTATGGCCCGACTCGTCACACACCCTCTCTCACAAAAAGAGTACTGGCTCTTGTGTGTTCATTGGGTAGATAAGTTTTTTGGGTAAAAATAGAAAAAACACCAACATCCTCCTCTAGCTGTTAACCCTTTTCTCCTCTATGTGGGATGTGGCAGAGAGGACCCCCCGCCCCAAATATCCAAACCACAACATCAGTATGTTGTGTCGGTGAAGATCAAAGTGTGGAACACTACCAGTAAAGGTGTAAACCCACGACCATAAAGAAAGAGGCAAAGTACCATTAGCTGGATGGAGAGTTCTATACTCTTCTGCAAGAGCAAAGATGACTGGTGTCTGTTGATGGGAGGAAACTGAAACTTGAAGCATGAGGGGAGAGGGTTGTACCTGCGGAGTAAACCCATCAGTCCTCACAGCACCAGAGAGGTGTGGTTCCGAGAAGGAGCAGAACAGCAGACACAGAAGAGGGGATTGACTGAAGTCCCAGACACAGAACCAGGGACCTTGCCCTGGCTTCCCTTCCCCTATTCACAGCATTCCTGACAGCCACGAATGGCAGGTACTCAAACAAGCAAGTGAGAAAAGGAAGAAAGATCTTGTATAGATCAGAGTAGATTCTGAATGTATTAAACAAAAACAGAATTTTACAAAAAATAAACATATAAACAAAAACAACTCTAAATACTTAATGTTTTCTGAAACTACAGAAAAATAGAATGATTGCAAGAGACTGTTGAATAAGCCTAGAATAAAGATCAAAATGTCAAGAAGATAGAAATGAGAGAAATGTTGAGACATATTAACATAGGTATTTATTCAAAAGGTCAACATCCCAATTGTAGGCATTTTAAAAAGAGAACAGAGAGAACACAAAGGATGCAATAAAGAGAGAGATTTCCTAGAGCATGAGATAATGAAAGTCTTCACACTAAAAAAGCCCAGTGAGTCCCCAGAACATCAAATACTGAGCCCTATTCCTTGTTATTCTAATTAGTTGTACATGACAGTAGAAAGCATTTTGACACATCATACATAAATGGGGAATAACTTCTTATTCTTCTGGTTGTACACTGTGCAGAGTTGCACCAGTTGTGTAATCATATATGCACATAGGGTCATAATGCTTAATTCATTCTACTATCCTTCCTACCCCCCCCCTTCACTCCCTTCTGTCTAATCCAAAGTACTTCTATTCTTCTCTAGCTCTCCTATCCTTATTGTGAATTAGCATCCACATATCAGAAAAAACATTTGATCATTGGTTCTTTGGGATTGGATTATTTATCTTAGCATGATATTCTCCAGCTCCATACATTTTACCAGCAAATGCCATAATTTCATTCTTCTTTAAGGCTGAGTAATATTTGTGTATATATACCACATTGTCTTTATCCATTCATCTGTTGAAAGGCAACTAGGTTGGTTCCACAGTTTACCTATTGTGAATTGAGCTGCCATAAACATTGGGGTGACTGTGTCACTGTAGTATGCTGATTTTACGTCCTTTGGGTATAAACAGAGGAGTGGGATAGTTGGGTCAAATGGTAGTTCCATTCCATGTTTTCTGAATCTCCATACTGCTTTCCAGGCTGCTCCAATTTGCACTCCCACCAACAGTGTACGAGTGTATCTAAGCCCCTTTCTTACTGTCATTAGCATATTGTCACGAAATTTGAGAACACCAAGGAGAACATTATCCTCGTATTTTCCAGTGAAAAGAAACAGACATCAACATAATAAGAAGTGTAAGGTTGACATTGGTCATCCATTCAACAATTTTGAATGCTAAAAGGTAATAAAGCAATGCTGTCAAAGTTTGAGTGAAATGTTTCAATTTATAATCCTATAAGAAGTCCAACTGCTCAAAAAGGACACATTTTTAGAACCTTCTCAATTTTAAGGACCCTGAAAGGAACCTTCTGCTGCCCTTTCTTAGGGTGTTGCTTGAGGATATGTTGTAGCACAGTGAGATGGTAAACCAAGATGAGGAACATGTGAGATCTAGGAAACAGGATCCAATCCAGGAGAGAATTGGGCAGGAAGCAGTTGTAAAGAGAAATCAGAATCACTGGGAGTCAGATGATGGGAGACTTGTAGAGAAAAGTATCAAGGGAAAGAGAGGGATTTAATTTTACTCTTGGTACATTAAAAGAATTTAAGAAATAGAAAAGACAGGCAATGTAAGAAAAGAAAAAAAAAAAAAATTAGGAGCTCTTAACCAAATACACCAAATAAGAAAATTGTTGAAAACACAGACTCTAAAAATATTACTGAGTATGTGAATCCATAAATTTACTTCATTTCTATGTTACTCAATTTCTTTTCTGTAACATGAAAATAATACTTATCTACACACAAAGTACTTAGAACAATGCTTGATACTTAGCAAGTCCTCAAAAGGTATCAATTAAAATAAGAACAAACTACATATAAAAATACAAAGGTTCATTGAAACAGCAAAAATGAAATGTTATCAGATTTGACAGCATAAATGTACAGATACAGATTTCTGAAAGTGGGGAAGAACTGTGAATCAGAGTCAATGGATATTGTTTATAGAAGGTAGAAAAAAATAATAAAGGCAACTAAGATAAAACAAAAATAAGCAATATAAATGTTATAAAAGTGTTAAATCATAACACATACTGGCAGAAAGCTAATGATAGCTTATGAATATAATTATAAATCAAAAGTTAGCTTATAAGTGTACAAAGATAAGGAAGAAAACTCAACAGAAATAAAAATGATTCTTTTCTGAGGATCGAGGAAGCTAAAGGTCGGTTTGGTGGAACAAACACTTTTGTACCTTTTATATTTTAACCCATTCATTATTCTATGAAAACATAAATGTTTTTAACAAGAAAGAAAATTCATGATAAAATATCTAGAATTCTTACTAGGAATTTCAAGAAATTCAAAGAGTTTGGGATATATGAAAACTGTAAGGATGGAGTGCTAATTTCTGGACAAAATTTGAATTGACCATAAGAGGTAGAGATAATACTTACTTTTATTGATGAAGTCAAGCAAAAACTCACAGTTAATCTGAGCAACAAGTGAAATCTAATGTCAACAACTTTTTTTTTTTTTTTTTTTTTTTTAACTTCCTCTGCTTCTCCAATCAATCATCCAGCTTAGTTTGGGGAGGTGTTCAATTACAAACTTAGGAATCTTTGGACTAACATTTGTTGTCCAGTCTGTTCTCTTTCTTCTGGTCCCTTTCCTGGCTGCTGTCTGTGAATATTTCTGCATCATTAAAGTTTCTTTCCTGTGTTCCTTAAGGATGCACACGGTCCTAGAAACTTGATATTTATCCTGGAATTCTGTTGAAAAGCCACTAGAGATGGATCAGATGATCACTCTTCTTTTCTTTTTTTACTAAGAAAATGAGGAATACTTACTTAAAATAACAATGCTTACTTTGGTGAATTTCATCAATGCTTTTTAATGTGTATATCATGGAACATGCATGTTTTTCCTTAATTTACTGTTTGATTTCTTTTATTCTTTGCACAGATTCTAAGACCTTCAGATTCATAATTCTGTTCCATTGTTTGCATAGGCCAGAAGTGTCAATGATGAAAACACATTTATCTGCCAAAGTTAACCAGGGTTTCTCAGAAACTGGAAGGAAACTCCACCCTGGCAGCTTTGGTTGGATGCCTAGGAACCACATGCTTCATATGTATGTGTTTCAAGAGGTTGGCTAAGAAATGCTGCCTGTTGAAAATCTCTAATTCCCACCTCTGTTCTAAATGTTATAGGAAGGCTCACATGAAATTTCTAGCTTTAATGAAGGATGAGACTATAAAATATAGACATAAGCTACTTTGGGAAATAATTTTATAAGTGGCTTATGACTCCATTATTCTTACTTTACAGTTACTTTAAGGATTCCAATATTTCCTTTCTTTTCTGTCTTTCACACATTAACTTGCTGATCTTCATGCTAGAAGAAATATGTACTTTCAATAGGAGACTTCAAAGAGTATGCTAGGAACTTTTCTTTTTCAGGGACTGCCTACTACTAGTTTCAAGGCTGGTAGTTCTTAGGTTGGGTCCTGTGTGATCAGGAGCAGAAAACTCAAGTTGGAGGAATGAACCCCAGAGGTAGCTCTCACACTTTCAGAATGGATGAAGAGCAAGGAAGGCAATGTGGTTGAAAGCCACAAAGGAGATAGTACCAGGAGGTGATTTCAAAGACAGAAATGGATTGGTGAGGGAAGGGAGTTAGATTTCCTAGGGCTTTGGAGGACTCTGAAGGACTGGAAAGTTACTAAAAAATTTTAAGCAGAAAAGACCAGGTTTTTAAAGGATCTTCCTGCTGCATTGAGAGTAGACTATATGAAGTAAGAGTGAAGAGGGAAGGTCAATTACACTAAGATAGCCTGTAGGTTATGGCTACTGGAATCAGGAAGGTAGTGATAAAAGAAAGGAGAAGTGAGTGTATTCTTGATCTATTTTGAAGATTGGACCAATCCTTAGGCTGATTATTTGAATGTTGGAATATAAGAGAAAGAAAAGAGAGACACCAAGGTCATGGACTAAGCAAATGAAGAATGAAATTGCCATTTACTGAGACAAAATGTCTTGGGTTGGTGAAGAGAGAACAGAAGTTCAGTATGTTTACCAAAGTTGAGAAATCTGTCACACATAGAAATGGAAAGTTAATATGAGTAACCAAGAAGTAAACTTCTAACTTTTTAATATTCATTTTCAAAGCTAAGCTCACATGAAGTAAATTCACAAGATGAATTTATGGCTTCATGATAATCTTGGATCGTACATATAAAAATGCCATTACAGATCTTCAGTGTTTTATTTTAGTTGAAAGACAATGAAGAACATTCCTAAAAAGATCCTCAAAATAAAGCATAACAGTGAAACTCAAAGATAAAATCTTTTACCCTTGTTCTCAAAATTGACACCAATAAGCTTCAAAAGCCTGAGGGCCATTACTATCAGATGGTCCATTGTTATAATAAAGCATGTCATGTCAAAATTCATCAGGCATTTTCACAAGGTATATTTTATACTTGACTTGCCTTAAGCATTCAGATATTTATTTCTCCCTGAAGCCACCTGTAACATTAGATTAGATAATTCTTAAGAGTCTGATTTTACTCAGGTGTGCTGGCAAGTACAAACAATAAATCCTTGGGAAATTTCCAAATTTTAGTTTTCTTTGTCTGTGCAAGTTGAATGAAATAAAAATAAATAAATTAGAAAGGCAAACTTTAATTTATTCATGTTCTCTTTACTTAAGATTTTGCAGTCTGTTTTTGCAATTTGGGAGAGGCTTGATTAGCTCTGTGTTTTAGGGCAGATCCACAGTGGACATAGTTACTATGTAGGACTGGAGGCCTAAAAATTTTCCACTGCAGTCCTCACATATCCTTTCTCCTTGAACTGTTGCTCCCTAACTTCTTTGAAAATGACTTTACTAACTGATCCACTCTCAGTAAACTCTATACTACCCAAAATTCCAGACTACAAGAACAATCTTCCATTCCCATTTCTGCAATCAGCAGTCATTGTCTTGCCTCTTGTTGCAAAAGTCCCATAAAACTTTCCACACTCTTTCCCCAAATTCGACATTTCTTCCTAGATTTTTTTTTCAGGGTGGAGGAAGAAATAAGAATTAAACCCAGGTGTTTCACCCCAGCCCTTTTTATTTTTTATTTTGAGGCAGGGTCTTGCTAAGTTGCTGAGACTGGCCTCAAACTTGCCATCCTCCTGCCCCAGCTGTTTGACTCACTGGGATTACAGGTGAATGGCACCATGCCCGGACTTCTTAGCTTGTTTGCATGACCAGACATTTTCAAACCAATGTGTATGTTAACTGGCTGATGAAGTCACAGTTACCAGTGCCTGTGGAATATCATTACTCCCACTACGTAGCTTCTTTTTGTGGCAGAGTTAAATTGTTGCTGGCGAGAGGAGAGACATAGGGAAAAAATGGATTAAGAGGTGAAGATTCCTGGACAAAGAAATAGCATAATCCAAGGCAAGCGTCTCTTCTCTGTGGCTGTGAAGAAAAGAGTGATCAATTTGAATCGTCCAGTGCTTAGAAAATCTGAAGGCAAATAACATGAAATGTAGACAGGCAGTAGATTCTATAAGACCCCAAATATCCAGGTCAAGAGTTTGGGATTTATTTGGGAAATGTAGGTAGCCTTTGAAAACTGCTTAGCTGGTTAGTAACATAATAACTTAAACAAAAATGAACTGACCTGGGATACCCTTTTATAGTTTACACAATTCTTTTCCCTGTGTGATCTTATTTAGCTATTGTAATATATATATTTTTTTTTCCGTGAACTTTCCTGTGGCACCAGTATTTCATCTGGATCAGAGAAGAAATACTGGGAATAGAAGATGTGTTTGAAGTCATTGAACTGATTTTAAGTTTGAACAATAGGCAGGCATAGTGGAGCCATAATCATCAAATGTAAAGAACATGCAGGAAAGAAGATCTGGAAGGCAAGTGGTGAATCCTCTCTAGGACATATTGAATTTGAAGAGATGACCAGAAATCCAGGCATGCTTTCAATGCCACTAGATCTATTTGGTCTGTATTTGACACCTGAAACCATAAATTTGGAAGAAAGTTGTAGGTAATGACCAAAGAAGACCAAGTAAAAAGAAAAATCTAAGGACAGAATTTTCATAGGAAAAATAAGAAGAGATGCCAAGAGAATATTATGAATTTTGTGAGGACTGGTACTCAGCCTGATTGGTCACACTGTAACCCCAGCATATAGTACTGTGCCTGGCCCCTAGTAGATGCTTGGAAGTACCTGTACCTCACGTGGGTGAAGTATCCCCAAATCTCCCTCCAGTGAGCCTATCAGGATAGACTGCAACTGGTTATGAAAGATGAATGCTAGAGAAAGGAAAGCAGGAAAGGTGTGCTGGGATAACTGGTTTGTCTAAATTTTCAACAGTGTATTTCGCTGTATAGTCATTCATAAAAGGGCTAAAGGGGAGGAAAGGGGAGGGTTGTCTTGTTAATGAGGTTAGTTCTTAAAGCCAGGGTGACTTCAGCTTATTTTTGTTTCTTTTTAATGAGTAGCCTTTTGTCAGATTTATCCATTGACCATCAGAAATTCCACCCTGTCCATTACTTTGTAACCAGAGGAAATTCCTGGGAGATTTTTGAAGTTTTTCTTTATCCATTAATGGGATGAGCCATGAGTTGCACAATGCTTACATAACCTTTAGTGTAAAAGCTAAAAAATAAAAAGTGACTCAAATGGTAGTTCTGTGAGACTTCTGCAGGGTGGGTTTCAGGATGATGCTTTGATTTTGTGATTGAAATCATAGCTTTTCAGCACAGGCTTTGTGAAACATTTTATTTTCATCTTATCACACATAGTGAAAAAGAAGTCTTGGTGTGTTTTCTTTAAACCACTTCAAAACTTCTTGATGGAGCTAGGGTCAACTAGTAAATAAATAAGTGAGGAAAAGTTTTGAATTTTATGGTATAACATTTTATAACACACACTCAAATCCTGAATTATCATTTGGTACATATAAACAAGTTTATCCCCCCCCCCCCCACACACACACATACACATATTTAAAAGACTGAAAAACAATCTTGGGAGTGAATGTAGGACAGTGACCAAGTAGTTTATGTCAACTCACTTACACAAATAAAGATAAAGAATATTCTTGTACCCACACAACGATTACTACATATCCCTAGCAAATGGTGTTCCTCTTTCTGTGAATACAAAGTACCCTTGCCTTTCCTTTTCTTTGGGAGCTTCTTCCCTACCTCCAAAATCCAACCTGTGGTTCCCAGGATAGCTACCAAGTTCTCATAATGCCATTCTGTTGATTAGTTCTCTGGTTAGTTCAGGGGTGGGTACCTTCTTCAAGCTAACCCGGTCAAAGCTCTTTCCTAAATGATTTCAATCTTCAGGTAAAGAAGAGAGTCAATACCTCTCTGGTACATATAAATTACCAAATGGGAAATGAATTCCACACTCCCACTTTGCCCCATGGAGAAGGTCAGTCTTCAGTAAAATAGAATGAAGCCAACCATGCCCTGCCCCCAGAAGAGCAAAAGAAAGTTGTAGCAAGGAAGAGAGGGGAGGGGTTGAGGAGAGAAAGACCTTGAAAAATTCAGGTCAGATTTTCCTGTTGACTAAAGATCCACATGCATTTGTATCCATCTTGTTTCTTCAATCTTCAGTTTCCATGAATCAATAAATCCTCTTGCTTATTTTGGTTGTCTGAAGTAGTTGAAATTGATTTACTTGCAACCAAAATTAAAAACAAAACAACAGCAGCAAAAAAGGGACTTTTCCATCCCTCCTAAACAAAACAAAAGTAACAATAAAAATGAATATGATTTGTGCTGTACAGTGTGTGTCTGGGTAAATTCAACAACTATAACTTCATGCAGATTTAAGAAAGTCTGTTGACTTTAGTTCCCAGGAGTGCTTGAGACTGACGAGTGTAAAAGTCACAGAATCAGGATGAGCTGAGAATGATCTAAGAAGTTAACAAGTCTTTGTTTGTTAAGAGCACATAGCAACATGCCTCTGTAGAGAAACAGAGGGGAACAATGCAATTCTACATTCTTCTTTCAAAGCAGGTTTGTGTTTTGTTCATACAGAGAGTTAATGAACTAAAAATTTTTGATCCAATCAGATTTTCTAAGCTATTTTCTAAGTTAAAGCAGGGTCCCTTCTAGGAGCAGTGAAAGACAAATAGATGAACTACCCTGGTATCAAAAAGCTGTAGATACCACCAATCCTTCCTGCAGCCTGACCTGAGCTATACTTCTTTTATATGACTTGACTAGAAAATTTTGTACCTCCAAAATGGAGAGGAATCCTCCCTAATTATCAATCCATGGGACATTTTGTGGGGAGTTTACATACTCCTTATCTCCTTTATAGGGGAAAACAAAAACATACTGGGGGGAAAATTATTTAAAATTGAAGTAAAAGAAGGATGGAAGTGGAGAAGCAAATTCTGGTTACAAACCACCAAACCCATAATTTTACACTCTACAAGCATCTAAATAAGCAAAATCATGCAGCATAAACACTGCTGATAAAGGACTACCACAGTGTTTAGTAGCCTAAGGGGAAAACGACAGTGTAAGTACTTTTTTTTCCCCCACAAAAGAAACATTCTCCGTAGTTTCAGAAAAAGTATTATTTTTAAAGAAACTAAGAACCCTCTCTTTCTAATTTCTCATTTAAAGTAAGTATCATAAATACGGACAGTTAAGGAGATAAAGATGTTTGTGAATCAAGAGTCTCTGTAATTCCTAGTAAAGAGTTTAGTTTGAATAACTTTCTAGATCTTTAAAGTAGGAAATAATTAGTAAATATAATGTGCACTTACTCAAAATTAAACAAAATGCTAACTCAGGGTTCAATACTAAATGTGCCAATGGGCTTTCATGAATAATTCTTTTTTATGTATTTGGGCCCATAAACATATTTTTATTGTCAGATCATGGAGTTGCAATTCTTGGTTCAGGAAAAAAAAAAAAAAAAAAAAAAAAAAAAAGGTCAGCCTAAAGCAGCTTAAGATTCTTCCTGCTGAAAACTTGTGTATGCTGGTGCATCTGACATTATTTCTTGTCGCAGACACACTGGAGATGTCAAGGGCAAGTCTGGCAGCGTCCCCTCAGAAGCTCACGCCTGGTCCTAGCCACTCCAACATACTTGTAATGAACATATCTTTCTTGACCACTCCTGTGTGCCACTGTTTCCACTTCCTGAACTCATCTATCTTCCTGTAAACTTGCAGTTTCTCATAGCCTCTTCTTTTTGTCCTTTATTTGTCTCATTCGGTTTCTTTTTCCATTTCCAATTGCTCAGTCCTTCAGTATATCTCATTTGCAATCTTTCCAAGAGAGTTCTTTCGGTTCTGGTAGCTGGTATTAATCTTTCAGAAGGAGAGCGGCTTTTATGCAAGGCTACTTCATTGGTTATTGGTCAACTCATACAGGGTCTCTCTCTGAGTCAGAAACTTGCTCTTGGTTGAATTAGCAGTACCTAGAATGGCAGGGTCATGTGATCACTTTCTTAAGGAATCTGTGGTATGAGAGCCATTTGGAGCAACATGCATTTAGGTTCCTTTGTCAATTCTTCTGCTACAGCTTAAAAACATTTGTGAGAAAAAAAACAAAACAAAACCACAGAACTTTTTGGAGCATTTGAAATGAGGTGTGAAATAAAAGGAGAAACTGTAAAATGTTCACATTGCCTAAGAGACAGGCTGGCTTACCTGCTCTACTGCCTTACATCTTCTCCACAGCCTACAAGGCTGCACTCACTGAGTCTACTTTCATGTAATCTTCAATTTATCCAGTGTGCCTTTTGCCCCCAACTCCATTCAACTACAATTATTTTTGCTAAGGTCCCCAGTGATCTCCATATACTAAATACAATAAACACTTTGAGTTCTATTACATGAGCACTGTTAAGAAAATGAACCCAAAATTTAGAAATAAACAAGAAAGATTATTGATTGTCCTAAGCAGAGTGTTAGTTATTGTCTGATCCTCTGGTTATTATGTAAGTCTATGGGGTAGAAATCTTGGATTGTGTTTTTAATGATCAGGCTATTTTGTAACTCAGTAAGGGTAGAGATAAAACCAATATCAATAAAAGACATTCTTGACTGAGAAAAAATGCAAAGGATTTCTGCATACTATGACAAATTAATTTGGTTTAAAATAGATGCAATTGATTTCTGTCACATAGAAAAGGTAGCCCCAAACATTACTGTTTATTGTCCTATAGGATATTAGTCAATTTTCTGTTTATTAGTAAGTTAATTTTAGTATGACTTTTACATTGAAATCTCTTGTCTTCAAATTCTCTTTGAACTAGTCTTAGTAGCATACTGACTTTCTCCTTATTTAATGATTGAGTAAATTCTTTGACTAGAGTGAATTTTATATTTTTATGAGAGTCATGTTTTCAACTTTTCGAAAATTATTCTTTTGGATCATTTGAGAACATGGGACAGCAACTCCACTCCCTCCAGCTGGAAACCATCTCTTAAATTGCTTTCTATGAAAACCTGTTCTAGTCTTTTCCTTCTACTCTATGCAACCTTTCCTTGCTTTTGTTTGCCAAATATTCCCCTCCATTTATTATTATCATTGGAGTTTCTTGGAACTTGGTTTTTATAATCTCTCTTTGGGTGATTTCATCCACTCTTCTACATTTACCCATATGCTGAAACATGCCAAATTACATGTCTAGGTAAATGTGCATGTCCTTCCTTTTTGTACAACTGGTTATCTACACAAAATGTCCATCTGGGTGATTCACACCACCCAAATTTATAAATTCTCAAAGTGAACATATGTAATAGTCTATATAACTGTCTTGGTGAAGATAAAAATACAGCAAAAATATTTGAATAATCTTGAGGAAATATTTCACTCAGATCACAGTAAAGTATAATCAAATATTTGTGCTAAAATAGAATATATATTTGTAGTGGTTCAGATCTTTTTGTCTACAGATTCTGTGTCTTCTTCTTTCTGATGATGTTGAATAAATGTAAAAACTCCTGCATCTTGATCTTCCCATTTTTGTAATCTCAGCAGACCACCCACCTCCTGCATTCTTTCTTAAGACTGGAAAGAATGCAGCTGAGAAAATTATAATTCTTCTCTCTATATATATGTGTGTATGTGTGTGTGTGTGTGTGTGTGTGTGTGAGAGAGAGAGAGAGAGAGAGAGAGAGAGAGAGAGAGAGAGAGAGAGAGAGAGAGAGAGAGAGAAAGACAGAGAGAATATCCCTAAATTTCCTCAAACACATATTTATAGACTATTTTTTATTTTAGCCTGAATGACTTCTAAATTTGTCAGTCATATAACAAGGTGTGGGTCTATCATGTAATTGCTCTGCTGCTGTTGGGATGAGTAAATCCTTCTTTATTCCTATGTCCTTGAACGAATTCTCCCCAAAGCAAAAAAGCAAAAAAAAAAAAAAAAAAAAAGACATAGAGAAACCTGTGTTCTGATATCAAAAGGAAAGGGTGATTCTGAGCATTTGTCACCTAGGTTATGTCCTGGCTCAGCTCCTATGGACTTATGGCTGAGTTTTAGAAGATAAAATTTTAATTAAGGAAGAAATAAGTAAAAATACTGTGTTTTCACTGACTGGGAAATTATGAGCCCAAGGGTTCAGGCTCACAGGCCACAGGGGTGGCCGGGACAGAGGTGACAGCAGTATTGGCATTGAAACAGAAATGTTAATGAAAAGTTTGCTGCAGCTGTGGCTGGATGTCCATGCCTTTGACACTGGGCATGTAGATCTAGTGACCTCTTTTCTGCAGGCAGGAGTAGCCTCAACCTGGAAGGCAGTGGTTGCAGCAGGAACTTCAGTGGTATTTTCGGCAGGATGCACAGATGCTGCTCTTGACATCAGTTGCAACCAGGGTGTTCATTGCAACGACTAAAGGACAAGGAGGGAGAGGGTTCAAGAGAACTAGATCTCAGCACACATGGGAGAAACCCTCTGGGATTCCCAGGTCTATTGGTGAGAATGTTAAGGGAGTAAGCTGTTCCTTCAGTGCACGAGAGGGTGGGCCTTGACAAATGCTACTCAACTGATGCTTATGTGCTGTCTGCAGGCTGATATGACTTAGGAAGCACAGGTCACACATGCACACTGACAGACACTGCACTTTGCTTATTGAAGTTACTCATTGATGTTTGATGTGCAAAGGCCAAGAAGTCTCTGCTGCCAATATATGCTGCTTTGAACTGCATTTTGTGGTGCTCTGTTATTTCAATGACCAATGCCAAGATGTTTATGGCAGAATAAGAGTTGATGTCCTTAATAAACATGAATAGGAACTTTCCCATATCAAACAAGCCATTCTACTTTGCAGGCTGACATAAGCATGGTGACTATGAGAAAAGTAGCCACAGGGGGCTTCCCTACGCATAGATCCTCGTGCCTTCTGCCATGTGACCCTGCCCTGGCCACAGTGAATGAGACCCAGGACTGATGGCTGATACAAAAGGCAGACCATTTAGAAGCTACTACAACAGCTTGGATGGTGACAGGCTGAACTAATCAGATTCTCTCTCTTAATGAGTTTGAATGCCAGACATCCCGAGATTTGGCAGAGTGAAAAGGCTCAAGATGAGGGAGACAAAGAAAAAGAAGGCAATAAGAAGTCATCTGCCACTAGTAACAAGATGCTCCAAAGCAAAGAAGCTAATGGTGGAAGATGCCAGAAAGAGTTTGTCAGGAGTCTCAAAAAGAAGTGAAATCAGAAAAACTGGAGTCATGTTCAGGATGGCATGTGAGAACAGGAAGCATTGTATTCTCAATGCTACTTTACCTCCTGTTCTAGTTACCTGATTCTTCAATTTGTAGCTCTATTAGTAAACAATTTCATTGAAAATAAATGAAAAAAATCAAAGTGAAGTCAAGAGAGAAGTGATATGTTTGAGAGGTGAACCATTTCTTACAGAGATGAATTATTAGAAAATGCACAGGTTTGCAGTTAGTTTAGTTTTTTTTTTTTTTTTTTTTTTTTTTTTTTTTTTGCTTACTTTGTGTGACAGAGAATTTATGGATACAAAGTATTCATAATATACACTTCAAAATATTTAACGTATGTCAATGTGAAACTCCCGTGTTATTTCCTATCATTCTTATTTCATTGGCATCCTTATATCAAAACCCCATCACAAGTTTCCCTGTTTCTTACTCTTGAAAGAGCGTGTTGATTCCTTATCATACCATCCATCTTTAAAATAAGTTATAACCCGAGGCAACTTGAGTATGTTCCTGCTCACAGCAACCTAAAATAGCATAAGGTTAAGGGGGGAGACAAGGAATGAATAAGTTTGCGTTGCTGGCCAGAAACTGATGCATTTCCTAAAATACTACAAAATAACGTGCAGGAAAACCAAAATGAGTCTTCACTAGTCCTCGTTCCAATTTGTAATTTAAAATTTCTTCCCCCTTCCCACATCTACTAAACAGTATAACAACTGTTTATACTGTATGATTTCTATTAAGAGAGCAGCATTGCACTCAGAATCCAGGGACACCTCATCTTCACGAGGTGCTGAGAGATCAGACAACATGCTCACACCTTTCCGACAGTCTCCTGGGAAAAGCAGAGTGTCAAAATAGAAAAAACCACCCACTGTGTTCACAAATTCTAATTCACAATGACGACAAACGCTAGGCGTTAAAGGTCAACACAGCTTCTAGAAGGGGGCCTTGCTGAAACAATTGTCTCCAGTTTTTAATTGAGTTGTATTTAAAGATCACTTCAGATACTGTCATTTCTTTAGCTGCAAAAATACTGTATCTGTAAAGTCAAAGTTTAATTCAATACCTAGCTGAATTCTTCTAAAGTAGATGTAGAATAATAAAGCAAAAAAGATCCATCAATAAAATTCTAAGAAAAAATGAGTGCTAAGTGGGGCTTTTCCCTGCTGGATACTGAATTGATATTGAATTTTATTGTAAAGCCACAATAATTGAAAATGTGGTTTGGTGCAGGCCTTTAATCTGAGATAATTTTAAATAATCACACCAAAATGATCATAAAAGTGTCAAATGTATTTTTATCACCAAAAATATACATCAAAAGCATCCAAATAGCTACGACAAAAACACATTACCAAAATTTCATATGCCCAATAGAAAAATGAAATTAGATATGTACAGTTTTTATTTTATTTTTGCCACAGACTGTTTATTCAGACAAAAACACACAGAAGCCCAAATATATGAAAAGATAAAAGTTGGTCTGATAAAGGGACTCCTAGGAAACCTCAAACCACATTCTCATAGAGACTGACCCTCTCCCCAACCCCTCTTAGATCACATTCAAAAAATCTAAAGAGTTTTCAGAACTCCCTGAGTCAATATGAAAAAAGTCATTGGAACTGTCTAGATATACACTTAAGAATAATTGGAAATTTACAATGTACGTACATGGTATTTCAAATAAGTGAGGTAGAAAATGGATGGAGAATAAATAAATAAGGAGAAGGAGCCAAGGGAAAAATCTGGAAGTTACACCAAAATGTTACTTTATTTTTTGATGACTCTTCTTAAAAAATTTGAATATTATCAGGTATTTCTATTTTCTATCTTTCCATATGTCATTTTGTGTTATTTTTATTTCAACAACAACAACAAAAAAAAGTAGATGGACATAAAGCCAGAATGTAAAATGAGTCAGACTGAGGCATGGTGGTGAGCTCCTTAGTGACTCAAAGTGAGAGATATTAGGTTCTAAGTGGGAATAAACCGAGCAGCTAATGTTTACCCCACATTTGCTCATTCTCTGCTCACACAACCTTCAGCATCAGGACAGACAAGGGGCAATGACGCTGGTGTCGAACTGTTTGTCAGACCTGGTCTCAGTGGAATAAGGTGAAATGGCAAATTACATATTTTAGTGTTTAGGCTGCAAATTCATCAGAAGTGAGAAGCCCTGTGCTATGTCTATGTATTACTTTTTGTCAAGTCTTTCCTCTTATAAGCACTTTTTCTCTTGATGACTAATATTTTTTTAATATTTAACAAGTTTTTCAATATTTAACAAGTTGAGTCTTCTACATTCTCTGTGAACAACCAGGGAATGAAAAGCAAAGGCAGCATCTATATATTTGTCTTCCTTTCCTGAGAATAATACTATAAAATTACCATAGAGCTGTTTTCTCCAGAGACCATGGGAGCAAGTAAATGGAGGTAGCTAGAAATAGTTGAGGCACTGATGTTTTCATTAATTGTTGAACATAAATGAACATAGGTTATTTTCTTGTGCTTTTCATCAAGTTGCCCTGGGATATCATCCTGGAGGTGAGGCAGTTTTATTTTCTGCAGCTCCCACAACTTTGTAGGTACAGTGGGTGGTAGTTAGCTTTCTGTTACTGTAGCAAATGCCTGAAGATAAACAGCTTATAAAAGAGCTAAAGGTTATTTTGACTCACTGTTTTGAAGGTTTCAACTCATGGTCACTCAGCCCAGGGCCTATGCTGAGTCAGTGCATCATGGCAGGGATGGTGTGGTGAATCAAGCTGCTCATCTCATGGCAACTGGGACATGAGAAGAGACAGGGTCTTGCTGAGTTGCTTGAGGCCTCACTAAGTTGCTGAGGACTGTTCTGAACTGGTGATCCTTCTGCCTTACCCTCCTGAGCCACTGGGATTACATGTGTGCACCTATGGGCAACTCTTGAAGCTTTCACACTTTCACCACCTCCCAGTAGTGCCAAGCTAGGGACCAAGGCCTTAACACAGGACATTCCAGATCCAAACAATAATGCAGTGGCTCAACAAGAAAGCTTTGAGTTGCTGCTGCTGGGGAAAGCAGCTCAGTGGTGGCCCAGGTAATGTCAAAGAACATCCTAGAAGGGACACTTTTGCCAAACTCCTATCTAGAAGTTATTCTTCCTGAAAAAGGGGGATTTAAAATTCTCAGGTCTGTTCACTGAGAATCAATTTTGGGCTGGAGAGAATAGTTACCTGACTGGGTACACAAAAGGAACTGGACAAGACTATAGCATAGTTAGTCAAACTGGTGTTCAGAGTGGTTTATGGAAATCTATTGTAAACTCAGTACTTATAGACTATTTTTGGTGTGGACAAAGACTAAAAACTACTTGAATATAATCACTGGAGGTCTAGAGCAACACGTGGGCTTCATGCAGAGTGCATACCAACTTGGAAGAGTAGAGATCCTACCTGGACCAGCAGCCCTCCCTTAAACATTCTGGCTAAGGGTCACAGCTTCTTCATGATAGGGTCCAGAGGTTGATTGCTGAACTAACTGTATATCTTTTGAGCATATTTAATAATCTGCATATTGTTCACACATTGCTGCTTCAGAATTCCTGCAGATGTATTCTATAATGCCTTTGAAATCTCTGTGGGCATTCTAAAATCATACAGCAATGATTACTATTTTTAAGTATGAATTTTATGAAGCTATTTTATAGTATTTATCCCTAGGTATAATAGTCCTTGAAAATATGTAGTTTTAGGACCAGGATCAGGGTGAGGAAAGTGATGCATTCACAGGGGCTCAATAAACTCAGTACTCAAAATAAATAATATTTTCATACGATATTTTTTTAAAAAGTCAAAATTGATATAAAAATTCATGAAGAACAAAACATCATAATTTTAAATAAAAACAGGCTGTTGTTTGTTCTACAGCTCTGCTATTGTGCAACAGAAACAGTCATTCCCAATCAGCAGTTTATTAGGGTTGATAGTGGCGTGCAAACAGATTGGGCAATGCAGAGCTTTATGGAATCATGTTTTTTCACTGATGAGCTTCTCTGAACTTTTCCCACTTGATTCAAAATGTGGGATGATATTTTGGTAGTGAGATATATATATATATATATAAAAGCATACATTCTTTCTTTTGTCTCAGGTTACAACATTGGCAGGGCATTGCATATTATTAGTGGCATTTTTCTGAAGCTCAGAGAAATGAGCTAACTTGCCCAATGTCAGGGAAACTAGTGAGTATTTGAACCATTGTTTTGTCCTGGCTCATACTGCCTTGTTAAGCACACTACATCACACATACTGTACTTAACTGTGCTGAGGTAACATTCTTCCATATTGTATTTAAGAGTCTAGATCTCTAGTGAGCAAAACCATGTAAACAGCATATCTCAAATACGCAAAGCTTCTCCATGGGTATATTGGGTTATAGGTGTGCCAATCCTGTCGTCCTTGAAAGCAACTGGATGAGACCTAGGTTACTGGCCTCGTTACCCTCTGATACAAATCCTTTTGCCTTGATGCATTATAAAAATAAAACTATGATATATGTATGTGCACATGTATATGTGTGCATATATGTACACAGGGTACTGGGTATTGAACCCAAGGTTGCTTAATCACTGAATCACATCTCCAGGTCTTTTTATTTTTTAGTGAGGCAGAGTCTCACTAAGTTGCTTAGGGCCTTGCTAAGTTGCTGAGGCTGGCTTTGAACTCATGATCCTCCTGCTTCAGCCTCCCAAATTGCTGGGGTTACAAATATACACCACTGCACCTGGCCTATTTGGAATTCTTAATCTCTGATGATCCGGTCAATCACTCTTTGTCATCAGCCTCATATTATTGGCTACTTCAGAAGTTGTAGTTTTTGACATAACACTGTATAATTCAGATAACATGAAAAATGATAGAACAATTTTAAGTCTAAAACCAAAAGTTGAGTAATTAATTGCTAAAAATATAATTTAAACGACAGTAGCATTCTGTCAGATGCCCAACTGAGAGATGATACACATAATATGCTTCACTGTGTGAGGTTCCACTGTAACAGAAAATTTGTTAACAATAATTTACAGCATTGCTTTAAGTTACTTTATAAAATTGCACCATGCTTTCTAATTTGATTCTTAAGAGGTGGTGGTATATGGTAAAGATAAACTAGCTTGCTGGTTAATTCACTGAGAAGAGAAGGGTAGGTTGTTTTATTGGCTCTGCTTGGAGGGGCTTTGTGGTCTTCTTTTGTTTTTAAAATCAAAACTTACTCTCTGCATATCTCAGTGGAGTTTAGTCACTAGGTAACCCTGCACTGACCAGGGACTGTTGCTCTCCCCGTGAACCTGGGGAACTTGCATGTGAGTAGGAGGGACATCAGCAACTGTACACACAGAGAATTTGCTGGTGCAGAGAGCTCCAAGAGAACAAACCAGAAGACCAGAACCCCTGCTCTTCTGGCACATTTGAATTTGTCCTCCAGACTACTTGGTATTTTTCTCCCCACACATATAGTCATTTCTTTGCAGTCTGGAAATTATAATACCATTCAAGAAACATCTAATTCATATTCAATACCTCACAATGTGTGTGGCAAGCAACTGAGTGATTGACTTATCTTATTCTCCTGTCTGCTTGATTCCTGAGTTGTGTGTCCTTTCCTACGGCATCTGCTGTTCTGCTCATCTGCCATGAGCACTTGAGATGAAATGCTAATGCAGTGGAAATACTTTCATTGTTTCTTCCATCCTTTCTTTCTGTTTTTTACTTTTGTTCAGATATTAGGTTAAAAATATCAAAAATTAATAACTCAGGATAAAAGATGGAAATAATGGAGGCAAACATTATGCACATTTATTATGAAGGGTGCACTGTATTTTACATATTCTGTCTCATTTGGTGATCAGAGCAATGCATTGAGGTTGAAAGTGTGTGTGTGTGTGTGTGTGTGTGTGTGTGTGAGCACATATGTGTTGGGAGGGAATCCTATTATTATCTCAATTTTACAGATTAGTACTTGCAGTTTAGAGATGTAAAGTAATCTTCAAGGTCACACAGCTAGTGATTTGCAGGACTGGGACTGAAGCCAGGAAGTCTTAATCACTATGCTATACTACATTGCTGAAATTACTTTAAATTACTTAATTCAGTGAAAGGTAAGTTGTCTATAGCATATATGGTTAATGCGTGTCATATAATGGTCTAGTAGTAAAGTCAACTTGGTCTCTTGCAAAGATGCTCAGAATAAAATTGCCTTTGCATGGTGTTCATCTCCAAGACAATGTGATTCAGCAAGAAGTTTAAAAACACAATATCATTTTATGGCAGAATTCGAAGCTATTGGAATTTTCCCTGGATAATTAATAAAGCACTGCTTGTCCAGACAACACATATTTATTGGTCCCTCTGAGGGAGAAAAGAAAAAAGAGGGAAAGGTCACAGGGATGGTGTGAAAGAGGACCTTGGGGAAAGAGACCAATCAGGCTTTCCTCATTGCAGTGGAAATGAGCTTGGCTTCTCTTTTGTTCCTGCTCTAAGTTATTTGGCATCCTCCCCCCGCCCCCTCCTTGTTTCTATTAACCTCCCTGGGGCAGAATGATAGCCACAACAGCCAATTAGGGAGACACTGAAGGAGGAGGAAGGTGCTCCAGAGCTCCTTCATTGTCCACAGGGAAACAATTGCCTCAGTTGGAAGGTGGTTTTAATTGCCCCTACTCCTTTCTTTTCCTCCCCTCCCTCCCGGTCAATGCCCTCTCAATCAAGCTTCTTGGCCTAACGCTTGTGAGTTACCGTGGAACCAGAAAAGCTCTAATAAGCTCCCACCCAGATGGTTTGAATTAATATACAGACAAAACCTAAGTATTCTTCTGGGATTAGCTAACTCTCCTTTCCAAGCCCTGCATTACAACAGTGTTTCTCAAGGTGTGCACCATGGTGGACCTCCTGCGCCAAGGTCAAGTGCAAGCTGGTTAAAAAGGCAGATTTCTGGGCATCACCCAGACTCACTCAATCAGAATTTCTGAGGGTGACCCTGGGAAATCAGCATTTTAAACAAGCTCTCCTGGTAATGTTTTCTAGTTTGAAAACCACGCCTTACAACTTGAGAACTGCTTTTATACACGTTCAGGCTCCAAAGCTGTGTTCTCCAGAGGGGGTCTTGTGTCTCTTTCTGTACTGTTGTTGTTCTCCCTTTCAATCAGTTCAACACCTCAAAATCAGCAAGTCCTCTGGTAAGAAGACTGGATTAACCAGAGTTAATCTTTCTGCCAAAGAAGATGATGAAAAGAAAGTAAAACAGCCTTTAAAAAACATTGCAGAAATGGTTCCTAGTGAAAGGACTTTGCATGGAGAGACTTCATCTTAGTCATCTTAGTCGTGCCTGGAGAAAGACTGAATTCAAACCCAGCTTTGCAACTTTGCCTCAGTACTCATCAGTAAAACAACCCTAAGGATTGTTGTTAGAGTTAAATGTGCTAATACAAGTAAACTGCTTAGAATTTCACCTGGCTCAGTAGTTAACTATGATAGCTAAAATCCTTGTTAAAAAGCTACTGTTCAATAAGTCCATATGGGTCATCAAGATTTAGTTATAAAACTTAAGTATGATTGCATGATTTGTTGTCTTCAATAGTGATGTAAGAACAAATATTACGGAACCAAATGTGAAGAAATGTCATACCACACCTTTCATCAGGATTTTTCAAATTTAGCACTATTGATATTTTGAGATGGATAATTCTTTGTTGTGAGTGGCTGTTCTATAAATTGTAGTTTTTTTTTTTTTAGCGGTTAGTATCTTTGACCTCTAATAGTAGCACCCCCTACTTGATGTGACCAACAATGTCTCCAGATATTGGCAATGTTCTCTGGCCGATGGTGCAAAATCACTCCTGGTTAAAAAGTGCCTAGCATCTATTAATGTAAAGCTTCAGAGGTGTCCAAAAACATTACTTTCTAAAACTTCCCTTAGGTGGGGAGGGCAACTATTCTATTATTGCTGACAAATCAGTTGACAAATCAGATGGAACTGAGGTTAAGCAGTTTAACCAAGGTCACCTAGCTAGTTCTCAGGATGGTTGTGCTCTGAGCTTAGTTCTTGATTGATTGATACACTCCATATCTAGGTTCATAAAGTACTTAAACATTGTTGTATACAAACTAAAGCTCTAAACTTTTGTGATGTCTGTTGATTTTTTTATAGTGTACTTTGGTAAGCATTATAAATTTAAAATCTTGCTCTTTATAGGAAGACTTCTTTCTAGAAATTGCTCAACAATAATGAGAGAGTATATAAATGCTTCTCTTTTTCAGGAACATGACTGCTTCTTCTTTCATTGGACATTCACTGAACATCTACTATGTAGTTATTATTTTGCTACCCACTGGGGAGTGAAAGCCAATTAAGATCGAGCACTGTCCCTTATGGGGTTCACAAGTTAGGTGAGGATTAGCCACCCACAGAAACATATCATGATACTAGAGATGAGGACTTGGTTCGGGAATCGAAGTGAGTAGATGTAGTGACAGGAGATAAAGGTACAATAAAGAAATTAAACAAATCAACTCTCTTGGAAAGGGGGCAGGAAGCTTTGTTAGATAAAACTTTCCACAGGAAACACTTGGGTTAATCTTGTAGGCTCAGTGGAAATTAAAAATATGAAGTACTTCCTCTCTGCCAGGCACTGATCTGGGCATTTTACACATATAAATTCATTCAATCCTCCCAACAATCTTGCAATACCAATACGACCATCCTTGCTCTAGAGAAGAGAAAGCTGAGGCCCAGAGAGGTTAAGTAATTTACCTAAGGTCCATTAACACCATACCAGAACCATGATATGTGGCAGATTTGCTCACACTCTGTATAATTCTCACTTCCAGGCAAGGTTGAGGAGGTAGATAAAGTATGTTGGTGTGAAATAATCCAAACTAGTGAAACTGCAAGAGTCTGGATTTGATGGAATATTCTGTGAGAAGAAAAGCAGCAGGATATAATAGTGGAGGAGGGACCCCATCATAAAAGAAATTTGAAGTCTTCCCAGGGAGCTAAATTTTATTCTGTTCACAATGGGGAGCCACTGGAAGAAGAAGGACCTGACTGGTTTTAAGACTATCAATCGGCATAAACCAAGAAGTACGAGAGACTAACAAAAGGGAATACTCTGGTTTTAATGAAATTAAAACCACCAATATTTAGTGCCATCCCCCCCTTTTTATCCCTCCAAAAGATATTAAGAAAAATATCAAATCTTAAATAGCAGAAATGATACAGCTGCTCTGGCCTCCATGCAAAATCCTTTAATACAATCTTCTGAATAATATACATGTGTGTTTACTCAAGTTCCAAATTTAATTGGATTTAAATAAGAATCTGAGCACAATCAGGAAGGAGGCCTGGCATAAATAGGAGAGTATCAAGAGGTCAGAGAAGATCCATCCTGTCTGTTCCTATTGAAAACAGATCCAAACCTTTCCCACCTGCATCTTCTTCCCCCTCTGGTGAAGAGCTGCTCTTGATATCACTCAAGCAACAAATATACATTCGGAGAGTCCATATTCCCGTCCTCCCCCTTCAAAGGTCAACCAAATGCTATACTTTGGATTTATTTCTCTTGTTATCTCTATCGAGCATGATAAGAATGCTTTGTTCTACTTTCGGCTTTTACAAAGAGCCTTTTCAATATCAATAGAACTGTAAAGTTAAAAGATAGCCAGGGCATTTGCCATCACTTTGCAGGTTTAGGTTGGCATCCTTATTTGCAGAGCTTGATTTCGTGCCTTCTAATTATAATTTCTTGCTTGCTTTCAAGGACGATCTTAGGTTAAAAGTAACCCAGGTATTGTGGCCTTATGATCTGAGCATAAAGGCTTCATATGCTCATGGTTAACTAGTCTTTACTTTTGATCATAAAAGTAAATCCATGCTTTTAGAAATAAAAACATAAAAGTATAATTCTTAATTAAAATATTAGCTTCTAATTCTTCTATATAAAAAGAGACTACTAATTATTGTCATAAGACTAAAATTGAACTATTTGTGGCAGTGGCGAAGTTCAGGAACCACCTCAGAAATGTTGAATTAAGGAAAATAAATTTGTTCTCTGAGAACATTCTTACATCTAAAGAGAATATTCTTACATCTAAAGAAACAATGAGTCAGTCTGTTGAAGGTGGAACATAAGCATGACAGTCACTGGAGCAAACATCAGCTGTGTGCATAAGGAACTGTTCATCAGAGACTGTTTTAAGGCTCCTGCAAGTATTTATTTGTCGAGAAGGATCAGCAGTTATCACAAGTGGATGCCCCTAAACATTTGAGCCATGCAATTAACTCCTCTTTGCTCTGATTCCATCCCTACCCAGCAACTTTCTGATTACAATCTGGCTTTCCCTATAATTTGCCCACAGGGAGAATACAAGTGCTTGGCTCCCTTGGTTATGATTGCTTCCCATTGAAAATTAGCAATTTTTGTGCTGTGTTAGAGACTTAAACTTCCTGGAGCTTAGTCAGCATGAATTAGCCTCCACTGACTGTCAGCATCTGACAAGATGGGGTGTCTGGATATGCGATCTGTAGGCAAGAAGAGAATTCATTTAAGTAATGGCTCTTTGAGTTACCAGTAGTTTTCCATGGCAACACCTTCATTGCCACACAAGGTTTTCTTGTGGTCTTTTAGGTGGATTTCCCAACCTTTTGGCTTCAATTCCTTTCCCAGGATCTGCCCATCTAACCAGCTAGCAAATCCTAGGAACTTTCTTCTCTTCTATTGTCACTCCTTATACTTTGTTTCCAGGATTTGTGCATTAACTTTTCTTTCCAGACTAGCAGTTCCCAAAAAACCAGTGTGGGAACTGGCTGCATCAGAATTACCAGACTATGAAGATGAAACATTTAAAAGCCAGGACTTCATCAGTACATTCTGGGGTGATGCCCAGGAATCTGGTGAATAACTGCTTGGGTAATTCTAAAACACAGCCACATTTCAGAATCACTGTAGATGAGTGATTTCTAAACCTGGCTACAAAATAGTCTCTTAAAAAATATCTCCACCCCAGATTTTTTTTTCTCTTTCTTTTTCTTTTTTTTCTCTTCTTTTTTGAGATGAGTTGTGGGCATAAGTGTTTTAAAAATACTTTAGAGATGAATCTAATGTGAGAGTTGAAAACCTTGAATTCAGAACTGATTCTCTAAGCATGGCACCAAGACAAGCAGCAACAGGGGGCTTTTTAGAAGTATAAATTATTCTGTCCCAACCTAGACCTTCTGAAGTAGAAACCCTAGGAAAGAGCCCAGCAAACTGTGGCTTAACAAACCCTTCAGGTGATTCTGACACTCCATTGGCCTAGATTGTTTTGCAGAGCATCCTACCTGATTTTCTGAGACCGGTCACTCTTTCTTCTAACCACCTTGCACAATGAGAATATTTCCAGCTTGTTGCACTTTACTCCAAAGTGGTGAATGGCTCTGTACTGACCTCAGAAACTCTTGGTCTGGCGTTTGTGGCCTTCCCTGGCCCACCCTTACTCTAGGCTTCAGTTTCACTGGTAGAATAGAGGAAACCATTCTACTTGCTGATCCCCAGATGGTGGCTTTCCCATTTTGCTTCTGCTGCTCCTTTGCTAAAAATCCTGGCAAGCAGGAGCCACATTCTCAAATGCATCAACATCGCCACTGCTTGGTTCATGGAGTTGGATGTCAAAGCACCTTTGCAGAATGAATAGTAATTTTGTGTTTGTCTTAAACTTGTCCCTACTTAATCTATCATATGCTCTCCAACTTGAAGAGTAACTCACTCAAACCTTTTAGATCACTAAAGTCCATCAAGTTATGTACAATACTGTTTTCATACTGAAATGTTCAATAGTTTGACATCAAAAGCTCCTTCAGGTGGGTGACTGGAAGGAAGTATGGGAGGATTTCTGGGGTATGGATGATGTGATAATGTTTTATTTCTTGATGTGGGTGCTGGTTACCTTTGCTCCCTCTGTGAAAATTTATTAAACTAAACACTGATAATTTATGTGTTATTCTTCCTGTGTTTTACTTTAATAAGAAGTAACAAAAAGTCTTTTCAAGCAGTTGTTCTCCAGTGTTCAAATTCTAGTTCAAGCAGAGTTTATCAAGCTCTGGTGATATGCCAGGGGCAGGGCTGGTTACTTTCATATTTTGTTATTTCATAGCTACCTTCATAATTCTGTGAAGTTGCCATATTGCTTTTTATCTGTGAGGAAACTGATTCTCAGAGCAACTAAGGGCCAGCCCCAGTTTACACAGTTGGTTAGTGTCAGGGTAGGGACAGAGTCTAGCTATCGCGTCACCAAACACAGTGGTTTTATTGCTCTACAACAGATCTTTTAGGGAATCCTTTAATTGCAAAGTATTAATAAAAAGTTAACAATGATTTTGGTTTTCCTTATAAGCCATCAAAGAGAAAACATTGAGATTCTTTCTTAATTTTCAACCCTAAAATTTTGTCTCCCTTTGTCTCTTTGTTAAAGGAAAGTTGATCAATGGTCTAAGGCAGGTTCCAAGTGTTGAAAACTGATGGGTTGTTTAAAAGTGTGGCACAGTACTGGAAACCCTCTCAGAACCAAGAACTGCTGCATCTCCCCTGCCAGTCTTCAAGGGAGGGAACAGGAGAAGCAGGGTGACTGGAAGAGTATCGGGGGCTATTCACTGCTGGGCTACAGCAGTAACTCTTGGTATAGGGACTGCTACACACCAGCAGGAGATCAGCCCTGGGGTGAGTTGAACCTAAAATAAAATGTATGTAGTCCTGCCCTGTTGACACATTCCATGAAGATAGAGGCTAACCTTTTGTCTTTGCTTTACAATCCAATATCCTGATCATAACATACCATAACATACGATTTGTTGATAATTCACACTTACTTTTCTTTACTAATTTTTCCAGCCCTCCTGATTATTCTATAAACTATGGATTCTTTGATCTTAGAACAACTGCACAGTTAGCTATTGAACAGAGAAGCAGGGGCTGCCTTACAAGAAGGGAAGTATGGAAAAGACCTTTTACCTGTGAGTACAAAGCAGGAAACAACAGGAGAAAAAAAAATGGTACAGAGTAGAAAGCAGTAAGCAACCTCCAGGGCAAGTCTACTGTCCCCTCAGCATGTTAACTAGGCTTACACATTTGGGCTGCTGTTACCTATTGCTTTAATAACAGAATAAATGTTGAATATGAAACAAAATAAAACTGTTTAAGAAAAAAGTAGTGGAAGAGGACTCAGGCTTGTGAGATCAACCGAGCTTTGTTTCCAGTTGTAAGTGGACTTATGGAGAAATCAGAAAGTATTTGAAATCTCTGTCTCAAAACTTCTGCACAGTATAGTGGCTTTAGGTTTGGAAGGCTTAGAGAAAACTGCCCTGGTCCCAGATGAAATCCACATATGGCAACTGATTTTCTATAACCTCCAACCACCAATTAGAAATTAGAATAAAATTACCAAGAGAGTAGTTAAGGAAATGATTTTCCAGCTGAAATAGACCATGTGGTTGCTTACCTAACACTGATTCTCCTTTTCCTCCTTACAAGAAATCCCTGCTTTTTATTCAGGTGTATAACTGACCCCCACTCCAGGGGGGAATTCTGATTGGTTAGCAACAACTGTCCAAGAGAAATATAGGGAGCCATTCATGCAATTTAAAATTTCCCATGTTTGAAAAAGTACATAGCATCAGATACAATTAATCTTGATAGTATCTTTTATTTAATCCAATATATGTAAAATACTCTTTTGTCAACATATAAATCAACATAGAAATTATTGTACTATATTACTTTTTAATATAATCTTTAAAATCTAGTATTACTTTTTCATTTCTAGTACACAGCATTTTGACCTAGCCACATTTCAAGTGCATAATAGCCATATATGGTGAATGGTCACCACTTTGGGTGTTGAAGGTCTAAACCAATTCCCATTCCTCTGGCAACTATGATTGGTACAGGACCTAAGATGGTCCATCCAGGATGACAGCAATAGGCTAGTTTTTTTCTTTATCTCCAGCTGGATAATAAGAAGAAAAAATAATGGCCTGATTAACCCATCAATCTTTTTGTGGCTATGAGGAGAATCAGCCTTTGGATGCAGCTGACACTGAAATCAGCAGAGAGGAAAGGCAGATAGATGTCCATGATATTACTCACAGGGTTCTTCATCAAACTTGGAATTTACTCTGACACTGGACTTTCTATTCAGTGAAATAATAATTGTCCAAATTGTTTAAACTGACTTATGTTACTTGTAACCAAAAGAGTCCTAGCTATAATCACTGGGTAGGCTGATATATGGTCATTCTTTGGCCCTAATTAGCACACCCCATGAATTTAGAGGAAGAACTAACCTGCATGGAATTGAAGGGAATAAAAACCATATGGAAAGCACTTGAATTCAGTGCATTAGACATCATTTTAAAAAATGTACAACAGAATAACCATATGTTTTAGTAAAAATCATGTGCAAAGCACTCATGTTCACTTTCTGTTCCTGAGTCAGGCATCAGAATTCTGAGAGTGAGCAAAGCGTAGGAAAAAATGAACCCTATGCCAGATTTACAAGAATAGTTATCTTTATAAAATCTCTGTAAACTACACAGATATGAAGATGAAGGGAAAGCTGTCCCATAAAACTGAAACAAGCAATTTTCAAAGACATACCTTTAGAAGTGTGGTTCTATTTTAAGTTTCCCATATAGTGCTAATTAGAACAATCATTTCAATGAGAATTAGAATGCACTTCAGAAAGTGAGTTATTAAATGATGTAGCATATTTCAATGTGGGAAAATGCCACAGCTCCCAGCTTTAGAGGACAATGAGTCTTTAATGATAATGTATTCCCCTCTTGTACCTATTACTGTTAGGTAGCTGGGAGATCTAAGTACTTACTAGGCTCCAGGGACCCAGTAGGGCATTGTCAGAGGAGGATACCAATTAGCAGGTTTCCTTTCACACAGAAGCAAAGATTGCCCTGAGGTGAAAAACTCTGCCTCAGAGGGAACACCTTTGAACTCTAACTGTCTTTATTGCTAATCATTAGAAGTCAGCAGAGAATCTGGCCTCTCCCTCACCATTTCATTATCTCCACTTGAAAATACCATTCTTTCTTACTAAGAAGGTGGCAATAAAGACAGTAAGCTTACCATATACATAAAAGAAAGTGACCACTTGCAATTAGTTATAATGACACTTTCATTGCTTCTAAAAATTGCCTTAGGTCACTTCAGGCCTCTGGGGATAAACATCTGATGATTTTGCATAAGGCTTTGATGGGTGTTTCCAGGACAGCATAATTACCTGGGCTGGGTAAAAGGTGAAAAGCAGCAGCCTCAAGGTGGCTGAATAATGTATGGTTGCATGTTTGACTCAGAGAGATATAAAGAAGAACAAAAATTTGATCACCATCCAAATCACAATTTATTTCTTTTTTATTCATTTAAGTACTTCATGCAATTTTTAAGCATTTATTTTAGGATTCCAACAGAAGTCAAAGTATAGAGCTCTACCCACTGAGATGTTGGCAATCTGGAAGGACAGGAGGGGAGGAACATGGAGAATGGTGAGAAAGCAGATGGTTAATTCCCAGAAAGTGCTAGAATGCCTTTGGGCATCTGAGGAGGCCTAGGAAGGTTTTCTGTTGTCTTAAAGACCTTTCCTTTTTTCTCAACAGCAGGAATCCATATATTCTACACTTAAAAAAAAAATAACCCAACATTTAACTACCTTTCTGTCTACATAATAAGTTTAATAGTTTCGTATTGACCGTTAGAAGATGGACAGGAATTTTTCTTTGCTCAGAAGTATCAAATCATTTTTGGGCTTTCAAAAGTCAATATTGAGTCAAAAGAGTATTTATGTAGTGGTGTAGCCTCATCTTAAGAAAACTTAGACTCCAGAGCCAGCTTGCAGTTTGAAACCCAAGTTCTATTCCTATACATGTGTGATGCTTGAAAGTTGCTAACTGTGTTTCTCAGGTTCTTCATGAGGAACTTCATATAGCATACATGCATGCATATGTGAATGTAAGTGTAGAGACTCACTGTGAGGACTAAATGAATAAACTTAATAGTACCTGGCACATGGCAGTCGTAATAGCTCTCAGTACCGTGGGATTGCATATTATTTGTTGAGTGGGTTTGAAAATCAATTAAGTAATGAAACTTAAACATAATTTGTTCTTAAAAATCCTTAGGAAGTCACATTTTGAAAGACTTACAATATGTCAATATGTGTAGCACTGTCACTATTTTCTCCAGTGTTGGACAAACTGTTTCTCTGAACATCAAGGAGCACAAGAGGTTTGAATATAGGGACCATGTCACACCAAATGGCCTTGTTTTTTTGCAGGGGCACTGGGAATTGAACTCAGGGCACTCGCCCACTGAGCCACATCCCCAGCCCTATTTTGTATTTTTTAAAAAGTTATTCATTTATTTCTTTATTTAAAAATTTTTTTAATTTTTTACAGACTGCATTTTGATTCATTATACACAAATGGGGTATATCATTTCGTTTCTATGGATGTGCACGATGTAGATTCATACCATCCGTGTAATCGTACATGAACATAGGGTAATGATGCCTGTCTCACTCCACGATGGGTCTCACTGAGTTGCTTAGTGCCTCCCTTTTGCTGAGGCTGGCTTTGAACTTGCAACCCTTCTGCCTCAGCCTCCTGAGTCACTGGGATTACAAGGCAAGGTCTTGTTTTAAAACATCAGTCTATGCTGAGAAACACTCAAGGGAAACTCATCTAGAGAAAAGCAGACACCTTTTTCACCTCATCATCATTTAGTGAAAAGGCAGGCAAGAATTGTGACCAGATGAAATTATTTCTTTCCTTTTTTTAAACCAACTTCTCCTTCTATCTCTGCTGTGACAAAAAAAAAAGAACAAAATTCACAAACATTAGCAACATTAACTGTGAAGCAATTACTCTTTACTAAGATCTTGAGAAGCAACCCTTATTAATTATCATTTGGAAAAGGTAATAAGACAAAATAGTGCTTCTCTTTTGAGATAAGCATTCTGATATTATCCCCCATATTATTTTAAATGATAGCAATATTAAACCACTTTTTTACTTCCTCAAATGTTACCAGAATTGAATAACTCTTATACATTGATCCCAAAATACCACCATCTCTTGCCCAGAGTATGGCACTGGCCTCCTAATGGGTGTCTCTGTCTCTACCTTTGCCATGTTTACTGTAAGAAGAAACACAGTAGTTGGACTGACATTACAAGACCCTCTTGTTCAACACCTTGCAATGAGTCTTCATTTAAAAACATTGTTGAACCTCATTACATAATCTATGATATTGTTTAATCTTGGTGAATCTCTATAGGGAATGAAAATTGTGTTTTCTGCTGTTGTCAGGGGAGTATCCATATAGAGAGCACTCCATATATTTTGTTGGTTCAAATATATATTGTTGCTGAATTTCTGTCTTGTGCTCTATCAATTGCTGAGTAAATGTTGAAGTACTGACTTTAATAGTGGATGTGACTATTTCTCTTTTCAGTTCTACTAGCTTTGATTCATGTATTTTGAATCTTTGTTGTTTGGTCCATACATATTTGGAGCGGTTATGACTTCCTGGTGGAATGATTCTTTTATATACAGTGTTCCCTTTTATAGCTAGTAATTTTCTTTGCTCTGAAGTCCACTGTCTCAGTCTATTTGGGTTGTTATAACAAAAGACCATAGATTGTGTAGCTGTAAAAAAAAGCAGAAATTTATTTCTTATACTTCTGGAAACTAAGTCCAAGATCAAAGTGCTGGAAAATTTGGAGTCTGGTGAGAGCCTGTTTCCTCACAGACGGTGCCTTCTTGCTGTGTCCTCACAAGGTAGAAGGGGCAAGGCAACTTTCTGAGTCCTCATTTAAAAGAGCACTAATCCCAATCTCAGGTCCTTTGCTATCATGACATAAACAGCTTCTAAATCCCACTCCTAAATATTGTCACCTTGGGAAACAGGTTTCCACATATGAATTTAGGGGGACACATGTTCAGACCATAGCATATGCCTTATCTAATACTAATGCCCCTCATTTTATAATGGGGCTATGTACTGATAAACCCATCATACATTGATGCCATGTTAAAAATTCATTTAATACAACTAACTTACTGAGCCTTCTAGCTTAGCCTAGCTTTCCTTAAGTGTGCTCAGAGAGCACACTAGTTTAGTGTTGGGCAAAATCTTCTATCACAAAGCCTATTTTATGATCAGGTATTTATTAGCTCATGTCGTCTAATGAATACTTGTATTCGAAATATGCTGGCATCATAAAACATTGTTTTTACCTCACAATTACATTGCTACCCTTTCGGGATAGGGTACCCATCGCTGAGGCTGCCCAGTGTCATGCATGAGGGAATTGTACTGCACATTACTGGTCCCAGAAAAAGTCAAAATTCAAAATTTGAAATACAGTTCCTATAGAATGTATGTTGTTTTCATATCATCATAAAGTCAAAAAATCATGTAGAATCATCAAAATTAGGGATCATTGGTATGAAGATCAATGTTTTCATGACATTATTTAGAGGATCCAAAAAACTCCTCCAGAAAACTTCTGGATCTTATCAATGAATTCAGCAAAATAGCAGTCTATAAAATCAACACGCATAAATCTACAGCATTTTTATATGCAAGCGATGAAACAGCTGAAAGGGAAATGAGGAAAACAACTCCATTTGCAATAGCCTCAAAAAAAAAAAAATAAAATACTTGGGTATCAATCTAACCAAAGAGGTAAAAGATCTCTACAATGAGAACTACAAAACACTGAAGAAAGAAATTAAGGAAGACCTTAGAAGATGGAAAGATCTCCCATGTTCTTGGATAGGCAGAATTAATATTGTCAAAATGGCCATACTACCAAAAGTGCTATACAGATTCAATGCAATTCCAATTAAAATTCCAATGACATACCTCACAGAAACAGAGCAAGCAATCATGAAATTCATCTGGAAGAATAAGAAACCCAGAATAGCTTAAGCAATCCTTAGCAGGAAGAATGAAACAGGGGGTATTGCAATACCAGAACTTCAACTATACTACAAAGCAATAGTAACAAAAACGGCATGGTATTGACACCAAAATAGACAGGTAGATCAATGGTACAGAACAGAGGACACGGACACAAACCCAAATAAATACAATTTTCTAATACTAGACAAAGGTGCCAAAAATATGCAATGGAGAAAAGATAGCCTCTTCAACAAATGGTGCTGGGAAAACTGGAAATCCATATGCAACAGAATGAAACTAAACCACTATCTCTCACCCTGCACAAAACTCAACTCACAATGGATCAAGGACCTTGAAATCAGACCAGAGACCCTGCATCTTATAGAAGAAAAAGTAGGTCCAAATCTTCACCTTGTTGGCTTAGGATCAGACTTCCTTAACAGGACTCCCATAGCACAAGAAATAAAAGCAAGAATCAACCACAATTATATTTTCCCACAATCCTTGAATACTCTCTTCTAGGTGGTGGTGGTTTCCCCTGCTTTTCGGTTTTGGATGTTTCTGTTGCTGTGTTCTCAAGCTGAGAGGCTTTACCGGTGTGGTTCTGATGCTTTGTATCTTCAAATTGTGTTTTGTATTTCCTTGTTGGCCCTTTAATGTACCTTGCACTTTGACAAATTGCTAATTGGGTATGATCTGCCAGGTTTAAAAAAAAGGACCAGCAGGGTCTTCAGTCAGGGGGAGGTAAGGTATAGAGAGTAAGGAAGGGTTCTATAACCTGTAATTCAGTCTTTTGATGAGTCTGTGTCCCTGGGCTCAGAACTTTAAAAGAGCCTTTTTGTTATTTTCCTCCCCATTTGTCAGGGAAAGGGTAACTGGACTGAAGGAAGGTGGGTCCTGCCTTCTTTCACACGTGTGGAAGGCTTGAGTGGGTTGGAATTGCTCTTTCCCTACCCTCCCCAGGTCAGGTAGGCTCTGCTAAAACCCCAGCAGGTTAGTTTCAGATCTCCGGAGGACAGGTTTCATTGCTTCAATAAGCACAAGAAATAAAAGAAGGAGTCAATAATTGGGATAGATTCAAACTAAAAAGCTTTTTCTCAGCAAAGGAAAGTATCAGCAATGCAAAGAGAGCCTACAGAGTGGGAGAAAATCTTTGCCACTCATACATCAGATAGCACACTAATCTCCAGAATCTATAAAGAACTCAAAAAACTTTACACCAAGAATACAAATAACCCAGTCAATAAATGGGCTAAGGAAATGAACAGATACTTCACAGAAGATCTACAAGCAATCAACAGATACATGAAAAAATGTTCAGCATCTCTAGTAATAAGAGAAATGCAAATCAAAACCACCCTAAGATTCCATCTCACCCCAATTTGAATGTCGATTATCAAGAACACAAGCAACAATAGGTGTTGGCGAGGATGTGGGGAAAAAGGTACACTCATACATTGCTGGTGGGACTGCAAATTAGTGCAGCCACTCTGGAAAGCAGTGTGGAGATTCCTTAGAAAACTTGGAATGGACCTACCATTTGACCCAGCTATCCCACTCCTCGGCCTATACCCAAAGGACTTAAAATCAGCACACTACAGAGATACAGCCACATCAATGTTCATAGCGGCTCAATTCACAATAGCCAGACTATGGAACCAACCTAGATGCCCTTCGATTGATGAATGGATAAAGAAACTGTGATATATATATATATATATATACATACAATGGAATATTACTCAGCTATAAAGAATAATAAAATTATGGCATTTGCAGGCAAATGGATGGAATTGGAGAATATCATGTTTAGTGAGATAAGCCAATCTCAAAAATCCAAAAGAGGAATGTTCTCACTGATAAGCGGATGATGACACTTAATGGGGGGTGGGAGTGGGACAAGAATGGAGGAAGGAGGGACTGTATAGAGGGAAAAGAGAGGTGGGAGGGGTGGGGGGGGAAGGATAAAAATAATGGAATGAATCAAACATCATTACTCTATGTAAATTTATGAATATGCAAATGGTATGCTGTTACTCCATGTACAAACAGAAACAACATGTATCCCATTTGTTTATAATAAAAATAAATTTAAAAAAAACCAGAAAACAATGTATTCCCCCATCCTACTCTACTCCCTGCTTGTATTTGTCACCTTCTATGTGGAATATGCTTACTTACTTTGCTTAGTGTTGTCTGTCTTCCCATGCTAGAATGTAAACTCCACAAGGCAGGCCTTACTGGTTGCTTTGTTTCTAGCTGTCTTACTTTTCTAGAACAGTGCCTGGCACATGGTGGTTGCCCAGTAAATATGTGTCCGAGGATTGAATGTTTGAGAAGTGTCCATCACAAGCAAGGTTAGAATAAGTCAGCTGCCTTTATTTCTTTCCTTGATGATTCTGTTCCGTGTGCAAATGTGTCTTTTAGTCTGATGCCCGACTCGTGTGATATGAATGTATTGTAGTCAGCACTTTTTGTTCTCATTGATACACACTTTTGAAGTGTAAATATCTCATTTGAGGATGAATCCAGGATTCAAGGGCCCTCTTCAAGAAAAAGAATACAATATTTTAATACAAAGGGGACTGGGAAAGAGGGCTCTTCACTTCCATTCATTTTTGCTGTCATAGGGAAACACAAGACATCACTGCCTTTTCTTTTCATTGTGGAAGCAATTGCAGTCAGTAGCGAACAGGAGGAAGCACTGATAGTTTCCTAGCATAAGCTATGATGTCAGTAATAACAAGATCAAACTAGGAGGTGAAAAGAAAAACAAACAGAAAGAAAGTAGTTTGATTTTGTCAACATATTGTGCGTTAAAAGTGATTTACCCAAACCACTTAAGGTTAATTGCAACGAAGCACAATATAGATTGTGCATGTCGTGAGTCTGACAGATAAACTTTGGCTGCTAAAGAAACTAGCACTTGATTCTGTGCCACGCCAAGAAATTTGCTCAGCTTTTGACATGCAACCCAAGTCTTTCTTTTATTGGTGTTGTTGTTAAAGGCTTGGAGTGAGGGAAAGGAAGAGAGAGAATCAAGAGAACTGAGGCAAATCACAACTGGAGGAAAAGGAGAGGTTGACGACATTAATGAAGTATCCACAGGCTCGACTGAGTTTCCATTCACCTCCCTCCAACACCCATTCTCTATCCAAGCAGTCATGTGGTGTTTTTGCTTAATCACTTGTTTGATATAATTCTTCCCCCTATGCTGGAACCTTCATAAGAGGAAGGACCCTGTCCAACTCCCTCCTACTCTCTCCCCAGCTTTGGCAATGTGTCTAGTGCATAAAAGGGCTCAATAAATAATTGATCTGTAGATTCAATTTATGAATGAATAAGTGAATTGAAGAAAACTTGGCTCTTTTTAGAATCCTTCACTTGGCAAAGGATCTCCCTATTCTTCTTGCTTTCTTTATTTCACTTATTTCTACACCAAGAACTCCAGCTCCTTATGCCTAAGGCTGGAAAACTTAAATCCCTTTATGGGAAATTCCCTAAGAGCAACTGCCTTCATGAAAACCAATTAGACCATAAAGACATCTACTTTGTATTCTGTCCTACCTAACACTTTTATTTTCTTTGTATTATGCTAATAATAAAAGAAAGAAAAAAGAAAGGCATTACAATATTCTTTCCTCATCTAATGTGAGCATACATTTGGCCAAGTAACTATAAAATGCTTGATAACTTCACAGGGAAATCAGTGACTTTCAGTCTTTTTATTTGACTTGTTTTCCTCTATCATATTTCCAGTGGTCCCAGGGAAAGAAACATTCCTCATCCCTCTGGTCAGTAATTATCATCCAAAGGTCTGAGAGCTATACCTCAGGCTTCTTGATTGGCTAGAGGGGAGATTTTATGAAATGCTTTCCTATATTCAAAAGGTATGTTTTAGACTAGAAAACCTGCTGGATGTTGTCCCAGCACTTAAGCTGCTGTTTTTTGAAAGTTCCTTTTCCAATGTGTATGCCTTTTAATGTATGTCTTCAAGACTTGAGTTTGGGGGCTGGGGTTGTGGCTCAGTGGTAGAGTGCTTGCCTAGCACATGTGAGGCACTGGGTTCGATTCTTAACACCACATAAAAAAATAAAATAAAGATATTGTGTCCATCTACAACTCCAAAAAATTGTAAAAAATTAAAAAAATATATTTGAGTTTGAAGAAACCACTTCTTTCATTAAATTTCAGGGACTTTGAAATGCTCTGAATTCATAGCCCATTTCCGTTTTTCATTCCCAGTAATTCTGATCCTAAATAAGTTAACTCCAACATCCCTTGTCCTTTGTTGTCATCCCTCTTCTCAGAGTCCTTTTAATGTCTACTTTTGTGCTTCCTTTCGTGAACATTTTCTGAGATCCACCAAGGTGGTGCTTCATCTCTGAGAGGAAGCTGATAAGAATGAGTCATCTGCAAAGGTGATAGGATGCGGATATGATTTCTCATCTACTATTGCAATTTAGCAGGACTTTTGAAATATTATCACTTTGCATATATGATTTCACTCAACATTCACAACATTCCTGTGAAGGAAAACACATGGTTAGAAATATCCTGGTTTTATAAGTGACAAAACTACAGTTTCAAATGGCTAAATAATTTGCTTATAACCACACAAAAAGTAGCAGTTTGAACTTAAACTAGGCTGAGCCAAGATATTCTTGCATCTTTGTTAGGTTGCTGATCATCCTAGGATGATCAGATAGATGGCAAATTGTTCAGCAAACTGTTGGCTAGCCGGAGCGACTGCGGGTACACATCAGTCTTTCAGTACTTTCTTAATAAGTCCTTCCCTGGTTCTTGAAATTCTTTTCTCTTGCTCCCTTGATTCCATACTTCCCTTCTCCTCCTCTTTTGCTGACGGCACTTTACAGTTTCTTAAGCAGGTTCCTCTCTCTGTGTGTCCTTTGAAACCTCATGGATTTTGACTGTCATATTCATTCTGTGCTCTCCAGGTGCAACATCTTAGGTATTCCCTTGGTTATAACCATGATCTTCAGGTTGACAAGCTTTGCGTTTGAGAAAACAGCAGAAGCAATAAGGGTACTCTCACTTTGTCTCCAACCTTCTCCCTGAAGGAGGTCATAAGACCCTCATCTGAGAGGTTCCTGTTGTGTACTGGGGGAAAGGAATATCCTTATCTCTGAAGACACAGGGTCACAGAAAAGAATCTGAGCAAAGAGGCTTGCTAAGTTCCCCTAGTTTATTACCAATTGAGCAAACCCTGTGTCTAGTTACCTTTCTTCACCTCTTCATCAAACCCAGCATTAAAAAAATTCACAAATACACAAATTTAACCATTTCTTTAGGTCTTCATTTCCTGACGAAGCTTCCTGGGTCATGTTAAATTTAGATTCAATAAACTTTTATGTTTTCCTCTGGTTAATCTGTCACAGGGGCCTCTGCCATAAACCTAAGATAGGTGAGAAGAAGATAGGTCTCCCCTATGTGTGTGGCAATAAACTTCAAGTGGACCAGCAGTGGTCCAGGGGTTGTGATGTGAGTGACGTTTACTGGAGTACCATTAATACTCAATTTGTATTCTAAGTAGTTTATTTCCTTAGTGGCAGAGACCATCTTTTATTGATCTTTATGCCAAACATTTATCAAGGCATCTAACACGTGTTAGCATGCAATGTAAGCACCTAAACTATAGGATGGATGGATAGACAAGGAGGAACCAGCCCTGTCCTAGTCCTTTGTGGGACTATGTCATTCCTTCCATGCAATGTTCTGCACGTTGCATTCTTTTTTTATTCATTTTTAAAAATTTGTTCTAATCAGTTATACATGATAGCAGAATGCATTTATACATTTTGATAGATCATACATAAATGGTGTGGAATTTCTCAGTTTTTTCGATTGTACATATTGTAGGATCATATATGTACATGAGGTAATCATGTCTGTTTCATTCTTGCAAGTCTTTTCTCAAAACTACAATAGAAACCATTTTAACCAGTCTATAGGATAAGAAACATGTAAGCTTTATATTTGTAGTTTTGTTCTTTGTAGGTCCCACTATAGTCACTTCTGAGACAAAAGGGATGAGAAGAACCTATAGTGGTCAGTATGGTCAGAGATATTTCCTCAGCACATTTACATCTTGCTTTTTATGAATCTCCTCTCTCTCACTTTTCATTACATCCGTGGTTTCTTTGCTACCCACACAGCTTCTCCTCCCTTTTACACTGTATCCCTTCCCATTCCAGCCGCTTATTCATTTTCCAAAGTACCGTGGACTCAAGGCTGTGTCTTTGGCACACTTCAAGGGAAAGCAAGACGTCAGGTTATAGTGCCCCTCAGAAAGTGACTTAAAATTGCATCATTAGACATTCGTGTTTTTGAAAAACCCCTCTGCCTTCTCAGTGGCAAGTACCTTGTGCAGAGCCAGATGTGTCACCATTTTACCATCATTCTACTTTTTCCGTAAGTTCTCCCTCTTTTATTTAGGCTATTTTTAACTGAATGTCCCTCGCCCATGAATTTCCTTTCTTGTGCCAAGCTGTTTATTTCTCTCTGGGTTTTGTAGTCTCTGTTCAAACTGTTAGGTGTACAACTCAACAGATACAAATTAATATTGCAAAGTACATAACAGAATGCTCTACAGATAAATGTGTAATCTCAATAAGGTGTTGGAGAAAAACAGCAGAGGCTTGAAACTCTTAAGGCAGAAACTGCGAATGAGATTTAGTGATTGTTTCCTCTCTTCCTTTTTCCTTTCTAATTGACCTTTTCCTCTCCTTCCTCTCCCTGTGCCTTCCTCCCACTCTTTTTCTTCCCCTAACCCATTATACAGCACAGTGCTTCATAGATGCTTGAGTGAGACAAGCTATGTACCTAGTAAATCTGCATGTCTCTGACAATGTGCCATAAAATGCTTTGTTCATTGCACATTAATTACTTGTCTCATTTCTTTTGATTATTTGGAGATGCTGAATCCTTAAAAGCTTACCATGAGGTGGGTTTGATGTTGTGCAAAGAGAACCAATGTGGCTATTTTCCTTGTTTAGAAGTATTCACTCTTCTTTTTTTTTTTTTTGGAGTAATAATTAATATTTGTTTTCAATAATCACATATACACAGAGGACACGAACACACAAAGAAATAAGTTCATTTCGAAGATGATTTTTTTCTTGCTTTTTGTACACTTGAAAATTGAGGTAAAATTCAAATACCATAGCATCCACACTTTTAAATCGTAACCCTTTACTGTTTTCACATAATTATACCACCACCGACATCTAATTCTAGAACATTTTCATCAACCCAAAAAGAACACTCATACTCATCAGTAGTCACTCTTTATTCTCTTTCTCTCCCAGCTACTGCCAACCACTCGCCTCCTTTCTGTCTTTTTGGATTTGCCCCCTCTGGACATTTCACATCAATGAAATTTACAACATGTGGTCTTTTGTGTCTAGCTTCTTTCACCAAGCATCATGTTTCATGGTCATCCATGTAAATGTGGATAAACAATATTCTGTTTATGGACTTAGTGCATTTTGTTTATCAGTTGACAGACATTTGAATTGTTCTGCTTTTAGGTTATTATGAATAATTTTGCTGTGAACATTCATATGCAACTGTTTTGTAAGAACATGTGTTTTCATTTCTCTTGGGTGTATATCTAGGAGTGGGATTGCTAGGAACTCTGTTTAACCTTTTAAGAAACTGCTGAACTACTTTCCAAAGCAGCTGTAACATTTAAAATTTTCACTAGTGTCATGTATAAATTGCATTGGATGATAAAAATTTCAACAGCAATGCAATGCAAAAATCTATTGCATTAAATAGAGTCAAACGGGCAAGGAAGACTTTATCCACGGCAGTAGAAGAGAGAAATCAAACTCAACCCTGAATATAACAAGATCAGCTGGAGATTTGTCACCAACAGGCAAATAAGGGAGTCAGTGGATGAAAAATTACCATGAAGAACTTTTTTGGGAACCAAAGCTTTGCTCTTCTGGCTTAGTACAATTCTTGCTGGCGTGGGCATAACTGGCCAAGGATGAGGAAGAGGCTGACTGACTGGAGCTTGATCAAGGAGGGGTCCTTGTTACTAGCAATGAATAAGGATTCTAATTTCTCCATATCTTCACTAAAACTTGTTATTGTCTCTCTTCTTGATCATAGCCATCCTGGTGGGTGGGATGTGTCTCACTGAGGTTTTGATTTGCATTTCGCATAATGAGGAAAGAAGTGAAACATCTCTTCATGTTCTTATTGGTTATTGGTATGTCTTCTTTGAAAAAAATATGTATTCAAGTTTTCTGTCCCCATTTTTAATTGTTTTTTATCCTTAAGTTATAAAAATTCTTTATATATTATGGAAATTAGAGTTTAAGACACATGGTTTGTAAATATTATCTATCATTTTATGGGCTATCTTTTTGATTTTTAAATGTTATCCTTAGAGGTACCAAGGTTTTATTTTTATAAAGTCCAAATAACTTTCTTTTTGGTAGTTTTTAAAAATGTTTTCATTGTCTTTTAAAAGTCAAAATTTCATAATTAGTTCATAGAATCAAAAGTGAAATCCTAAATACTTTTACAGATTAGAATCACCTAGGAGATTCTGAAAAACACAGATTTCTCTATTCTATTCTGAGACATTCTGATTAAGAAGGTATAGGTCTGAATTAAGAATGAAAGAGAGAGCCTACAGAATGAGAGGAGATCTTTTGTCACCCACCTGCTTCTCAGATAGGGCATTAATATCCAGAATATATAAAGAACGCAAAGAACTTAACACCAAAAAAAAAAAAAAAAAAAAAAAAGAACCAAATAACCCAATCAATAAGTGGGCAAAGGAACTAAGCAAACATTTTTTGATAGAAGGAATAAAATTAACCAAAAAATATATGAAAAAAATGTTCAACATCTATAGCAACCAGGGAAATGCAAATCAAAACTACATTGAGATTTCATCTCATTCTACTTAGAATGGCAATTATGAAGGATACAAGTCATAAGTGTTGGTGAGGATGTGGGGGAAAACGTACACTTATACATTGGTGGTGGGACTGCAAATTAATGCAATCACTCTGGAAAGCAGTATGGAGATTTCTCAAAATACTAGGAATGGAACTATCATATGATCCAGATATTCCACTACTCAGTATATATTCAAAAGATCTAAAATCAGCATACTATATAGGGATATGGCTACATCTATGTTTATAGCAGCACAATTCACAATAGCCAAGCTATGGAACCAACCAAGGTGTCCTTCAACAGATGAATGGATAAAGAAAATGTGGTATACATACACAGTGGAGTATTACTCAGCCACAAAGAAGAATGAAATTATGGCATTTGTTGGTGAATGAATGAAACTGGAGAGTATCATGCCAGGTCAAATAAGCCAGACTCAGAAAGCTAAAGGTCAAATGTTTTCACTGATTTGTGAAAGTTAGTACAAAATAAGGGGAGTGGAATAGAGAAAAAGAGAAAGGAGAAGTGGAGGGAGATTCCATCAGAATAGAAGATCTGTAGAATAGATGAAGGGGGCTGAGGGGTAAAGAGAAGGGACAGGGTAAAGGAAGAACAACAGAATCAGTCTGACCTAACTTTCCTGTGTATATATGTGAATATACCACAGTGAATCTCACCATCACATACATCCACAAGACACTATTAAAATTTTTTTTTTTAAAGTAAATGACAGAAAGATAGAAAGATTAATAAAGTAAGGGGAAGGAAAAGGGGACTGAATTAGAGCAAATTTTATTCCATGCTTTTTTAACTGTGTCAAAATGAATCCTGTCATGTATAACTAAAAAGAATGAATGAAAAAACAAAATAATAGGTATGGATCCAGCAAACTGCATTTTAAATAAGCCATTCAGGAGATTTCCTTGTATAATGTCTAAGGACTCTATTTCAAGCCACACTAATAAAGAATATTCTTTAGAGATTATCCATTTTACACCTCTGTGGCAAACCTACCTTAGGGTGACCCCAACCATTCCATGGACCTAGAAAATTTCCTCCTCTTGAGCAATGGAACCTATATTCTGCTTTTAACCAACAGAAAAAATGATGATGGGATGTCACTTTGTCACTATTTTGTTGTTGGAGAGAGATTCTCCTGCTGGCCTTGGGGAAGCAAACCGCCATGGTATGAGCAGCCTGGCAAGAAGCCTGGGAACTGTGAGCAGCCTCCAGCTGACAGCCAGTGAGAAGTGAGGGCTCTCAGTCATACAGCCACAAGGGAACAAGTCCTTCCAACAACCCGAAGGGCCTGGAGGCAGAGTCTTCTCTCCTCGAATCTCCAATTCAAGCCAGCACATTGACTGTGGCTGTTTGGGATCTAGCCTGTGCAGACTCCACCCACAGCAAGTGTAGCTCAGGTGTGTGTGGTTGGAAGCTGCTACATTAGTGGTAATTTGCTATATCAGTAAAAAAAGAAATACACATTTTAAATCTTTATCTCTAAAACATACATGCCTTCATTTCATAAATGTAAATATATTTAACTTTTTTTAATGTTACCTGAAATACAAAATAAATTAAATATTTAGACAAAGAAATTAAAGCAATGATATAAAGGGTGGCTTTGTTTTCAAAGTGTATAAAGCTTTATTTCCAATTTTGGTATTTGCTTCAACGTTCACATGAAATCACTTGCCCTAAAACTCACAATGTAAGGTTGTGGCTGTCACCACCAGTTGCTGTCTTCTTTCTAAAGAGCCCCTTCAATTTTCTTGAAGAAATGAACCATGCTTGATATTATGGAGCTCTCTTTTCCAAAGTAAAAATTATGACAAGCAGTCAGATGAAGGAAAATTTCCAGTTGGTGACTCTATTAAGAGGAAAGATCTTGTGATGTATAAATATTAAATAATATATAATTATACACTGAAAACATTATCAATATTGAAAATATTAAAATAAACTGAAAAGATTAAAATATTCTGGAATAATATCAGCATCATTAACCAGCTATCTGTAGTCAAGAATCATTTTGGGGCATTAATTAAACATTATTCATTACCTGGCCCCCAAGTAGGGATCTTTGTGTGTTAAATACGTGTCCAGGTAAGTCATGATTTGGCACATTTGGGAGATGGGATAATATGGAAAACGCACCTGAAATATTTGTTGACTGATTAATGAATGGGTAGATATTCAAGTGTTTAATTATTAGTGTACAGATCAGCCCCTGCATTGACTCTTCAGGGAAAGCTTAAGGAGACATCTGTATTGACACACACCATCAGTTAAGTATGAAAGAAACTAAATGTCATGAATTTATTATACAGTTGACTTGTAAACTTTTTTATTGGAAAATAAGATTTATGGGAAATGGAAGCATAACTATTAAGAATAAATACTTTGGGACTTTATTATTGCTAATATTATTAATGAACATGTCCTACCTACCCTGAGAGCAGAGTAAACAAAGGAGAATTGGGACCTTACAGATTGGCAGAAGAGATCAAATTGAAAAAGTGAAAAAGTGGAATGAAGGGAAACACGTAATGGCTGCTCAACTTTTAATAAACTCTCATAATCAGAGTTTGAGTCCCCCCTGAATTAACTGAGTGGTCCAGATGGAAGATTTGAGAATTTTTCTTTTTTAATAAACTGGCTCCATAGACCTTGTGGTTAGCAAAAAGTTCTTGCCAATTTTGATAAATTAGTTGCAAATGAATCAGAAACATGTGGGCTATATGTTTTCCTATTTTGAAATAGGGGAAAGGTGCTTGGAAAACATATTAAGTTAATGCCTAAGTTTAAATGTTTCAGAAAGTCTGTGGTAGTTTCAGAAAACAAAATATTTCCACTCTGTCAGCATTCTAACTTCAATGTATTTATGTAATGCTTATTTAGCCTTAAACCCAAATTAACAGAAAGGATCATCTTGCAAAATAACCAACATTTTTACCAAGTCATAAGCACTGACTTGGCTGGTCTCTGCTACTCTTAGTCAATCACATGCTCCTGCATGTTCACTCTTTAAAAAATATTTTTTTTCCATATTAAAATAAGAGAATAGCACAAAGGTGAGTGTTTCAAAGATCAGTACAGGGCTGGTAGTAGAGCACTTGCCTAGCATGTATGAGGCACTGGGTTCAGTTCTCAGCACCACATATAAATAAATAAAATAAAGGCCATTGACAACTAAAATAAATTTTGAAAAAAGATCAGTGCATAACCATTTTTATAACTTCCTATTGTTTGTTAGGTCTTCAATAAATGCAAATAATATATGGAATTCCACATATATTTTCCAATTTACATTGGAAGTTTGAATATTTAATCATATGACACAAACATTTCAGAAACCTCTGTTATTTGTGTTAGAAAATAAAGCACAGGGACCATGGTCATGGCTCAGTGGTAGAGTGCTTGCCTAGCATGTGTGAGGCACTGGGTTCAATCCTCAGCACTACATAAAAATAAATAAAATAAAGGCATTGTGTCCATCTACAACTAAAAAACAACTTAAAAAAGAAAAGTACAGCATCATTTATACAGAGATTAGGTTAAATGAGTAAAAATCATGCAGTCAATGCCTTTAGCTTCTGTCAGTGAACGACCAAGTCCTGGATGAATTTTACTGTGTACAATTTCTGTACAACAGTTTTCAGCATATTAAGTTTGTAAACTGCTAACCTAAACTTGAGGAAGAAACACAGGAGAGTTACAGTGCCGATTCCAGCACCTATACCCTTCTGCTTTTAGGATACTTGTGGAATGCCCCTGGACTGAAGGGAGAATGGATAGGACATTCTAAGGGGCTCTTCCTTGCTGCAACCATTCTTTTCCTTCACTTACTTTTATAGTTTGGCTTTTATCACCCCTTCACCATTAACAGACATGCGTGGGGCGGACCTCTGAGATAATAGTAAAGCTTTATCTAAGGGAATTTCTAAGGACAGAACCTAAGGTGAAGTTCATTTCACATGACTCTGGTTTAACTCACGAAGGAGAGAGAGACAATTTTTGTGTTACATACAGTGAAAGAGAAATTCATGAAAAATAAAGAAAAGATTTACTGATGGGATCATAACTATATTAACATAATAAGAAAATAATCCATCCCAGAAATTGAAGTCATGTTAGGAACACAAAGATAAGAAGAAACCAGGCAGTTGATCATGGAAAAGAACAAATCTCAAACTTTAAAGAGCACACAAATTATCTGGAGATCCTGTTCAAATGCATATTCTGACTCAGTAGATCCAAGTAGGTCCAGGGATTCTGCATGTTTGATTAGTTCCCAGGTTACACTGATGGTTGTGAGTTCCCAGATCACCCTGTAAGTAGTCAAGATGTGAACCCCTAAGGAACCAACCAATTTCCAGTGATTTCTAAATCTCACTGAACTGCAGTTCAAGATAAAAGGATAACAGCAATTACAAAACCCAAACCACACAACAAAACAATAGCAGTCTGTTGATCAAAACTTTATTCTTTGATCTATTATTTGAATGCACCATGGGCAGCTGTTACATTCTGTATTTTCAGACAAGTATTATTTTTCTGTTTAGATTATTAAATTTAGTACTCAAGAAAATCACATAGAGGATTTTCTTTAGGAACAGAGGCCCATGTGATAGAGTTAGATGATGGAGCTTGTGTAGCATGGTGTTAGTATGTGTCAGCAATTCTAATTAACAAAGAAAACAGCAAAAACAATGTGTGAAACATGAAAGAGTTATAAGAGGTTTACACAAAAGTACTTTATTTGTGTGTTCAATAGGTGGTTAATTTTGTGATTATAACTATGATGAAGTAATACCAAAATAAACAAAACCCCAGAATGTTGGTAAATTTGCTAAGTCAACCACTCAAAATACTAAAAGAACAACAAAGCAATTACATAAACATCAAACTTTGCTATCAGAATTCACTGGTTATATGACTGAATGCACTAACCAGTTGAGTCTAAATAGTCCATCCCTCTCAAAGTTCTAAGTCCTGCTTTTAGACTTCTTGCAAATGAAGTGAGTCACAATCCCAAGTAATGCAATAGAAAATTGTCAAGATTTTGCTGATTCAGTTTTTCTGGAAATGGAATTCTGAAGCTACTTTAATAAAGCCTTTAAAATTTAAAATAACTCAATAGCTCTAAAAAGAATAAAAAACACTCTCCAATGAAACAAAGAAATTAATACAAAAAGAAAAGAAGGATTTATGTAGAACAGATAATGCTAGCGAAGAAAATCCATTCTGACAGCTTATAATGTTAGGCTGATTAGAAAAGTTTTGGAACATTACCAAGGTCCATGAAAAGCATGAGAAATAATTTCAAAGGAAAGGGAGAAAATAGAGAAAAATGTTTTTCCCTCTATATTAAAAAATATTATAGTATAATAACAAGACCAAGGGTTCCTGGAGAGTTGCCATGTCTTTGGTGGAGGAAGAAAAACATGTAACAATGCACAATTAAAACAGATATTAGCTCAGTTACTGTTCTATTGCCAGTGTCAAGATGTCCCAATACAAACTAATTGCTTGGATTTACTTTTTACTTTTTTTTTCTTCTACATTTTACTTTTGCATGTAAAGGCATGGTGAATTGTTTTTATAATATCTGGGTAATAAACCTGATTTTTCCTCTTTTATTTCTTGCCTGCCACACAAGTAGAAAAACGAAGTGAAAGGAGATAACTTCTATAACTACTCGTTGAATGCTCACAGCCTTAAACCCAGGGAACACAAATCAGCTTATAAAGATACATTTGAACTTAGCATGAGGAAAGACTTAGCTCTTTTTAAGTAGATTAAAAGGTATCTTCTACTGAAGTGGTGCTACAACTTCAGAAAAGAGGAGATCAACTAAGGAGTTTGTCAAAATCCACATTCCCAAGTTTGCCTGTACGTGAACCAGAGCCTCAGGCATTACTGAAGTGCATGAGTCTCAGACCACCCTGTGACAAACACTGTTCTAGAACTTTATCTTCAGTTATTGTGGCCCTCCATCTACGTCCTCTCTTCCTTCTCTCCACTGGAAGATAGGGTCCTGACAGAAGCATGCTCCAGCTCTGTGAGGGAAGTAAAATCTGCTTTCTCCTATACATTTATACCTATGATAAAGTTTAATTTATAAATAAGACACATTAAGAAATTAATAACAGTAAATAAAAATAAAATAGAACAATTATAGCAATATGCTACAATAAAAGTTATATAAATGTAATCTCTCTCAAAGTGTCTTCGTGTTCTGTACCTGTCCTTCTTTTTCTTGTGATGATGTGAAATGATACTTTGATCTGATAATCAAGATGGCTTCAAATTGGCCAGGTAGCTAGTACAGCATAGATATGTAGGACAGAGGCACAGTTAATGTCCCAGCAGAGTGAGGCAGGGTGCTGTGAGAATTTCATCACCTGCCTAGGATGGTATACAATTTCAAACGTATTGTTTATTTCTGAAACTTTCCATGTAGTATTTTTGGAACATAGTTGACATGGTGACTGAAACATGAAGAGTAAAACGGCAGCCAAGGTGGGAGGTTATACCGTATATCAGTACTGCCCTTGCAGCCTAGAGCCTATGGTCAATGCTTGGTGAGCAGAACTCTCAAACTCTTAAAATTACTTACTTATACTCCCAGTTCAAAATAGACCACATCTGGGAAAACATTATTCTAAATGCCTTAGATCTGTACCCTTCTAGGGCACTGGTTAGGATGTAGTTCTTGTGTTGGAAGCTTGTTCCCTAGTGTGATGATGTTAAGAGGTGGGACCTTTAAGAGGGGGGGCTTAATGGGAGTTCCTTAGGTCACTGGGGACACTACCAAGTAGGTCCAATCCAAGTAGGACCTAGTACCCTCAGAAGGAATTAATGTAGGTTTCAGGGAGTGAACTCAGTCCTATGAGAGTGAGTTATTTTAGAAGAACAAGGTCAGCCTCTTCCAGCCCCTAGCTTCCTGTCTCATGTGATTGTTCTACAAGCTCTGTTCATGACACCATCTACCATGAGGCCAAACTGATGGGGCCACCAATCTTGTACTTTCAGCTTCCCAAGCTGTGCTAAATAATCATTTTTTTTTATATTGTTCCAAGCCTCTTGTATTTTATTATAGCAACAGGAAATGGGTTGATACAACAAGCTGTTTGTCTTTTTATATTATCTATTTTAATGTTAATATTCTTTATCTTCTTCCACTGAATATTCTCTGAAAAGTGAGATCATGTGGTACATACCTTAATGTTCACAGAAGCAAGAACAGTGCTCTGCAGAGCCTTGCTAAATAGGGAGGGAAATTTTTTAAGCGTCTATTCTGTGCCAGTAACAGTGATGAATACTTTACATTTGTAGTGGACAACAAATTTGCTGCTATAGCCTTCATTACAACCCCTTCCTTGTGCATCAAAAAGAATGATTTCTACAAACAGAGAGGCAACATGTATCCCACTTGTTTACAATAAAATAAAAAAAAAAAAAACAAAAAAACAAAAAACTCCTTGGAAAAAAAAAGAAAAAGAATGATTTCTAAATTGTCTAATCATGTGATGGTAACCCCTTCCCCTGCCTGACAGATTCTGGCAACAAGGCTTACATCAATTACAGCTTTGCATTTACTTAAAGAGTCCTTGGATTATGGTTGGGCATGAGATCTAAATTGAACATTTAAACTGAAGGAAAGTATTTTGTTCCTTTTTTGGGGAAGAATTTAGCTTGGAACCAAAGCTGTGGGCAGCAGATTAATGGATAACTCTAGATCCTCAATGTCACTGGTTACTAAATCAATCAACCAAGCCAAAACCGCTTTGTAGCAGATTATCTTCCATTTGCTCTCCATCTCCACTCTCCACCCTCCCCAACCTGCTCTGTGTCTGGAATGGCTGTCCTGTGTGAATTTTGACAATTTTCTGTCTGGCCCTCTGCCTTCAGGTTGGCCATATACAATGGGAAGAGTGTCTGGAGATGGAAAGGAGGGAGAAAGCATATTTAACCCATCAATTCCTGATAAAATTGTTCTGTTGGAATGCCCTAAATGAGATAAGAAATTTTACTAGTGAAATTGGTTTGAGTTATGTTTTGAGTCCCTTATAGTAAAAGTTTTCCACTATTACATATATTATTTCAGAAGAGGTTAAGGTAGTATTATTATCTCCAGTTTACTGTAAGGAAATCAAAGAAGTGGAGCATCTTGGCCAGAGATGCAGGCTGAAGGAAGCCTGAGTTTTTTTTTTTAAGTTTAGAAATCAATACAAGTTTAATAAACATTATAGTATCACTTGTTTCATGTTTAAAAGTTAGTGAAATGCTTTTTGAATACTTTCTTAACTGAAGATCCTAACCTGAAAATAGACTCATTTCTCCTTATGTACAGGTTAGTGCCTGAATGCCAGGTACATCTTCATCATGTACTCTTAATCTGAGACGATTCTGAGATAAGTTAGAACATATAAATAGAGGAACCAATTTGTCTTCTCTTAAAGAATGCTCCTACAATGTACCATAAGAAATTTAAAAACAATACCTTTTATTTAGAAAACATGTCAGATTTACAGAAAAGTTGCATGAAAAATTCAAAGGACATCCCTATAATGTACCCAGTCTTTCCTGTTGTTTATATTTTGCCCTAGCTATGTTATCTTTACACATAGCTCTCTCTTCACACACACACACACACACACACACACACACTCTCTCTCTCTCTCTTTCTCTCTCAGAAAGTTCAGAAAAAGTGTGTATAATTCAGACTGAGAATATATTGATACATTGTACTCCTTTGCTTCCAGTACTTCAGCGTGTTTCTCTAAGAACAGACATTTTCTTACAGAACCAAAATACAGTTATCAACTTCAGGAAATTTAACATTGAATATTTAAATTTATAATTAACATTTCATTTTTCCAATGACTCTATAATGTTCTTTATAGCATTTCTCTTCTCCATATAGAATCACGTTGAAGATAACATATTGTATTTAGATTTTGCATCACTTTAATTTCCTTTAACTTGAAAGCGTTCTTCAGCCTCTTGTTCAATTTATCACATCACTATTTTTGAAATCTTCAGTCTAATCCCCCACCACTTTAAAACAAATGTTTCTAATTTTATAAAAATAAAGTAATCCTAATTCTTTTTCTCACATTTCCTCATGATTAGATTCAGTATTTGTATGTCCTGTTAGAAATCTATCTAGGTGACATTGTACCCCGCTCCCCATGAGGATATTATGCCCAGAGGCACCAAATGTTTATTTATTCCTCAATAATTTTAATTATGACCTCTTTGTTGTTTTATTTCTCTACTTCATTTGAGAGAACCTGGTTTTTTAAACCAGAATTTGTCAGATTGCAAAGCATTGCTACAGTTACCTCCTGTTGCCTGATTCGTCTGCCCTCATTGGGAATCTTATTGGGGTCATTACTAGTTATGACTTTAATGGAAGAGAGTTTTCTCTCTCATGAGGCCAAGGTCTGCGCCAGGAGGTTACAGTCAAAGGATTTCTATAGCTTCTGAATTGTTTTCAAATCCTAACAATTGGCTCTCACCAGTCAATTAAATAACTCTTAAGGGAAAGAAATTCCATCAATTCTTCAAACCTTTTTCCTTTCTGACTCACATTGCTTTTAAGGTATCTCTCTTTTTCCTCTGTAAAAGAAGTGTCTGCTGTCTGTACAGACCTGGAATGATTTATTCCCTAGTAGCAGACAAATTGCTTTGTTCTCAGAACAGCTTTGGGAGGCGGAAGGCTGAGGTGGGACAGCTGTCGCTGGGGCTTACACATTGGGTGTCTCCATCAGGGGGATTCCAGGCGTCTGGACAACATGGTTCTAGTCCACCTCAACAGGGCTAGAGGTCACACCTCCAATATCTTTTATTTAATCTCTTACTGGGGTTTACCCTTACCAGAGGGTAGTTGGAAAGACAATAAACTTTGGTCAGCTTTGCAGGTGGGTGTATTGGCTCATGAGAAAGCTGGATGCAATAGAGTTAAATAAACTACTGATCTCCAAATCAGTTCAGTTGGTGTTGAGTCAAAATTGATCCCAGACCTCAAAGACTTTTGGAGGGAGTAAAGCCAACTCCTTACCTATAATTACATTCTGTTGATTTGTCTGAAGTGACTCCCTTTTGTCACTTCAGGTCAACACAAAGCTGCTGGGAGACAATGGTGAGCATTGTCAGTGTGCTTCGTGCTGGCGGAACAGTGGATGCGGAAGGGCAAACTTGTGGTCCGTGCATTTCATTGCAAAACACAAACCACACAGCCAAATCTGGCAACTATTATGAAGCTGAAATGAGCACATATAGTCACAGAACAAAGCAATCAAATTGTGTGTTTAACATAATAATAATTACTAAAGCTCTGCAGGCATCGTTTTGAACTATCTGCTGTCATGAGTCCCTAGGGTTTTCTTCAACTATAAGAAACATTGAGAAATGAACAGGGACAGGAAGCTGGGGTGGAGCACGAACTCAACCATTAGTTTTCTTTTGTGTGTGAGCAATGTTTTAAAGTTTAAATGCAATACTCAGTGTATCATTTGTCACCACAAATTACCCCTTGGATAGTGTACTGCAAGTGCCAACTTTTCTGGGTACCTTCTGGGTTTTACAAGTGGTTCCATCAAACAATCATTATTATTCTTCAAGAAATTATCCAGAGTAGCTTGTTACATGACAGACATGTGGTTTGAGTTTTGTTTTAAACACAGAACAAAGAGTCTGAGAGTGTTTCTTTTCATTTTCTGAGCTGTGTGGCTCTGAGGAAGCATCAAATAGTTCATTATTCAAATGAGAATATTTTCTTGCTTTTCATTTTTGGTTTTATTTCTGTATATCCATGACATTTCAGCAAGCAAGCTGCCTTCTCTAGAAGCACCATCTGCTTTGCTTTTCAACTGTGAAACCATCTGAGAGAATGAAACCTTCTCCCTTATAGAAATATATGTGGGGTGAGGGGAAGGATGTTAATTATACATATGATTATGCATGAATACATACATATATAGGTAGATATTTGTGTGTGCATATATATGTGTGTATACTTTTTCTTTCTATTTTAAAATACTAGAGCACAGATGTATACTCAAGGAATTTGGTCTCAATAACAACTAAGCAAAAGTGTCTAACTTAGTTTCATCCCATGTGTCAAATCCTTTTTCAGTGCAATGGGATAGACATTTCTTGAGCATGGGAATTTTTGTCTGTTTGTGCATTTGTGGTTTTGCATATTGGAATATAGTAGGTGCTAAATTAATATTTATTGAATGAGGTGGTGTGAATATCAGTGTTTCTCCTGAGTGATTTTTACATAGCAATTCATAACAGTCAGAAATTGATTTTCTGGTCTATGTATAACATTGTCACTCCCACCAGGAAATGGTTGAGATATTCTTTTGCCCTGTGCCCTGTGACTTACACCAGGTTGTGATGATGGTGTGGATGCCTTGTATGCCTTACTAGATGACAAAGCAAAGGTGTCTTCTCCTATTAGACATCAGATTGCACTGCCAATTCTTCAGTGTTATATAAATTACTACCAGTGATGTATGGCTTGGACCCTGGCCATAGGAATTTGCATGAATATACTGATAGCAGAAGAATTGGAACTTATTATTTACTGAGATAACTATTATAACTCAGGAAATCCCTTAAAAATACTCTACCAGATAAAATAGCAAGGCATCACTAGCCATGAAATAACAGCTGTGGACTGGCCCAATTCCTGAAACTGGAACTGGATTATTTCATTTCAGTGGAGACTTCAGACAGAGGCAGATGGACAGGTCAGCTGGTTTTCAAGTTTTTGGGGATAGAAAGGATTTGGGTTCACATACTGGATCTTTTCAATTCACTCAAAAACAAAAAGCCCCAGACTCTAATTTTTCTTGACAGAGTTACATGGAATACAAAGGAAAATTTGAGGACTGGCAGTGTAGCTCAGTGATCTAGCACCTTCCTAGCATGTTTGAAGCTTTGAGTTCAATCCCCAGCACCATAAAAACATAGACAATCAAAGGAAAAGACTGATATAACCTATGATGTCACTGAAATCTGACAACTAACTGACACGAGAGCTGGGAATGTGACAATATTTTTTAAGAACTCCTTTAAGTAGAAATAGTCAATGATTTCTCATTCACTACAGAATGGAATCCAGGATTGCAAGTTTGTAACTATCTAAGTCAGACCTTGAGTCTCAGAATGAGGGTTCTTTGCCTGGTGCTATGGCCCATGCCTATCTATAATCCCAGTAACTCGGGGAGGCTGAGGCAGAAAGATCACAAGTTTGAAATCAGACTTGGCAACTGAGTGAGACTCTGCCTCAAAATAATAATTAAAAAAATAGAAAAGGTGGTGATGTAGCTTAGTGGTAGAGGGCCCTGGATTCAATCCCCAGTACCAGAAAAGAATGACGTCTCTTTGCCTATGCATTGTGTCCTGGAACTGACCTGGAGAACACCCTTTACTGAATACTCACACCTTTGTATCCTGCCATGTTGCTTTGAGTGGCAGGCCCTCAGCTCTGGTGGTTAAAGTTTTAGGAAAGAGGCCAATGCATTCCTTTTGGTACATGGTAAATTTGAGGTGCCGATGGTACAACCAAGGGGCATTTTAAAATGGAGGAGAGCTAGCTTGACACTCAAGAGAGATCTGGCTGGTGACTGCAATTTGAGTTTTCACCTGTTTATTCTATGTGAAGGTAGAGAGTGAATGAGACCATCTTAGATTGGTGTGTAGAACAACAGACACAAGATCACTGATTTTTTGGAACAGGTAGAGGAATTAGAATCAACAAAGAAACAAGAGACCCTGGGATAATGATCAGAGTAGGAAGAAAAGCAAGGGAAAACATGCTATGAAAAATGAAGCTAATATTTAGTGAGCACTATCAGTTATGGTTTTGATATGAAGTATCCCCCCAAAACTCCTATATTTCAACAGGAATATTTGGAGGTAAAATGACGGAGGTATAGAGCTGTAACCTTATCAGTTCATCCTAGTTTGAATAGACTGGGGGTCACTGCAGACAGGTGGGATATGCCTGGAGAGTGAGTCACTGGGGGCTACTCTGAGGGGTGCATTTCCTGTGCCCTTCCCCCTCTTTCTGCTTCTGGCTGCTATCAGGAGTTGGGCAATTCCTCTGCCACGTCCTTCTCCCACAGGGCTGCCTCACCTTGGGTCCAGAGCAATGGAGTCAACCATTTATGGACTGAAACCTCTGAAACTGTGAACCCCAAATAAACTTTTCCTCTAAGTTCTTGTTAGGTATTTTGGTCGCAGCAACAAAAACCTCACTAAAACACCATCAATGTGGGAGAGCTCCATTTAAATCTTGTGCATAAGTTAAATAATACAATAGTCTTATAAAGTAAGTTATTTTATCTCCATTTTTAAGATGAGGACTCTGAAGCAGAGAAGTAACTTGCCAGCAGTAGGATTGGAATTAAACTCATCTCATTTCAGAATCTGTACCCTTGTCTCTCTTATGAGAAAAAAAGAAGCAATAGTTTTCATATGGAGAGGGTGGCCCACTTTTCACAATGTCACATGGCCTGGAGAGGTCAATTAAGATAATAAATGCAAAATGCCCATTGAATTTGATAATTAGGAGGATACTGATGATCTTAGCAGGAATCATTTTGGAGAATTTGAAGTTGGAAGCAAAGGGACCCTGAGTATCACCTAAATCCCATCTATTTCTTATATGTCACGTAAGTTGGTTCCAGAAAATTTAAATAGGTTTTCAAAAGACAGTCATTCCCTGAATGCTGCAAGAGTGAACTTAAGCATGGAACTTAAAACCTCCACTTTAGCTTTGAAGCTATATCAGTTTTTGTTGTTGTTATCAAGGATGGAACCCAAGGACACCTAACCAATGAACCACATCCCTAGCTCTTTTTATATTGGGACAAGGTCTGGCTAAGTTGCTGAGGCTTGCTTTGAACTTGGATTCTTCCTGCCTCAGTCTCCTGAGTTGCTGGGATTATAGGCATGCACCACCACACCCAGAATAATCATATGGAGGTTTTAAGAAGGCATGCTACTTTTGAAGATGAGGAAGGTGAAGCACAGAGAAGTTAAACCCTTGCTATTGGTAGGGGCAGTGATCGCCTGCTGTGGAGATGAGAGGCTTTTACTCGTACTGAAACAAAAAAAGTAGATTCAGCATTTAACGGTATTTACTCCTGTTATAGATTCTGTGGAAAGAGATTGCTTAGAGGAGAGGAAGAAAGATCTTTTCCTCAGGGAATCAATGAGTCTTTGCTTTCTGCAATGATCCCTACCCTAGTTCACATCATTAAGGATATTCCCAACCCCTTAGGCAGTTATCACTGAAAACTGGTCTGAAATATTTATAATAACTGTCCTCTGATATTCAGTTAGTTGGAATGGAAGATTTCCTTATTTGAGACCTCCTCACTAATTCTCACTGTTGGACAAAGCATTAAATTATTCTCATTGTAGTACATATTCTCCTCATTTAAAAGTCACCACTAATCACAAGTAGCTTGTATTTTACATGTTCAAAACTACATGTAGCTCAGAGGATGACAATAGTCATGCTTCTTTAGTTGTACAGTTCAAATGTCCTCTAAAATTTTTAAACAACATCTGAAATTTAGAAAAGCATTTAACAGAGAAAATTCAAAAGAACATAGCATGAAAACACTTCACTAGAAAAACTGTCCTTTTTTTTAAGAAAAAAAGGTCCAAATTTCAGTTCTCACCTGATTGACTGTTAACTTCACCATATCATGTATGGGGCTTTAGAACAGAGCAGGCAGAGAAACAAAGGGAATCAGTCATACATGTAAGTGATCACCAAAACCCAGTCTGTTTCTAACCAAAAACAAAACCCAGTCTGTTTCTAACCAAAACCCAGTCTGTTTCTAACCAAAAAAACCCTAAGAAAAGACTCTGTGATGAACCTCTCAAGCAGGTGGATTAGAAAAGGCAAGTTTTGGTCAGACATGGTGGTGCACACTTGTAATTCCAGTGGCTTGGGAGTCTGAGGCAGGAGGATTGCAAGTTCAAAGCAATTTAGGGAGGACCTAAGCAATTTAGGAGACCCTGTTTCAAAACAAAAACAGGGGGTATAGCTCAGTGGGTTCAATTCCTGGTACCAAAAAAAAAAAAAAAAAAAAAAAAAGAAAGAAAAGTTTTGTTTATAAGGACTGAAGCCTATGTTGTCTGAAGTATCAAGTTAATAGTATTAATATCAATCACAAAGTAACTCTGAAAACCACCATAGGGAGATTAGGCCAATAGGGGAAGGAGTCAGGGGACTAAACAAGAGAAGGAACTTTCTACAAAATTAGTTAAAAAAAAAAAACAAAGAAAAAAAATTTCTGGTAACATGAGAGTTGAATTTTTCCACTGGAGTAAAATTCCTCTACAAGGGTTTTCTATTGCTGCATTTCCACCACCTTGAAACTCACTCACTATTGAATTTGCATTCAAATGTTCAGTGAACAAGTAAGAACAAAATTGTTTTGTACTTGGACTGCTTGAGAACATGTGGAACCGCTTCTTCATTCACATGTTGTAATGTTTTCTATTGAACACACCTTTATGGTGTAGACAGAGAAGTGGGATCCCTTTTCTCCCTCATCATAAGGGTTGTGGTAAACACTCCTGTAACAAATGACAGAGTAGCAAGAGAAGAGTGTAACATTTATTTAATCAAAGTTTTATTTGTATAGGATCATTCAGAATGAGGACCAGAAGGCCCGGGGAAGATTTCTTCTTATGCTTAGGTTCCATGAAGCATGGGAAGCTGTAGAAATGTAAATGGTCAAAAAGGGCATAATCTAAAAACAATAAAGTGAGAGGGAAACCCACTCAGACCTGTCCATTCAGATGCCTTCTGGCCTCTGGGCAGGGTTCCATTTTTCCAGGGATGAGACAAGCCCCCTATGACCAGCTCTAACTCAGAAAGGCAGAGGAAGTTAGAATGCTATCTCTAGGATTTATGTCTGACTTTGAGGGGAAAGGGGTTCCTAGAACCTCCTTAGGGAAGGCTATGGCCTGCCTTGGGGGCAAAGAGGAACAGAAAAAAGGAGAGCAGGAGGAGGTCAGGAAGAAATTGCTTCTGAGACCCTTCCAATGTCCTTCAATTCAAAGCGCTCAGCATGCCAAAGCACTCTACTTTGGAGTATCATGTTCTGAGCTCCAACATTGTGTTATCTCCCCTCAATGATGTAGTCAAAGTTGCTCAAAATCAATAATTCTCTTATCTTCTCTGGAATGCTTGTGAGAATTTTTAATTGCTTTTCAATTTTATCAGCTTGCCAGATGATAAGTAAACCACAGGCAGCCCACAAATAACCCAGAACACAAATCTGTCCAAAAGGTTCTGCTCTTTCTTCCATTTACACACCAAGAGTTCTGGCAAAGATCACATATTTGTTTACTGATATGTTAAGCATCCCATTGCCTCGTGTTTTACAGGCTTTATAATCCCTATCAGATCAAAGCACATATGGTGTGGGAAAGGAGAGCGCAGAGGGATGCCATAATCAGCCTTGGGTAACTGGGGAGAAGGAACAGGAAAACAGATCAACAAAAATAAATATGGAATTGTTGCTCTGGATGAGATGCCATGCTACGCATGGTAGACACTCTACAGAAGCTTAGGATTGTCTTTAGAAATCTCTCAATTCAAGTGGGGAGAATAGAAATTGTAGGAGTGGGAAAACTGATGTTTTGTTAACTGGGTCTATGAACTAAACAGATTAACAGGATATAAACCTTTTTAATTATAGGCACATGCACGGGAGTTCCACAAAAGGTGGAACTCCAAGGAAGGCCTAATGACTGGTTTATAGAGCATCCTGAGCTACAGAAAGGAATAGGGGTTTAGGGGTTTAAGGATTCTGGAGGAAAATGGCAGCAAGTTGTGGAAGCATGAGTGAAAGAAACGTGGCGAAAATAATTTATCTTGCTATACAGATAAGTAGTCTGGTTGAAAAAAAAAAAAGGTCTCTCAGAGATGTGACAAAGTCTGTCTAGGCATGTGTTAACCTTCGATCTCTTCTCCTGTGATATAGTCAATCTTCCCTGTTGATGAGATTCCTGAGGGGTAGGGACTCATGGAATTTGAGTTGTTTGGAGGATCTATCTTTATGCAGGTGAAGGAAACTTCAGAGAAACACCTCCCCTGACACTTGCAGGCAGAAATAGGGCAAGAGAAGAGGTAGGAGAAGGTCAGAAAAAGGCCCTGGTTCTCCATTAGTCCAAAGCACTCAGCATGCCAAAGCACCATACTAATCTTCATCAAAATAGAGTCATCATTTGAAGGCTGTATTTTGAGCAAGTACATAATAAAATGTCAAAGGCTCCACACGAGAACCCTGAGTTGAAAACTGGCATAACTCTACAACTTTCTATTGTCAGGGGACAAAATGTATGTGGGACACATGAGAATATTTCCAAACTACATATCAAGTGCCAGGTTCTAAGAGTTTTCCATGTAGTAACTTATTTAATCCTCATATTAGCCTACAAACTATTGTTATTTCTATTTCACAGATTTGGAAACAGACACTAAGGATAAGTTATGTGGCCAAGACATACAGCTAATAAACAGGAGCACTGAGATTGTCTTCCAGGATATCTGAGTGCACATAGACCCCAAATGGTGCATCTACACTTCTGCAGTGAGAAGGAATTGGTATTAGAACTCATTGTAGAGGCACCAATTTTATTGAAATACATAAATCCATAATATTCACATACATAAGGTACTGCTCTTCGTACTTTCTGACTCAAGAAGTCTCATTTGTACAGATACTTCCTGACTGATGAATAGCTCATGTTCTAAAAGATCTTTTTCTATTCTTATATGCAAAATTTCATCATATAAATGAGTACTTGTGCTTTTGCTCTGACATGCAGTTACTTTGCCTCTGTGAAGACTTACACATTGAAAAAATTTAAGCAACAAATTTTTGATTTATGAAACTTCAGAATCAGGAAGCATCATGAATACAGAGGAGATGGAAAGGATTTCAGATTGAAGGAAAGACCTCGATCAAAAGGAAAATTAAGCGGTACTTACACAAGTGAGAGGGAGATTCCCATCTTCCAATGCGAATTTTGTGTAGGTGAGGAGACATTAGTAGTAGACCAATCATGACCTGCTTTTCAAGAACCAATTATCCATCCACAGTTTAAGATGCTGTTGGGGGTGTTACAGAAGGGGGGTGCCATCATTTTGCCCTCATGTCATCTGCTTTATTATTAGGGAAAGAAAAGTAAGACACTCAACATGAGAGCAGGAGGTGCCTATCATAGGTCTAAAGGTTTGGGAAGAGTTTGAGAGAACAAACATCTTCCTGAGTTGAGTGTTCTGAGAAAGAGAGCTGACCTCTTGAGCTTGAAAATACCTCTCAGGAAAGAGTTTGGGGACTTTTCCCAAACAGACCTGTGGGCTAGATGTTTTCTTTAGAGCACTGCTTAACCAATTTCACTCTTTACCTCCCCTAGCTAGATACATAGAATGCAAATGGATCTGTGGACTGTTTGATTAAATGCTTCATCAGGCAGACAGGCCCCTGGGAACTGTATGCAACATTTTATTGCCTTTCAAGGCAGTTGTTTCTCATTGTATAGATGTGCCTGAGTGGATAAATAATCTAGAGTTCCAATGCCAAAGGCTAATTTGCCCTGGCTTGGGAAATGCCTGGTTTTTTTTTTTTTTTTTTTTTTTAATCTTAAGAAGCATGAATTATATTGATAGATTTGCATGTTTCTGGCTGACCACCAAGGGCCCCCCTTGGAGGAGGATGGGAAAGTTGCCGGATGAAGTTTTCTCACAGAATTTACCATTGGCTATAAAGTGAAATTGCTACAATGAATAATTATCTTTTCCCCTGCAATCTTAATTGGGTTGGCAACATGTGTAATTACCAAGATGGCAGAGGTACACAAGATGTTGAATGAAGGACAAGTTTCTTTGGCTATTTGTAGACATCCTCAAAAAAAGTCGTTTTCTAAAAGGCCCGACCACCATTGAACTCATTCGAGGAGAACTGCATTTTGCTTTGCTTGGGCTTCCACAGCTTTCAAAACTCAAGGCTTTTATGCCTTGGAAATAGGAACTTTTAGAAAGTGAATGCTTGCTGGTTAAGGGGATTTTAATCTCTCTTTCAAATGCCCTTGCTGAAGTTCAAAGCCCCTAGGTCTGTCAATGGGTTGCAAACCACTGTAATGCAACACTTATCCAATTTGCAAGGATGTTAGGCTTTGTTTTTTTAAAACTTGCTCTCTCAGGGGAAAAAAAGAGCTTCAAGAGAGACTACTGAGGGGTAAATTATAAAGATCTCCCACGAACACAAGAACTACATAAACTTAAGTGTAATTACCACCTTCATAGGAAAATAGGGTCTTTATTTTTTACCTTTTCACCAAAAGACTGTGCACTCCTAGAGGTTCACAAAAGGTCACTGGCAGAATCAAACCTGTACTTTATGGAAACTACCAAAGCTAAATTACACATATTTTTATAAGCTTGCCGAATACTGTGCAAAGGCTTCTTTTTAAATACCAATTTCCAGACCAGCTATCAGTGCAGCCTCAAGCCAGTGTCAAATCATTGCAAATAATAATAATGAGGGTCTTCTCAGATGCCTATAATCAGAAATACGTTTCAATTGTTGCCCCTGTGATTTATCACAAATGGAGGGAAACTGAAGGAGATCTGATGTTCCAAATACAAGCTCTGATAAGGGCTTTGAGTCTTCCAAAAATTAATAAGCTAGATTCTTTGGTAAATACAAATCCTCATAGGAGTATATTACCCGGTTGGAATCTGAATTAAATTAGACAGGCCCCTGTAGTACCAGGGACTCTTGATATACATTTTTAAAAGTTTGGATCAATAGGAAATGATAATATTGCTCAAGGCAACATGAGAGAGCTGAAGTAGCAAAGGTCAGAATCATGAAACAAAGGAATTTACTTCTAAGACCCTTTCTGTGGCTCCCATTTTTGGGGGGTAGTGCTTTAGCTAACATACAATTCATTACCTCCTAGGAACATTCGTATGTTAAGAAAGCATGTTTGTTTTCATACTTCCATTTGCTTAGCGTGGCTTTTGCTTTTTAGTTGAAAGTACTCAAGGACACTTGGAGTATTCAATTCATCAAACCCTCAGAGCTAGACTTCTAGGCAGAGACATGTGGGGACCTTTTTGACATGCTTCAAATTATAGTGTTTAAGCAACTTCTACTTCTCTTATAATGAGTTTAATGTGACCTGAGATATTGCTGGGTTAATTGGCATTGTGAGGTCTCCTCCTTAAGAAGATGATTTGTGTAAAGGGTGAATCAGGCTTTTCCTTCACAGTAGGAAGAATATACTTCAAAATTTATGTGAGAGTCTTAAAAATATAAACTATAGAGAAGTGTCTGTCCCTTACGTTTTGGATAAATGGTAGATCTGGGTGGAACTATTGTTTGTTTGTTTGTTTTCTTCTGTTCTGTAGCAGTACTGGGAAGATTTAATGTGATTTTTCTTAAAATTTCTATTTTAATGCCAAGAAACAATTTCTTCACTGAAAGAATGTAGCTCAATATTTCTCAAATGCCAAAAGAACAGAATGTAAAAAGCCTTGTCAAAGAGGTTTCTGTTTTTGCTAAGGCAACAAAGATGATAGTAGTAAGCATTATCATTATTTATTTCATTTGCATGGAAATTTATACTTTGTGATGCACTTTCAAATACATGATCTCATTTTATGGTATAACTCAAACCTTGTATAATATGGAATTAGCTGTTGCTTATGTCAGGGCATTCTGTGGGTTGTTAGAGCTGTGAACCAGATGTTATGAATGGTATGGAGAGTGTTTCTTGGCAGAGCATAGAAAGGTCCAAAATTTTGTGTAGACTAAAATGATAAAACAATGAGAAGAAAATGTACCATAGTTTGCTTTGCTGAATAAAGTTCCAGGCAAGGTCAGGGTTAAACAGATATGAAAACTTGCATTGGGTTCATAGTGGCTTAGTCCAGGGATGGCCAGGATCCATCAGAAGTGGCTGTCTGGGAGGTGTTTGAGATGGTTATTGATGTCTTGTCTGCAATAAGCAAAAAAAAGAATAGGAACTCCTCTATTTAGGAGCTTTCCACTGATGAACTCCCAGAATTTATAAATAAAGCTACCTGTAAAATGAAAGTACCTCCACTCTGTTCTGTCACCAGCAGCTTCATTTGTTTGTTTGTTTCACAGATTCACTGACTTACTCATTCATTTATCACCCTTCTCACACACATAACTATTGTACCGTGTCCTCAGATTGGTGATGGAGATACACAGTAAACAAAACAGACAAGGTCCCTGACTTCATGCAGGGACACGGACAAAGAAGAGGGGAAAAAATTAAATAATTACAGATTATGATGAGTGTTATGAAGGAAATAAACAGGGCAGTGAGATAGAGAGAAACTTTAAACTTATTTTTGAAAGCATGAGTCTCAAGAGGAGCTCTGTTAAGGACGTCTTAAAAGATTGTCTCGAGGAAAATCTAACACTCTTTTGACTAAAACTCTGGGCTTATTTCTTCAAAAGTGCCATGAATAGAAAGATCAAATGGTCTTGAAAATAAATGATTAGGAGAAAAAGAAATAAACTTGGAAGTAAATGTCTTTTTAGAATATTTAATATACTCAGAAGAAACTTGTCACATTGGCATTAAGGCTTTCTCTAGCAGTAGTCCTTTTCTTTAAACTTCTTTAATTTTTGAGAAAAAAAATCATGCTACATACAGATTACCTCATGATGATTTGTCATATAATTCTACACCACCATTATTTTTATTTTTTATTTTTTCTGAGTCAGAATCTTGCTAGTTACTGAATCTGGTCTTGAACACATGATTCTCCTGCCTCAACCTCCCTGGCAACGAAGATTACAAGCAGGTGCCACAACACCCAGCTTTAGACCACTGTTAAAAAGCTGTATATTGCATAAACATAATAATTTGAAGTATATATTTTAATCTTTATTTTTCTTTGTTTTGTTTTTAAATTCTTAGCAAAATGCTCTGAAATTGTCATTCTCTTAAGTCATGTGATGATTCAATGTAAATTGTTAAGGCTTTATTTTCAATCCATTTATCATAAGACTGAAGCTAAAGCAAATGCACCTTTTTTATACCAATGAATCAGTCCACCTACATGGTTTCCAGGAAAGATCATCTATGATTATTTTCATTCTTGATTAATCAAACTGATCTGAATTTTAGATGTGTAAAAAGAACAAAGATACAAAAATTTGGGACTATAAATGAAAGTATTAGGAAAAGGATGGATCCTTAAAGGAAAATCAGCATAATATTGGCAGAAGAAAAAGAAATAAGTGCCAGGAAAGCAAAAGCAACAGGGTCAGGAAATACTCAGCTTACATGTTGTAAACCTCTTATCCTGTGCTTGTAGCAGACATTACTAATCCAAAACAGTGTTCTTTCCCACTGAGCTTGGAGGTGGTCTTAGAAACTTTTCAAATATGACAGAATGTCTCTGCCACTTGATTAGAGCTGTCACATGAGGTCAAACCCATTTTCCATGGTAGGCATAAAAGGTATTGCTCACTAGAATTCTTGCATTTTATCAGTCTGCAGAGTATTCACATGAAGCAGTAATGTGTAGGATTCAGGGGCAACAATTTAGGAGAGGGGTGAGGGGCCTGGTTTCTCTTCTCACATCTGTGTCACCATCTTGTGCCAGAAGCCTAGTGCGGAAGTTCTCTCCTAACAGAAGGTAGGGTCATGTAGGGAGTTGGTGAAAAATACAGATGCTCCTTGCCATGTTCAATGAACAGAGAAAGTAGCTGGTGATTTCCCACTTTCACTGGCATTTGAAAGGAATAGCAGGTAGAAGATTCCAGGATGAGAAAATTTGCTCCATGCCTGGGGCATATGGAGTCTTTTATTTAGTTGCACCAAGAAAAACGGCTCAGTATTTTATTTTGCTCCAGATCCTTTCGAAACTTTTCAAACCGTAGTTTAATTTTGGCAATCTGGGATTTCTGTGATGTGTAGGTATCATCAGATCATTATGTATTAGCTGCATTCTTTCAATTCAACAAGCATTTTAAATCCCTTATGTGACTTGATTGTATTCCATGTAAATGTTTATACGACATTTTCAATTCCTCTTTTACTCCACAAAATGCAAACAAGACACATATAGCTCATGGTTGTTTTCTCTCAGAAGTTCAAATGTATTATTTTTAAACTCTTCTGTAACTGCACTGAAGCAAATTAAAGATTAAAAATGTAAAGGCCAATAAAATTTTATTGCATAAGATTTTTACTATTGATGTTTAAGTCAAAAATTGTTATCTCGGGCTGGGGTTGTGGCTCAGTGGTAGAGCACTCGCCTAGTATGTGTAAGACATTGGGTTCTATTCTCAGCACCACATAAAAATAAATAAAATAAAGTATTGTGTCCATCTAAAACTAAAGAAAAATATTTTAAAAATAGTTGATATCTCTATACTAGATGATAATGGTATTAATTTTTTAGATCTCATTCCATGTTAATATTAAATGTAACATAGAAATATTACAATTACAGATGCAGTTTTCATTCAGGCAGTCCCAGGAATATTTAGGACCAGGCAGAGTATGTGTGTTATTCATCTTTTTGTCACCATGACCAAAACACCTGAGAAGAACAACTTTGAGGAGAAAAGATACATTTTGGCTTTGGGTTTCAGAGGTTATAGGCGATGGTCAGCTGGCTCCATTTCTCTGAGCCTGAGGTGAGGCAAAATTTCATGGCAGAAGGGCCATGGGGACAAGATTAGCCCTTCCAGGACACACTTCCAGTGACCTCCTTCTTTCAACTAGGTCCCCCCTCCCAGTAGTCCCATCAGTGGATTAATTCCCCAGTGAGGTCAGAGTCTTCATGATCCTGTCACTTCCCCAATGTACTGCCTCTGAATACCAGAAAATTGGGGGGATATTTCAGATTCAAATCTTAGAAGTATGGAAATGTTAAAGGTTGCAGCTCAGGAGCTGAAGGTGAGCCTTTAGTTTACTAAGTCAAAGGTCAGTTAAATCAAGATTTTGTTTCTTTCTTTCTTTCTTTCTTTTTTTTTTTTTTTTTTTTTTTTTGACCCTTAACATAGGTCTTGGCAGCAGTGGAAGGAAGCATCCTATTGTTAAAATAAGTTATTTAGCTGGTTGGTGTCTAAACACTGCTGTAATATATAGGAGAAAAATACCTGCTTCTATTTACCTTCTTTCTACTTAGGTTTAAGTAAAACTTAAGTAGATATAGGATTTTGATGGAGGAGACACCTAAATTGGTTTCAAGTAACAGGCCACTAAGGCTACTCCTTAAATTTTGCCATGGAGAGTCATAAATTTCTGCTTTACTCCTATTTTCAATTGTGTATATTTTAACTATGTTCTACAGCTCTGGCTGAGGATTCCATGTTTTCCTCAGTGCCTTTGTTCAACTTTTTCCCCAAAATATCATGCCATTAATTTAGCTATCAAGACTGTTATTCACATTTAACTATAAAAAAATGCATGTTGTGGATTGCTTAATAAAGTATTATTTCTGGTTAGCACAAGAAAAACAACCACTGTTGATAGTAAATACAGCTAGGAAAAAAAGACGACTGCTGGAATTCATCATTTACAGCATATAGTTAAGCTATTATAAAAGTAGTCATTTATAGTATGTGGCCATATTTACATTTTCTATATTCATGTTGTTCAGAGGCATTTCTTACAAAAGAATGAAAAAGGAGGCCAATAACCATTAATATAACTAGAAAGGTTTGTTGTAGAAAGACAGAGAAAGGTCCCAGAAACATCGTAGGCTAACTTTTCTAGGAATTATAGATAGCTGTGGATCCATTGGTTTCAGCCAATTTTTGACAGCATATAAATAATTTGACAAATATCAAAGGAAGTTTGGAAAAGTTAAGATGAGTTTTTCCTTAGAGACATACATGACTGTATAAAACTGGACTGCTGATAATGGTGTGGAAAAACAATCTACTGTTTTATCCTACTTCAAAAAGTTTCCTCTGTTGCCAGTTTTACAGCCCAACAGTAAGTATATGAGCTCTCAGAATGGGGTAAAAGTGGTGTCTCTTTTTATACCATAACTTGGCTCTTACATTTGTTGGGAAGGAAAGAGAAAAAGTTGATAGAAGTTAGGAACAGGGTTCAAACACTTTTCAGACTTACCATTGTTTTTACTGTGCAGTAGAATTTGGTTTGACTCTGTCTTTGTGTATTGTTACCTCTCACCTCTGCTAGTCTCAGTCTGCTTTCTATATGCATTTCACTCAAAATATGTTGGGGGCAATTCTGCAGTGTATTTGCATAGCTAATCCATTGACCATGTCTGAGTCTATTCACACAGTATGAAATGAAAAACTATGCCAATTATCCTGAGTCCTTGTGGCAAATCACTTTCTTAGAGTACCAATTAATGACTTCATTTAGCTTTTAGTGTGGATTTAAGTCCCCAAATTAAATCAATGTCTGAGAAAGTTGTCTGAATTATTTTGTGGGAGGTGATTATCAAAAAGGATTTGTTAAGTACATTCCAAAGTTTATGCCTTAGATCCACAGCTACTGGAGGTTAGGGTGGAATAGATAAAGGGAAGCTTAGGAAATGTTGTACACATTTGCATGCTGGTCAGAAAGCCATGGCAAATCCTACACTAAATAAAGCTACATCATTTTGCTTGATATAATAATTGTTAAAAAAAATAGTTAACAGGGGAACCCCTTTTCTCCCACATAAAAACTAAAAATATTCTGAAGATTAGCATTTTGCCAAACATACTTTCAGAAATGTTTATTTGGAAAAAGCTCCCATTTTGCAGATAATTAAATAGTCATGCTTGAGATCCCAATGTTAATTAGTGGCTTATTTGGGCCTGAAATATAGGGCTCATATTGTTCTAATCTTCAGAACACTGTACCCAACTTGTTCTGTTCACCCTTAACTGATAATTTGACAACTTGTACTTCATTTTGAAAAGCTTTTTTAAAATTGAGGCATAATTTACAGAAAGTAAATTTTACCCATTTTAGTGTACTCTTCTATCGGTATGAAATTAATAGGATCATATATTCCTTAAAAAATGTTTTTAAAAATGTGTACTAGAATGCATTAAGATAGATTCAATAGAAATCTATTTGAGTTTAAAATCTGTTTAAATTGAGAACCTTCAGCAGTCTTGATCCACGTAGCTGCCTGTAGAGATCCGGGACTAACAATAGATAGAAGAATGATTCTGAGAGAAAGAAGATAAACCAAACAGCCAAAGCTACACCACCAGAACACACAGGCAAAAACATTGCCAGCTGGGGCTGTCACCTAGAACTGACAACCTGTGCCTGTACAACTAAAGAAGAGGACGGTGGAGGCCATGGATAACCTTGAGAATTCAGTTCTGGGAAAGAGCTTCAAAACAAACAAACAAACAAAAAACCCTCTGAATTTGGAAAGGCCATTTCTCATTGGAAGTACAGTTCTTTCCACCTGCTGCATGACTTTTCCTTTACCTTTCCTTTCTCCGTTCTGGGCTTGTCCACTTCAAGTTTCACTTCTGAACTGAATCAGAAGTTCTCCTTATTTATTTATTTTTTTTTGTCTTTTGCCTCTCTGAGATACATATTATTCAGTGGTGAGCTAAAATCATCATGTTTTAGTTAAATACCAGTCATTGGAAGCCCTTTGGAATCATTCAGTTTTGAGAATAGAACTCCTAATTTCAGTTTCATATCATAAGTACATTTATGCTACTTGATTATAGTTTCCAAGTGAATTCTATCTTTAAAATACCATGCCCTGCTTTGTTTCTGAGGCAAGATGAACTCTGATGAAAACCAGCAAATCTCACTTGTATCGATTTTATCCCTTTTGTCTAGGTTTTCTTCACTCTTCTCCTTGGGTTCAGACCGAGAATTGGGTTTGCATATCTCCTGCAAGACCTCTCCCTTCCCTTCACCCCCTGAGTAGCAACACATCTTGCAAGCCCTAACCTTGGCCTCCCAAGTTTGTTTCACAAAACAACCATCTTTAATCATGCTGGGCAGAAACAAGAAATAGATACGACTCAGGAGGGGAGAGCATGCCTGCTGCGTGTGCATGCCTTACCCAACTTTAACTTGAAAAGGACTTGGTAAGAAAGAAAACACAAAGCCCTCAAAAAGAACAACAATCACCATGTGGAGGCAAAATGAAGGTAGGTCGTGTATACTGACTCCATAGGGATTGCACTTGGAAGAGAGGAGGCTCTTGGGCCCCTTCCAGCTGGTCAGATGGCTGAGAAAAGAAAGTTCAACTCTGTGCAAACTGGCTATTCCCCATGTGGAGCTGAGCACTAACTCCTGTTCCTCCACTCCAGCTGGGGCCACATGGAAACTACAGGCTGTGATACCTGAGACTGCAACCACCAACTCTCAGTGTGCAGGGAAACATGGTTTTAGAACAGCAAGAGTTCTGTAAATCAGGAGGCTAATCAGGTCGCCCAGTGGAATGCTCTACTGTCAGGACCATTTCTCCTTGCCAGGCATTGTCATGTGGTTTATCTTGTAGGGGTGGAAAAGGAGGAGATCTGTTCATAAAGGGTCATGACTGACACCCTATGAACAACAGATGAGCGAACAGAGAAGAACAAATTTATTGGATTATACTTTTATATGGCATGGGAGTCTTCAGATTGAAGACAGAAAGACCCAGGCTAAATTTTCCATTTTTATTCTTAAGGATAATGAAGCATGAACATCCATGTAGAAAGATAATTGGACCGAAAGGATATGATCTAATGGTACTAGAGAGGATGGAAAACCCAACAAGTCCCATCCTTTCAGATCCTTCTTGATCTTTCTCCTTTCTTCTAGGTATAAAGCAGAACCCTTTCTGGAATGGGGATCTTATGATCTACAATGAAACAAGATAGGATAGAGAATTTATTTTTGGCCAACTATTACACAGAAAGAGGGGGAGAAAGTAAGAGTAAGATTTTTAAGTTTTATGACTGGCTTTGGGGAAAAGGGATTCTGGTTTCTATGGCCCACCTTAGGGAAGAAAAACTCTAGTCTCTAGAGTTTGCCTAGGAAAGACTGAGGGGTGAGGCAGAGCCTTCACTTTGGAGGCTGCTTCTGAGGCCTTCACTTTGGAGTATCATTTTTCTGAGCCCCCAAACCGTCATTTGATATTCATAACAACCTCATTAGATAAAATCAGAAAAAGATTCTCATTTAATTATTTTCAAAATTGAGGCTTAAAGAATTAGCATTTTTAAACTCAAAGTTTGCTAAGTGGCAAAGATAGAACTTGAACCCGTGTCTTGTTGACTTAAAATCACATGCTCCAGTATTGCAGGCCAATAAGGAAAGACGAAACAACTCTTGCTTGGCAATTATTTCTTGGTTCAAATAACTCAGAAGGAAGAAGATCATTTGGCTGATGAAAGAACATTGGAAGTCCTGTTCTTGTCTTTAGGATGGTCAATGCTTTAGTCTGTTAGTACAAGACAGTTTTATTTTTGCATAAAACCTTGATGCTAGTGTATATTTGCATTTTACTCACTGGCTGGCAATGAGCAATCTCTTTTTAACTAGGCAAATACATTAATAAATCAATCCACATGTAAGAATAAACTTGAAAATTTTATGTGGAAAATCCTTCTCTGTCCGGTTTCCTGACAGTCAGGGAAAGTTGCTCTGAATTATTTTGTTAGTTTCTTCAATCATTAACAAATTCCTCTATGGAGACATCACTTTAGGAAGAAGTTATGAAGAAAGTAGCCCATGTTTTATGAAATTGACCACACTAGACAAGGAGCCCAGTGCATGGAGGGGACACTCAGAAGGTTCGGTACTCTTTCAATTTAGTCAACAGAAAATATTCAGATTCTTAATCTTCTCACAGCCATTATGACCCACTGGCACCTTTGCTTTGAACATTTTATGAAGAATTCTAATTTCTCTGATGACTGGGTGTCATTTTATAAGGCAGATATTAGTCCATCACTGAGTAATAAATAACAACAACAACAACAAAACTACAGGAACATTGATTCTCTTCCTGCCTCACATGCTTGCCAAGAAACTGAAAAAATGTCTAGAAAAGATATTTGGAAGGTAATAAAAGACAGAAGCACCCTTGAATATATTTTTCCAGGAATTTACACATGCTGTTCTTTACCATGTCCTATCAGATATGGTGAAACAGACATGATAGTCACATTTGGAATAAACATAAAGCTTTATTTATATGCCCTACATGTGGAAAGAAGATGAATTTCCAAGAAGTCTTAAGAAAAGTGCTTTGATTCATTTTATTTTACTTTTTCCTCTCTCAATACAATGTGGGAACACTCATACCACATGGAAAGTAAATTCAGAGTTACAAACATTCAAATTCACTGACATGTGAGGTTTGTAGTGTCAGTGTTTATGGCAAGAACTAGATCTTGTACTGATGTGTGGGCCTTGATGTGTGCAGGCACCCAGCATCCTAATCTGGCCTTATTAGTAGCTTCCAGCAGAGTCTTTTTTTTTTAAAATTTTTTATTTTATTTTATTTTATTTTTTTTTATTGTAAACAAATGGGATACATGTTGTTTCTCTGTTTGTACATGGCGTAAAGGCATACCATTTGTGTAATCATAAATTTACATAGAGCCATGTTGTTTGATTCATTCTGTTATTTTTTTCCCTTCCCCCCACCCCTCCCACCCCTCTTTACCCTCTATACAGTAGTTCCTTCCTCCATACTTGCCCCCCTCCCTAACCCTAACTCTAACCCTTCCCTCCCCCCCATTATGTGTCAACCTCCACTTATTAGCGATATCGTTCGTCCTTTGGCTTTTTGAGATTGGCTTATCTCACTTAGCATGATATTCTCCAATTTCATCCATTTGCCTGCAAATGTCATAATTTTATCATTCTTTATGGCTGAGTAATATTCCATAGTATATATATACCACAGTTTCTTTATCCACTCATCAATTGAAGGGCATCTAGGTTGGTTCCACAGTCTGGCTATTGTGAATTGAGCAGCTATGAACATTGATGTGGCTGTATTTCTGTAGTATGCAGATTTTAAGTCCTTTGGGTATAGGCCAAGGAGTGGGATAGCTGGGTCAAATGGTGGTTCCATTCCAAGTTTTCTAAGGAATCTCCACACTGCTTTCCAGAGTGGCTGCACTAATTTGCAGCCCCACCAGCAGTGTATGAGTGTACCTTTCTCCCCACATCCTCGCCAACACCTGTTGTTGCTCGTATTCTTGATAATCGCCATTCTAATTGGGGTGAGATGGAACCTTAGGGTGGTTTTGATTTGCATTTCTCTTATTACTAGAGATGTTGAACATTTTTCCATATGTTTGTTGATTGCTTGTAGATCTTCTTCTGTGAAGTGTCTATTCATTTCCTTAGCCCATTTGTTGACTGGACTGTTTGAATTCTTGGAGTAGAGTTTTTTGAGTTCTTTATAGATTCTGGAGATTAGTGCTCTATCTGAAGTATGATTGGCAAAGATATTCTCCCACTCTGTAGGCTCTTTCTTCGCATTGCTGATAGTTTCCTTTGCTGAGAGAAAGCTTTTTAGTTTGAATCTATCCCAGTGGTTGATTCTAGCTTTTATTTCTTGTGCTATGGGAGTCCTGTTAAGGAAGTCTGGTCCTAGACCAACAAGATGAAGATTTGGACCTACTTTTTCTTCTATAATCTGCAGGGTCTCTGGTCTGATTCCGAGGTCCTTAATCCATTTTGAGTTTAGTTTCGTGCATGGTGAGAGATAGTGGTTTAGTTTCATTCTGTTGCATATGGATTTCCAATTCTCCCAGCACCATTTGTTGAAGAGGCTATCTTTTCTCCATTGCATATTTTTGGCCCCTTTGTCTAGTATGAGAAAATTGTATTTATTTGGGTTTGTGTCCATGTCCTCTATTCTGTACCATTGATCTACCTTTCTATTTTGGTACCAATACCATGCCGTTTTTGTTACTATTGCTTTGTAGTAGAGTTGAAGATCTGGTATTGCAATACCCCCTGTTTCACTCTTCCTGCTAAGGATTGCTTTAGCTATTCTGGGTTTCTTATTCTTCCAGATGAATTTCATAATTGCCTGCTCTATTTCTGTAAGGTACGTCATTGGGATTTTAATTGGAATTGCATTGAATTTGTATAGCACTTTAGGTAGTATGGCCATTTTGACAATATTAATTCTTCCTATCCAAGAACATGGAAGATCTTTCCATCTTCTAAGGTGTTCTTTAATTTCTTTCTTTAGTGTTGTATAGTTCTCATTGTAGAGGTCTTTCACCTCTTTTGTGAGATTGATTCCCAAGTATTTTATTTTTTTCGAGGCTATTGTGAATGGGGTAGTTTTCCTAATTTCTCTTTCTGAAGATTCATCACTTATGTATAAAAATGCGTTGGATTTATGGGCATTGATCTTGTAACCTGCTACTTTACTGAAATCACTTATGAGTTCTAAGAGTTTTCTGGTGGAATTTCCAGGTTCCTCTAAATATATAATCATGTCATCAGCGAACAGGGATAGTTTGAGTTCTTCTTTTCCCAATTCGTATCCCTTTAATTCTCTTTGGTTTGTCTAATTGCTCTGGCCAGAGTCTCAAGAACGATGTTGAATAGAAGTGGTGAAAGAGGGCATCCCTGCCTTGTTCCAGTTTTTAGGGGGAATGCTTTCAGTTTTTCACCATTTAGAATGATATTAGCCATGGGCTTAGCATAAATGGCCTTTACAATATTAAGGAATGTTCCCACTATCCCTATTTTTTCTAGTGTTTTGAGCATGAAGGGGTGCTGTATTTTATCAAATGCTTTTTCTGCATCTATTGAAATAATCATGTGATTCTTGACTTTAAGTCTATTAATATGGTGAATTACGTTTATTGATTTCCTGATGTTGAACCAACCTTGCATCCCTGGGATGAAACCCACTTGATCATGGTGCACTATCTTTTTAATATGTTTTTGTATGCGATTTGCTAAAATTTTGTTGAGAATTTTTGCGTCGATGTTCATTAAGGATATTGGTCTGAAATTTTCTTTCCTTGATGAGTCTCTGTCTGGTTTAGGTATCAGTGTGATATTGGCTTCATAGAATGAGTTTGGGAGGGTTCCCTCCTCTTCTATTTTATGGAATACTTTGAGAAGTATTGGAATGAGCTCTTCCTTAAAGGTTTTGTAGAACTCGGCTGAGAACCCATCTGGTCCCGGACTTTTCTTTGTTGGTAGGCTTTTGATGACTTCTTCTATTTCAGTACTTGAAATTGGTCTATTTAAATTGTTTATGTCCTCCTCATTCAGTTTAGGCAATTCATATGTCTCTAGAAACCTGTTGATGTCTTCGAAATTTTCTATTTTGTTGGAGTATAGATTTTCAAAATAGCTTCTAATTATGTTTTGTATTTCCATCCTGTCTGTAGTGATATTTCCTTGTTCATTCCGAATTTTAGTGATTTGGGTTTTCTCTCGTCTTCTCTTTGTTAGTGTGGCTAAAGGTTTATCAATTTTGTTTATTTTTTCGAAGAACCAACTATTTATTTTGTCAATTTTTTGTATTGTTTCTTTTGTTTCAATTTCATTGATTTCAGCTCTGAGTTTAACAATTTCCTGTCTTCTACTACTTTTGGTGCTGTTCTGTTCTTCTTTTTCTAAGGCTTTGAGCTGTAGTGTTAGGTTGTTTATTTGTTGAGTTTTACTTCTTTTATTAAATGCGCTCCATGAAATAAATTTCCCTCTAAGTACTGCTTTCATAGTGTCCCAGAGGTTTTGATATGATGTTTCTTTGTTCTCATTTACCTCTAAGAATTTTTTAATTTCCTTCCTAATATCTTCTGTTATCCATTCATCATATAATAGCATATTGTTTAATCTCCAGATGTTGGAATAGTTTCTGTGTTTTACTCTTTCATTTATTTCTAACTTCAATCCATTATGATCTGATAGAATACATGCTAGTGTCTCTATCTTCTTGTATTTGCTAACATTAGCTTTGTGGCATAATATATGGTCTATTTTAGAGAAGGATCCATGTGCTGCTGAGAAGAAAGTGTATTCACTCTTGGTTGGATGGAATATTCTATAAATGTCCGTTAAGTCTAAATTATTGATTGTGTTGTTGAGATCTATGGTTTCTTTGCTCAATTTTTGTCTGGAAGATCTGTCCAGTGGTGAGAGCGGCGTGTTAAAATCACCTAGTATTATTGTGTTGTGGTCTATTTGGTTTCTGAAATTGAGAAGGATTTGTTTGACATACATAGATGAGCCACTGTTTGGGGCATAGATGTTTATGATTGTTATATCTTGCTGATTTATGCTTCCCTTAAGCAGTATGAAATGACCTTCTTTATCCCTTCTGACTAACTTTGGCTTGAAGTCCACATTATCGGAAATGAGGATGGATACTCCAGCTTTTTTGCTGAGTCCATGTGCATGGTATGTTTTTCCCCATCCTTTCACCTTTAATCTATGGGTATCTTTTTCTATGAGGTGAGTCTCTTGCAGGCAACATATTGTTGGATCTTTCTTTTTAATCCAGTCTGCCAGTCTATGTCTTTTGATTGATGAATTCAGGCCATTAACATTCAGGGTTATTATAGAGAAATGATTTGGTTTCCCGGTCATTTGGTTCATTTTTAAAATTTTGTTTATTTATTTGTTTGACACAACTTGTTTCCTCCTTTATTTGACAATTCCTTTAGGATAATTCCTCCCTTTGCTGATTTGCTTCTTTGTTTTTCATCTCTTCCTCATGGAATATTTTGTTGAGAATGTTCTGTAATGCTGGCTTTCTTTTTGTAAATTCTTTTAGCTTTTGTTTATCATGGAAGGATTTTATTTCATCAGTCAAATTTGAAGGTAAGTTTTGCTGGGTATAAGATTCTTGGTTGGCATCCATTTTCTTTCAGGGCTTGAAAAATGTTGTTCCAGGACCTTCTAGCTTTTAGGGTCTGGATTGAAAAATCTGCTGATATGCGTATTGGTTTCCCCCTGAATGTAATTTGGTTCTTTTCTCTCACAGCCTTTAAAATTCTGTCTTTATTTTGTATGTTAGGTATTTTCATTATAATGTGCCTTGGTGTGGGTCTGTTGTAATTTTGTGTATTTGGAGTCCTGTAAGCCTCTTGAACTTGATTTTCCATTTCATTCTTCAGATTTGGGAAATTTTCTGATATTATTTCATTGAATAGGTTGTTCATTCCTTTGGCTTGTTTCTCTAGGCCTTCCTCAATCCCAATAATTCTTAAATTTGGCCTTTTCATGATATCCCATAGTTCTTGTAGATTCTGTTCATGATTTCTTACCATCTTCTCTGTTTGTTCAGCTTTGTTTTCAAGGTTAAATATTTTGTCTTCAATGTCTGAGGTTCTGTCTTCCAGGTGTTCTATCCTATTGGATATGCTTTCTATGGAGTTCTTAATTTGGTTTATTGTTTCCTTCATGTCAAGGATTTCTGTTTGGTTTTTTTTCAATATCTCTAACTCTTTATTGAAATGATCTTTTGCTTCCTGTATTTGCTCTTTTAACTGTCGATTGGTGCGATCAATCCATGCTTGCATTTGCTCTTTCATCTCATCATTCAATGCTTGCATTTGCTCTTTCATCTCCTCGTTTGCTTCTCTGATCATTTTAATTATGTACATTCTGAACTCCTTTTCTGTCATTTCTTCTGCCATGCTGTCATTGGGTTTTATTGATGTAACATCTAGATTTGTTTGCAGCATTTTCTTTCCTTGTTTTCTCATGTTGTTCAGATATCAGTGGACCGCTGAGATATTGCAGATTTCCTCTGTTGATTTACAATGACCCTGAAGATTTCTATATATATCCCCTCTTAGGCTTCAGTAGGCTGAAGTCTTGGAGGAGGTTGATAATGCGGTGCTCCACAAGGAAGCTGCCTCTCTAGGAGTGGTGGCCTTCAGGTGGGGTATATTCCCTGCTAGTGGGCAGAGGTGCCTCCACTTGTTGACCAATGGTCATCCAAAGGGGACCTAGGCTGTGGGCTGAGGCAAGGCCTGTTTGGGCCTGAGTCTCTGGTTTTACCGTCCTTGTGGGAAACCTCACCCAGCAGGGAAGACTCACCCGGTGGGGAGGTCTCGCTGGTCAGTTTCCTCCTAGAGGTTCCCCTCAATTTACAGCTACTGCCTGGGCTGGGCTGCCTTCCTCTGCAAAGTTTCCAGGGGCCCGGCCCTACCTCCTGGGCCTGGGAGCCTCACCCTTCGCAGATGAATCTCCTTAGGCTGCCCCTCCTCAGAGAATTTGCCCATAGGCCTGGAACCTTCGCTCCGCCCTAAGCCTGTCTCTGTGCGGCTCTTCCACCCAGAAGCCTCCTAGATCCTGGGACCCTGTTCTGCACCTAATCGCCTGGCTGCGTGGCCCCTCCTCTGAGCAGCCACCTGTGGCCCCGAACAATCGCTCTGAGTCCCAGAGACCCGCCACAGGCCTCTTCCTCCAGACAGCCGCCCAGTATGCCGGTGCGGTCACTAGGAGTCCAAGAAACTCACTTCGTGCCTCCTCCTCCCACCAACCACCCGTAGCCCGGGGCAATCAATCACTCCGAGTCGAAGTGACCCTGCCCGTTCCTTCTCCTTCTCCAGATAACCCCCCGGGTGTTCAGGAGCAGTCCCTCTGAGTGGCTCTGAATCCACGTGACCCGCTGCACGGGTCCTCTGGGCAACCGCCCGGAGCTCTGGTGTGGTCCCTCAAGACCAAGCGTCCCACCACGCTTCTCCTCCAGGCAGCCCCCCTGTGTTCAGGAGCTGTCACTTTAAGACCAAACAACTCACCACTCGCCTTCTCCTCTGAGCAGCCGCCTGGAGCGCTAATGCAGTCACTGCGAGTCCAAAGGACCCGCCGCGCTCCTTCTCCTCCTTCTCCTACTCCTCCGGGCAGGCCCCGGGGTTCAGAAGTGGTCAGGGTCCAAACAGCTCGCCACGCAGCCCCTTCTCTGGCAACCGCCTGTAGTTCCCGTATAGTCACCCGAATCCAAGCGGCTGCTCCTCTTCCTCCTCGTCCTCAGGGCAGGCCCCGGTGTTCAGAAGCGTCGTTCTGATTCCAAACAGCTCGCCGCGCGGCTTCTCCTCTGGCAACCGCCTGCAGCTCTGGCGCAGTCTCTCCGAATCCAAGTGGTCACGCTCCTCTCCTCCTCCTCAGGGCAGGCCCCGGTGTCCTGAGTCCACACAGTTCTCCCCGCCACTCCTCCCCCGGGCAGCCGCCGGAGCCCCAGTGGCTGCTCCGAGTCCCAGCGCTGTGCCCAGCGGCCTCCTCTATGGCGCTCCAGCGGGGGGAGGGGCGTCTCGCCGGCAGTTCTACTTCACAAAGTTTCCTGCCTTCCGGGACCCCCGTCCCATCCGGGATGCCCCCCCAGGGGGTGAGAGTCACCCGGCTACTTTGAGTTGGTCCCAAGCGTCTCAATATCTCCTCTCTTGAATCCTGAGTTCTGGAGCAACACGTAATGCAGCCACCCTCTAGGCCGCCATCTTGAAAACCCCCAGCAGAGTCTTTGATACTATTTTTACAAAATAATAGAAGAAAAATAGACTAAATCTATTTGTTTCCAATTGATTTTTATGTGACTCAAATGAGACAGTTTACATAAAAGTCTCCTGAAAACTATAAGACATTTTATCAAGAAAAGCTTATTCTACTTGATGTAGATGAATCTTGGAAATAGAATGTTAAGTGGAAAAAGCAAATGATAGGGGATATTATGTAGCATCATACCATTTCGATGAAGCTCAAAAATAAGCAAAGCTAGATAATGTTAGGCTATTTATATATAAAGAATGAAAGAAAATGATATGCACAAAATTCTGTGGAGTTGTTAGTTCATGGGGGAGACAAGAAAATGAGATAGAGCAAGATCTGTAGGTCGATTCTCATTGTAGTATTTAGGTAAATGGCAGGTTTGTGGGTATTAATTATATTATTATGCTCTAAAAGTTAAACTACCATTATTTTAAACTATCAACATTTTATTAGAAAATAAAATGAAGGAGTTTATTCTAGATGGCACTATGTAATAATAAGTAACTCAAATTCCAATTTGTCTGTGAATCACTAATGATATTTTCAGGTTCACCCATTTTTAAATTGCTTCCTTCTCAATTTCCTCTTTCCTTATTTCTCTTTTCTACTTGTTCCTGCATCCACAGACTTCATTGAATATTTAGAAGCACCAGAATAATGTAGCATAGATGCATGAAATAACACAGTAGTAGTGGAGACTTTGAAGCCAGGTTCTGTCATTTGCAGTCTAGGCCTTAAGCAAGATCACTAAACATCTCATTGCCTTACTTTCTTCATCCTTAAAATGAGAGCAAAAGTTAAGCTTATTATACAGGGATGCTGTGGATATTAAATGTGTTAATGTTTGTAAAGCTCTGCATACTGTTATTAAATTAGATAGATTTTGTGCTGGCAAAGGAGGTAAAGTAATGAGAAGGATGTAATTTCAATTAGGACCTCACACTTTCAATGCTCTTCAGAAACAAAAAATGACTGCTAAATAAATGCACCATAACATGTAATAAACAGGGTTTGAACAGACATTCTTCTGTAAACAGATTTTGAGAAAGAAGAAATTACTTGGGCCTATTATTAGGACTGAATTAGATGCTTAAAGATTGAAGAGTGTTCTTCCAGGCAGCTCTTAAAACAATCTTGTATATTCACTCTTTCCTGGAGAGACAACTTCAAGACCCCACAGGTGGAAATGGTGGCCCCATGAGACAGAGCTTTCAGACTGCTCATTAATTACTTTGATGAACTGTTGACAAAATATTAAACCAATAAAAGTTCATAGATAGAGTCAAAGAAGTGCTAAACATATTCAGTGCTTTTTTTTTTTTTTTTTTTGGTTATTCCAAGAAGTGATGCAAACTGCGATGACCCTGAAGAATAAATTTCAGACTCTGCAAACCCAAGAAATACTCAGGAATAAATCTAAGGTTTCAGTTAAATTGATTGCAATCATGGAATGAGAATTTTGCTTGCAGGAATTAATTATTTACATATTTTTCTTAGTCTCAAGGGATATACATTTATCCCTTGAGAAAAAGGGATATGCATTTTCTGTTCACTTTGGTGGTTAAAAATACATTTTTACCTTTTGCATTTTTTTTTGAAGAAAATGTTGTAATTATTGACTGACCTATTACCTCCCTTTGAATAATTATGATTTTTGGCTCACTTTGAGAGATTGCAATTTAGAATGAGAGATAGTTTATATGATTTTATTTCCTTAAAAAAGACATCCAAGTAAAGATAAAGTTGTTATAAGATGCATAAGCAGCTAGCAAAGAATTATGACAATTGCAATAACCAGAAGTCATAAGAATAAACATTCAAACATGTGGTTTGGGGTACAGCCCAGATGAAAAGGTTCTTATGTATGTCAAGCCAGAAGCAGAAGAATGAAAGAGATGAGAACAGAACAAGAAAGAGAAACTGTAAGGCAAAACATAGGTGAATAAAAAGAAATGAAAGAGTTCATGCATGTGTTCAATTTCCCTCCCACTATAGGAAAGAAGGTTGATGGGAGGATGGCAGAGCTTATCTGCTCTGGCATGGGCACAGCATTACTCTTGCATACTCTACCTTCTATTCCGGTTTAGGGAGAGGAAGAAGTTTACAATCTGATGATTCACCCCAAACTGGAAGGTGATTTTCTGGTTTTTGTTTTGTTTCATTGTCTGAAGAGGAGAATATCATTACCAAGAGTCTTTCTTCTGAAGATCATGTACCCTGTTTAACACTGAATGCAGTGTCATCCAGGGTGGTTGTGCCATCACATCACTCATTTGGATACACTTTCTTATTCTAATAGCTTGCAATTATGGGGGTGGGAACTTTAGAGATTTTTTTAACTGAACTTTCTTTCAGAGGTTCTACCAAGCATATTTCAAGTCTTTCCAGTGCTCCTTAGCAAGGCACAAATAATAGCCCCCACAGTGACTGAGTGTTTGCAGGGGACTGAGAGGTTGGCCTTCTGTCTCCATTCACCATTATTTTTTATTGCTCTATCCTGAAGATACTGCTGCCAAGCTTTAGCGGCAACAGAAGGCATCTGTGTGGAGTCTTGCATATGGGACAGTTCTACAGCACATTTCACACGTTGCTCTCCGTGAGAATGAACATGCTAAGTGCCAACTGCTGATGTTATAATAGGGCTATAGCAATAAAAGAAATGTTTCAGAATTTAAGAGATGTCATAGGTCATCCTTTCTAGCATAACACTAATAACAAAAAGGAAAGACAAAATAAGATTGTAAAGGAGGAAGAAAGAAACCTGAGTATTTAAAATATCTTTTCCATTAGGAAAGAAATCATTGTAACCAACAAGGAAGGAATTGTTCTGCAGCTCCTTATTGCCTTTAGTATTTGGTTATAGTAATCACTAAAGTGTCTGTTTTCTACAGCCTAGTTTCAAATGTAATGTTAAAAGAGAAGCAAATGTTTCATTTGGGCTCTTTAAAATGTTTTACGAGTAAGCAATTATATGTATGGGACATCTAATAATTCAGCCATCCTGTAAAGTCAAATGAGGAGTAAAAAGGTTTTATATTTGAAGTGGAAACTATGATTTTCAAAAACCCAGGGGAGGAACAAACAGTTAATCTTCATTGTACACACTGAACATAGAAGCTAGTCTAATGACACAGGTTTCCCCCGCTAACAGCAGGTAAAGCTAAACCTTTGCAAAGAGGCCAGTTGTGTGTCATAATGCCCATTCGACAGCATAGAGGTTCCAGCCCTCTTGACTGATCATTGTGTTCACATTGGCTTCAAATATTTATCTATTTTTAGGCCATTTTGAAGCAACTAAAACATTTCACCCTTACATTATTGACCACAGAATACAGCATCATTTTTATCTTAGGATGAACTATTTTAGACATACTCTCACTAAAGAAAATAATATAGCAAAACACAAAGTAGTAGTCACCACCCTCAGTTAGCAATTTTTTGCTTCATTTTTATTTTCGTTTTTGATTTAGAGAGAAAGCATTATGTATTATCCCCTGGAGATTTTTACGGAGACCCTATATCATTCTTTACCTTTTGCTATGGTTCACTGTATTCTCCAAAGTTGTTCATGTGTTGGAAATTAATTCCAATGAAACAGTGTTGAGAGGTGGGATCTTCAAGAAGTGATCAGGTCACCGTGTCTTGGTCCGAATGAATGGATTAGTGTCATTGCCAAGTGAATGACTTAGTTACTATGAGATTGAATATCCCTTAAAAGGATGAGTGTAGCCCCTTTCTCATCTGCATCTCCCTCTCTGTCTCCTCTCTCTTTCCTGTTTTCTTGCCCTTCTATATCCTCCCAAGGGATGGCATAGCCAGAAGGCACTTCACTACATGGGAGCTCTTTGACTGTTAACTTCTCAACTACCAGAACTGAAAGGACTAAATTTCTTTTCGTTTAAATTCCCCAGTCTGTGTTCAATTACACAATACAAAATAAACTGAGCCACCTACTTTCCCAGAGGTAATTGCTGTCCTGGACTGAATGTTCATCACAACTACATGTATTTTGTCCATTTATTACATAATTATGCATTTAAAAATAGTTCTACAGTTCAATTTTGCCAGCTTTAAGCTTTATACAAGCTTATGCAGAAATGTTCTGTCCATTTTTCTGCAACTTGCTTTCTCTTGACTCAAAATTAGGGCTTTAGGATTTGATTATTATGATACATGCAGTTCTCCAGTTTTTAAAGACTTTTGTGGAGTATCTTTTGTTTGTATAGATTCATTTATCCTCTTTTCTGTTAATGGACATATAGGTTATTTCCTATTTCAGGGGACAGGAAACAACAGCAATTTTGTATGTGTATCCTCATATGCAGCTAAAAAATGCGCTCTAGGGTATATTATCCAGGTGTAAAATTGCTGCACCAGGGAGTTTCTCCATCTTCAGATTTACTGCATATTGTTAAATTTTTCCCTACAGTGGATGGATCAGTGTATACTCTTAGTGTTCTACAACCTCAAAAAACTTTTCAAGTTTTCGTTAAACAAAAACAAAAATAAAACAACAGAAAAGACTTTTTGGTGTACTTGGTTGTATGCTTCTGTAATCTCAGCTACTAGGAGGTTGAAGCAGGAGAATCACAAGTTCAAGGCCAGCCTCAGCAATGTAGAAGAGACACTGTCTCAAAATAAAATTTTAAAAATGGGCTGGAGGTGTAACTCAGTGATAGAGAACTTGCCTGTATGGGCAAGACCTTTGGTTCTAATTCCAGGACCACAAAGATAAAAAATCCAGAAAACACACACACACACACACACACACACACACACACACACACACACACACAAAAGCCATGTTTTTATTATTACACAAATTTTTTTATTTATTTTAATTAAAAATCATAAATTTACATAGGGCAATGTTGTTTGATTCATTCTGTTATTTTTTTCCCTTCCCCCCCACACTTCCCATCCCTCTTTCCCCTCTATACAGTCCATCCTTCCTCCATTCTTACCACCCTCCTTATCCCTAACCCTAAACCGAACCCTAACCCTAACACTAACCCCTCCTACTCCCCATTATATGTCCTCATCCGCTTATCAGAGAGATCATTCGTCCTTTAGTTTTTTGAGATTGGCTTATCTCACTTAGCATGATATCCTCCAATTTCATCCATTTGCCTGCAAATGCCATAATTCTATCATTCATCATGGTGGAGTAATATTCCATTGTATATATATATGCCACAGATTTTTTATCCATTCATCAACTGAAGGGCATCTAGGTTGGTTCCACAATCTGGCTATAGTGAATTGACTACCTATGAACATTGATGTGGCTGTATCTCTGTAGTATGCTGATTTTAAGTCCTTTAGGTATAGGCCAAGGAGTGGGATAGCTGGGTCAAATGGTGGCTCCATTCCAAGCTTTCTGAGGAATCTCCATACTGCTTTCCAGAGTGGCTGCACTAATTTGCAACCCCACCAGCAATGTATGAGTGTACCTTTTTCCCCACATCCTCACCAACACCTAGTGTTGCTTGTGTTCTTGATAATTGCCATTCTAATTGGGGTGAGATGAAATCGTAGGGTAGTTTTGATTTGCATTTCTCTTATTACTAGAGATGTTGAACATTTTTTCATATATCTGTTGATTGCTTCTTCTGTGAAGTGTCTGTTCATTTCCTTAGCCCATTTGTGGATTGGACTATTTGTATTCTTGGTGTAGAGTTTTTTGAGTTCTTTATAGATTCTGGAAATGAGCGCTCTATCTGAAGTATGAGTGGCAAAGATATTCTCCCACTCTGTAGGCTCTCTCTTCACATTACTGAAAGTTTCCTTTGCTGAGAGAAAGCTTTTTAGTTTGAATCTATCCCAGTGGTTGATTCTTGCTTTTATTTCTTGTGCTATGGGAGTCCTGTTAAGGAAGTCTGATCCTAAGCCAACAAGTTGAAGGTTTGGGCCTACTTTTTCTTCTATAAGATGCAGGATCTCTGGTCTGATTCCGAGGTCCTTGATCCATTTTGAGTTGAGTTTTGTGCAAGGTGAGAGATAGGGATTTAGTTTCATTCTGTTGCATATGGTTTTCCAGTTTTCCCAGCACCATTTGTTGAAGAGGCTATCTTTTCTCCATTGCATATTTTTGGCACCTTTTTCTAGTATGAGAAAATTGTATTTATTTGGGTTTGTGTCCATGTCCTCTATTCTGTGTGTGTGTGTGTGATCTACCTGTCTATTTTGGTACCAATACCATACCGTTTTTGTTACTATTGCTTTGTAATAGAGTTGAAGATCTGGTATTGCTATACCCCCTGCTTCGCTCTTTCTACTGAGGATTGCTTTAGCTATTCTGGGTTTCTTATTCTTCCAGATGAATTTCATAATTGCTTGCTCTATTTCTGTAAGGTACACCATTGGGATTTTAATTGGAATTGCATTGAATCTGTATAGCACTTTAGGTAGTATGGCCATTTTGACAATATTAATTCTGCCTATCCAAGAACATGGGGGATCTTTCCATCTTCTAAGGTTTTCTTTAATTTCTTTCTTTAGTGTTCTGTACTTCTCATTATAGAGGTCTTTCACCTCTTTTGTGAGATTGATTCCCAAGTATTTTATTTTTTTCGAGGCTATTGTGAATGGGGTAGATTTCCTAATTTCTCTTTCTGAAGATTCATCACTTATGTATAAAAATGCATTGGATTTATGAGCATTGATCTTGTAAACTGCTACTTTACTGAATTAACTTATGAGTTCTAAGAGTTTTCTGGTGGAATTTCCAGGCTCCGCTAAATATATAATCATGTCATCAGTGAACAGGGATAGTTTGAGTTCTTCTTTTCCAATTCATATCCCTTTAATTTCTTTGATTTGTCTAATTGCTCTGGCTAGAGTCTCAAGAACGATATTGAATAGAAGTGGTAAAAGAGGGCATCCTTGTCTTGTTCCAGTTTTTAGGGGGAATGCTTTCAGTTTTTCACCATTTAGAATGATATTGGCCATGGGATTAGTGTAGATGGCCTTTACAATGTTAAGGAATGTTCCCACTATCCCAATTTTCTCTAGTGTTTTGAGCATGAAGGGATGCTGTATTTTATCGAATGCTTTTTTTGCATCTATCGAAATAATCATGTGATTCTTAACTTTTAGTCTGTTGATATGGTGAATGACATTTATTGATTTCCGGATGTTGAACCAACCTTGCATCCCTGGGATGAAACCCACTTGATCATGGTGCACTATCTTTTCAATATATTTTTGTATGCGATTTGCTAAAATGTTGTTGAGAATTTTTGCATTGAAGTTCATTAAGGATATTGTTCTGAAATTTTCTTTCCTTGATGTGTCTCTGTCTGGTTTCGGTATCAGAGTGATATTGGCTTCATAGAATGAGTTTGGGAGGGTTCTTTCCTCTTTTATTTTATGGAATACTTTGAGAAGTATTGGAATGAGCTCTTCTTTAAAGGTTTTGTAGAACTCGGCTGAGAACCCATCTGGTCCCGGAATTTTCTTTGTTGGTAGGCTTTTGATAACCTCTTCTATTTCATTACTTGAAATTGATTTATTTAGTTGTGTATGTCCTCCTCGTTCAGTTTAGGTAATTCATATGTCTCTAGAAACTTGTTGATGTCTTCGAGGTTTTCTGTTTTGTTGGAGTATAGATTTTCAAAATAGCTTCTAATTACGTTTTGTATTTCACTCGTGTCTGTTGTGATATTTCCTTGTTCATTCCGAATTTTAGTAATTTGAGTTTTCCCCCTCTTCCTCTTTGTTAGTGTGGCTAAGGGTTTATCAATTTTGTTTATTTTTTCAAAGAACCAATTATTTATTTTGTTAATTTTTCCGATTGTTTCTTTTGTTTCAATTTTGTTGATTTTGGCTCTGATTTTAATTATTTCTGTCTTCTACTACTTTTGGTGTTGGTCTGCTCTTCTTTTCTAGGGCTTTGAGCTGCAGTGTTAAGTCGTTTATTTGTTGATTTCTACTTCTTTTGTTGAATGCACCCCATGAAATAAATCTTCCTCTAAGTACTGCTTTCATAGTGTCCCAGAGATTTTGATATGATGTGTATTTGTTCTTGTTTACTTCTAAAAATTGTTTTATTTCCCTCCTGATGTCCTGTTATCCATTGATCATATAATAGTGTATTTTTTAATCTCCAGGTATTGGAGAAGTTTCTGTTTTTTATTCTGTCATTTATTTCTAATTTCAATCCATTATGATCTGATAGAGTACAAGGTAGTATCTCTATCTTCTTGTATTTGCTAACAGTAGCTTTGTGGCATAAGACATGGTCTATTTTAGAGAAGGATCCATGTGCTGCTGAGAAGAAAGTGTATTCGTTCTTTGTTGGATGGTATATTCTATCTATGCCTGTTAAGTCTAAATTATTGATTGTGTTATTGAGATCTATGGTTTCTTTATTCAATTTTTGTTTGGATGATCTATCCAGCGGTGAGAGAGGTGTGTTAAAATCGCCTAGTATTATTGTGTTGTGGTCTATTTGATTTCTGGAATTGAGAAGGATTTGTTTGACGTACATGGATGAGCCAATGTTCAGGGCATAGATGTTTATGATTGTTATGTCTTGCTGATTTATGCTTCCCTTAAGCAGTATGTAATGTCCTTCTTTATCCCTTCTGACTAATTTTGACTTGAAGTCCACATTATCTGAAATGAGGATGGATACTCCAGTTTTTTTGCTGTGTCCGTGTTCATGGTATGTTTTTTCCCATCCTTTCACCTTTAGTCTATGGGTATCTCTTTCTATGAGATGAGTCTCTTGCAGGCAGCATATTGTTGGATTTTTCTTTTTAATCCAATCTGCCAGTCTATGACTTTTGCTTGATGAGTTCAAGCCATTAACATTCTGGGGTATTATTGTGATATGGTTTGTATTTCCAGTCATTTGACTCATTTTTGTTTTTTGACATGATTTGGTTTCTCCTTTATTTGGCTATTCCTTTAGGCTAGTTCCTCCCGTTGCTGATTTGCATCGTTGTTTTTCATCTCTTCCTCATGGAATATTTTGCTGAGAATGTTCTGTAATGCCGGCTTTCTTTTTGTAAATTCCTTTAGCTTTTGTTTATCATGGAAGGATCTTATTTCGTCGTCAAATCTGAAAGTATGTTTTGCTGGGTATAAGATTCTTGGTTGGCATCCATTTTCTTTCAGGGCTTGGTAAATGTTGTTCCAGGCCCTTCTAGCTTTTAGGGTCTGGATTGAAAAATCTGCTGATATTCTTATTGGTTTCCCCCTGAATGTAATTTGATTCTTTTCTCTCGCAGCCTTTAAAATTCTGTCTTTATTTTGTATGTTAGGTATTTTCATAATAATGTGCCTTGGTGTGGGTCTGTTGTAATTTTGTATATTTGGAGTCCTATAAGCCTCTTGTACTTGGTTTTCCATTTCATTCTTCAGATTTGGGAAATCTTCTGATATTATTTCCTTGAATAGATTGTTCATTCCTTTGGTTTGTTTCTCTAAGCCTTCCTCAATCCCAATAATTCTTAAATTTGGCCTTTCATGATATCCCATAATTCTTGTAGATTCTGTTCATGATTTCTTACCATCTTCTCTGTTTGGTCAACTTTGTTTTGAAGATTAAATATTTTGTCTTCAATATCTGAGGTTCTGTTCCAGGTGTTCTATCCTATTGGTTATGCTTTCTATGGAGTTTTTAACTTGGCTTATTGTTTCCTTCATTTCCTGTATTTCTGTTTGGTTTTACTTCAATATCTCTAACTCTTTATTGAAATGATCTCTTGCTTCTCGTATTTGCTCCTTTAACTGTTGATTGGTGTGATCATTTAATGGCTGCATTTGCTCTTTCATCTCCTTCAATTCCTGCATTTGCTCTTTCATCTCCTTGTTTGCTTCCCTGATTGTTTTAATTATGTACATTCTGAACTCCCTTTCTGACATTTCTTCTGCTGTGCTGTTATTGGGTTTTATTGATGTAGTATCTAGGTTTGTTTGGGACATTTTCTTCCCTTGTTTTCTCATATTGGTCAGTTGTCAGTTGGACTTTGTGATATTGCAGATTCTTCTATTGGCTCATATGGTCTCTGTAGATTTCCAGTGTATCACCTTCCTGCCCTCAGTAGCCTGAAGTCTTGGAGTAACTTGGTAATGCAGTGCTTCCACGGAAAGCTGCCCCTAGTCCTCTACTGTTTTCAGGACTTGGAGCGGGCTCTGTCTGGAAAGGCTCTCACTGGGGAGTCTGCTTTAAGGAGTTAACCTGGAAAGGCGCTTCCTGCCGGAGGGGGCTGGGCTGCGGGCTGCTTGGGGAAGTCCCTGGCTGCCCTGTCCTGGTCCCTGAAGCAACCTATGGGCAGGAACTCGCCGCCCTGGTTCAGGGACTTGAAGCTTGGTTCTGTGCAGGAAGGCTGTCACTGGGGGGCCTGCCCCCGAGATGCTGGAGAATCTGGCCCTGTGGTCCCACTGCCAGAGTGTGCAGGGCTGCCTGGGGAGGACTCTAGCTGCTCTGCCCTACTCTAATAAGCCACCCGAATCCAGGCCTGCCGCCCGGGCAGCGCTTCACCAGGTGGGGGAGACTCACCCCGAGGCTCTATTTTAGTCCGAGTCTCAATGCCTCCCCTTCTTGAATCCTGGGTTCTGGAGCGACTAGAGATGCAGTCACCCTCTAGTCTGCCATCTTGGATTGCCCAGTGAAAAAGCCTGCGTACGGGGGGTCCGGGGGGCAGGTCCGCCTGGAGAGGTCTCTGGTTGCCTTGCCCTGGTCCCAGAGGCTGCTTGCGGGCCGGAGGTCACCGCTGGCTCTGGGACTTGTGGCTGGCTCTGTGTGGTTAGGCTCTCACTGGCGGTCTGCTTCGAGAAGCTAGCCTGGAAAGGCGCTTCCCGCTGGAGGGGGCCGGGCTGCGGGCTGCTTGGGGAAGTCCCTGGCTGCCCTGTCCTGGTCCCTGAAGCAACTTGTGGGCAGGAACTCGCTGCCCTGGTTCAGGGACTTGAAGCTTGGTTCTGTGCAGGAAGGCTGTCACTGGGGGGCCTGCCCCCGAGATGCTGGAGAATCTGGCCCTGTGGTCCCACTGCCAGAGTGTGCAGGGCTGCCTGGGGAGGACTCTAGCTGCTCTGCCCTACTCTAATAAGCCACCCGAATCCAGGCCTGCCGCCCGGGCAGCGCTTCACCAGGTGGGGGAGACTCACCCCGAGGCTCTATTTTAGTCCGAGTCTCAATGCCTCCCCTTCTTGAATCCTGGGTTCTGGAGCGACTGGAGATGCAGTCACCCTCTATTCCACCATCTTAGATCCCTACACAAAATTTTAAACATGGTGGAATATCATATAATGAGTCTTAATGAACCTATTATGAACCTATTATACATTTTAAGCAATTATTAACTCTTGGTCAATCTTATTTCAGGCATACACCCACCCTCTACACAATTTTCCCATGATTACTATTAGAAATTTTGAGGCACACATTACTGATGCAGTACATTATTGCATTTGGTACTCATTTAATCAATGTCTCTAAAAAATATGAGGATTCTTTAAAAAGCAACTACAGGAACTGGGGTTGTGGCTCAGAGGTAGAGCATTTTCCTAGCATGTGTGAGGCACTGGATTCTCAGCACCACATCTAAATAATAAAATAAAGGTCTATCAACATCTAAAATTTTTTTAAGAAAAGCAACTACAAAATTATCATTGTGTCTAAAAATTTAGCAAAAATTTCTTAATGTTATTTTCAAAATTCACAATTGTATTACATGCCTTTATGTTGTTTTTTCTGTAGCAGGATGCAAATAAGATCCAAATATTGCAATTGGTTGATATATCTTGTCCCTTTTGACCTATGTTTTCCCTATTCTACTTATTTACCTTCTTTAATTTATGGTTTTGAAGAAACATTTATTTGCCTCATAGTGTCTCCCATAGACTGGATTCATTGAGTATTTCTTAGTCCAGAAGTGCTGCTATATGAAAATATTTCAGGCTGAATAATTAATAACAAGGAAAATTTGTTTCTCACAGTCCCAGAGGCTAGGAAGTCGAGGATCAGGGCACACACAGATCTGGTGTTTGGTGAGGGTGGTTCTCTGCTTCCGAGATGGTTCCTTGAATGCTATTGCCTTATTACGGGAAGAAGAGGAGGCAAAGGGAACCTTTTGAGTTCCCCCCATCCTTTTATAAAGGGTTCTAATCCTATTCATGAAGTTAGAGCCCTCATGACTTTTACTTTCCCAAGGGACCCTCCTCTTAATACTGTTGCATTGGGGATTAAGTATCAACATGAATTTTGGCAGGGGACACATTCAAACCACAGGTATCCTTGAGTGTTACATAACAATTTCTAATATTTCATTTGTGACAGTGTGTGCTGTATTAATTATGCTTTCTTATTTTCTGCATTCCTGATGCTCTAACATTCTTGGCTTCACAGACTGGGAGATATTGTCCCCGCTTTGACTAGACAATTTTTTGAGATAGTATAGGGTATGTTCAGAACTCTACCTTTCAGATGTAAAGTAACCAGTCTAGAATACAGAGGCTCACTCTTATACTCTAAGAAGCAACATTTCTCTATCCTAATCACCCAGGGCTAACATAATTCTAATTACTCAATCCTTCACTGCTCTACTTTGTCTCTCTTGGAAAACAATAAAAGTTGAAAGGGGACAATTTTGTCCCCTCATTTCTTCTTCCTGACAAAACCCAGTTCTTCTTTATATGGCTCTGAATGGTAAGTAATAAAAACCTTTTTTCAATGGCATTAGTCTCTATACTGTCACTCACTCTCTGAATTAAGATTCCCCAGGTACATTTTGTGTGACTTTTAGAAAGGTATAACATCATTCATTGATTTCCCTGATGCTAGCAATTGCCACCTACAGTAATTCATTAGGGGTGGCAAAATGGTGATATTCTACTTCTGTCATTTTCCTTCAATTGTTAACTAGAAACCTTTATATAAAAAAATTCTCAAACCCTCTTGAGATTTAGTTTTTATTAGAAAGTCAAAATAAATATTTGATTATTTGCATTTATTTACTAGTTACCAAAAAGGGTTGGTTCTCTCACATCCTTTGAAAGGGATGGACAAGGTTTGTTGTGGTGGTTACGTTGTGTCCTGTGATTATGATCTCAAGTGTATATGTGTCTGTACCAACATCTATTGGTACTATTATTCAATATTAGACTATCTCTGGGTAGTAGGAGACTTTCAGAATTGGCTCCTAAAACTTTTTGTCATGATCATGGTCATGGTCCCCTTCCTTTATGTTTCCAGCAGTCTCTTGAATGTATTACTCCAGATCTAGAATGAGCTGTTTTCCAAGAAGTTCTGGTTCGTTTCAGTAGGAAATGGGATTTAGAAACCACAGTTTGGACTCTAGGGGTGCATTTGTGGACACATGCATTGCCTTTGCATTTTTTTTCAGTATCTTACCATCTTAAAATCATGAAATTTTTAGGATAAATTCTTTTTCTTCTTGAAGATTCTCTTGAATATACTTGAACTTTTAGGTATTATGTATAAATTTGAGTATCAGATTATCATTTTATAAAATTATTGAAAAACTTTTGAAAAATGTTATTGACTTTATAAGTAAATTTGGAATAAATGACACCTTTATTAGTGCATCTTTCTATTCATGAATATGGTATATTGTTTCTAATACCTAGGAATTTTTTATATCTTTCAGAAACTTTTTATATTGCATATGAAGTTCTTATAGTTCTTGATATTTCATAGCAATTGCATGTTGCTAATTTTTCTAATACATATATGATATGTACGCTTTTCTGTATATATGCATTATACTTTATTAAAATGGGTTTCAAAGGAAAGAAAAAAAAGGTAGTCTTTCTGAGAATATACGAATATGAAGTACTAGAGTAAAATTTAGTTGAATCAGTGTTTCTTGAAGTGATAAAACAGAAAAAAAACATTTTGATAAGGGGTGGTCCAGTCTCTGGGAAACAAAGCACACAGTTGTCATGGATAAAATATGATACACTAATGATGAAGGAATAAAATAAAATTGTATAGGAAGCAAAGGCCATTTAGCAGAGCCTTTCATTTTTTAAAGAGAGTTTATGAAACTGTTTATTCTTTATACCATACTTCCTATGGAGGTTTTGAGAACTGATTTCCTCAAAGCAACATCTAACTAATGGCATTGCTCAGACTCTTGCTATTTTCCTACCTTTGATAGCTAAGATATAGAGAAATGTTTCTCCATTACATGAAATAAAAGAGAAGTGCATGTAATGGGTATTGAGGGGATCATGGGGCTAGGAAGTCCGGGACAGCTGGAGGGCAATGAGATGCAACCACTACTAGGAAAGTGAAGTTCTCATGGCTGGATGCTCTGAGCTTTCACAGGAAACTAGAAATGAGGACTTTTATGAAATCTTTTGGGCTGTAAGTTATGGCAATTAATTCAGATGTTTTAAGACCATTGTACAAAATATAAATATAGTTTGTTTATATCCCATTATGATCCCTGGATTACAGGTTTTCCAAATAATATAATAATTTTAAAAAATTAAAAATTGTGTAGTTGTAATCAATGGAAGTAAAGCCTCCTTGGAAAGATTTCTTCAATCCACAAATCCCCTTTCCTTCTTCACTAGCAAATCTTACACCTTCTAGTTGGGGCATCTGTCATTTCATTGAGGATCTTTTGTCATTGCTCATGGTGGAAACGTGCTGTTTTCACTAAGTTATGTTGGGATAGAAAAAAGGTAGAATAGATGATCATATACACACAAACTTTGAGGTGGAAAAGAAATCTTGGAAGAAATTAGATCTTACCTGTACCTGTGCTGAGGAAGGAAGTTAAGACTCATGGAAGTCAAGTAATATGTTCAGGCACATTTTGAATTAGACACATCTGCTCATTTCTAAGGTTTGTTATCAATTTTCTAGTTCTCAGCTCCAGTGTACATCTAACCAAGGTAGTTATGAGACTGCGTGAATATCCACCACTCAAGAGAATGATAGACTTTTCACAGTACCTAATTAGGATTTAATTATATTTAATTATTTATAATTACTCAACTAGAAATGGAATATACCATATTCTCATCACCAAGCTCGAGTACAATTTTGAAAGGTTAGTGGAGTCAGTAATTGAGTAAGTATGCAGAACCTTGTATCTGTGCTAATTACACTATGGTTTCCTGCTGTTTCCAACACAGATGATGGGGTTTGCATAAGTGATCATTCTCTCATCAGAAATGTTGAAGTTCTTAAATAGTCAGTATAAAGAATAGCAAAAGGTAAACTTATTTATAACCAAAAATAAATAATTGTCATTTGAATTCTTTGGAATTTCAGATAAGTAATATAATAGTACATGCTATTATCTACTGTTTTACCATGTATCAGAACTGATGCTAGGTGCTTTGCAAATTATCTTAACTTATGAGCCTATCAGATGCTAGTATTTCTATTATGTAGATGAGGACCCTGAGGCTTAAGGGATTACGTGAACTTGACTTTTACCTGAGGCCTCTGACTTATGAGCCTATGCTATTTATCTCTGCACTGAAAAGACTATTTAAATAGATTGTTCAAATTATGTCATCCTCAGCTAAAATTCTAACAAAGATCATTCAGCAGAATCCTTTAGGGGAATAAAGAGCATTTACCAGAACTATTTATTCTTCATACCAAACATCACTTGGAGGTTCTGAAACATGATTTCCTCAAAGCAGCATCTGACTAGTGGCATTGTTCAAACTTTTGACTTGTATTTCTTTCTTAGAACATACTCCATAAAATTTAGTTTGAAGTGAGACCCCAAAGAAAGTGAAAACACTCAAGGAAACAAAGTTGTCAAAATGAATAAACGTTACAAGAAACTTTTGTGAGCATCAGTGTGCAGATTATCTGACAATGTGTCATAAATTTAGACCCCAATTAAACACATGATGTGCAATAGTTGCCTATTAAACATGAACATGTTGTAAGATATTTTAAAATACCAAGTTTAAGCATGTTGTTAATAAGAAAGCTGTTGTATGATTTCAAACAGAATAATACAGTTTTTATGAGAAAGCATATATTTGCCTGACTTTCTCTAAGAAAGTGATATTAATCTGAACGATTAGGTATGGGATGAAAATTGTTTCCTATTTTCTCAGATTATACTTAGAAGTTTAGGTAAAGATAGTTAGTTGTGGCTTACTTTCTGAGTCAGTAGAGCAGATTGCTAGACTGGGATCAAACAAGGAAACCCTGACTTCTTTAAATCTTTAAATCTTGCCTGGTCACTAGCATTTGTCACCTTCCATCTTGAAGACTATTCTCCAGTGGCTTATATATAACAGGAAAAATATTACACATTTTTGGTCTCATTTTTAAAAAAAATAAATGCATCCTCTAGATAATGCATACTCCAGATAATGGCAATTAGTTTCCATTTTTCAATATCCCCACAATTCCAGAATACATAAATTTTAACTCTTCACTCATTTTTACTTTCCCTAGTCATGAAGGCATTTGAATTTGCAACTGTACATTTAAAAAATGCAACTATAGTTTCGTTTTTGTTTTTGTACTTGGTGCTGGGTATTGAACTTAGGCCTTTGCATATGTCAGGGAAAAACTCTACCTTGGAGCTACACCCTCAGCTCCAATATTGTACTTGTCTTAAGGAGATTGATTAGGACATAGTGGGCCACACAGAAGGGAAGAATTCTTCATAAATTTTGGAAGAAAGGCTTAACTAAAGACATAGACCTTAAATTGATAAAGAAAAGGTGAGTAGATATTCTTTAGGTGTATTTGTGGGGGGAGGTTTGGTGAGAATGAGGAGTATATAATCAGAGAACTCCAAGGAGAGAAGGAGATCAAACTTATGGAGGAAGGTAGAGGCCAAATGATGGAGAACATTAAATAAAATGATATTGAAAGATGAATAACTACAGCATTCTCTTTGTGTAACCTAAATAATACAACTCAAATTTCTATTCCAAATATGTGCATGATCAGCAATGGGTATAGAATTGTGGCTTAGGGAATAAGAGATGGTCTACTTACAATGTGATATTAAATAGTTACACTGAAGATGAAAAATAAAAAGTAGCATAAAGAATTCTAGGGTAATAAAGTGTTTCATCTTGAATATCCATTAGGCCATTTTCTGTTGCTATAAAAGACTTGGTACTTTATAAAAAACAAAATAGGTTCATTTAATCAACAGTTTTAGAGACTTAACGCCCATGATTGGGTGGCCCCATTTTTTGACCTCTGGTGAAGGTCTAAGGGTAGATAGCTTCTTGGTAAAAATGCATGTGGAAGAAATCACGTAGAAAGACAGGAAACCAGTGAGCAAGGTGCTAGACCTGCTCTGTCATAACAATCCACTCTCTTGAGAATTAATGTACTACACAAGAACTACACTGATTCCTTAAAAGGGCAAAACCCTCAATGTCCTTGTCACCTCTTACTATGTTCCACCATCTCCCAACATCACCACAACTGAGAATCAAGTTTCCAACATGTGAATCCTTGGAGGACACACTCAAATAATATCCAAATCAGAGCAATGAGAGTTTGCTAAGAGTCATGAGCCAAAACTGATCAGATTGTATACTCAAAAAAGTTAGAAAACAGCAAATATTTTTATACAACCATGATCACAATAATGAAGCTTGAATTAAAAGCTTTAAGTGGAAACCTCTCTGGGCTAGATGAAAATTTGTCTTTTTTTTTGAATTAGGTTATGTTTATTGCTTTTTTTGGCCAAATATTTTCTTCTCTCCTCAGTTTAAGCAGTTATTCCCAGAAAAATATTTCCACGAGAAAGCAATCTATTTTCAGTTCTGATTTGTGTGTGGATTATATTTAGTAAGCATCTGACCAATTCTCATATGCCAATCTTCTTCCCAGAGCTGCTAGACAACATAAATTTCAAGTAACTTAAAAATAAATGTCAAACATTCTGAGAACTTCTTTCTTTCCTTTCTTTTTGCTTTCCTTCTCTTTTCTCTCTCTCTCTCTCTCTCTCTCTCTCTCTCTCTCTCTCTCTCTCTCTCTCTCTCTCTCTCTCTCTCTCTCTCTCTCTTCCATCTTGCTAGGAATTGAACTCAAGGGTGCTTTACCACTGAGTTTTCCCTTTGGTGAGGCTTGGTCTCCCTAAGTTGCCCAGGCTGGCCTGGAATTTGTGATCCTCCTGCCCAAGCCTCCTAAATCACTGGGATTACAGGCGTGCACCACCTCAACCAACCTGAGAACTCTTAAGAAGAGGAATATATTTATGAATAAATGTCACATAGGTGTTGCCAGATGATTGGGTCGAGCATGTTCCCAGTATGCTGTGCCAAGCAGCTCATTTGATTTACTCTGTCATACGTTCAGTGGTTGAGAACTGTCTGTCAGCATTTTATTGCTTTGACAAAAATACCTGACAAGAACATCTTACAGGAGAAAAAGTTTATTTTCAGCTTATGGTTTCAGAGGTTCAGTCCATGGTTGACTGACTTGCTCTGGGCCTGGTGTGAAGCAGAGCATCATGGCAGAAGGGCACGGTAGTGGAAAGCTGTTTGGCTCATAACAACTGAGAAATAGTGAGACAGAGAGACACAGAGAGAGAGAGAGAGAGATACAGAGAGAGAGAGAGAGAGAGAGAGAGAGAGAGAGAGAGAGAGAGAAAGAGAGATGGAAGCCAGGGACAAGATATAGTCCAAGGCCACACCCCACTTGTCTACAATTATCATATAGTAGTTCATTTTTAATACATTAATTTTTAATACATTAATCCACTAATGAGATTACAGTTCTCATAATCTAATGATTTTATTTCAAAACATTCTACCACTACCTAGCATGAGCTTTTATTTTTTAAAAAAATTTTTAGTTGTAAATGGCCACAATATCTTTTTTATGTATTCATTTTTTTATGTGGTGCTGAGGATTGAACCCAGTGCCTCACACATGTGAGGCAAATGCTCTACCATTGAGCTATGCTCCAGCCCCTACATGAGCTTTTAAAGAGACACCTCGTATTCAGACAATAGCAACTCAGGTTCTGTAGTTAGACAGATCTGAGCTTGAATCTAAAATCTACTATTTAGTAATTGTGTGACATTGGGCATGCTATACAATCCCTCCTGTTTGTTTCCTATTGCTACTGTAGCAAATTATGGCAAGTTTAGCAACTTCAAACAACACAAATTTATTTTTTACAGTTTAGGAGACTAGAAGCCTAAAATGAGGCAGTAAAGTAACAAAAAGATAAGTAATGTGTGGTTCTGCTTATATGAGGTAGCCAGTGTAGTCAGATTCATAGAGACCAAATACAAGGTGTGTGTCTTCTGGAGGATATAGGTGAGAATCTCTTTCCTTGCTTTTTCCATTTTCTGAAGATCTGATAACGTTCCTTGGCTCATAGTCTGTTCTGCCACCTTCAAAGCAAGCAGTGACTAAATGAGTCTTTCCCATGCTGCATCACTCTGATAATCCTCTTCTATGTCAAATATCTCCCTACATCCCTCCTATAAGGATACTTCTGGTTACATGGGGTCCATACAATTATGCAGCATAATCTCCCCATCTCAAGATCCTTAACTAGTCACAACTGCTAAGTATAAGATAACATATCCATAGGTTTTAGAAATTTGAATACCAATACCTTTGGGGCATTACCACACTCCTCACCAATAAAACAAGAATAGTAACACCCACCTTATGGGATTATTATAATAATTAAATAAGTTGAACAATGTAAAGTACTTGGAACATGCAATAAAGTTGGTTAATTTTTTATTAGCTGGGTGTCATGTCACACACTTATAGTCCCAGCTACTCAGGCGGCTGAGGCAATAGGAAACTTGAGTCCTGGGGTTGGAGGCCAACCTGGGCACCACAATGAGACTTATCCCCAAAATTAAATAAATGTTTTAAATGATGGCAAAAAATGCATAACATGAAATTTACTAATCATAATTTTAAGTGTGTAACACAGTAGTGTTAAGTACATTCACACTGTGTGCAAGTATTCTCCAAAACTCTTTTCATCATACAAGATTGAAACTCTATATCCATTAAGCCAATTCCCATTTCCTTCTCTACCCAGCTACTGGAAGACACCCTTCTATTTGGTCTCTATGAATTTGACTACACTAATTACCTCATATAAGCAGAATCACACATTATTTATCTTTTTGTTACTCATTCATTTCCCAAAGCATAAGGTTCTGAAGGTTCATTCATAGTGTTACATATACCAAAATTTCCTTTAAGACTAAGTTATATTCCACTGTATGTATATACGCACTGTATTTTTCTATTCATCCATCAATGAGCAATGGCTACTTCTGCCTCTTGGCTATTGGAGTGATGCTGCAGAGAACATGATGATTACACAGATAGCTGTTTGAGACCCTGCTTTCCATTCTTTTGGGTATATGCCAATACATGAAGTTGCTGGACCATATTGTAATTCAATTTTTTTTTTTTTTTTGAGAAAATGCCATATTATCTTCCATTGGGACATCACTATTTCACATTCCCACCAATAGCATACAGGTTTCCAATTTTTTCATTTGTCAACAATACTCATTAATTTTCATTTGCTAGTAGGAATCCTAATGGTCATGAGATGATATTTCATTGTGTAAAGTTAGGTTGAGTATTAATAATGACACACTCAATGTGATTAATTCATTTCTGCCCTCCTGAGGAGTAACAGTATAAATTTGGGCAAGTTATTTTGTCTCACAGACTTAGATTCATAAATTGAAAATTGGAAAAGTGATATTTAATTTGCAAGATTATGGTAAGGATTACAAATGAGAAATAATGTATGCAAGTTATCTAGTACTAGAAAAATCAATATAATCTGTAAGAACTGTGGTAAATTTATTATGGTTCTCTAAAGAAACAAAAAGAATAGGAGAAGTATATCCCAAAGGGATTTATTATAAAGTCTGACTCATGTAACTGGGGAGGCTGAGAAATCTCACAACTGGAAATCGATAAGTTGGAGGTCTGGAAAAGCCTGTGGTGTAGATTTCAGCTCAAGTCTGAAGGCCTAAGAACCAGGAGAACTGAGGAAAGGAGGAAAACAATGTCTGCTGAAGCAGTTAGGCAAAGAGAAAATCCAGTCTTTCTCTACCTTGTCCTTCTCAGACCCTTAATGGATTGGAGGATGCCACCCACACTGGGGAGAGCCATCTGCTTTACTCAGTCCACCAATTCTCATGCTAATGCCTTTCAGATACGCCCTCACAGACATATCCCCAAATAGTGTTTAGTTAGATATCTGGGCATCCCATGGTCCAGTCAACTTGAAACCTCTGATTAACCATCACAATAACCATCCATGTGATGATGTTGTAGAACGGGGAGGAGCTCTTCCTTGATCAGAAGTGAAAGAATTTGAACTGACTACTCTGAAAGTCAGCTTTCATAGAGGAGATCCTACTAGCGCAAGTGTGGTTTCTTGATTATTCTTTCCTTAACATTTTATAAGGAAGTTCAGAATATGCTTTCTTTCTCCTCATTCCTTTGAATCATGCTGAAAGTTTGAATTCTTTTACTTTGTGCCAAATAGCATATTCCTTATGTGAAATTCATTCAGTGCATACTAGAATGTACTAAACATACATAATTAGTCTACTAAAAGCTAGAGAGTTAGCTGTCTCTGTCTCTATTTAACATGACATGTGATGAGCATATTGTAAATCCAAACTGAGTTCCCAGTGTACCAAGCTGGTATTAAATGCAGATCCACCATGTAATCCTTCAGTGTAACTTTCATGAGCCAACAAACGAAAACTCACCCTGAGAGCAGATTGTTGTCTTTGGTATGGAAGTGTGAATGACTGAATTACAAATATTCATGTATTTAAATTGGAAAAAGTTTTTTGTTGGGGTTCTATTTTCTCTTTATGACACATTTAAGCTTTTATATGGAGACGTATTGCTTGGGTTCAAATACTGGCCCTTTTGCTTACTAGGTTACTTACCCTCTCTATTTTCTATTTTCCTTTGCATAAAATGGAGTTTAAATAATATGCACCACGTAGGATTTCAAAAGTTGAGTTGTAAAATTAATTAAATGCATTAATACATGTATGACTCTTGGAACCGTGCTTGGCACTTATAAGGACTGCATCACTGTTGTTATTGCTGTAGGCTTTTTTAAAAATGGCAGTACAACTTGTCACTTCATCTAAGAGATTGTTCACATGTTCAATGGTGAATTTAGATAAGTTGGGCACCAAGTTTATTCTACAGTTTATTTAGGGTTGAAGACACAGTACTCTATTTTCAGAACACGAGAGTTACAAGTTTTCTAATTACACATTGAGTATAATCCCAGAGAGAAACCAAAAAATTAGATAATTTTACAAATGAAATATTAGTTATACTTTCATATGTTTTAATGAAATGATGGACAAAAAGTAGTTGAATAGTAGCCCCTGAAAAGAATGTATAGCATGAATGTGTGCATGTGGCAGTTAAAAGACATAAAGTGGCAATCACTCCTCTTAATCCTGTGCCATAATCATATCCCTAGTGCATTGTACTGTATAATTCATCTCTTGCACCACGATGCAGAAAGCTTGTACTGGTGGGGTTATCTGTGACTCTTGGCATTTTGCATTACAATAGATTAGTACTATGTTTAATATTTATGCAGTAGAAAGCAGCATCCTTAAGTGGTAAAATTTGTCCACGTGGCATAAAACAATGCCAGATAATGAATAAAAGATTTATTTTGCAAATATTATTTCTTTATTCCTTAGTTCTGCCTGAATTAGTCTTTTAAAATGTAAAATGTGTGTAGTGGTTTCAAAATGTAATCTGTGAAGAATGTACTGAATAGCTGATGTACTGGGGGGAGTTTAGCAGAATGCTTGTCTGTGACTTCTAAATATAGTCTTCTCATTTTAAAAAAACTTTTAAAAATTGTACATGGACATAATAACTTTATTTTATTTATCTATTTTTTGTGTGTGTGGTGCTGAGGATCAAACACAGTGCCTCCCATGTGCTACACAAGTACTCTACCACTGAGCCACAACCCCAGCCCCTGAATCCAGATTTCTAAGTGACTGTGACTGTGTCTCCCATCTGGCCAGCATAGGTAGTTCCCTCTTCCAACCCCATTGTTTAAAGATGTGAAGACTGGGTTCTAGGGAGGTTGTAGTATTTGGCCTGGGTTATGCCATTTCTTAGAGACAGAAGCTAGATGAGAATACTGGTGTCCAGTTCTTTCTACAACATTAACTTTTATTTTTCCTTTCTAAATTTTATGGACTTGTGGAAGTCAAAAGAATTGCTGTATTCACATCACTTTTTAATCCCACATCCAGACTACAATCTATAAACACATTTACTTAAATATGATTGCAGTTTTCTACTAAGCTCTGGCCTCTCTTCTGTGCTCTTTTACTTGCCAGCAAGTCTGTCGTAACATATGATTTTTCTCAAGGGTTCCCGAAAGAGGTGATTTTGGGAGCCAATTGACAGAGGGCCAGAGCCCTGAGGCCATCAGCTAATATCCATACATATTTACACATTATATGCTTTTATTAAAATGAGTGTTACAGGCACAGCCCAACTATCAGTTTCTCCCACTGACCTCATTTAGAAGAAAGAGAAAATAAATTGTTGAAAAAGTTCATATCATGGAAAAGGGTTCATGAACAGCTTCAACTTCACCAGAGAGTCCATGCTCCACCATTATACACACAAACTGCCCCCTGGCATATGGAAGAAGGTGGCCACAGGACATTTATTCCAGAAAAGTTGTCAGGTTTCATATCCTGTAATCCTTCAGTGGTAGCCACAGTTGAGGCTCATGGATCTGTACCCTAGGAATCCCTGTCTAGGCAGACCTTGGAGGCCAGTGGCCTGTCTTGGGAAGCAGGCCCTATAGTGATGTTTTATATTAGATGCCAACTAATCAGACCCAATCAGATAACTTTTCTCCTAATAATTCATAAAAGAGAAGAGAAGAGTAGAGTTGGGGGAGAAGCTGGGAACCATGGCAAATCATGGGGATGGTTGAATCCAAGACAGAAGCAAAGGACTCATTCTTCTTGGAGAACAATAAGTTATCTTGGTCACTTAAACTATAGGATTGTTAAAGCAGTAAATATTTATTGAATGCCTGCAATGTGCTGGGCACTGTACTAGATGCTTGAGACAAAGTACATAAAATAAATGAAGGCTTAAGTTTATGCAGTTTCATTTTAGTGGGAAATCAAACTGATAATATTTTTTAAAAATTTGTTCTAATTAGTTGTACATGACTGTAGAATGCATTTATACATTTTGATAAATCATACATAAATGAAGTGTAATTTCTCATTTTTCTGATTTTACACATTGTAGGATCACATTGGTCATGCAGTCATATATGTACATGAGATAATAATGTCTGTTTCACTCTACTGTCCTTCCTACCCCTATACCCCTTCCCCTCCCTTCACTCCCCTCTACCTAATACAAAGTAAATCTCTTCTTCCCTAGGGCCCCCATCTTATTGTGAATTAGCATCCACATATCAGAGAAAGCATTCAGCCTTTGGTTTTTTGGGGGTTTGGCTCATCTTGTTTAGCATGATATTCTCCATCTCCATACATTTACCAGCAAATGCATAATTTCATTCTTCTTTAAATCTGAGTAATATTCCATTGTGTATGTATACCTCATTTTCTTTATCCATTCATCTATTGAAGGGCACCTAGGTTGGTTCCACAGTTTAGCTGTTGGGAGTTGAGCTGCTCTAAACATTGATGTGGCTGCATCACTGTAGTATGCTGATTTTAAGTCCATTGGGTATAAACTGAGGGATAGTTGGGTTAAATGGTGGTTCCATTCCAAGTTTTCTGAGGAAACTCCATACCGCTTTCCAGAATAGATTTCACCAATTTGCATTCCCACCAGCAATGTATGAGTTTGCCCTTTTCCCTTTATCCTCGTCATCATTTATTGTTGCTTGTATTATTGATAATTGCCATTCTGATTGGAGTAAAAAGTTAAATCAAGACTCAATAAATAGGATGGATTCAAACTAAAAAGCTTCCCAGCAAAAGAAATAATCAACAATGTGAAGAGAGAGCCTACAGATTGGGAGAAAATCTTTGCTACATGCATCTCGGATAAAGCATTAATCTCTAGGATATAAAAAGAACTCAAAGAATTTAACACCAAAAAAACCAAATAATCCAACCAATAAATGGGCTAAGGAACAGAACCGACACTTACGGAAAAAGATATGCAATCAATCAACAAATATATAAAAAAAGTTAAACATCTTTAGCAATTAGAGAAATGCAAATCAAAACTAATCTAAGATTTCATTTTACTCCAATCAGAATGGCAATTATTGATAAGATATTAATGTAATAAACAGTACGTTTGAAGGTGATAAGTGTTCTATGGATTATTAAAAAGAGTACAGCTTGGTAATGGGAATCAAGAGAATTGATGATGATGACAAATGGGACCATTTTACCAAGAAGGTATTTGAACAAACACTTGCAGGAAGTGAGGTATTATAGATAACCAATAGACTATGACTCAGGGTTCCAGTTCATTCTGGGGCTTTCTATATTGATTTAGATTAAATGGGGGCAGACTTGCAAGTTGCCAGGGCACCAATCTACATGGGGTGCTAAGACAGCACTGGAAATACAGCAAGGTCCATTTGCCAGAACTTTTCTGGGAAAAAAACTACATGTGGTAGAAAGGAATTCTTGAAAAAATGTGCTTGCAGAAGTGAGACCAGCTCCAAGAAACATAATGTCTCTTAGCCATTATAGAGAGTTCCTAAACTTCCAAGAAGGATAAATAAGTTCCATTATCTGTAGATTTTTATTTCGGGGAATCTTTCTTTCCTTGGTTGAATTTCCATTTTGGAGTCAGAATTGAATTTCTTTTTCTATCTTTTAAGTAATTTTCAGCATCTCCTTTAATACTGGAGAATATTGGGTTCCATGGGTGATGTTACGAGATTGCACATGTGTAGGGGGCTGTGTTGCCACACCTCAGATCCTCTTGGTTTGCTTTCCCTAGCTTTCTGAGCCTATCCCCAGCTGCTTTACTTTGCTTCTAGCAACTGACACAACTGCCCATGGACATCGGGCTGGGGGCTGCCCTTCCTGCACAGCAGAGCCTGAGACAGAGCACTTTCCTTCCCAACCCTCCCTGCCCCTGTTCTTCCTGGGTGTGCTACAGACAATGCCTGATAGTGATGGGAATACAAGCCCGGGTTCTTCTATCTAAACCATTTGCTTTCAGTCACTATTGATTAATTTTCTTCTTTCTGTGATTTCATTTAGTTAGAATATTTTGTGTCTGACTTCTTTTGATTGCATGTTTTGGTGGCTCATTCAAGGTGTTGCAGATACCAGTTATTTATTCCTTTAGATGGTACTACAATATTTTAGTGTGTGGACACTTCATATTTATCTATTCATTCATTGATGAATATATGGGTTAATTCTAGCGAGTGTTTTTTTGTGAATAACTCTGCTGTGAACATTTGCATATATGTCTTTATGAGAACAATTTTCAATTTGTTTGAGTAAATATCTCTGAGCGAAACCAAGTAAATATCTGAATGGAATTGCTAGGTTGTATGGTGAATGTATATATTTTTTAATTAATTTATTCATTTTTTAAATTTTTATAGACTACATTGACATTCATTGTAGTAAAATAAAATTAAACCTCTATCTCTCACCCTGCACAAAACTCAACTCAAGATGGATCAAGGAACTAGAAATTAGACCAGAGACCCTACACCAAATAGAAGAAAAAGTAGGCCTGAATCTTCATCATGTTGTCTTAGAATCAGACTTCCTTAACAAGACTCCCAAACTCAAGAAATCAAAGCAAGAATCAATAAATGGGAAGGATTCAAACTGAATGCATATTTTGATCTTACCATTTTTATATTTGCACCAGCAAAATTATGGCAGTTCTAGTTTTTCCATATCATCACCAGTGTTTTCAGATTTTTCAAAAAACATTATCCCTTTTAGTGACTGTAAAGTGGCATCTCATGTGGTCTTAATTTATATTCCTCTGATGACTAGTAATTTTGAACATACTCCCACATATTTTTTGGCCATACATATGTATGTATGTGTATTTATATATTTGTGTAAAATGTCTGTTCTGCCTATTTTTAAAAAATTGAACTGTTTGTCTTTAGTTCCTTTGTCAATAACAAAATATTTGTGGATTTATTTCAAATTTCTTTATGTTGAGCAACATACAAGCACCATACTGTCCTGATTAGAATAGCACAATAATTCTTGAAAATAAGTATTGCTAAGTTCTCCAACTTGGTTTGACTTTTTCAATACTGCCTAAATTATTCTATATCCCTTACATTTCTATGTATATGTTATAGTGGTCACAGAAACTATAAATTCATCTGGCTTTCTCTGACTTGACATTTTGTTAATACTTCTCTTAAGCATTTGATTTTATTGACCACAACGAGCTTTTTTCTACTTGGCAAATATTTAAGTAGTTGCAATTTCCAATCAATTCTTCTAACTGCTTTGTTTTATTTTATGAAAGATGGTCCTTTTTATAAATATGTGTAAAAAAGTTTCATGAACTTCTATAAACTCATGATTATTAAAATCCTTACAAATCTCATTTTACCATAAAGGCCCATAGGTAAATATTAATAGTGATTTTTTTTTATTCTAGGAGAACACAAACTCTACTGACATGTTCATGTACTTAAAAGACCATCACTTATTTTACAGAAGGAAGAACACAATCCTATAAAAGGTAGAATCTTCTAGATATTTTTGAACTGTAGAAAACCCCTCTTTGAGTTGAGAGTGACCTGAAAATCTTCAGGAGTTATATTATTCTGGAGATGTTTATTGGCCCAAGTTTCATATAAAATAGGTATCATAATGATAAGTTCAAAATGATGAAAGAACATGCTTCAGGATTTAAAGCATATCATACAGGAATAAAACAAAAGTTTAAGACAATAATTATACAAACACCTAGCAGGGATTCTAGAATTATATTTTGAAACAGAAATACAGTAGAGGTTTTAAATATGTATTGCTATATTCATAGTAAAAGTCATGGGGGATTTAGTTTCTTTTCTTCTTTTTTCTTCCTTTTTTTCTTGTGTGTGTGTGTGTGTGGGTGTGTGTGTGTGTGATGCTGGGATTGAACCCAGGGCTTTAAGCATGCTAGGGAAGTTCCTTCTCACCCAGTTACATCCCTAGCATGAATTGTTCTTTTTCTTGTTTGCCTCTTCATACTTCAGTTACCAATGAAATAGGCTTAACCATAAATTGCCATATGTTATAAATTCCACATACCCACAGCTATACTTAGAATGATGAAGTAACAGACTCACTTTTACATATAAATTGATAGCTGTATTTGCTTTGATTACAGATTAGAATGGGAGTCGTTATAAGTATGACTGTGGCTAATGGGGAAGAGTATACATCCAGTCATCAAGTTCGCCTACACCAAAATGTCTCTTTTGGAGTACATGGACTCAGCTGTATTATTTAGGATGCCATATAATCCAGCAGTGTTCCAGTACGAGCCCTGATGTGGCAAGAAGCAGAAACTCACCTAACTTGACTCAAAATTGAATTACAAAGACAAATCAAGGTTCATAGAAATCCCCAAACTGGATTCACTATGTAACCAGGCCCTCATTCCTTAAATTACAAATCCTTCAGGAATCAGGACTTTCTCTTTTCTCTCTCTCTCTCTCTCTCTCTCTCTCTCTCTCTCTCTCTCTCTCTCTCTCTCTCTCGGGGTTGCAGGGTTATAGGTCTCTGCAACTCTGTGTTTATGACCTATCTTCATCTTTCCCTACATATTCTTTAGCTTGTACACAGTTTGGGGGATTATCTAGGCCTTATTTCATCATGCAACTCTTGATGCTACATTTCTAATCCCATCTGTGATCTAGCCAAGTGCCTCAGTCTCTAGATTTCCAGGGAAGACTGGTCACACTTAAGATTTTTAGCCAAGTCTCCCAAGGCATAAGTTTGAATCATTTGCAAGCATTACTATGGATCAATTGTCACATTGCTTCCAATGAGCTGTGGTCAAAGAGAGGAAGATCTCATCCATACATGACACCATTATTCAGGCCCATGAAGTCTGTTGTATAGTGTCTGTGAAATATTTGTTGAATGAGTAAATTAATGATGAATTGGTGTGGTATCTGAAAAAAAAAAAACAATAAAAGCAAAGAAGCTTAAAAGTGAAATTTGTCGAAGCTCTATGATGAAAGGTAACAGAAACAGAACAAAGGGCATTACATTATTTATATGTATTTTGTACCAAATATAAACAGTTTATATTGAAAGATGTTATGCCATTTTCACCACATGATTACAAGTCTTGGAAGACTTACTCCTTGGGAACACTAGACCAGAAGAGGAACAGTATGATTCTATAGACATACTTTTTTTTTATATTATTTATTTCTGTTCTTAGGTATTTACTGGTTATTTTGTGAGTTTAAATTTTCTAATCATACTATGAAGTACAAGTTTGTTCATAGATTAAATTATGTCCCTAGCAGGGATGTGGCTGACATATTCTTGGGATTTTTGCTTGTAATTCAATACATTTATTATCTTAATCTAGAAACTTAAAAATTATAGATTATAATTATTTAGTTGAACTGTTTTATTTATTTATTTTAAAAACGACTTTGAAAAATATATACCACATTTCCCTTATTCATTCATCTGTTGATAGGCACCTGGGTTGGTTTCATAGCTTAGCTATTGTGAATTGAGCTGCTATAAACATCCATGTGGCTGCATCACTGTAGTATGCTGATTTTAAGTCCTTTGGGTATAGGCCAAGGAGTGGGATAGCTGGGTCAAATGGTGGTTCCATTCCAAGTGTTCTGAGGAATCTCCACACTGCTTTCCAGAGTGGTTGCACCAATTTGCATTCCCACCTGCAATGTATGAGTGTACCTTTTCCCCACATCCTAGACCAACATTAATTGTTACTTTTATTCTTGATGATTGCCATTTTGACTGGAGTGAGATGAAATCTCAGTATAGTTTTAATTTTCATTTCTCTAGTTGCTAGAGACGTTGAACATTTTTTCATATATTTGTTGACCATTATATTTCTTCTTCAATGAAGTGCCTGTTCAGGTCTTTTGCACATTTATTGATTGAGTTTTTTTTTTTTTTTATGTTAAGTTTTTTTAGTTCTTTGTATATCCTGGAGATTAATGCTTTATCTAAGCTTCAGGTGACAAAGATTTTCTCCCATTCTATAGACTTTCTCTTCACATTATTGATTATGTCCTTTGGCTGTGGAGAAACTTTTTAGTTTGATACCATCCCATTTATTGATTCTTGATTTTCCTTTGTGCGCTTTAGGAGTCTTGTTGAGGAGTTCAGTTCCTAAGCTGACATGATGGAGATTTGGTTTTTTTCTTCTCATAGGCTCAGGGTCTCCTGTCTAATGCCTGGGTTTTGATCCACTTTGAGTTGAGTTTTTTTCAGGGTAAGAGAGAGGGGTCTAACTTCATTTTGTTACATATGTACTGGAAAAAAAAATTTTAAGTGATTTTACTTATTTTGAAAACTTTTTTCTTAATTATGTTTTCCTTGTATGATGGCTCTTGATCTCATATAACTGCCTGAACTTTCCTGTACATCTTTCTTATTGTGTCTTCAGAGAATTATGTTGTTTTAAATGCAGGGAGAAAGTCTTTTATTGTAAGTCTATTTCTCTGTTTCCTGCCATGTGCTTCCACATTAAAATCATTTGCTTTCTGAACATAACCTGGGAATTGATTGGAATCTCAGGGCAGAATATGCATCCATTCATAGCTCCCTCAGAGTCCCAAAACACTTCTGTTTTAATCAGCTCTTTCATTACTGTAATCAAAAGACTTGACAAGAACAATTTTAGAGGAGGAAAAATTTACTTGGGGGCTCATGGTTTCAGAGGTCTCAGTCCAGAGATGACTGGCTCCATTTTTCTGAGCATATGTGTGACAGAACATCATGGTGGAAGAGTGCAGAGGAAAGTGGCTCAGGACATGGCCACCAGAAAGCAGAGAAAGAGAGATTCTTGCTCACCTAAGATGAAATAAATATCCCAAACGCATGTCCTCAGTTTCTCACCTCCTTCAGTCACACCCTACCAAGCATGGGTTACCACTCATTAATCCCTATCAAGGGATTAATGTGCTGATTAAGTTAAAGCTCTCATAACCCAATCATTTCATCACTAAACTTTTTTTGCATTGTCTCACACCTGAGCTTTTGGGGGATACATCATATCTAAAACATAGCAATTTATTTCTAAGAATAATTATTTTGAGGTCTGCAATAGCCAGCCAGCACCAGGTTGGCCTTTACTATCATAACTTTTTTCATTTCTGCTTGCCTCCACTTGACCTTCAGATATCCATGTTGAACCTATTAAGTAGTGTGGATCTATTATAGGCACATGGGGTCCACAGCCATGTGTCTCAGCAATATCTATCATGCGAACTTTCACAATTATGGGAATTCATGAGCATAAGAGATATCAAAAGACTCCTCTGTTGATAACATTATGATATTTTACTCAAGTATGTTTTGTATTTTTATCCTGAATTACCACGCATTTCAATCATGGTTAGTTCTACCCTCTCATCTTCTCCTATGTTGCATTTGGAATCTCTGAAGTTAGGCTTTATATTAACTTGAGCAAACATCATCTGGCCAAGTAGATACCTGTGTTAGCAGCTTGGAACAGATTTGCAGATATAGCAGAACTCAGAAGAAAAGGTGTCAGTAGAATTTTATTTTTTTTAATATCAGTGTTTTAAAATATAGAAATTGTTCAGATATTGCTGAGAAATTTAACCAAAATCTTCCAGCAGCAGCTTCCAAATCCCACTGCATGTACTCCGGTGTCCTTGTGACATTCAGAGAGTCTTTTTTTTAATTACAACCAGATGTGAAGATTGAAATATCATGGTTGATAAAGTAAGTAATGTGGCAAATAATTCAGAGAATTATAGCTCATTTTCAATGACAGGACAAAGAGAAAATCACCCTGAGTGGAAGCTTTTTTTGTTTTGCCCTGGAAATGTTCACCATGGACATATTTCTTACTTAGTGTGTTATGGTGACCTTGCTTTACTACTTTCTCTTTCTGATCATTCCTTAGTAATAAATGAGAAATAGGAAACCACTACCGGGTGCCAGTGGGAATTGAATGACAAACCCACAAAGCTGAACTTAAAAGTGTTTTAAGAGGTTAAAAAATAATAAAAGATCACAGAAACCACATGGACCACAGAAGGGCAAGAAGCTTGTTTACAAGGTCAATTCAAAGTATAGTCAAGAGAATGAGATGTATCTGGGAGAGAACTGGGTCAGAAACAGCCAGGGATGCTCCTGACAGTCAGAAAAGGGCCTGTTGACTGTCTAAGACAAACATGTAATTAAAAAGGCCTCATTTCCAACAGCTTTCCCAAACATGCCTTCTAAATGCATATATGCGAGTGTGTGTGGAATGGGTGTGTGTGTGTACCTGGGTGTGATAGGTGTGTGTGGGAGGGAAGGAGTGTGCTTGTAGATGAGATGTACACATGGGTGGGGTCCATTCCACCACTGGTCACAGGTGTAACTGGAGCTTTTCTCTGTTGTGGCTATATTGTTTTTAAAAATGTTTCTCTTTGTTGCTTTTATGTCTGTTCAAACTTGCAGATTCCCAATAAATTGATATTTTCTTCTTATCACCAACTCTGTGCCCTCCTCCCAGTGTGTATTCACTTAAAACCTTCTTTGTCATTGTCATTTACAGGTAGCTTATCATTTTTTAGGTATTCCGTTGGAAGCTAGACACCATTCCCTCATGAAAAAACTAGCAAGGCTGTGTTGCAGATGATCTCGTTTTTTGTTTTTGTTTTTTTAAATAATTTTTTGGGGGGTACCAGGGATTGAACCCAGGGGTATTTAACCACTGAGTTACATCCCCAGGGTCTCACTAAATTTCTTAAAAACTTGCTAAGTTGCTGAGACTGGCTTTGAACTCAAGATCCTCCTGCACCAGCCTCTAGAGCCACAGGGATTACAGGCATGTGCCACCATACCTGGCTACCTAAGATTTAAAGATGAGAAAACTGTCTTAGAGAGGTGAACCCAAGCACATTAATTTTTAAATAAAGGGGTCAATAAGCCCCAAATCCCCAATTTTTAGAATATTTAATAGTTATTCTGACTAAAGATGGTGAAATGTTGATCATCAAAAATCTATATTCCCTAGAACTTAAAAAAATTATATTAGCCTAAATAAGTCACGGTCAGAAAGTCAAGAGCCATGTTTTCTCTCATAGGTGGAAGCTAGAGAGAAAAACAAGGGGCTGGGAGTGGGGGGAGTAAATATGACACACCAGTAGAGTACAGGAGGAGGACCAGGGGAAGGGAGGTACTCGGGAATGAAATTGCATCTACAAATATGGTACAATGAAACCCAGTATTCTGTGAATTACACTGTGACAATTAATTTTTTTAAAAAAAATCTATCTTTCCAAAAAGACACATGAAAGTAATAGGAAAACTATTAGAGAAGAGAAAGGGGATTAGAGAGAGGCAGGAGGAAGGAGGGAAGGATAATAGAGGTGAATATGGCCAACATATGTAACAGTATGCCACAAGGAAGCCCGCTATTCTATTTAATTAAAATGCACTAATAAAAAATGCACCTCATTTACTATGAAATGAAAGTAATAAAATTAATTATCTACTTATATACAAAGTTTAAATAAAATGTATGAGTTGTAAGGCCAAGTTTAAAAACAATTTTGTCAGAAAAAAAACTAAACAAAGGGACACAATCAGTGGTGACAGCTTTAAAAAGGGACAGTAGGAAAAAGCAGAAACTTCTGTCCTGGTGTGGCCTCTCATAGCTCCTTTCACAAATTTCTGGGGTGATGTCCACGAAGGGACATCATCAAGGAAGTCTGGAAAACTACTAACATCCCAAGTACATAGAGAAGCTAACGGGGATCTCATTTCCTTTTCCTGAGAGGCAACTGGAACAGCAGCTGAAGAGAGTAAGGAGAACCAGAAAAAGTGCAGCTGGGCTTTCTCCAGAGTGCAGGCTGGTCTCAGAGTCCTAGCCTGAGGTAGAGAAGTCACTGAAGACAGATAGAGGAATGGGACTCACCTAGTGCCTCCTCCTTGGTGGAGTAAATTTTGACATAGGACATTTAATGAAGAATGACCAAGTCTGGAAGACACTGCACCTGAATCCATGTGCTGGCCTGTGAGCGGGCAACCAGGGTCCGAGGGGGTGAGGAGAATGCCAAGAAGGCCTAACCTGAGCTACCCCTAACCAGGAACAAGAGTTCTGGGCAGGCTTCTTCCATTTTACTTTCAGAACTGCATCTGCCTCTGTAATGCTTTTAAGGGATTACCAGGTAAATGTCCCAAAAACCCTGGGAGAAAAGTTGTTCAGAGTGCTTAACCAAGAGCTCCCATTTGAAAGTCCGCCCCCAGAGTGGAGCTACTTTGACACCTGCAGAGAAGCAGTCACTTCAAAAGGCAAACCAGAGGGTATCTCCCAAAGGATCAGGATGTAATCCCCTCCTTAGGCAGAAAGCTCCAGCTTTCTGTGGGCAACTTCCCAACTTTCCCAAGAGGATAGATCTTGCTAAGTCAAGTGGCTCTACTGTTAATTACTGCAAGAGGCCTCTAAATCTTGAATAAGAAGAGTGAGTTGCATGCATTTTTTTTTCATCCTTGATGGATACTGAATGCTTAGAAGTTTATCTCCAATAACAGCTTCTTCTCTGTGATTTGGGATGTGATCAGATCTGTATGTGTTTCCCCTGAGCACAGCCCTAATCAGTACAGCAGTTTTAAAATAATGATAAGATTTTAAGGCCATTTTATTAAATCTGATGAAAATTCTCAGCATTCTAGAACCTCACCTCAAAGGTCTGATGTAGGAGGAAGGAAAAGGGTGAAATTCCACATTCCTCAAAAAAAAAAAAAGATTTCCATTTATTCACACAAATTCTTAAAAATTACCTAGAATAAAGAAGAATCTAGTTTAAAGGCTAAAAGGACAGACTATGCTCCACAGTTTCTTTTCCATATACAGCAATTAAAATGCTCCTTTCTTGGGATTCTGTGAACTGCTGGTTATCAGAGCAGTTGCATAAAGCACAACTCAATAAACCTAAAGCGCTCGCGAATACTTCTGGGGTCTACTCTTCTGGACTGGAGAAGGTTCACACGCACTCTTTCTTCTCCAAGAGCAGGGGACTCACCTTCACTTGTTCTGAGTTTAACTATCAACTTTTCTTACTTTTTCTCAACATTTCTTCTTTTGTCTTCCAGGTGAAGCTTCTTTCTTCATTCTTTTTTTTTTTTTTTTTCTAGGAAATCTCAAAACTCTAAGGGAATTTAGCTCTTTTCCAAAAATTGAGACCCTAGGAAGTGAGGAAAGAACTGTTCCAGGTCAAGCAAGTGATTAGGGATAGAGCCGAGAAATCTCATAGCCACTTTTTCTTCCTGTGTTGTAATGCGGGTGCTTAGCAAGTATCTTATAGGACTAGGATGGATATAGCCTGTCCAGACAGAGAACTTCTCCACATTCTCCTTTCCTTCTTCCCTTCTTCCTGTCTCGTTTTCAAAATAAAATTCTCTTTACATATTTTAAATATAATTCTTATTTTTTAAATTTTTTTGAGTTCTTTTCAAACTTTTTTTATTTGTTGTTTTTATATATACATGACAGTGTATTCTGATATATCATACCTATATGGAGTGCAGTTCATTACAATTTTGATCCCATTCTTCTGGTTGAACATGATGTGGAGTTACACAGGTGGTGTATCTATATATGAGCATAGTTAAATACAATTTTTAAACAGTATTTTTGTTGTTCTTTGTAAAATATGACATCACTTTAATATTTAAAGGCATTTAAATATGGTTTTAAAACTACAATTACCCAGTCAGAATGAGATTCCTACCAGAATTGGCTAATAAACAACATATTAAAATGTCCATACAATCTGGAAAATAGTATTTGATTTGTATCTTGTTCCAGAACATTCAGTAAAGCCTGTGGCAGGCCCTGGCCTGTTTGGCTGCCAGGGTGCCACCAGGCGTGACTGGATCGCATCTCTTCTTCACCCTAAGAAAAGTCTCCACTGCGATGGCACAGGATGTTTATAGCAAGGCAGGTGCAAAGGGTATTCAGAGCCTAGTACTCAGAGTTTTAACAGGGAAACTTAAAGGGCTCTTCTAAATGTCAAAGACAAGGAAAACTCCTCAGTGTTATCCTGACAGAGAAAAAAAAAAAAAAAAAAATCTTCCTCCCAGAATAGGCTCTGATACCAGAACATTTCCGCTGATACTCACTTCTCTTGTCTCCTGACGTCCCTTCCTTCGGCTGGCAGGGATGTTTATGTCGCCTCCAGAGTCCTGTGTTTTAGAAATGCTGAAGAAAAGTTCCGTCTCCACAGCGGCCCCACTTCTTTCTTGCTAAGTTTCATGTTGAGTCGTTGGGCAGGAAAAGCAAAAATGCTGGTACATTTTATGACAAGTATAGAACAGCTTCCCAAATCTGAACAAAATAGATAATTCTCAAAGGTTTGCTTACAATTGCTTCTTCTTTAAGATTCAGCATTGTGGAGTTTACCAGACAAAGAGAACAAAATGAAACATGTGTCATTTCTGAAAAGTATTCTGCCATATGTGACTCAGGTTTGGGTGAACTGGCTGAGGTGGTCGACTTGCCTCCAACACAATCTGCCGAGCTTTGCCAGGGAGTGGCATTTCCAGCTCTTGTCTCCAAATGGAAATCTCCTGGCCCAGGGACTTTTGAACCATGCCCTGGGCCAGAGATTTCCTTCTCCTCTGGGGGTGGGGAAAATATTATAAAATATAAAATAATATAATATAAAATTATACAATAAAATATTAACATACTTTTCAAAGCTCTCCAAGTGATTCCATGTGAAATCAGAATTGAAAACTATTAAGAGATCAATGCAAGAAAAGCTAGTCTTCTGCAGGAACAATTAATCAAGCAAGTGCTAATGAACCAGGAAAGTTAATTATACCTGATTCTTTCAAATGCCCATATGGTGTGCCTGACTTTTTCAGGAACTTACAAAAAAGGGATCTCTATGATTAAGATTTTCTGAAAATATCCGAGTAAATGGATAGATTTCTCAGCACATGAAACTTTAATACTGTTGCTGAATCTCACTGACTTACAAGCGAAACTGCTATATTGATCGGTGGTATTCCAAGGGATAGAAGTAGCTTGTAATTTGAATCAAATTGCTCAGAAAAATTCCCTGCTGAGTCCATCTACTAGAGGAGTATACTTAGATAATAAGAAGTACGTGGTCCCACCCCATTGACCCAATCCTGCCCATTTAGGTCCATAGAGCAGGCACATCATCGACACATCCTGCTCTCCTAGAGAAACTTTCTTTCCAGGCAGGAAGCCCTCCTGGCAGAGAAACTTCCTTTCCAAGCAGGAAGCATCACAGGGCTGTTGGATGCAGACACACTGGCCTGCTCAGTTCTGTGACCCTTTGTGTAAGGGTGCACGTGGCAAAGGTAAGAAAGTAGAGAACTGTCATGCCTGCTGCAGACCTAGAGACGGGGGAGACAGGAGAGAAAGGTCTTGGAAAAGTCACAGGTGCTTTTGTACCTACACAAGAATGACTTTGAAGTCTCACTTTCTTTATAATTACCTGCAAAGTTTTAAACATATCTTGATGCTCCTCCATTGGGATCAATTAATTCAGCATATTTATGGGGAAATCTATGGCATCAGATGGTTCTTTAAAACTTGGAGATTTTGAAGGACTAACAGGGTTGAGAACCACTATTGTATTCTCGACTTCTTAAAGGGTGAAATAGATTGGCTATTTATGTGATATAATCTCTTGAGTGCTGAACAAACCTTTTCCCTGAGTTCATTCTGTAACTATACCTTAATGCCTAACATTTACCAATTAGAGATGTATTCCTTTGGATTAATCAAAGAGACTATATTCTCTGTGATAAAGCTTTAAAAAGTAGTGCATAGAGCTGATTATAACCACTCTAACTTTGTATTTTAACAGAGGAAGGAGAGACTACTACAAAGTCAGAGGAAGTATTAGGGTACCAGGATGTGCAGCAATAGGAGAAGGTCAGGGAAGGAGAACTTAAAGACTAAATTGGTCTTCTCCTTGATTGGTCAAGCTGATTCCCAAGCTTGACCTCTGCAGATGAACAGATTCAGGCAACTTGTGGTTGGGATCCCCAGCTCTGAAAATGAGAAGACTCAAGGTTTAGTAGTTACCTGGAAATAGGAAGAGGACCCTCTGCCAGCTACTCTTCCAATCCTCCACTTTGAGGATCAAAGAGCAGGTCAGGCCTGCTCTACCATGAACTGATAGACCAAGAAACAGGCTAGAAACCACAGAGATAGGACCCAGAGCCAGGTATTCTCCCTAGTCCACTATTCTCCACTCCACCACAACGTTTTTCTTCAAATGAAGTAAACACTTCTTTTGGATTTTCTTTGTTCTATGAAAACAAATACTCTTTCTTGTCCCTGAGGGCACTTACTGGTAATCATATGTTTTCCTTATCTGAATGTGGACAGCTTCTAGTTTACAAAGGAATCAAGTTCCAGAAGTTCAGCTATAAGACAATTATATATGATTCAGCATACATGCTCCAAGAGAAACAGTGCAACGTATGGTAGTTAGATTCTCAGGCCAATTCATGTAAAACTTCAATAGTCAAAATTTCTGAAGGGATGTGATCATATATAACCATTACAGAAAAAAGGAGTTTATAATGTCAGAAAAACTTAACTTGTAAATTCAATCTCTCTGCCTAAATAATTAATCAGGTGCTAACTCCTCAAATGTCTTTCCTTCGTATTAGTCCTAGCATAGCAACCTTTTGGGGCAATGGTATCAGTGTAAATATAAATAGTTCATGCATTATAACTTAGTAAGTCATTCAACTTAAATTTATTCTGCAGGGTTTGGGGTGGGGAATGAAAGAAACTCCTCCCCAACCTTACATTTTACAGATGTGGGTATTTATAAATGTGGGACATGGATGAAATCCACATATTCTCTTTCCAGCAGAATTATTTCCATCCTGAAACAAAAAGATTTCTGATTTAAAATTCAATTAACAATATCCTATGTATCAGATCTAATCATATACAATAGCAATTTAGTATTTATTATCTTAGAATTGACATACAGCATGTTATTTTTGAGGATGAGTGACATTTCAGTAATAAATCCAAGTGACAGTGACTTCAGTCAAATTGTAGTGCTATCTGAGAGATGTATTAGTGGAGGAAAATGCATTCATGAAGATGACTTTGAAAGATGGCATAGGAGTTTGAAAGGACTCCTCTGCAAATGAAGTGATGTCCTTTCAGCTGTCCTTTATGCCTTATAAATTTACAAAGTTGCATCAGGCAGAAATGGGGTGTTGAGTCCTGGAGCGCAAAAATAAGCAGCCCTCTAGAACTTAACCCAAAAGAACCAGGAATGCAGCCTTCCATGGAATGGAGGACCTGCTTTTCAAGTCACACAGAGGTTAGATGAAAGGAAAGAAAAACAACAGCTGAGGCAACAAGAGAAGAAACAAAAATCAGAGGTTAGGGGTCATCAGAGCAAATCCTCAACACTCCCAGCTTCTGACTGCTGAACCAGGGATTTCCTTTTAATTCAGAAGGTGCGGAAAGAAGGCAGGGATTTTTTAAATCCAATTTGTACCAAAACCCATTTCTTTTCTCTTACCTACCTTCTACTTTCTAAGGATACAAAAACTATCTGAGTTGTGAATTCAGGACCCAAGTTTCTCTGTAGGTTCCTCTATTGCCTTTTAACTTTGAGGTTATATCCATCCACCCATTCAGTGACTATGTAATGAGCATCTACTAAGTTCCAGACAATGTTGCAATCTCTAGAGACAGAGCAGTGGATGAGACAAAGTGATTCCCCTTATTTTACATGAAAAACAGCTAATAAGCAGATAAATAAATAAATAATTCTGTAACATAATGTCAGGAATAAGGGCTTGTTAGAAATGTACAGCAGTGTAAGGAAATGCTGTGAGGGAGCTATTTTAGATAGGACAATCTTAATGAGGAGGGATGTTTGAGGACAATCTGAGGGAAGAGAAGGAGCCAGCGGTTGGGAATTCTGAGGACAGGATGCTACAGCCAAGATCCTGAGGCAAGGGACAACCATGACATATTGGAAGAAAAACACGACAATGTTTGAGAGTAAAGTGGGGGTGAGAACGGTGGATGGGGTATGGAAGGGAAGCATGGGGCAGAACACAGAGTCTTGTGTACCTCAGTAAGGAGTGTTCGAAGGATTAATATTAGAAGACTTGAATCAAGAAACTGACAAAAAAGCCAGTTTAACAAACAGCACTGGGAAGGCCACTTCTGGTGGAATAATAGGGATCAGATTTACCCTTCTGCCCTGAATAATGAGAAGATTAGATAATAATCTACCCTCCTGTTTTACCCTAAAATAACTAAAAGACCAGAAAAAACTTATGAAACACCTCTCAAGAAGTTGGACACCACAGAGAAGGATGTCTGAGAGATGGAATGAAAACATAGTGAGCCTTAAAATTGCCCATCTTACAACCTGGAGGAAGTTTCCAGGTCACTGTGCAAGGACAGGGAACACAGGTACCCGTGCAGGGCTCTCATGAGTTAAGGAAGCTGTGAATATGGGGAAGCCAAAGTAGCTAGAGCTCACAAAGCAGAGATCTAAAGAGGAGAGAGCTACTGAAACAGAGAAACCAGAGGTCTGCAGAGGACCCTCCTGAGGATCTAGCTGAGTACTGAGTAGAGCATGTGGGAGAAAAGTACCGGGAACTGGGAGGCAATGTTCCTGAAAGAATGAGAGGAAGCTGTAAGAATGACTGACACAGGGCCAGAAATGGTGTCTGTTTCAGACAGCTAGAGGGAAAACCTCATCCATGAGAGTACTAAGAACCCTGTAACAACTGTGGATAAAATTAACCCGCATTAATGCTACTGTGATTCTGCTAACAAAGCCTGAAAACAAGATCCAGTAAGAACATACTGAGAACCAATACAAAGCTCAGAGAATCTGACCTAACTTTCCTGAGTTCATATATAAATATGGTACAGTGAATCTGAACATTATGTATATCCGCAAGACTCTTATTAAAAACAACAAGTAAATAGCAAAAAATCCAGTACAGTAGAGGCAAGGGAACAGCAGGAGGGAGGAGGGAAGTGAAAGAGGAAGCACTGGGACTGAATTAGAGAAAATTATATTTCATACTTTTGTAGTTATGTCAAAACGAATCCTATAATTGTGTTATAGTCATGTAAAACTAAAATGAACCATTAAAGAAGAATAGATCAAGTCCTTGAGCCAGCATGGCGAGCTCCAGCCCACAGGTAGCTTCAGGGACCATGACAGGGCAGCCAGGGACTTCCCCAAGCAGCCCAGTTCCCTCTGGCGGGAAGCGCCTTTCTAGGCTAGCTTCTCGGAGCAGACCGCCCAGTGAGAGCCTTTCCACACAGAGCCAGCTACAAGTCCCAAAGCCAGCGGAGACCTCTGGCCCGCAAGCAGCCTCTGGGACCAGGGTAGGGCAGCTAGAGAACTCTCCAGGTGGCCCTGCCCCCTCTGGCCACAGGCTTTTTCCACGGGATGATCCAAGGTGGTGGACTAGAGGGTGACTGCATCTCCAGTTGCTCCAGAAGCCAGGATTCAAGAAGGGGAGGCATTGAGAGACTCGGACTAAAATAGAGCCACGGGGTGAGTCTCCCCTACCCGGTGAAGCTTGGCCTGGGTGGAAGACCCGAATAGGGGTGGCTTATCAGAGTAGGGCAAGGCAGCTAGAGTCTTCCCCAGGCAGCCCTGCACACTCCAGCGGTGGGCTTATCCCACACGGCCAGCTTCTCAGAGCAGGCACCCTAGTGAGAGCCTTTCCACACAGAGCCAGCTCCAAGCCCTGGAACCAGTAGCGGGCTAGGGGCAGCTTTCTTTGGAAGCACTACATTATCAAGTTACTCCAAGACTTCAGGCTACTGAAGGCTGGGAGGTGATACACTGGAAATCTATAGGGACAATATAAGCCAATAGAGGAAATCTGCAATATCACAAAGTCCCACTGACATCTGACCAATATGAGAAAACAAGGGAAGAAAATGTCCCAAACAAACCTAGATACTATATCAGTAAAACCCAATAACAGCACAGAAGAAGAAATGTCAGAAAGGGAGTTCAGAATGTACATAATTAAAACAATCAGGGAAACAAACGAGGAGATGAGAGAGCAAATGCAGGCATTGAAGGAGGAGATGAAAGAGAAAATGCAGGCATTAAATGATCGCACCAATCAACAGTTAAAAGAGCAAATATGGGAAGCAAGAGATCATTTCAATAAAGAGTTAGAGATACTGAAAAAAAAAAAAAAAACAAACAGAAATCCTTGAAATGAAGGAAACAATAAACCAAGTTAAAAACACCATAGAAAGCATAACCAATAGGATAGAACACCTGGAAGACAGAACATCGGATATTCAAGACAAAATATTTAATCTTCAAAACAAAGTTGACCAAACAGAGAAGATGGTAAGAAATCATGAACAGAATCTACAAGAATTATGGGATATCATGAAAGGCCAAATTTAAGAATTATTGGGATTGAGGAAGGCTTAGAGAAACAAACCAAAGGAATGAACAATCTATTCAAGGAAATAATATCAGAAGATTTCCCAAATCTGAAGAATGAAATGGAAAACCAAGTACAAGAGGCTTATAGGACTCCAAATATACAAAATTACAACAGACCCACACTAAGGCACATTATTATGAAAATACCTAACATACAAAATAAAGACAGAATTTTAAAGGCTGCGAGAGAAAAGAATCAAATTACATTCAGGGGGAAACCAATAAGAATATCAGCAGATTTTTCAATCCAGTCCCTAAAAGCTAGAAGGGCCTGGAACAACATTTACCAAGCCCTGAAAGAAAATGGATGCCAACCAAGAATCTTACACCCAGCAAAACATACTTTCAGATTTGATGATGAAAAAAGATCCTTCCATGATAATCAAAAGCTAAAGGAATTTACTAAAAGAAAGCCGGCATTACAGAACATTCTCAGCAAAATATTCCATGAGGAAGAGATGAAAAACAACGATGCAAATCAGCAACGGGAGGAATTAGCCTAAAGGAATAGCCAAATAAAGGAGAAACCAAATCATGTCAAAAAACAAAAATGAGTCAAATGACTGGAAATACAAATCATATCACAATAATACCCCGGAATGTTAATGGCTTGAACTCATCAATCAAAAGACATAGACTGGAAGATTGGATTAAAAAGAAAAATCCAACAATATGCTGCCTGCAAGAGACTCATCTCATAGAAAGAGATACCCATAGACTAAAGGTGAAAGGATGGGAAAAAATATACCGTGAACACTGACACAGCAAAAAAGCTGAAGGATCCATCCTCATTTCAGATAATGTGGACTTCAAGCCAAAATTAGTCAGAAGGGATAAAGAAGGACATTACATACTGCTTAAGGGAAGCATAAATCAGCAAGACATAACAATCATAAACATCTATGCCCCGAACATTGGCTCATCCATGTACGTCAAACAAATCCTTCTCAATTCCAGAAATCAAATAGACCACAACACAATAATACTAGGCAATTTTAACCTCCCTCACTGCTGGATAGATCATCCAAACAAAAATTGAATAAAGAAACCATAGATCTCAATAACACAATCAATAATTTAGACTTAACAGACATAGATAGAATATACCATCCAACAAAGAACGAATACACTTTCTTCTCAGCAGCACATGGATCCTTCTCTAAAATAGATCATGTTTTATGCCACAAAGCTACTGTTAGCAAATACAAGAAGATAGAGATACTACCTTGTACTCTATCAGATCATAATGGATTGAAATTAGAAATAAATGACAGAATAAAAAACAGAAACTTCTCCAATACCTGGAGATTAAAGAGTATGCTATTATATGATGAATGGATAACAGAAGACATCAGGAGGGAAATAAAAAAAATTCTTAGAAGTAAAGGAGAACAAGGACACATTATATCAAAATCTCTGGGACACTATGAAAGCAGTAGTTAGAGGAAGATTTATTTCATGGGGTGCATTCAACAAAAGAAGTAAAAATCAACAAATAAACGACTTAACACTGCAGCTCAAAGCCCTAGAAAAAGAAGAGCAGACCAACACCAAAAGTCGTAGAAGACAGGAAATAGTGAAAATCAGAGCCAAAATCAACGAAATTGAAACAATAGAAACAATTGGAAAAATTAACAAAATAAATAGTTGGTTCTTTGAAAAAATAAACAAAATTGATAAACCCTTAGCCACACTAACAAAGAGAAAGAGGGAGAAAACTCAAATTACTAAAATTCAGAATGAACAAGGAAATACAACAGACAGGAGTGAAATACAAAACATAATTAGAAGCTATTTTGAAAATCTATACTCCAACAAAACAGAAAACCTCGAAGACATCAACAAGTTTCTAGAGACATATGAATTACCTAAATTGAACGAGGTGGACATACACAACTTAAACAAATCAATTTGAAGCAATGAAATACAAGAGGTCATCAAAAGCCTACCAACAAAGAAAAGTCCGGGACCAGATGGGTTCTCAGTCGAGTTCTACAAAACCTTTAAAGAAGAGCTCATTCTAATACTACTCAAAGTATTCCATAAAATAGAAGAGGAGGGAACCCTACCAAACTCATTCTATGAAGCCAATATCACCGTGATACCTAAACCAGACAGAGATACATCGAGGAAAGAAAATTTCAGACCAATATCCTTAATGAACATCAACACATAAATTCTCAACAAAATTTTAGCAAATTGCATCCAAAAATACATTAAAAAGATAGTGCACCACGATCAAGTGGGTTTCATCCCAGGGATGCAAGGTTGGTTCAACATCCGGAAATCAATAAATGTCATTCACCATATCAACAGACTAAAAGTTAAGAATCACATGATTATTTCGATAGATGCAGAAAAAGCTTTCGATAAAATACAGCATCCCTTCATGCTCAAAACACTAGAAAAAATTGGGGTAGTGGGGACATTCCTTAACATTGTAAAGGCCATCTATGCTAAGCCCATGGCCAATATCATTCTAAATGGTGAAAAACTGAAGCATTCCCCCTAAAAACTGGAACAAGGCAGGGATGCCCTCTTTCACCACTTCTATTCAACATTGTTCTTGAGACTCTAGCCAGAGCAATTAGACAAACCAAAGTAATTAAAGGAATACGAATTGGAAAGAAGAACTCAAACTATCCCTGTTCACTGATGACATAATTATATATTTAGAGAAACCTGGAAATGCCACCAGAAAACTCTTAGAACTCATAAGTGAATTCAGTAAAGTAGCAGGTTATAAGATCAATGCTCATAAATCCAATGCATTTTTATACATAAGTGATGAATCTTCAGAAAGAGAAATTAGGAAAACTACCCCATTCACAATTGCCTCGAAAAAAATAAAATACTTGGGAGTCAATCTCACAAAAGAGGTGAAAGACCTCTACAATGAGAACTACAGAACACTAAAGAAAGAAATTAAAGAAAACCTTAGAAGATGGAAAGATCCCCCATGTTCTTGGATAGGCAGAATTAATATTGTCAAAATGGCCATACTACCAAAAGTGCTATAGAGATTCAATGCAATTCCAATTAAAATCCCAATGACGTACCCTACAGAAATAGAGCAAGCAATTATGAAATTCATCTGGAAGAATAAGAAATCCAGAATAGCTAAAGCAATCCTCCGTAGAAAGAGCGAAGCAGGGGGTATCGCAATACCAGATCTTCAACTCTATTACAATGCAATAGTAACAAAAATGACATGGTATTGGTACCAAAATAGACAGGTAGATCAATGGTACAGAAAAGAGGACATGGACACAAACCCAAACAAAAACAATTTTCTCATACTAGAAAAAGGTGCCAAAAATATGCAATGGAGAAAAGATGGCCTCTTCAACAAATGGTGCTGGGAAAACTGGAAAACCATATACAACAGAATGAAATTACACCCCTATCTCTCTCCCTGCACAAAACTCAACTCAAAATCATCAAGGACCTCAGAATCAGACCAGAGACCCTGCATCTTATAGAAGAAAAAGTAGGTCCAAACCTTCAACTTGTTGGCTTAGGATCAGACTTCCTTAACAGGACTCCCATAGCACAAGAAATAAAAGCAAGAATCAACCACTGGGATAGATTCAAACTAAAAAGCTTTCTCTCAGCAAAGGAAACTATCAGTAATGTGAAGAGAGAGCCTACAGAGTGGGAGAATATCTTTGCCACTCATTCTTTAGATAGAGCGCTAATTTCCAGAATCTATAAAGAACTCAAAAAACTCTACACCAAGAATACAAATAATCCAGTCAACAAATGGGCTAAGGAAATGAACAGACACTTCACAGAAGAAGATGTACAAGCAATCAATAGATACATGGAAAAATGTTCAACATCTCTAGTAATAATCTAAATGCAAATCAAAACTACCCTAAGATTTCATCTCACCCCAATTAGAATGGCGATTATCAAGAACATAAGCAACAATAGGTGTTGGCAAGGATGTGGGGAAAAAGGTACACTCATACATTGCTGGTGGGGTTGCAAATTAGTGCAGCCACTCTGGAAAGCAGTATGGAGAGTCCTCAGAAAGCTTGGAATGGAACCACCATTTGACCCAGCTATCCCACTCCTTGGCCTATACCTAAAGGACTTAAAATCAGCATACTACAGAGATACAGCCACATCCATGTTCATTGCTGCTCAATTCACCATAGCCAGATTGTGGAACCAACCTATATGCCCTTCAGTTGATGAATGGATAAAGAAACTGTGGCGCATATATATATATATATATATATATATATATAAAATGGAATATTACTCCGCCATGAAGAATGATGAAATTGTAGCATTTGCAGGCAAATGGATGAAATTGGAAAATATCATGCTAAGTGAGATAAGCCAATCTCAAAAAACTAATGGACGAATGATCTTGCTGATTAATGGATGAGGACATATAATGGGGGGTAGGAGGGGTTAGCGTTAGGGTTAGGGTTAGGTTTAGTGTTAGGGATAAAGAGGGTGGTAAGAATGGAGGAAGGAAGGGCTGTATAGAGGGAAAAGAGGGGTGGGAGGGGTGGGGGGGAAGGGAAAAAAAAGCAATGTATCAAACAACATTGCCGTATGTAAATTTATGATTACACAAATGGTATGCCTTGACTCCATGTACAAATAGAGAAACATGTATCCCATTTGTTTAAATAAAAAAAAAAAAAAGAATAGATCAAAAGTTCAAAGCCAGCCTCAGCAACTGTGAGGTGCTAAGCAATTCAGTGAGACCCTGCCTCTAAATAAAATACAAAATTGGGCTGGGGATGTGCCTCAGTGGTCAAGTGCCCCTCAGTTCAATCCCTGGTACTTCCCCCAGACTAATAAGTAATAGAAATAGGAGTACAAAAAAAAATTAGCACTCAATAAAATCAAATTCACAATATCTGGTATCTGAAGGCAATCAAAGAATAAGAAAATAATTAGAAGTTAAGTGAATTACTTAACACTAACCCTGAACGGTAGTTGGCACTGGTGATGGAATTAGCAGATTGGGATATTTAAAGTCACTGTTGTGTTTGTATGAGTTGAAGAAGAGAGAAGTGAGATTTAACTGGTATAAACAAAACAAATTTAATTTATAGAGATGAAAACTATAAAGTACCTTTTAAAATATTCATTGAATGGAATTAACAGCAGACTGGATATCTCAGAAAAGATTTGAAAGCTTAAAGGTATAGCAATAGAAAGAGTCTAAAATAAAAAACAAAAATAAGACTAAACAATGAAAAAAAGAACAGAGCACAGTGGTGTGTGGGATGAGCTCAAATGACCAAATGTACATGTGATTAGAATTTGCAAAGGAGGGGAGAGAGATATAAAACATGTTGGAAGAAACAATTAAGGACAATTTTCCAGATGAATGAAACTACAGATGAACAGATCCGAGAAGCTCCACAAGCCTCAAGTCCAAGTAGTGTGATGAAAACTACGTGGGCACACTGCAATCAGTGAACAGAGAAAAGGTAGCCAGAAGTAAAGCAAACAAAAACCCAAAACGATGCATTAGTGGAGAGGGACAGTCATAGGTGAGCAGCAATGAACGTCAGAAGCAATGCCCACTGGGGAAAACAGACAGTGTCATTAAAATGCCGAAAGGGAAAGCTGAGAATTCTTCAATACATTTAAATGTCTTTTAAGAAAGAATGCAAAGTAAGAATTCTTTCAGACATTTAAAGAAACAATTTTTCATCGGTACACCTGGATGATGATGTTAAAGGTATCCATCCAAAAAAAAAAAAAAAAAAAAGACACCAGATGAAAATATGGATATTTACAAAGGAATGAAAGCAACAGAAATATGAGCTACCTAAATATACGTAACCTGTTTTTTTCCCTTAATGTTTGAAAGGAACATTTTGTGGTGCTGGAGCTGTGCTAGGCTCACTGTATTAAGTGCTGATGTTGCTTTATTCCAAATCCCTGTGACTCTGTATTTTGTACTTCTCTCCTGTGTTTCTCTGTTTCCCTGAATAAGTAACATAATAAGATGTTGTGCTTTCCACTATCCCTTAAATTCATAGTGAAAATGGATCTGGAATCTGGCAAATTATTTCACTTGATTAACTGAAAATTTTACTATACAGAGCTGTCAAACATCTTAAAATAACTGTAGATGACTACAAATTTCTAGGTTTGTTGCCTCATTTTTGGAACAAAGTTTATTGTTCCCCTGCCTAGTGTTTAGTGCTTACCTGGGAATAAAGAGTTAGACAAAAGCTTTTAGGCCTGAACATCTGTGAAGGAAAAAATGAAAAATACTTTAGCACCAAGCTCCATTCTGTCCCACTGGGCACGGTGCGGGGTCAGCCAGCATCTAGAGCCCTAGAGAAAAGAGACCCTTGCCAGGATGACTGGAGGGCTGAAGGCCTGGCACAGTGAGTGCAGTGTGCTCAGGTAGTAATTTATCACTTGCTGTCATCCTTGGCAGCTCTTCCTTGGTCTTTGTTACAAGGTCTCAGCAATTCACTGAATTCCCTTCCTTTCTTCTACCTATCATCTTCTCTGCTTCTGAGATAAGAATCCTTTGTGCAATATTTATGCTTAAGGAAGACATGTACTGTGTGGTTGTAATCAAACCCAGTGCTTTCACAGATGACCTACTTAACATCTTCACGTGGAAAAGATAAAGAGCAAAACAAATTCAACTAAATTTCTGGTCGGTATAGTTGAGTTTTAAAGATAAAAATAGAATTCCAAAAATTTCAGTTATATAACAAAAAAATAAATCTATGGATATGGTGTTTTGTGAATGGTTTTTAAAATAAAAGAAAAATCTTCCATAAAATAACTATTACCCATTTAAAACAAAAATAATAGCAATAAACTGCTTGTAACATATATAATTAAAATGTAGGACTTTAACAGCACCAAAGCTAGGAGGAAGAAATAGAGGAATACAGTTGAAATTCCTATACTAATTGGGAAATGAAATACTACAATTGAAAGTAGACTGTGATAAGTAAAATTTGTATATAAATGCTAAAGCTATCACTAAAGAAAAAGACGATAAGGTATAGCTAGTAAGCCAGCAATGAAGAAAGCATCATAAAATTACTCAGCCTATACAGAAAAATAAGAAAAAATATTAACAAAGAAAAAATGGGAAAAACAGAAATCAAAAGCAAGAAGATGGACTTAAATTCAGTCATATCAATAATCACATTAAATGTAGATTATCCAAAAACATACAATAAAAAAAGGCAGAGATAGGTCAAATGAATTAAAAAGCAAGCAGTAATTATACCTTTAAATGTAAAGGCAAAAATAGGCTAAAAAGTAAGAGAATAGAAAAACCTACGTCATGTAAAACTAATAAAAATACAATGTGAATGACCTTATTAACAGCAGGTATACTGAAATAGATTTCAGTGCAAAGAATATTATCAGAGATAAAGAGGGTCATTCATTATGATAAAAGGGCCAATTCTTTAAGAGAACATGACCAGACTTATTTATATACTGAGTAGCAGGATCTCAAAATGTTTAGAGCAAAAATTAATTGCAAGAATTGCAAGAAGATGTAGAAATAGCCACAATTACAGTCAGAGATTCTAACACACATTCCCAATAATCAATAGGACCCAGATACAGAAATTAATAGACTATAATAATAATAATATTGGTAGAATTGAACATTACCTACCAGATCTAATTTACATTTATACACCATTTCATCCTATAGAATACACATTATTTTCAAGTGTATACTGAACATTTATCAAGATAGAGCTTATCGTGGTCCACTAAACAGAATTCAATAAAAACAATTTTTAAAATATTTAAATAATATTAGTCATATAGAGTATATTCTCTGACCACAGTGCTATTAAATTAAAAAAAAGTAAAATATATCTATAAACCCCTCAGATATTTGCAAACAATATTACATACTTCTAAATAACCCATGGATCAAAGAAAATATTAAAAGGAAAATCAGAAAGTATACTGAGCTGAACAAAAATGAAGACACAATATGTTAAGCTTTGTGGGATATAGCTAAAGTAATATATACAAGAAAATTTATAGCTCTAAATGCCTACAAAATATTCTATAATCAATAACCTTATAGATTCTACCTTAAGAGATTAGAGAAAAGAAAAAAATAAGAAAAGAAAATTAAACCCGAAATAGGCAGAAGAAAGAAGTAACAAAAGTCACAATGGAAATCAGTGAAATAGATAATAGAAAAATAATTTTAGAAAAAACTGATGAAATGAAAAACTGATTTTTTGAGATTTATATAATTAATAAACCTCTAGGCAGATAAATCCAGAGCCCCCCCAAAAGACACAAATTGTAAGTCCTAGAGATTTTAAAGATATCAGAAAGATAATAAAGAAATATTATGAACAATGTTATGCCAGTAAATTTGACAACCTAAATGAAATGCACAAATATTTTAAAAATTTTTTTAAGTTGTAGAGGACACAGTACCTTTATTTTACTTATTTATTTTTATGTGGTGCTAAGGTTCAAACCCAGTGCATCACAAGTACAAGGCAAGTGCTCTACCACTGAGTCACAACTGCACACCTGGACAAATTTCTTGAAAGACAAAAAAGAACAAAACTCATTCAAAAATAAATCAATAAGCTTAATAGATCTATAGCTATAACTATTTGAATTTGTAAATTTTTATTACAAATAATTGTATCTGTTGTCAAAATCTCCCACAAAGAAAAATCTAGCTCCAGATAGCTTTCCTGTTAAATTCTACTAAATAATTAAGAAATAGCCTATACGAATTCTTCCCCAAAATTCAAAAAAAGTCAATAGGTTGCAACCCATTCAGTGAGCCTATTATTATTTGATACTCATATCAGGCAGAAACGTCTCAACTCAGGAATAAATAGATCAATATCCTTCATAAACATATTTATAAATTTTTTAAATTAATAAATCAAGTTCAACCATAAGATAAAGTGTAATACAGCATGGCCAAATGTGATTTATCCTAGGCATACATTTTAACAATAGAAAACCAATTTTAATAGATTATTTATGAAAATTACATAGTAATACCAATACATTCAGAAAAGCATTTGACAAAATTCAGTATGCATTCCTGATAAAACATTCAGCAAATTAGCAGTAGAAGGAAACTTCCTCAGTTTGATAAAGGGCAACTTGAAAACACTTAGAGCTAATTTCTAAGCCCTCATTATTACAAGTGTGGTCCATAGATGGGCAGCACTGGCATAGGAGCTTGCTGGAAATGAGAACCTTACCTCTACCATGAAGCTGCTAAATCAAAATCAGAATTTAGCAGGATCCTCAGGAGAGCTGAAGTACAGTTTAGACTAAGAAGCACTATGCCAAGTATATTTCACAATCAATACTTACAGCCCTCCACACAGAGAGATTACAAACATTTTATTATATTCCAATTTGAACCCCCTTTTCCCTACATGTACAATGGAGATAAATACTTACATTTCATAGATTGCTTTGAGAAATAAAGTAAATGAGTTAATGAATATAAAATGTTTATCATGGGGTCTGTTGCCACTGTTATTTTTAAGTTGATAATTAAAATGAAATTTTTATTCTTAGCAAAATGGATTTACATTTAATAAAATGAATTCATAGAAACTTACACTTAAAATGCCATCTAGTCCATTCCCTCATTTCACTGATGATGAAAATAAATTCCAGAAGTCAAGTGACTTTTCTAAGATTGTGTATTAGAAAGGCATTATAGGTAACTTGTCATTACCTATAATGTGTGTTGACATATTTCATTCTATACCAGAACAAAATCTGTAAAAAAAGACAAAAACCCTCACTGATTTTATGCTTATTTTTGTCAATCAGATAAAACTTTCAGTTATTCTGAGATTATGAGAAAAATAGCATTCTTGGAAATGTGTGTCAAAAATTAAAACAATTTTTACTTACGTGATAGAATATAGAGAGCTTCCTTTTCCTATCAAAATGATATATATATATATATAAACAAAAGTTGCAATCTCAAGAAAAATGTCTTTCTCCAATATGGAGAGTATGGAGAGTACTCTCTCCAGTAGTTCCCATTTTCTACCAGGAATCAAATAACATTTAGAAATACCTTTAAACACAGAAAATGAAAATAAAATTAAGTTCAAGAAAGTGGTTAGCATTGTGCATTTAATACGGAAAATGGTAGAGTAGCCAAACCAGGTGAAACCATTCATTTGCTACGTTAAGCTACATGAGTATTAAATTGTTTTATTTGATTAGCATTTGTAAATGGCTCTTCACCACCATGTTTTATGATTAACTAACTGCTTTATGAAGCAGTATAAAAGCTACAACACCATGATTAACAAGTGATTTAGAAACTATTTGCTAAAAACAAATACAGAATGGGAGAGAACTGAATGGTATTAATTCTGAGAAGAAATTAAGCTGTTATTCAAAGTGGTATTCCTGGAGACTGAGTTATTTTCTTTACAATTAAAAAAGAACAACAATACTTTTCAAACTAGTTTCCTGTCAATTAAAGAATTGAATCCGCATTTATTGTGTGTTATAATCAATTGATGAATGTGCAGAAATCCATGTTTGAACCAGAAGAAAAAAATTATTTGCTAAAAATAAAAGTTGTTTCTGCTTTTGTACATAAGTCCTCCTGAAAGGACTTACCATTTTCTTTTTAAACATTTTTTTGAAAAATACTTTTAGTTGTAGATGAACACAATAACTTTAATTAATTAATTTATTTTATGTGGTGCTGAGCATCAAATCCATTACCTCACATGTGCTAGGCAAGTGCTCTACCACTGAGCTACCACTCCAGCCCCAGGACTTACCATTTTCTTGAAGAGACATAATCTAAATATATGGAACATAAATATTAGTGAAATCTAGCTTTCCAAGACTTCATTTTTTAAAAAGACAATAATCAGATCATTGCTCTGAAGTAAGAAAGCAAACATCTTCACATATGAAGAAAACTAATGTGTGAGAAAGTGGGGAAAGATTCTTCCTACATGTCGAATAAACCTAAACCCAGATCAGATATGAAAATAAAACCGTTGCTTTGGTCTGGAAGTCAAAGAAAGCATCTATTTTACCGATAGCTGGTACAGTTGAGAAGGATTTTACAGCAGTGTGATGTTTTAATAAGAATTAGGCAGCCAATCTTTCTAGTTTCTTTTGTAAGCAAGAAATAATGATGTGACTTCAATTTCATTTTTAAAAATTGTTATAAATTCTGGTAAGTAAAGTATATAGCTTCAGTAACAACTCAAGAGTCTTCCATTTGTATTCTTGGGGAAATCTCTCAAGAGCAATCAAACCATTAAAACAAGAGAGAAACTGGTCATGTCAGAGTGATGTGAATTCTAATAGCAGCATGGAATGCTTCAGGGACACAGGAGTGCAGAATCAAGGTGAGGCTCTGACATCCTGCTCCTTACTGGGGCGCCTGGCTCTCCTTGCAGTGCTTGACAGAGTTCCACTGAAGGATGATTGCAGAGACTCATCCTAAAAGGATTGCATGCCAGACGTATGCCTCCCTAGCTTGGATGTTATTCTGTGGAGTTTTCCTAATAATATATTACTCACTTCAGTCTGGGGATCTTGCTAGAGGTGATGGGAATAATTCTACAAATTTTCAGAAAAACATCATGGAGACAAAACACATGTTGAAACCCTGTGATGTTAACCTCACTACAGAAGAGTGTTTTTATTATGTTAAAAATCAAACACTACATTTATTGGCACAGCCAGAACCTGTTGGGGCACAGAAATTTATAGATAACAATGTTTCCCCAAGTTCTAAGCACAAAGCACCTCCCACAGTAGCTACTAGATATGGACCAGCTTATTTTATCAGTGGCAAGCCCTGGTACCCCCCTAAAGGCAAGCCCTTAGAGAAGGTAGATATAGATCTCCCCCTGTCTCCTACAGGGTGGTTTAATCCAGATGATGGTTTTGTTTATGTGTGGTGGTAAGGTAAAAGGATAAGGTTTCATAACATTCCTTCCTTCCTACAAAAAATATGTCACCCCTATAATAAACATTGGTACACAATAACCATTGGGACCACTGCCCTCCTATAGCCCTTAACTCAGCAATTTAGATATTAACCAGAAGGACCTAGTAGAGATGGTCACATGACATTATTTGTCTATCTCTTTACCGCAAAAATAGTAAGAATAGTCTTAGGTCATATAGAGTTTAGATATTAAGGAAATAAACATTGTATTAGCTCATTGACATAGTTAGATATTCTTAAAATAATTGTGATTAAGTAAGGATAATCTGTAAGTTTACTGTTTTCTCATAATCTTTCGGTAAAAACAATTTCTGCCTATGCTTTGGAAACTTCTTTGATTTTACTAATCACAAGCCTGTCATCAAAGCCTGAAGAAAAATGTATATAAACCCAGCCTTCCCCAGAATAAAGTGGGATTGATTGCACCAGAACTAGAGTCTGTGTCTTTCATTCTCCATCCATCGCCGACGCTGTCTCCCCGCGCCCCGTTTACCTGAGTGGAACCCATGGACTCCTGCTAGGGCTGGACCCCGGCAGCTCCTCAAAGTCTCTCCCCTCACCCCACCCCAGTTGTTTTCTCTCTTCTGGTTCTCTCAAACTTCTAGATTTTCTTAATTAGCCAGAGCATTTAAGAAAAAAAAAAAAATGTGAAGGGGAATGAACTGGATTCACAGTGTCATTTAAGAGTCTCCTACTTGGAATATTCTTTTGAATGGAACTGAAAAAATATTTTTAAAAAAGATGGAGGGCTGGGGATATAGCTCAGTTGGTAGAGTGTTTGCCTTGCAAGCATAAGGCCCTGGGTTCAAGCCCCAGCACCGCAAAAAAAAAAAAAGATGGAAAAATTTTAAAATGCCAAAAATTGGAATAATTTCTACTGTGAAAAACCGCCAAAGATTGCCTGAATGTATTTATTCTCATCAGTTAGTTTGTGGGATATAGCTATGCTTAATAAACATTTTCAAATAAAAGATGTAATGGATGCAAATATGAGTAAGATATAAAATTTAGGGGAGGAGGGAAAAGCAAACCTAAGCACAGTAAGCAAATATTTTTAGGCAGAAAGCAAACTTCATGCTCTGTGGAGTTTAATTGAAAACACAATGGCAATGTTATGCACAAATAATTAAGGCCTCCTATTTGATTATCTTCATTGTATATCTTAAGGAAAATTCCCTAGAAACTATTGGACAAATAACCATAAGTTGAAAAAAAAATGTGAGTTAGTTCAATCCTGCTCTTTTTGTGATCTTTAAGAATGTTTACGGGTTGGTTGAAATGGTTCCCAGACATAGGAAGAAAAGCCTGGCTTGAAAGTCATCAAAGGAACATTATAGCTTTAAGGATTATGGCTGGTGACAAATTTCCATTAAACCCCCCTGAAGTTTAGACATAAACAAACCAGACATGAGAGTGGTTGGTGTTTCCAGAAAACTAAGTCTCAGTCTACTAGAATATTTTCATAACAAATGGCTTCTTTTTTCTTCTTTTTAAATATGAATACCATTAACAATAAGATTAATATTTATTGTCTTATGAATAGATGCATTTTTTATTTAACCCTGATTATGCTACTATGAAAGGTCTTAAAACACTTTATCAACACTTCCAAGTTTAAAATACATCCTTGAGTATGATATGATCACTTTCAATTTCCACTTTAGTAATTTTTGCCGACAAAAATACAAAAATAAAAACAAAATAATTTTCTTTGTCAATAGTCCCAGACAGATATCCTTCTTGCTCTTCTCTAGATATACTTGAGTTGCATGATTTTTGTCTAAGGCAGGGACATGGGCCTACTTAGAGCAACTCCATTTGTTACAAAGCAAACATAAATCTGCCAATTTATCCTTTCCTTCTAAAACATTCAAAACAGAAACAAAGTACCAGAGAGGAAGAAAAATATAGAAATGTAGAGTAAGTAAAGCCTTCTCCTGTGGATGGCTCATCCCCTTCCCATTGGTTGCCTCTAGATGCTTCTGGGTTTCTAGTGAGTGGCAGATGCCATATTTATTCACGTGTTTCTCTGTGATGATCTGAATTTCCCTTAGTATTTGCCATGCAAGTCCTGTCTCATACACAAACAACCATCCCTCTCCCTGAGTATACAAGCTAGAAGAAATATATCCAACTTTATCTTGGCTCATGTTTATAAAACACACAGTGGAATGGCAGTCTACTTCTCTTGCCCACAAGCAAGCTTTTATTTTCCTGTGTACCAGTTTAAAACCATCTCTTCTTATTGGTGTATGGTGCATGTTAACAAGCTACTCCCTCCCCATCTCTTATGTTTGAGGAGCTTAATTTTCTCTTAACCAAGAGGAAGTTGCAAGCTAGGTTGCTCTTAAATTGTGTCTAGTCAGTGTGTCTTAACAAAGGTTTCTCAGTGTCATGGTCCAAGCCAGAGAGTGCGCTACCACTGGGAACTGACTTTCATATGGGGTTAGATGGGGGTGGGATCAACCATGTGTATGATCAAATAGCTTTCTCGTGGTGGCTCATGGGCCACTGAGGAGGAAAAATAAAGCTTGGTTGTAGTGGGCACATAGGTGGAAAATATTCCTGGACTTTGAAATCAAGGTAAGGATCTTGAAAGGGTGCCTTGCAGGGGGTGGTCCCCTCTCCTTTGGTATGGGGCAGACTTCTTTCAGTACTACATCTTGTTGGAAAGGTGACCATATTATTTAATGCTCAAACTGGGACATTTTTGGAGTGCAATGAGGTCCCATAAATAATTAACTTGGGATAACAGGAGTAATCAGGACTGTCTCCAGCAAAATAGGATCTATACTCACCATACTTAGTTAAAAGTATGTCAGCTCTCATGGCAATCCCTCCCTCCATCTGCAGATCATTTTCTACTGTTTACAAAATCCTTACATCTGTTTTCATTCTTTTGTTCTTCAATAAACCAAGTCTATTTTTGAGGTTCTTTCTACAGCGCAATGGAGTTGACTTCAAGCTGCAGAAATTTAAGATTTGCTTTAGAGATTGTTGGAAGAAGAGAAACCTGTTTCTCTCTAAGACCACGTACAGAGTATAGCAGAGTAACAGATATACCTGGTATCTTCTAATGCTCTTTGTTTTGTTCTCTTTTGAGAACTTAAAAAAAGAAGGACACAAAAAGAAAAAGAATTCCTTCCCATTTGAGCTATTTAGCAACACTTGGCTGAATCAGGAACACATACTTGAGTGGTGTGGGTGCAGGAAAGGAGTGCAGCTCTGCTTGCTTCAAAGTGAATAAAACAAAAGACTCTTCCAAACCCCAGCTGGTCACCCAAGCTGACTGTGTGGACGTGGCAGCGTGCATGCCAGGGAGGTCTGCAGGGCCAAGCGTTCCAGCTCTAGGGAAAGTGTTGCAGGACTGGGGATGTTAGAAGATATATGTGAGCATGAGTCAGAATCATCTTAGAGACTTGTTTTCAGTTATGGGAAAGACTTTAGAAGACATCTGTGTGACCCTTATGCCTTACAGATGAGGAAACTGAAAACAAGAGAGGTGAAGAGAGTTGCCTACTGTGGCAGGGCCCGATCCTCCTTTTCCCATTTCCTTTATCAGGGCCTCTGAAGCAGTTCCACTGTGCTGGGCAACCCCAAGGACACTGTTCACATGGACTTCCAGGACACAATTTAGAATGTATCATCTATGGGGAGTGGTCTTCATTAAAGTTTTCAGTTGTTTTAATATCTGAATTTCAATTACCCTCCGCTTGTGAATGCCTAACACAGACTGTCATTAGTTGTCATTCCGGCTCTCCTGCCCACCAAGGAAATCCACCTCTCAGTGTGGAGAGTGGTTTCTTTCCTTGCAGGTTTGGGTGAAGCTAGATGAAGTTCTTTCAAAGGTTTATTCAGCTCAAATTCACACTAAGCTTTTCTGATGTCACCATCCTGATGTGAGGGGTCATTGAAATGATATATGCAGTTTAAAACGCAAAGCTGTAGGAAACCAGTGGAGGGGCAGGTCCAACTTTGGAGGGTTTACTGTTGTTGTTTTGTTTCTTATTCTCTTTCATACTCTACCCTCCTAATAAGTCTCCCTCCATCCTCATCTTTTCTTATAATTATATTTCTTTCCTTTCCATTTATTTCTAAATTACCTCATCACAACATTTATTCCTTTAAATACAAGAACACAAAAAGTAAGAGCAATGTTAATATTAAAGCAACAAAAGGAAAGAGGTGTTCCTTTGAATTTACTAAACCCAATTTGTCTTTCCATATATATCCAAATATTTGCAAGAGGAGCCATAGATACATCATCTGACCAGACACTCATCTCTAGAAGGTGACCATACTTATAAATCTTGCATACATGGGAATGAAAAGTCATCAATAACTACTTTCTTCCTCATAAATTGAAAGTCAAAAGTGAGAAAAGGCAGCAAAATCTGAGGGAAACTTGAGACCTTGAATGATCTGCAGAGACTAAATTCAGAGTTGACCAATAGAATCTATCTCCTAGGAAAGACAGAGAACATTGCAGATACTACAGACCTTAAACTCTGTCCATTTTATAACTGCTGGATTGTCATGGTAAAAAGGAAATTAAATACTTCTCACTGCTTCAATATATCTTTGAAATGAAAACAGCAATAAAATGTTCCATGTTGTAGATCCATTATTTTAACATCTGTGTTACAAAAATGGAAGAGAAAAAGAAGATTTCAATGATAGTGCTTTGAAAAGATTAACAAATGTTTGTGTTTTCTTGTTACATTTTATTGGTAGTTTGTAACCATGTTTTCCACAAGGAATTTAAAATCCTACAGTTGTACTTAGGGTAAATAAGTCTTGCACAAATTTTGAGCAGTAAATCTTTTTTTATTCCATATTTTTAATTGATGCCTTATAATTGTGCATAATGGAGGGGTTTGTTATTACATATTTGTACATGCACATGATATCATTCCCCTTTTCTTCCCTCCCCTCTCCCCCTAGTGCCTTTCATCTCCTTCACTGATTTCCCTATGATTTTCATGAGGTCTTCCACCCTTTCTTTTTCTTTTCCTATCTAGTTTCCACATAGAAAAAACATAGGACACTTGACTTTCTAAGTTGGGCTGGAGCAGTAACTCTCTGAACACAATGAGAGCTTCTTTAATGTCTTCCAGAATTAGTTTCCCAACAGTTAGGGAATTCTAAGGGAATATAAAGAAACTCTTCCATGTAGATAAATAGATTTGACTTATAGAGAAAGGCATATTGTATTAATTGTAGCTACTGAGAGGAACAATACCTCATGTTTTTCTTTGTTGGTTTTGCATATGCAGATTCCTGATTATATATTAAAAGTATTATTTTCTCTCTTTTAAGTATGTTTAAAAGAGCTAAAATATATGATAATAAAAAATTCCCTTTAGTCTTTCATTGGAAAAAAAATAGAGGCATAAATTTGACTAGATAAAAAAATGTTATTCTCTAAATACACTATAATCTCTACATTTGCATCAATTCAACCCCTTAAAAGGATAGAGTCATCATCTTGTTCATCAAACCTAAATATCTGAAAAACTTGGAGAAACTATTGCCACATGAGAGCAGCAGTACATTCAACTATGAGGGTAGAATTCTGATTAATTTGTATACAATGTAAAAATCTCACCCGAAGAAATGTGTTGTAGACAATAAAGGTGAAAATAGATAAACTGGACTACATCAATATCAAAATCTGTGCATCAAAGGACAATATGCATATAGTGAAATATGGCCTAGAGAATAGGAGAAAATACTAGCAAATATTTTATCTGATAAGAGATTAATATCTAGAATACATAAAAAACTCATACAACTCAACAACACTGAAAATATCAAGTAACTAGATTAAAACATTGGCAAAAAGATTAAATAACCATTACTCTAGAGAAGATATGCAAATTGTCAATATGCATATGAAAAGATGTTTATCACCATTAATCATTAGAAAGATGCAAATCAAAATACCATGAGAGTCTGGGGTTGTAGTTCAGTGGTAGAGCGCTTGCCTTGCACATTTGAGGCACTGGGTTCGATTCTCAGCACATAAAAATAAATAAAGTAAGGTTATTGTGTCCATTTACAACTAAAAAATAATTTTAAGAAAACCACAATGAGCTATCACTTCATAACCCATCAGAATAGCTTTTATTAAAAAAAAAAAAAAAAAAAACTCAAAAAACCAGAAAATAACAAGTGTTGGAAAGAATATAGCAAAATTGGAACCCTGGGAACCATTGATGGCAATATAAAATAGCATAGCTGTGTTGGAAGACAGTACGGTGGTTCCTCAAAAGTTTAAAAAATAGAGTTACAATATGATTCAGTAACTTTGCATTTAAGTATATATTCAAAAGAATTATAATCAAAGTCTTGAAAATTTATTTGCTTATCTATGTCCATAGCAATAGCCAAAAGATAGAACCAACCCATGGATAAATAGAAAAACAAAATGTTATATATACATATTATTTAGTCTTAAAAAGGAAAAAAAAAATCCCTCATATGCTACAATATAGATGAATGCTAAGTGAAATAAGTCAGCCATAAAAGACAAATACTATATGGTTCCACTTATATGAGTTACCTAGAGAAGTCAGGTCCACAGAGGCAGAGAGAAGGCTACTGCTATGGACTGGAGGGAGAGGGGAAGGGGAAGGTGTTTCAGGGGCACAGAGTTTCAGATTATACAATGAAATTACTTCAAGATTGGTGGCAAAACACTGTGATTAGAGTTAACAGTACTGAAATGTACACTCAAATAAGGTTAAGATGTTAAATTATTTGTATTTTGTCAAATTTTTAAAAAATTAGGACAAGAATAATATAATAACTATAATAACAACTGTGTTATTATACTTTGCACAACCGTGAACACTACAGTTCTCCAATCAACCACTAAGTACTTCTGCTTTATTTTCTTTATATGATATAATTTAAAAAATTAACCATTTTAGGAAATATGTACTCTAACATGCTATTGATTAAAATGTGAATAAAGATAGAAGCTTAATGATAAAAACACTGAGTAGTCTCCTTTTGCCCATGGAGTAATAAAGGGAATAAAGTTGGCTAATGAAATCAAAAGTTACCTGTTCATTAGAAGTCATTATAAGCTACTTCCCAAAACATGAATATTTGTTCCAAACAGAGCATTAAGTGCAGTGTGAGATTTTCTTATTTTCAGATCTTGTATCATTATTATGAGTATTCAACAATTTTATAAAAGCCTGATGAGAATAAAATATTTTTATTCAGTACATCTGCCAATATATGTTTTAAATGGTAGTAAACTCCTGGTAGCTGGGACCTTTATAAAAATCACTCTGTGGAAAAAAAAAAAAAGGAGTTATTTCCTCCTATTTGTAAAGATCTAAAAATGTGTAAGGTCTAAACATTATGTGAAGAGCCGTCTAAAGGTGAGTAAGTGTTTGTCTCCTCTCCTGTCTTTCAGGGTCACGTTGAGTTTGAACAAGTCCTGGGCCATGAGTGCAGCTTTAGTGCTGGCAGTGGTCTGAGAAGGAGCACTGGCTTATACTCCACTCTTAAGGAAACCCACTGGAACTGCCCTTCCAGGAGGCTCGCGCTGTGAACCCGGAACCTGTTCCCTTTTGCTTGAGAGTTGTTTATGTACCAAATACATATTTAAACATGTGACTAAGAAAAATCAAATATAACTGTAAATTATTATGCCCTAATAATTTCCACCAATAAGATGGAGTCTAACGCTTCCATTAAGATGGAAAAATCTAAGAAATAAACTCCAATTGCATACAATAAACAGATCACAGTTCATGGAAATTTATTTGCCCAAGCCATCTTTCAAGTTTGTTTGTTTAAATGTAGAAGTTAGGAAAAGATGTGACTCTTCCCAGGAGCTGGCATGTGACCCTGGTATGGTAGAGAGGTGGTCCTTTCTACTGCCGAGTACTGTTCTCAGGGCCCATCCGAGGAGTAAACAGACCTACCGAGAACACGGATTCCAGGACATAACAGTGGTGGCAGAGTCTCTGGTTCCTATGACAGATTTTTAAATGTGTTTATGGTTGCATTCTCATTCTTCTTCACTCATTTGTACTTTGCTGTTTCAAACATTTAAATTTTAGGGCCCTCTTGAAAGTTCCAACTTCATGCCATGTTTATGTGTTTGTTCACATTCTTGTTAAAAAATGTTATTTGCATCTCAACCAAAGACAAATACAGTGGGGTTTTATTTCATTTAGTTAGAATTTCCTGAGTCCCCAAGGGAATTAGAATTAGGGTTGGCAGTTTAAACAATACATCCTGTATAAAAGTTATAGCACAATGAAGGCATCTACAGAGATCCAGTCCACACACCACAAAGGCTGCAAATCTCTACCAGGAAGGTCAGCGTGTCTGTACCCAAAGTATCATCAATGACCTTCCTGAAATACCCAGTTATTTTCCTTTGAAGAAAATGCATCATGAGGTAGTGATGTGCCAGTGTCTCAAGCAATGTGTGAGTCGCTGTGGTAAGTGGTTCCGTTCTTCCCTTATGGAACAAGTAATGCATTGTAACCCCTCACAGAAAACTCCAGCTGTCCCTTTACACACCAGTCTTTTTGGCAAATGTTCAGATTTTTTTCCCCTTTGAATAGTCATAATTCATAGAGAGAGCCAGACACACAGATTTCTTTTTCCAACTGACTGTTTCTTTGGCTATCTTATCCCTAATTGCTCCCTACAAACCCACCCCTCAATGCTGGTAAGGTAGAGGGAACCAGTTTCATGAATCAGTAAATACAAGATTTTAAAATTCACATTTCAAGACATATACAACATTTATTGCCAATTTTGATTCGAGTCAAGAGGGAAATTGCGCAAATCGGTTATTAGGAGCTGCAGGTGTGCTTGGAGAGGGAGAAGGCTTCTTACTCAGGAACTATAGATAATCCCTCTTATAAAACTTCTCTAGTTATGATTTTTTTCCTTCATCCCTTGGGGAAATTCTGTAAGCAGGAAATCACATATGTGCATTAAAAGTGAGGTGATAAGCCAATTTTACCAGACGGTACTTTTGGGAAATGACTGTGAATTTTGAAATTGTGTTGACTCTTTAAAATTTTCTGATTTACTTGAATTTGATTTTAACCAATGCATACAATGTATGATGAACTTGGGTTTTATGCTGTCTTTATACATGCCTGTGTATGAGCTTCCACAAAAAGTACTGCCATCTGAATTGGCAGGAAGTCTCTATTTCCTGTCCTGCAGGGTTCTGTGAATGAGGAGAACATCTGAACAGGGGCCTCATTCCTTGCTTCTTCTCTTTTTTCTTTTGTTGTCTGCTAAGCTGTGTTTTATGAGTTCTCATTGAGGCAGTAGCCCCCCATGTGAGAGGAGGACTAATGAGGCTCATTCATGACTATATTTAAGAAGCCAAGTTCTTTCTTCTAAATAGTTGACCTGAGATAGGTCAGTATTTAAGTAAATGTGTTTTGGATGACCCCACCATACAAGGTGCTATTGACACAGTCCTCACCTGCAAGTAGTGAAATGAGAGACAAAGCAAGTTACATATATGTCCCAGACATGGGGCCCCATGGAGTGGGGAATATGCAAGACCTGAATAAGTAGAATAATCCATGTGTGTTGGGGAAGAATTATATCAAAGGCCAGGAGAGGTTCAGGAAGGGAGGGATGGAAGAGATGAGTTGCCTTCAAGGATGCACAGGGCTGGGATTGTCAAAGGATATTTCACACAGAGGAAAAAACAAGAGTCAAAGAGCAGTAATTCTGATGTTTGGGGATGTGTCCCTTGTAGGGCTTGGATGGCAGTCAGAAACGTGAATTTAATTAAGTGGGAATGAGAGAACATGCTGGAAATTTAAAAGTATATTGTTGTTACAGACTTGAACTTGTCCAATATGATCTAGAATAGATCTTCTAACCTTAAGGTCCTTGCAGAGAAGTCTGCTTTAGATGTGGTCCTACGCACCCCAGATCTACCTTCAGTACTGAAAATTTATTTCCTCAGTAGCTAGGAATGCTGCCTGCAGACAGACTTCTGTTGTCAGATCTCTCTGGGAACTGCCTCAGTTCAGTAGAGTTGCTTGCCCTTTCTTGGGTCAGCCCACATCTAAAACTGGGTCAGTGTAGTAGAAGTGAGCACAAAAAGACTCATCCTCTGCTGATCCAATTTAGGAAGACTCTGACCAGTTTTCCTGGCTTCAGTGCCACCTATAAGGTCTGCAGAGGTCACGTTGTAATTGCTCTGCATAGAGCAATAGATAGTATACAAAGGTGAAAACAAGGGTCCCACACAGGGAGATTAGAAGGTATAACCAATGTGGTGTGGTATGATCAGGAAAGGGTTCTTGCAGGACCTTGTAGGAGGAGAAGGGAGACTAAGAGGAGGAACATATATGGGATTCCATTTAGAGATATAAGTGAACAGAACTTAGAAATTTGTATTTTAAAGACTTTGAAATCAATAAAATTATCAGGACTTGAGTGATTATCTCAGGGTGGGGGTCAGGGGAGAAGAGCTAATGCTGGAAAAGATGAAGCTGTCTTGCGTAGGGATCTGGGAGTTTTGAGCAGTCCAAGAGTTAAAAATTGACATTTTGCCTCACAACCTCCCAGGAGGGGCAAATATATCAGCTACGACTAGAGTATAGTGAATAGGTGTTTTATAAATGCATTCAGGAACTAGAAAGGCAACTGGAATGGGGAGAACCTCAAAAATGTTAGGGGCTTGGAAAGAAAAGGTGAACTTCCTCAAAGACTCATCCAATAAGATTTTTGAAAGGGCTCCTTTCAGTTTCATCCTTCCCAGGAAGAGGAAACAAGGGCACAGAGAGTTTTATAATTTGCATATCTACAAGTCTTTGGCTATTAAGCAGACAAACTGCCATTCAAGCCTAGGTTGGCTCAATCCAAAGTTGGCATACTCAAATATTTCAAGATATCATTTCTTTTGCCGAAGTCCTTAAAATAATTCTAGTGAAAGGAGTGATGTGAAAATATAAAAATAGTTTTTATTTTTCCCTCAAACAACTAGTCAAAAACTTATTCTTTTCCTCTATTCTGTTTCTTCTAATTTTTAGTTCCTATATACACATAGGTATTTTTCTTATTTATCAATTTAGTTGGATATAATGTCTTATAGCTCTGAGTCTAGTTCCAGGCCTTCACTACCTCATGGCGAATTTCTTTATGCAGTTAATTAACTACAACATCTACTTCATGTTTCCTAGGTTAAATTCTCAGGAGGAAACACATTTGGTCTAGGTCGTATTTGAGGACCAGAAATTGTCCAGTGATTCTCAGGAATTGGATGTTCTTGGATCATGTCTATGCCTGATCCAATCAACCATAGGTGCTAAGGTGGGTTCAGGAGGGACAAAATATGCCCAACCAAGCATAGGGGGCTGTAGTTGTGGAATTTTTTCCTATGAGGAAGGAAGACAGTCTCTGCATTCAAACTGAATCTAATAGTATAAAGCCACATGGAAATACTACTTCACACTAGGTGACAATTCCTTTCCCTGTAAGGTCCTTCAGAAGAGTTGTAAGGAAAGGAGCATAATATCACCGTGCTCCTTCCCCAACTCTTCACTGCCAAGCCCTTGAAAGAAGGAACCCTCTAGTCTTCTCAGAATCTATCTTAGTGCTTTGACAATCAAATACTTGTTTAAATTCGAAGGCAGAAAGATTAAGTAGAACATTTTTTAACCTTCCTTTTAAAGTAAAATTTTCATCTTGTCAGACATGAATAATGACTTTAACAGGATTAGACAAATTCTGTGCTTGAGGTGTTAATATTGAACAAAAGCTCAATTGATGTGCAGTCAAACGTCTTCAAAAACGGGTGGCTGACTCCTTGTGACCCTAAGATCCTGCATAACTTACATACCTGCTTAAATGTCTTATTTTTTGTTACCACTGAACCATTTTAAAATTACTTTTTACTTAATTCAATAATCCAAACCTTGATGTCAAGCATGATTCATAAATTGTGACTGATAACATAACTTAATCTAAAATAAGGAAAGACTTTATTGATACTAACAGAAATCACTTTCAAGATACAGTTGTTGCCATGTCGAAACTGCTTAAATATGATGTATAAGTTTAATTGTACATCCATAGGAGAAGATCAATCGAAAAACGTGTTTTATCAAAACCTAAATTTTCCATGGTTTTGACTTATAGTTAAACCAGTGTTCTCAGCTGTTATCAATTTGATCTCCACAGGGACATCTGACATTGTCTGGAGACCTTTTGGTAGCCACAGTGAAGGGTGGGAGGGGAAATGCTACTGGAATCTAGTGGGTAGAGACAAGGATGCTGTTGAACACCCTGCAGTGCTCAGGACAAACTTTTACAGCAAAGTGATCCATTCCTAAGTGTCAACAGTGACAAAGTTGAGAAACCCTGAGTAAACCACAATAAGTTTCTGACGGTGCACCATAAATAGTCACCAAGAAACACAGTCCTGTGTGTGGTATCAGCCCTAAGGGTTGGGCATGTTTACAGCAAGTAACTTTCTTCATCAAATTTCTTCATGAACATTGAGTTCTCATTCTTGAGAAGAATTCCTGTAATGAGTAAAATATTGTCTTTAAAAATACTATGACGGCATATTGTTTTTGTTTTACACACATATCCAAAGGTATGGGGGAGATCACTACAGATCCATTGGAATCCATTCTTCCTTTCTTGCACAGGGATAGAGTCAGTTTATTGCTGAGTGCACAACTGCACTGCCAGATTCCATGTTTCCTAAGCTGCTCTCCAGTGGCTGCTCATCAGCTCTAGTAAATTGCTACTACAGGAAAATAGAGACTCACTTTCCAAATGTGAACATCCCAAATTTGAAATGTTAGCAACCTATGCAAAATTTTGATTAAATTTCTTGGGTTGGAAATTAATAAGCAAATCAACAATCTCATTCAGTTCTAAGATTGATACCCATTCACTTTGGTAGACCAATGAAGAAGTCTGTAACAGAAACAACCACAATCTAGAGGTGGGTACAGATGGAAAAAATAAAATAAAAAGTAAGAATTGTTTTATGGAGGACAGGGTGGGAAGAGATCAAATTGAACATGATTATCTAAAAAAATTCTAAAGTGGCTTTTAATATTTTATTTTAGAGTAATTATCCAAATAATCTATATTGCCAAGGCAGTAGAAATATTATGAAAAAATTGCCTTTATAATAAAATTATAGAGTAGACGTTAGAAATACTCTGTTTAAAAGAGTTGTAAAATCATTTGAAATTTTTGTAGAAACAAATCCTTTAAAATTAATGTCAGATCTAATAGTCCCCAACTTATGACCCTATCAACAATATATGATGTGATAGTTGGGATCTGTAATGTACTCCCAAACACCCATGTGTTAAAGCACATAGTGGAATCTTCAAGAAATTGGAATCTCATGGGTGGCCTTCAGGTCATGGGGGATGTGCCTTTGGGACCTCAGCCCTTCTTCCCCTTGTTCTTTTGCTTTCCTGCCATGGGGAATGGCTTTGTTTCAGGACATGTACCTGCCACCATGAGGTGCTGCTCCTCTACCACAGGCCTCACAGAAATGTGTCCACCCAATCACGGACTTAAGTTGTGAGCCAAAAATAAATCTTTTCTCTTTGAGTTGATTTATCTCAGGTATTTTTATAGTCATGGAAAGCTGGCTTAAACATGTGAACATGTCTATTTCCCTAGAGGTACTAGGAATGTAGGACTTGCTGTAACTCCCCCTTCTTCCCTGGGAGTAAGCTTAAACACTGTCACTTAGTTTCTAAACCCTGTGAGCCCCAACTCATGTCCACCTGCCAGCTTCACCCTGTCCCTAGCCCCTCTTTTCACCTGACTTCCAGTTTGCTCAACTTTCTAAACTGTTCTCAGTGACCTGTGTTCTCTTCTACTTCACCCTTCCCACAGGTGCTTTCTGCCTGTGCCCTCTCCCCTCCTCTCTGTCATTACCTTTACTTGGCTTACTCTTGTTCATCAATCATGCCCCTGCAGTCTGTTCAGTAGCATCCTGCACTTCCCCTGCTTACACTGTGTGTGCCTGTGCCTGGGCTAATGTGTTAACTCAACTGGTTTAACCACTAGGCTGAATGACCCAGGGGATCATGATTTTACGTACCGTTTTATTCATACTATCTGGTCCTGAGTAGGCATTCATCAATTATTTCATGAGTACATAAATCATTACAGACCTGGGAACACAGTGTTTTCTGATTAAAAACTATGCTGGTTAGAGATAAGTTGAATGGGGGATCAGTTCCACAGCTCAGAGAGATCATTTGTAAACTAGACTGGTAGGGTTCATCTGGATATATAACCATTCTGGTAATTCACTTTAATTTCAAATGACTAATCTATATGTTGTCCTTAAGAAGATTCCCAACTAGAAACTTAGTACTATCATTTGAAAGGAGAGAGTAATGCAAAATAAGGCAAAGGAAAGCAATTCCTAAGGAAAAGATCTGTGGAAGATTTGGCAAACCCCAAGCATAAGGTTTTGGAGAAAAGTGTTTGAAGATCACTTAAAAGGCTAAAAAAACTCAAACTGGTTATCGCCAAAGGGCTAATTGTAGAGACACAGGAACTTACAACTTGGGAGAGTTATTCTATGACTCTGATCTATGAAAAGAGAGGAAGTTATTATGCCTTGAAGTGCCCACCGCTAGTTTTTCATACGACCCATGGCTCTACACTGAGTCAGAAGAGAAGTAATTGCAAATGAATGTTCGTATGTGTTATTGCTTAACCTCCTCTTTTATGTTTCCACTCCAATAAAAGAACTGGATTACTTTTTCTCTTTTATATCTCATTTTCCCAGGCACACAGTGAAGCAAAGCTGCGGTGTACTACATGTTGGAATGATTAGTTGATCAGTTAGTCCTTCACTGCAAGTGCTTCTCGTATTCATCTTCAAATACTTAGGATCACCAGGGATACTATGGTTATTGGAGCTGCCATGAAGGAACAAATAAATGTGAAACATACAGGGATATCCCCCCTGCCTTTCTTTCATTTTAAGTTTTTGATTTACCATTCTTCAACTGTGCATTATCAACTCAAGTTGGATAATGAGGCAGTCTAAGTTTTGAAAAAATATTGGATTTTGCAGTCAACTAAAATTCAGATTCCAGCTCTGCTACTAGCTGGTTGATCTCAGACTAACTGCTAATTTCTTGATCTCCATGACCTCCTCTTCAGTAAAGTAGGGATAAAACCAGTATCTGAAATGTAGTGGAAGTGAAATACTCTGTAAAATGCATTTCTCACAGTAGACTATGGAAAAAAAAAATAACTTGTGCTTCTTTCATTTTACCTTTTTTTTTTTTTTTTTTTTTTTTGAGGTGCTGGGGATTGAACCCATGGCCTTGTGCTTGCAAGGCAAGCACTCTACCAACTGAGCTATATCCCCAGCCCTTTACCTTTCTTTTTTAAGTAAGGAAATTATTTTAATTTGTAAAGTTGACTAATGTAGCATTATGGTTAGGACCTGTATTACACGTTTAGATGTTTTATGATTATTAAACACTCACAACTGAGAATTAGTCCTTTATGTTGTAGAAATATTTATAAATAAAAGTCCACAACCTGGAAAGCAGCACATGGGAGCAGAAATTGTGTGCCTTTAATGAATTGGATTTTGAAAAAGTTTTTCTAGGAAAAGGATTATAAATACCTGATAAAGAGAGAAAAATGGAGTGATAGTCTTGGAATAAATTGATTGATTTTAGACTCTTGGTTCTACGTGGGACACATGAACATTTAACTGTTCTCTGTTGTGTAGTGCATTACTTTGGAAAGTTCATATCACCTCCCCATTCATTCCTTGTAGGGGCCATACTTGGCAGATGGTGTCTCAAAGTCTAGCCAAGCATCTTACAAATACACTTATTATTCTCATATGATTATTACTAGGACACTGCAAAAAGTGCATGCCCCGTCAATGGTGGATCAGGAGCATCACTGTATATATTTGGTAACAGTATTTTTGAAGTTCATTGCCTAGAAATAGGAAAAAATTATTTTAAGCCTTTAGCACTTTTCATAGTTGGATGAATCCCAACTTTTGGGCAAGTACATTTAGTATTTCAACAAGAAACTGGAAACTAAAATCATGTAACATTAAAATTGCGTGTGGGGTATACACACATATGCTCACATGCAGGCCTTCTAATGTTTCCAGAAGCACAGGTAAGTGAACTAGCAAGTCCAGAACTAAACAGTGCTGGCCTAAACAATGCCCCAAAACTGTTCTTTACCGGGTAAAGTCAGAGTTTGACTCAGCACATCCTCTCACACAGAACGGAAATTTTTTGCTGCTCGCTGGGGAACTTGATGAGCTAATTTAGAAACCCCTTTCCCATGTGTGTTGCCAGGAATTGTTGAAGAACTGCATCTACATGATAAATAATATAGCAGGTAGAAGGTCGGGCCTTGCCCAATTTTCCTAGGTGTTAGGGATAAGTGTAGCTAAGACCAGGTGTTTGTGAGAAGACAGAATGTGAAAGACTATTCTCTCTCTGGGCCTAGAAGATGCCTCTCAACATCCAATCTGGCTAAATCATATTCAAGGGTGGGGAAACATTTATGGTAATATGCACTACAAAAATGTGTTTAAAAAGTGCAGTTTTACAAGTCTATAGAAAGCACAAGACTATTTTTAATAATATAAGACTCTATACACCTTTTTAGTCTTTAAGATTATTGAACATCTTTTCTCTCTAGAAATGAGTTGAAGAAAATCCTTCTGGCTCCCTAGCAAAAGATTCTCAAAAAATAATCAGTATCTTAAAAATCAAATCTAATTAGCAATGATCCAGAATTTTCAAATCTTAAAAAAAACACAAAAACTTCTGGTTGGAATGCAAATTTTCTCTCTCTTCTAATACTTTGAAGCTCTTCTGTGACTCTCAACGTATACTTTACTAAAAGAGCTCTTAGGGGCATCTCCTTCACTCCTTCAGATTATAAACTCTTAGGAAACAGGAACTTACTTTATTCATTTAAAAGTAATTTCTTACTGGGACTAGTGTTATCATGTGCTAGAAAAGTGAAAACCAGTAAATAGTATTAATTGAGGATTTTGCAATAAGGAAAAATCATTGTGGCATGTAAAACAAGCTATTTGAACCTAGAAAAATCCTATTTGGGTTCTGTTCTGTCAAGGTCCTGGCATTTGGTCACTGAATCAACCGAATAACAGAGGATTTTTATGGTCAGACATTGAAAATCTGGAGAAAGATCATAAATTATCTTCATGACTCATTTCCTCTGTCTCTCTGGTACTTCCAAAATGTGGAGAGCTTTCTGTCACTTCTCTTTTTTAAGATGAATGGGGGAAGAATCCCTGAAATTAAGTTTTTTCAATGCTTGTTATTCAATGTTCATCTAAAACTTAAACTGTCTTATAACAATGTTAATAACCAAGTGATTCCAAGACTGGTGCTTAAAGATGGCTCAGCTTTCTTAGTACCATGTTGAGGAAGAGTTGCTTGTGACCCAAGAGGTTGTTTATTTCATCTTAAGTCTCACAGGATATTCCCATACTTATGCTCAGTATACCATACACGGGAACAAAGGCCTACTGTTCTTAAACAGATATTGAAAAGAAAATAGAAGGGAAGAGTCTAATTTCTGAATGTTTTCTTTTATCAGATTCTCTGAAATGAAATTGAAAACCTTAAAATATTATGTCATTTTTAGATTTCTCTATGTCTATATCTAATTCACCCACAAATTTTTTATACAATCATGTATTCATTGGAGACAAATGTCTTTAGTTATATATATATATATATATAATATATGTAGCTATATATACTGTTTTGAGCTATATACTCAAAACAGTACTTAGGACAGTCCTAAACAAAACAAATGTTAAATAAATGCTGAGTAATATTTCAGAATTATCTTTGGTGAACTTCTCCTGAAAACTTGCCCATGAATTAGTACTCTGTGGCTGCAAATTGTCTCTTTCCCTTGTCTTTGTTCTCATTCCAGAATCTTTTGGCATCTGCTTCATTGCATTGTTCTCCCATTTCTCATTTATTCACATAAGCCAGACTAATTAACTTGAGCACTGTAAGTAGTAAGGAAATTAATTCTGTACAAGGCTTTGAAATGTACTTCATTTGATATTATATTTTTATAGATAAATTTTTCATCCCATGCACTTCCTCCTTACACCTCCCTTTGAAGAAAGGAATGACACACTAAATGAAGAGTGTTGAACTGTGCCTAGTTCACCTCACCATTAAATGTTTCCATGAATGTTACATCTCTCATTGCTGAAGCTTGGATGTTATGTTTTTCATTAGAAAACCTTCTTTTTATTGTTGGTGTATATTTCCTGTTTTCTTTTTTCTCAATTCCCACATCTTGCTTCAGGACTCCCCTCACATGATGGATTTACAGAGGAACCTGTTAACAGGGCAATAACCACAACCTCCCCCTCAGCTACTGCCTGTCAGCGCTCCCACCCAAGTGGTGTGAGACCTCCAGTCTTCATGTGGTTCCTTTTCTCTTTTTCTTTCTTTTCTCTTTACTGCCCAGAGCCTTTTCTCAAGCACAGGGGCATCTTGCATGGGGGCATCTTCAGTTCCCAAAAGAACCTCAAGGGACCTTGAAGTTTACCTCCAGCTACAAAGATTTAGCAAAAATTAAAGGAAATAGAATTTCCATGCTCGAGTCTCCTTTAATTCAGAAACCAAGGAAATATTTTCTGCTGTTATTGAGAATAAATTGAAGAGAATCCTGCTTGGAACAACCAGAGCTGTTGGAAGAATGTGGGCAAATATTAGATAACAAGCTACCTCTGAGAGATGAGTCCAAGGGCTCTGGACTATCTTCCTTTGTCAGAGATGGATGCAAAATTTAACAGATGAGGGCAGATGTGTAAGATTTTGTAAACAAGTTTGCTATTGCTTTTTAAAGTATTAGTGCTGGTTCAGATTCTGAGTCCTTTAGCTTCTGGTTCTTGCCCATTGTGCTCTTTCATTACAAACTAACTCAGTAGTATCATTTGATCTCAGTCTGTCTGAATCAATATCCCTCTCTCTCTTTCAATACACCTTAAATAATTAATTAAAAACCTGGTGTAACATAAAAGTCCATGATCTTTGATAGTTTATCTTCACCCTTTTGTGGTGGTCCTTTGGTTGAATAAAAAGCAGTTAGAGTCATTTTAAACAGTAAATTATTACTTTCCTCTGCCTTGTTAAATATCCCTAAAAACAAAATGAACTCATTCTCAAACACCAGTTTCAGCATGCTTTAGTCATGAAATTGATTAGAGAGGTGAATGCTGAGTAAAGTCCTCTAGTGATTCAAGGATGCTCCTTCAGGTAATTTTACTAACCACATTTAAAGATCAGCCCAGACTCTTAAGTGAAAAAAAAAAATCAATAATTTTTATACTTGATGTTTTTAAAATAACTTTATTACCTATCAAGAATTACAATAACCTCTGAGAATTCCAATCTACCATGGAATTTTGCATACTTGATGGACATTTTTATTACTATTTCAATACATTTTTCTCACAAGTTGATTTCTTGAAGGAAAGAATCTCTTCACATACTCGGAAGAAGTCATTATAGACTTTAGGAGCTCTAATGTCATGTTGAGAGAAAGTACACAGAGAAATAGGTTACTAATAACTGAAGATTTAAGAGTGACAATGGCAGAAGGCAGAGTTATAAAGTTCTTTTTAAATGGAACTGCCCCACAATGCAGAATAATAGCTGCTAAACCCATCCTAGGCAAAGATAAATGACTCTCACACAAGGGTGCTGAACAGTACATTCCTAGGCTGGTTAGAAGAAATATTAGAAGATGTCTAATCAGTTTGTGTAACATTCTCTGATGAAGTTACCAAATTATTTGCTATTTGAAGCTTCTGGACTATCCAGGTCACTATTAAAAATGCATGTCCAGAGTTTAATATAGTATTTCAGATATGGTCTGGCTAGCTCAAAATACAAAATAACTGAAACACAAATGACTTGTTATTAAAGTAGTCCAAAATTGTGTTAGATAAATAGCCAAATCTTATTTCCAACTTTTCATGAGTTTATAATTCCTAGATATTTTCTCATATAAATCCAGAGAAATCTGACCTCCTTTATTCTTGTTTAATTGACTTTTATATCCTAAATGTAAGTCTTTATATTAATTGCTGATTAATTCAGTATTATTGATTCTGATATCAAAATAAATTTTCAGCTTGAGTTAACATATTTCATAAAGTATCCCTCCCAGCTTTGGATCACTTCAAATGCAAAAAGATATTCACATCTTCAAAATTACTGATGTAAGTCAAAAATAAAAATGAATCTTAGACTGAAAAGTATAAGATCTCAAATAAGACCGCCTACCTGCTTTGGATTAATCAATAACCTTTAATTTTGCCAAACAAAAGATCTGTGACTATTAAGAATGAAGTGAAATACATTAGAAATGGCATTACCAGGTGATGTTAAGACTGCAAACCAGAGGTTACCGTCTCCTGCTTCTCTGGGCAACAGGAGTGCCTTTCGGTCCCTTTGAAAGTCTTTCACATCTGGCTGGTGCTGAATGAATCTACTGTCAAACCACGGCTGACTGCTGGGGTACCTGGTTTCTTATGAATTAATTACACGTTCAGAACAGAGGACTTAGGGGTGGCTGGGGACCCATGGCAGAGTTCACAGAGCCTCCTTTGAACAAAGAGGGCTTTGTCTTTTCTTACACTCATGCTCTTAACGAGGAAGTAAGTTTGATCGTGACCACGTTAGGGATCCCTTATTTAATGAAGTCAGTGGTGATGGAATCAACTTTTTTCTACATGGCATTTATGCATTAGCCATAAGGGAGTTTAGCGTTGTCCTGCTTGGCCTTTCAATATGATTCTTATCACTGGCTATGGTGAGAGAAAATAAAATGCCTAGAGTATGTTTCCACAGAGGAATGTGTGCATGCCTCTGTGTGTGTGTGTGTGTGTGTGTGTGTGTGTGTGTGTGTGTGTGGTGCTGGTAATAACAAAATATGAGAGAAAAGCAGAGAAGCTCTCAAGACAGGAAAATGAGACAAATTACCTTGTTTCAGAGGGCAAGGACTGTGCTTGCATGGTGGTTTTATCTTATGACTAGGAACTTATCTTCGAATGTCTGGGGAGGTTTGTGCTGTCTGGAGAGACCCCACTAGCTGACAGTAGAATGCTTGTGATCATCTCAGAGGTCCCAGTCCAGAAGCTGAGTCCCAGAAATTTAGAATATTTTTAGATTGGCATTACAACTTGTATTAAAAGAATTCTCTGGATCAGTAGAAACAGCAAAGAAGAAGAAGAAGAAGAAGAAGAAAAGTTGCAATCCATGTAAAAGTTCAACTAAAATTCAAAGGTATCTAATGTATTAATTCATCATCCAACTAAAACCCCAACAAAGACAAGACACCAGATACCATAAAGTACTGCAAAACAATTGACCTTTAGTTATCAAAATTTTGAATTTTGCTTTTTGTATCCTTAATCAAGAAAAATAATTTCTGAGTGTTATGTAATATATGTGTGTATATTTATGTGTGTGTGTGTGTGTATATATATATAAAAATATAGAAAAATATACCATACACTTGTAACAATGGTTGTAAACACATTATCTTACACATTTCTCTTAGGCAATAGTTGGTAATGGTACATAATACATGCCATGAAACCACTAAGATAATAAACAATAGTCAAGAAATAAATGTCTTCTGTATGGTAGCATAAGTGACACTCGTATCTACCCATGCTAAGAAGTTATATAATACTGTCAGAAAAAAATGACCTTAAGATCTGGAATTCAATAAATGACTCACAATCTAACAAAAGGGGTTTAAAGACGTCTACAATGAAAACCATAGAACACTTAAAAAAAGAAATTGAAGAAGACTTTAGAAGGTGGAAAAATCTCCCATATTCTTGTATAAGCAGAATTATTATCACAAAATGGCTATACTACCAAAAGCACTATACAGATTTAATTCAATTTCCATCAAAATACCAATGATGTTCTTCACTGAAATAGGAAAAGCAGTCATGAAATTCATTTGGAAAAATAAGAGGTGCAGAATAGCCAAAGCAATTCTTGGCAAGAAAAGTGAAGCAGAAAGCATCACAATACTGGATCTCAAATTATACTACAGAACAGTAGTAACAAAATCATCATGTGCTGGCACCCAAACATACATGTAGACCAATGGAACAGAATAGAAGATACAGTTATCTGAGAGTAAACAAAGGTGCTAAAAACACATATTGGAGAAAAGATAGCCTCTTTGACATATGGTGTGTGGAAAACTGGAAATTCAAATGTAGAAGAATGAAATTTAACCCCTATCCCTCACCCTGCACAAAACTTAAAATGGATTAATGACCTAGGAATCAGACCAGAAATCCTGCAGCTACCACAAGAAAATGTAGACCCAACCCTCTGTCTTGTTGGTTTAGGAACTAACTTCCTTAACAAGATTCCTTAGTACTAGAAGTAAAATTAAAAAGCAATAAATGGGGTGGCAACAAATTAAAAAGCTCCCTCACAACAAAGGAAACAATCAAGAGAATGAAGAAAGAACCTATAGAATAGGAGAAAATCTTTGCCACCTGCTCCTCAAATAGAACATTAATATCCAGGATAAAAACTTAACACCAAAAATACCAATAACCCAATCAACAAATGGGCCAGGGAACTGAACAAATACTTCTCAAATAAAGAAGTATGGGGTGGTCAGCAAATATATGACAAAATGTTCAACATTGCTAGCCATTAGATAAATGCAAATTAAAACTACAATGAGATTTCATCTTACTCCAGTCAGAATGGCAATTACCAAGAATATAAATAGCAAAAAATGTTGGTGAGGATGTTGGGGAAAGCTACACTCATACATTGTTGGTGGAACTGCAAATTAGTACAACCATTCTAGGAAGCAGTATGGAGATTATTAAAAAAAAAAAAAATACAAGGAATGGAACCACCATATGATCCAGCTATCCCACTCCTAGGTATACAGCCAAAGGAGTTAAAATCAACACTACAGTGACACAACCACATCAATGTTTGTGGCAGCACAATTCGCAATAGCTAAACTATAGAGCCACCCTAGGTGTCCTTCAACAGATGAATGGATACAGAAAATGTGGTATGTATACACAATGGAGTATTAGTCAGCCATAAAGAAGAGTGACTTCATGACATTTGTGGGTAAATAGATGGAACTGGAGGTTATCATGCTAAGTGAAATAAGCCATCCCCAAAATTCAAAGATTGAATGTTTCCTCTGATATCTAGAAAGTTAATCCAAAGTAAGGGAGAGGGGGTGGAGTGATAACAAAAAGAATGGAAGAGAGATCAGAGGAATAGACAAAGGAGAATAAAAGGAAGGGAAAAGGGATGGGATAGGGAGTGTCAGTAGAATGACACAGACCTAAATTTGCTATGTACATATATGAATATGCCACAGTGAATCTCACCATCATGTACATCCACAATACACTAAAGAAAAAATCACTAAATAACTACAGGTAAATAGCAGAAAGATCAGTAGAATGAAGAGAAGAGAAGAGAACAGCGTGAGAGAGGAAGGGAGGAAAAGGGGAAGTACTGGGGACTGAATTAGAACAAATTATATTCCATGCTTTTATAATTATGTCATAGTATATTCTATTGTCATGTATATCCAAAAAGAACCAATAAAAAAAGACTTACATTATATTTAATAACAACCCTTCTCAATTTCCAATGGTTTTTGGGTTAAGCCCCTTTAAAAAAAAACCTATTTAAAGTAGCAAAACCACAAAGGAAAGTAGACAGAGTGCTGAGGAGAGATATTGGCCAAATTATATTGTTACATGTTGTGCACGTATAAATATGTAACAACAAATTTCGTCAATATGTACAACTATAATGCACCAATAAAAAGTGTAGAAGAAATAAAAACAAAGTCAATGTTACCAGATTTTGGAGCTTAAACTGAGTTGGATTTGAGACATTATGATGTGTGTCTATCAAATCTTTATCAATGCTTGAACTGTACAGGATTTATAAAGAAGAGAAAGGGGCACAGAAAAGATGATCAGATAAACATATGAAATAAGTAGGAAGAAGTGACACCTTAAAGCACTCGAGGCTTAGTAGCTCTTGGAATTACAAAACTAGGTGAGAGAACTTTCCCTTCTTCCCACTCTTTAGCTGTCAGAGAAGAAAAACAGGTAAGGGGTGAGGGAATCACACAATTTTAAAATTGAATTATATTCTTTCTCTTTATAAAGACAAAATTCCCCTTTATATATTGAAGTTGGTATGTAGAACAAAACAAAAGGAAAAATGTTTTTGGATTTTTTTTTTTTTAGATTAGGGAAAATTATAAGTTACTTATTCAGAAAAACAGACCTAAGACAAGCAATAATTGCAAAGGAGGAAGTTAGTGACAAAGCAGTTGGTCGTCTTAAGGCTGCTCAAAGAGTTCACATGGGGTTGAAAATGTGTGTTGGAGTTTGTTGAATTACTCTTCTCTTTTGGTTCCACAGGGCATCTGTTCTAATTCAGTGTTGGAATCCACACCTTCAAAGTTTTTATGTGGTCATGTACTTGCTACAATGAGAAACAGCTTCGGAAGACATGGTCCTTCATCGTATGATTTTGCAGTGACTTACCATAATACTAATGTTGGGATTAAGGGAATCAATACCTAGCACTCTGTTTTTTTTTACTATCTGAGATTGGAACCCCCGTTTGGAAAAAGAACCAAGTATCAGACAAATGGAGGCCAAAGTATCACTTTTATTGCTGATAAACTGGGCAACATCCCTTTTGATTCTCAGCAGGAAGGGGCTTATAATTTTATGCCCCAGTATTAAGTGGACACACCTGACAGTTCCTGATAAAGCTGGCCTCTACTGGTCTTCCCTGCAGTGTCAGGCTCCAGTAAGCCTGACAGGGCACAGACGGGTGGTCTCATCAGACAGCTCAGAAGTTCTGAGACCCTAGGCTCCATCTTTCCCATCCCCTCGACAGGAAGTGGAGGAGGAAGAGTCAGAGGTCAACTGTGTCAGTCCAAACTTCCTCCACACGTAATTTTGACACCTGGAGGCAAGGAGGCCCAACAGTCATATGATAATCCTATTTCTATAGCGATTTGCCACACCTATTTATTATCACAGTTTGAAGAGGGGAATAGGTCCTAGCAGCTAAAAACAACTGACTTCTGAGAGGAAAACAGAATGGTACTTTGTGACTATAAGACAGAACTACCTCTTTTTCAAGCCTACATGCATCTGATTTTCATCCCACTATTTTTTTTTTCTAGGAAATGGCAGCTTTGCATTCTTGTTTTAGGTCCTGACCATATTCTCTTTGTTACTGCAGTTATCTTAAAATCAACAAAAATGACTTTAAATTTTATTTTCAGAAGTTGACATTGCAGTTTTTAATGTAACATATTTGGTAACATTTGCTTTCTTCTTATCCAGATTGTGAAAAAGGTGATTTTGTCCAAGGCATAAAGAAGGCAGTTTGTCATATTCATCTTATTTCGTCTTGATGCAGAAACTAATTTTCTTATTCTTCCCATCAGAAGTATAAAGAACTTAGAATATGAAAGACTTTCTGTTTTCTTTTCAGAATTGGAATTTAAATTCTTGGTTGTTAACAAGCAGGGTCAAACAAGGACTGGTGAGAGACCAAGGTTCAGGGCTGCCAGTGGGTGTTCTGACACCATAGGAAGGGCTACAGCAGGTGAGGGACAATGTGGTCATCCTGGGAGAGAGAAACAGAGTCAAGAGGTGGGCCAAGAGAGCCCACAAACCCCTCTGCATGTCAGAATCTAGCAATTAAATAAAGCAAGTGGTCTCCTTGACTTTCTAGGTTTGTAAGCCAATAAATGACCATTATTACTTCAAGTGAACATAAGATTTTTTCTGTTGCATGCAATTTAGGAAGTCCTGGATAGTTCAAGGCTTTCCTGCCTGCATATTGTCAGGACTCAGACAGAATGTGAAACCTCAAAATATGGTGCTTGGGTGTGCTGAGTACTTAGAACTGCAGAAGATTGGAAGTGCTTCAAATGCAAGGTTTCTGTCCTTCTGCTCTCCTTTCTCTTACCTCTTATCTTCCCCCAAGTGAGTCACAGAAATCAGAATTCCTCTTCCTATAGGAAGAGTCTAGAACTCCCCTCCCCTAGAGCAAGCCATAAAACCAAGAAAGCTTTGTCATCCTCTTCCCTCTCCCTTTCCCCTTGGGGACTGTCATTCCTGAGGGGTCTTGCCACATACCCAGGGAGAACAAATGCTACAAAAAGGTCTAGGCCTTGCTGGGTTTACTCCTCAGTCTGTTCCCATTGGATCACAACCTTTTATCCAATGACATTTCTGTACAGTGTCTATTATTCATCAAACCTAAGCATAAAAAGAGATAGTTTCCCCCTAGGTCTTTGGGTCTTCGTTTTCAAAGGCTCTTGTGTCAAATGTTTGATGAAATAAATTCATTATGCTTTTTTCACTTACTAACTTTTGTTATAGGAATATTGGTCATTACCATTATGGTGGCTGCAGGAAAGTATCACAGTTTTCTACCTCTAAATTAGTCTATAAAGTTTCCAAAGAATAGAAGAGAATTACAACAGAGATACAAAACTGGCTCTCTAGAGCTGATCCTCAGTGCAGACACTGGCTTAATACTAAGGACATTGCCTGGTGGTGCCTCTATGCCACAACACAGGCTCTTCCCTGTCCAGCTTTCCTCCCTGCCTAGTTCTTGGATCTCTTGGTGTGACAGGGGTTCTCTTTCCTTGTCATCTAGGATGTTCTCACTCTCAGTTGCTCTCCAAGTCTGCTGCATTTCAATGTATTTCTCCAAAGTGCATGAATTGGAAACTTCATTCCCAGTACAACAGTGTTGACAGGCAGGACCTTTAAGAGGTGATTAGGTCCTAGAGGCTCTGACTTCATGAATGGATGGATGCTGTTATTACAAAAGCAGATTATCATAAAATGGATTTCTGGGCTAAAAAAATAAATCGAGCTTGACTCCTTCCCGTACCTCTCATACATACCACCATACTACATACACATTCTTCTTGTCCTTACCCCTTCAGCTATGGGATGACACGACAAACGGCCCTTTCTAGATGGGGACCCCTTCAGCCTTGAACTTCCTAGCCTCCAAAACTCTAAAAACTAATTCTTTAAACCATAGTTTGCTAGTCTGTGATATTTAATTATAGGAACACAAAACAGACAAAGTTCCAGACTTTTGTCAACCTTCCATTTCTTCATTTCCTGTCCCAAGATTTGCTTCTTCTCAGCATAAATGGCAGATGTGGTTGTCTACTTCCATGAGAGGAGATGCATCCTGATATCTGTAAGGAATGTGACTTGTGATCTCAACAACCATGTCAGGGGCTAGGGATATAGTCAGTTGGTAGAGTGCTGTCCTTGCAAGCACAAGGCCCTGGGTTAAATCCCATGCACTGCAAAAAAAAAAAAAAAAAAAAAAAAAAAAAAAAAAAAAAAAAAGAACCACGTCAGAATTAGAAGAATTCAACATCAGTAGGAGAGTTACCAATATGACAGTCAAGGCCATTCCTCCCTCACATTTCTTTCTCAATTGTAAAGAGAATAATTTGACCCTTTCTTGTTACAGTACAGTCTTGGTTGAACATTGACAAATTTCACCCAGGGATTCTTCTCTAGTGTGAGATAAAGTGAAATAATAGGAAAGACTCATAGTGGAGTAAAGAGACAGAAATAGATGTTGAAGAATCAGAAACTTTATGGCCGAATAATATTCCATTGTGTGTATATTCCACAGTTTCTTTATCCATTCATCTATTGAAGGGCATCTAGGCTGGTTCCACAATCTAGCTACTGTGAATTCAGCTGCTATAAACACTGATGTAACTGTGTTACTGTAGTGTTAATTTTAAGTCCTCTGGGTATAAACCAAGGAGTGGGATAACTGGGCCAAAAGGTGGGTCCACTCCACGTTTTCTGAGGATTCTCCATACTGCTTTCCAGAGTGTCTGCACCAATTTGCAACTCCACCAGCAATGTAAAAGTGTGCCTTTTTCCCCACATTCATGCCGACATCTATTATTGTTTGTGTTCTTGATAATAGTCATTCTAATTGGAATAAGATTATTCAGCCAAAAAGAAGAATAATATTATGGCATTTGCAAATAAATGGATAGAATTGCTAAGTGAAATAAGCCCATCCCAAAAAACCAAAGGCTGAATGTTTTCCCTGATAAGTGGATGATGATATATAATGGGGGTGGGGATAATGCAGGGTGAGAGAAAAATGGAGGAACTTTAGATTACATAGAGCAAAATGAGAAGAGGGGATATGAAAAATGGTGAAATGAAACAGACATCATTACCCTATGTACATGTATGATTACACAAATGGTATGAATCTACATTGTGTACAACCATAGAAAAGAAAAGATGTATAACAAATTTGTGTACAATGAATAAAAAAAATCAGAAACTTAATTTTGGTCCATCATTATGAGTCCATGAAGTGAATGGCTTATGGAGAATTCTTACCAATCCTCAATTTAAGGACTTCAGAAGAAATAGAAGTCAAGCCATTAGGAAAAAATGGTATATATTTTTCAAGTTGGAAAAAAATATATAGTCCTGATTGAACCAGAAAATATTCTGTGCAACAATGCTTCCTCTAGCATGAAGTAGACTGTGCCTATGTGCTCTTCTACTTTTTAGATTTTCAATTCTGAATTTTTGGTTACCAATTGCTCAAATCAAAATATCCACCTCCACAGGAGAATTCAATAGTGCCCTGCTTCAGCATGAGACAAATCTCTACTTGGTGAGTAATTCTCTGAAAAAGTCAGAGGCTCTAGAAATGCAGCTTTGTTGACAGAACACATCAGTTGCTTCTGCACAAGTTGTACATTAGAATCATCTGACACATTTCTCTAACATGGTTTTCTGCAGACTTGCTGATAAGAATTTTTGGAATATTGCTTGAAAATCTGAATGTTTTTTAAGTTTCCAAGATGATTCAGATACTCCATGTTGGGACCTTTTACTTCTACCACCTATCTTAATAAAAGGGAGGCTTCTCCCACACATAGCTTGAAAGTAGGAACTTAGAAAGCAGAAAGTCCACTTTTTCCAGAAACTTTTTTGCCACACTACTACCTTTTCTTTGTGCAACTGGCCTCTGAGATGTTTGTCAAATTTCTCCAATGTGCATTTAGGCTGTGCTGGCACAAGCTGTTATTCTTGTCCTGAAATTTTCAATAGTAACTTTATATTACATAACAGAAAGGAGAGGGCTGGAATAGGATGAAGTAAGTTTAACTAGAAGGTACCTCACCTAAGCTATCTTAGAAGGACCAAGAAAATTATCAATGTCAGAACTTAAGGTGGAAAAGAGCTAGTGCACATTTTAAGTGATCTCAACAAAAATATGTGTGTGAAATGAAATATAAGAGAATAGGAAACCAAGAGCCCATTTATATTCAATTTTAAAAAAATCCATGGGGATACAGCTATACTTGGTGTTGGTTCAATAATATTTCTACTAATATCCAAAGGAATACATCAACATTTTCTAAGATTGTAGCTTCTTACATTTTCAAATCCACTTATGTATGTCTTATGTTAGATTCAAGAACAAAGATACTTTTGGCTCAAAGTAATATCAGTCATAAAAAGCAGAAGTATCCTTTGAATCAAGGCTTACTTAGGTGAAAAAACATTGCTGTCAATAAGACATGATGTGACCAGGAGAGCAGTCCTCTTCCATCCAAGATACTCATGGTCTTGAAAACTATAGTGTGTCCACCAGAGTTTAAACATATGAAAATAACACAACAGCATGAAATACTTTAAGAACTTTTGACAAAAGCCAAACATTGTCCTGTGATCCATTCCACTACATTTTAAAAGTAAAAATAAAAGATGGTCTTATTTTATTTTATTTTATTTTATTTTATTTATTTATTTATTTTTTTTATTGTAAACAAATGGGATACATGTTGTTTCTCTGTTTGTACATGGCGTAAAGGCATACCATTTGTGTAATCATAAATTTACATAGAGCAATGTTGTTTGATTCATTCTGTTATTTTTTCCCTTCCCCCCACCCCTCCCACCCCTCTTTACCCTCTATACAGTAGTTCCTTCCTCCATACTTGCCCCCCTCCCTAACCCTAACTCTAACCCTTCCCTCCCCCCCATTATGTGTCATCCTCCACTTATCAGCGATATCATTCGTCCTTTGGCTTTTTGAGATCAGCCTATCTCACTTAGCATGATATTCTCCAATTTCATCCATTTGCCTGCAAATGTCATAACCCTATCATTCTTTATGGCTGAGTAATATTCCATTGTATATATATACCACAGTTTCTTTATCCACTCATCAATTGAAGGGCATCTAGGTTGGTTCCACAGTCTGGCTATTGTGAATTGAGCAGCTATGAACATTGATGTGGCTGTATTTCTGTAGTATGCAGATATTAAGTCCTTTGGGTATAGGCCAAGGAGTGGGATAGCTGGGTCAAATGGTGGTTCCATTCCAAGTTTTCTAAGGAATCTCCACACTGCTTTCCATAGTGGCTGCACTAATTTGCAGCCCCACCAGCAGTGTATGAGTGTACCTTTCTCCCCACATCCTCGCCAACACCTGTTGTTGCTCGTATTCTTGATAATCGCCATTCTAATTGGGGTGAGATGGAATCTTAGGGTGGTTTTGATTTGCATTTCTCTTATTACTAGAGATGTTGAACATTTTTCCATATGTTTGTTGATTGCTTGTAGATCTTCTTCTGTGAAGTGTCTATTCATTTCCTTAGCCCATTTGTTGACTGGACTATTTGAATTCTTGGAGTAGAGTTTTTTGAGTTCTTTATAGATTCTGGAGATTAGTGCTCTATCTGAAGTATGATTGGCAAAGATATTCTCCCACTCTGTAGGCTCTTTCTTCGCATTGCTGATAGTTTCCTTTGCTGAGAGAAAGCTTTTTAGTTTGAATCTATCCCAGTGGTTGATTCTAGCTTTTATTTCTTGTGCTATGGGAGTCCTGTTAAGGAAGTCTGGTCCTAGACCAACAAGGTGAAGATTTGGACCTACTTTTTCTTCTATAATCTGCAGGGTCTCTGGTCTGATTCTGAGGTCCTTAATCCATTTTGAGTTTAGTTTCGTGCATGGTGAGAGATATGGGTTTAGTTTCATTCTGTTGCATATGGATTTCCAATTCTCCCAGCACCATTTGTTGAAGAGGCTATCTTTTCTCCATTGCATATTTTTGGCCCCTTTGTCTAGTATGAGAAAATTGTATTTATTTGGGTTTGTGTCCGTGTCCTCTATTCTGTACCATTGATCTACCTTTCTATTTTGGTACCAATACCATGCCGTTTTTGTTACTATTGCTTTGTAGTAGAGTTGAAGATCTGGTATTGCAATACCCCCTGTTTCACTCTTCCTGCTAAGGATTGCTTTAGCTATTCTGGGTTTCTTATTCTTCCAGATGAATTTCATAATTGCTTGCTCTATTTCTGTAAGGTACACAATTGGGATTTTAATTGGAATTGCATTGAATTTGTATAGCACTTTAGGTAGTATGGCCATTTTGACAATATTAATTCTTCCTATCCAAGAACATGGAAGATCTTTCCATCTTCTAAGGTGTTCTTTAATTTCTTTCTTTAGTGTTGTATAGTTCTCATTGTAGAGGTCTTTCACCTCTTTTGTGAGATTGATTCCCAAGTATTTTATTTTTTTCGAGGCTATTGTGAATGGGATAGTTTTCCTAATTTCTCTTTCTGAAGATTCATCACTTATGTATAAAAATGCGTTGGACTTATGGGCATTGATCTTGTAACCTGCTACTTTACTGAAATCACTTATGAGTTCTAAGAGTTTTCTGGTGGAATTTCCAGGTTCCTCTAAATATATAATCATGTCATCAGCGAACAGGGATAGTTTGAGTTCTTCTTTTCCAATTCGTATCCCTTTAATTTCTTTGGTTTGTCTAATTGCTCTGGCCAGAGTCTCAAGAACGATGTTGAATAGAAGTGGTGAAAGAGGGCATCCCTGCCTTGTTCCAGTTTTTAGGGGGAATGCTTTCAGTTTTTCACCATTTAGAATGATATTAGCCGTGGGCTTAGCATAAATGGCCTTTACAATGTTAAGGAATGTTCCCACTATCCCTATTTTTTCTAGTGTTTTGAGCATGAAGGGGTGTTGTATTTTATCAAATGCTTTTTCTGCATCTATTGAAATAATCATGTGATTCTTGACTTTAAGTCTATTAATATGGTGAATTACGTTTATTGATTTCCTGATGTTGAACCAACCTTGCATCCCTGGGATGAAACCCACTTGATCATGGTGCACTATCTTTTTAATATGTTTTTGTATGCGATTTGCTAAAATTTTGTTGAGAATTTTTGCGTCGATGTTCATTAAGGATATTGGTCTGAAATTTTCTTTCCTTGATGTGTCTCTGTCTGGTTTAGGTATCAGTGTGATATTGGCTTCATAGAATGAGTTTGGGAGGGTTCCCTCCTCTTCTATTTTATGGAATACTTTGAGAAGTATTGGAATGAGCTCTTCCTTAAAGGTTTTGTAGAACTCGGCTGAGAACCCATCTGGTCCCGGACTTTTCTTTGTTGGTAGGCTTTTGATGACTTCTTCTATTTCAGTACTTGAAATTGGTCTATTTAAATTGTTTATGTCCTCCTCGTTCAGTTTAGGCAATTCTGGATAAGCTGAAAAATATTTTCCAGAATTCATTTTCCTGTGTATTACCTGTTAGAATGGACCACATAAGAGATTCAGTGAGATTTGGTGACCAAAACTAAAGTAGCCACCATTTTGTAGCTCACACACTTGAGGAGACAGCAACTATACCTCCTTCCCTGGATCTTCCTTCAGCTTCTCTGGTTTCAGGTCCAGGTGTCTATATTTGATTCCATACTAATGGCCCCTGGCACATATAAGCCACATACACCATCATTGACAATGATAATTGACATAGGTTCCGATGCTTCCTCATATGTTCCAGCTTGTATTTGTGACTTCCACCATGTCCTGTTCACCCTCATTTTACCTCCAATATTCTTCCTCACTATCGGCCCTGTGAACTTCAGATTCCAGCATCCGATGAAACAGCAGGCTTATAGAGACTGCTTAGCTCTCTCTTACGGTTGTGTAAGGTCAGATTGCTATAGAAATGTAAATGAATAAGAATGGAATAAGAACAAGATACACCTATGCATGTGTCCATTACCCATTATCTACTGTCTGTATCATAGTGGTTCCTACTTCTCTGATGGAACCCGAACTGACACCAAAGTTATAGGACTTCCATAACTTCCCAGGTCAAGTTCTAGCAAGCCAATCTCATATTAACATATAGACACACATACACACACACATACCTGCTATCTTCTCTAGTCATTGAACTTGAATTTCTCCTCTTCCCAGTTCAAGGCCTGCCTATCAGAATCAACCCCACCAAAGTCCAGGAATGGGTTATAGATCTGGGAACTTAGCCCAGGTGTTAAAACCTTAGTTTGGCTCATTCTTCATTCCTTGGGTACCTACTGTTCAGACTCACTCAAAAGCATTCTATTTATTATTCAGAGAGAATCTTATATCATCAACTTACTACCAATCAATGAATATTTTTTGAAAGCCTAGTCAAATACCTATGCAAAACTAATATGATTGAGGTAAACATATGATATATGGATATATACGCATATATTTTCCTTGATTACATGAATGGTGTGACTCTACCTCGTGCACAATCATAGAAACGAAAAGTTGTACCCCATTTGTGTACAATGAATCAAAATGCAGTCTGTAGAACTAAAAATTAAAACAAAACCAATGCCAAGCACACTATTTTGTCCCTTTTTCTGCCTTTGTCTGGGAAACTCTGCCACAGGTATCCATATAGCTTACTCCTTCTCGTCAGGAATCTGCTCAAATGTTCCTCCCTGGAAAAGCCTTACCTCCTCAACCTATGTAAACTTTACCTCTCCCCATATTTCTTCTTTTTCACCTTTATCACTTACCAGCATTATATTTATTTATGTTTTATTTTCTCTCTCCTGACTTGCTACTGAAGAACAGGAGTCAAAAAAGATGACTGGCACAAAATGTGTATGAAATATTTGTTTTATGAATCTCCATTTATTTAGGTCTTCTTTCATGTCTCTCAAGAAAAATTTGTAATTTTTTCCAGAAAGGTCTTACACAATTGTTGAATGATTATTGCCAGGTATCTCGTGGTTTTTACTGCTCTGGCAAATGTTACATGTTTTCCCTTTCACATTTTCTAATTGGTTTCTGCAGGTCTAGAAGAATGCTATTAATTTTAAAATATGTTTAACAGTTAGGTTGACCTTTTAAAATTAGTTTGAATACATTTTCTCCAGGTTATCTTGTACTTTCTTGAAAGATAAGTAATCTGAAAAAATGGTGATTTTTATTCAAATCCTTACACGTCTTTCTTTTCTGGTATGTTTGGGTTTTTATAAGTGAGGCCTTCTGTGGCAGACTGATTAGCGCTGTTGCCCACTGGTGTTGCCGCCTACTCCCCAATCCATCCTACAAACGGGGAAGAGGCAGCACAGGGTCTCAGATGATGTCCTATATGGCACAGCTGGCCAGTGGCAGATTCTGCATCAGGCTTGGATCTCCTTAAGGGTTCACTACTCCATGTGCTAATGCAGAGCAGCAATTTATAATTTTAAGAAATTAAATCTGGAACTAGAACTCCTGTGTGTTGTCATTTTGCAATGACCTTGTGTAAATGTTTTAACATTTGAGCTTGTTTCATCCAATTTAAAATGATAATATTGTCCTGTACTACACAGTGTCTAATAAATATGGTTTAGTATTTTTACTTAGAAAAGTAGATAATGAACATAAGTTAGTTAATAAATTTTACATTAAGATTTACTTAAATCTACCTACACTTAAGATTTTTATTTATGGTTTTTCATTTACATATTATATACAAGACGTGTTCTAGACCCTTGAATTAAGATTATTAAAATTTCTATCAGGCCATCCAGATTATTTAAATTTCTGGTTGGACTTTTTCCAGATTATCACCAAAGTAGATGCAAACATCTTTCACTGTGAAGATCTTTAGATCATTCTTTCCCTTCCTATCTCCCACCTCATTCTAACCCTTTCCCTACACACACACACACATACACACACACACACACACACCCCAAACCATAATCAATCCATAGCATGTTCTTTTTCTTTTTTTTCCAGTACTGGGATTGAACTCAGGGGTGCCTTACCACTGAGCTATATCCACAGCCCTTTTATATTTTATTCTGAGGCAGGATCTTGTTAAGTCGTTGAAGTTCTGGTCTTGAATTTATGATCTCCCTGCCTCAGCCTTCCAGATAGATAGGATTACAGGTATATGCCACCATGCTCAGCTAATCCAGTGACACCATGTTATTCTTACAATTTTCTAGACTGTAAATTATGCACAAGTTACTGGCATATAGAATCACATAGTCCTTTTGGAGTTTGAATCCTTAGCTGCACACACTAAGATCATTCAAGGGGTTCTTCAGTGGTATCTTCTGATCCTTTAAGTTCAGAAGGTTAAACAAGCTTTGATGAAAGCCTTTGCTAATGCTATCCTATATTACTAGCAATGCATTTTTTTAAACTTAGGCAGAGATTCTTCCTTACCTTTTGTAATTTTACATGAAAAATAAGCTCTGGAACTGACTGGAAGCATAATTCATTCAGTGTTTAATTTATACTTCTCTTCAATCCTGTAATTAACCTATTATTTATTAATTTGGGAATCCCAGAACCTGAAATGTTAAACCAGTTTATCAGCTCCCACCCACTGGTGCTTCCTCTTCCTGAACAAATAAAAAAGGAATATTTTAGATTAAATATAAAATCACCCTTCAACAAACCACCTAACACTTTTCGAACTAGGTCTGGAATCATTTTTAAGACTTCTATTAGATACAGAAAAATGTAAGACCTTGTAATAATACTGTCTCTCCCTCCAATGAATGTATATGGAATATGAATCATTTTTGGTTATAGACAAATTGCTGATCATGTTTTGGTATTCTCTGGTGAACTATTTAAGGAACCTGAACAGTAAGAAAAGGTAAATGATAAGGGACCTGGACAAAGGAAAATCTGAAAGACTAACAAAAAGAGAAAAGAGAGAGAGTAGAGAGAGAGAGAGAGAGAGAGAGAGAGAGAGAGAGAGAGAGGAAGGAAGGTAAGTGGGCATAGAAAGTGTGAGCAAAACTAATTGAGATAATAATGTCTGCATGACTGATGTGACCCTATATGTACAATCAGAAAAATGAGAAATTACATTCCATTCATGTATGATTTATCAAAATGTACAAATGCATTCTACTGTCATGTACAACTAATTAGAACAAATTTAAATTTTCTTAAAAAAATTTATTAATATGGTTTGTGAACAGAAAACGCCATAGGTCATTTCTTATGTAGCCATGAAATAACTGAATTTATTTACACACTTATAAAACTTACCAAGAATTGCTTTCAGGTATTTTGAAATGTTTTGAATCAGAGGAGGAAAGACAAAATAAGGAATGAAAGGCAGTTTTTGCATTTTTACTTTGGAATTACTTCCCTTCCTTCCATGCTTCAACTCAATAAGCATTTATTAACTTATCCCTGTTTGTGCATGCTTTTCTGTATTCATACATTGAACATTATTTATTGAGTACCTGCTACTTATCCAGCACAGTTCTCAGAGTAGATACTTGCTGTATAGCAAAATAGTAATAATTTTAGTCTTTAAGGAGCTTGTAGACTATCAAATAAATAAATAAATAAATAAATAAATAAATGATATAGAGTTACAGTTGCTGTAAGTGTTATACATAAGGTTAGCTCAGTGCTATATTAAATTTTAACTCAGAATTCCAAAAACAACAACAACAACAACAACAAAATTGAATAGTGGAAAGTTGTTCTTGTTTTTTTTTTTTTTTTAATTTTATTGTAAACAAATGGGACACATGTTGCCTCTCTGTTTGTACATGGCGCAAAGGCATACCATTTGTGTAATCATAAATCCACATACAGTAATGTTGTTTGATTCATTCTGTTATTTTTTCCCTTCCCCCACCCCTCCCACCCCTCTTTACCCTCTATACAGTACTTTCTTCCTCCATACTTGCCCCCCTCCCTAACCCTAACTCTAACCCTAACATTAACCCTTCCCTCCCCCCCTTTATGTGTCATCCTCCACTTATTAGCGATATCATTCGTCCCTTGGCTTTTTGAGATTGGCTTATCTCACTTAGCATGATATTCTCCAATTTCATCCATTTGCCTGCAAATGCCATAATTTTGTCATTCTTTATGGCTGAGTAATATTCCATTGTGTATATATACCACAGTTTCTTTATCCACTCATCAATTGAAGGGCATCTAGGTTGGTTCCATAGTCTGGCTATTGTGAATTGAGCAGCTATGAACATTGATGTGGCTGTATCTATGTAGTATGCTGATTTTAGATCCTTTGGGTATAGGACAAGGAGTGGGATAGCTGGGTCAAATGGAGGGTCCATTCCAAGTTTTCTAAGGAATCTCCACACTGCTTTCCAGAGTGGCTGCACTAATTTGCAGCCCCACCAGCAATGTATGAGTGTACCTTTCTCCCCACATCCTCGCCAACACCTGTTGCTTGTATTTTTGATAATCGCCATTCTAATTGGGGTGAGATGGAATCTTAGGGTGGTTTTGATTTGCATTTCTCTTATTACTAGAGATGTTGAACATTTTTTCATATGTTTATTGATTGCTTGTACATCTTCTTCTGTGAAGTGTCTGTTCATTTCCTTAGCCCATTTGTCGATTGGATTATTTGTATTGTTGGTGAAGAGTTTTTTGAGTTCTTTATAGATTCTGGAGATTAGTGCTCTATCTGAAGTATGATTGGCAAAGATATTCTCCCACTCTGTAGGCTCTTTCTTCACATTACTGATAGTTTCCTTTGCTGAGAGAAAGCTTTTTAGTTTGAATCTATCCCAGTTATTGATTCTTGCTTTTTATTTCTTGTGCTATGGGAGTCCTGTTGAGGAAGTCTGGTCCTAGGCAGACATGTTGAAGATCGGGACCTACTTTTTCTTCTATAATCTGCAGTCTCTGGTCTGATTCCAAGGTCCTTAATCCATTTTGAGTTGAGTTTTGTGCAGGGTGAGAGATATGGGTTTAGGTTCATTCTGTTGCATATGGATTTCCAATTCTCCCAGCACCATTTGCTGAAGAGGCTATCTTTTCTCCATTGCATATTTTTGGCGCCTTTGTCTAGTATTAGAAAGTTGTATTTATTTGGGTTTGTGTCCGTGTCCTCTATTCTGTACCATTGATCTACCTGTCTATTTTGGTACCAGTACCATGCTGTCTTTGTTACTATTGCTTTGTAATAAAGTTGAAGTTCAGGTATTGCGATACCCCCTGCTTCATTTTTCCTGCGAAGGATTGCTTTAGCTATTCTGGGTTTCTTATTCTTCCAGATGAATTTCATGATTGCTTGCTCTATTTCTGTAAGGTACGTCATTGGGATTTTAATTGGGATTGCATTGAATCTGTATAGCACTTTTGGTAGTATGGCCATTTTGACAATATTAATTCGGCCTATCCAAGAACATGGGAGATCTTTCCATCTTCTAAGGTTTTCTTCGATTTCTTTCTTTAGTGTTCTGTAGTTCTAGAAAAAGAAGAACAGACCAACACCAAAAGTAGTAGAAGACAGGAAATAGTTAAACTCAGAGCTGAAATCAGCGAAATTGAAACAAAAGAAACTATACAAAAAATTGACAAAATAAATAGTTGGTTCTTTGAAAAAATAAACAAAATTGATAAACCCTTAGCCACTCTAACAAAGAGAAGACGAGAGAAAACCCAAATCACCAAAATTCGGAATGAACAAGGAAATATCACAACAGACACGATTGAAATACAAAACATAATTAGAAGCTATTTTGAAAATCTATATTCTAACCAAATAGAAAATTTCGAAGACATCAACAGGTTTCTAGAGACATATGAATTGCCTAAATTGAACGAGGAGGACATACACAATTTAAATAGAACAATTTCAAGTAATGAAGTAGAAGAGGTCATCAAAAGCCTACCAACAAAGAAAAGTCCAGGACCAGATGGGTTCTCAGCCGAGTTCTACAAAATCTTTAAAGAAGAGCTCATTCCAATACTTCTCAAAGTATTCCATGAAATAGAAGAGGAGGGTACCCTCCCAAACTCATTCTATGAAACCAATATTACCCTGATACCCAAGCCAGACAGAGATAAATCGAGGAAAGAAAATTTCAGACCGATATCATTAATGAACATTGATGCAAAAATTCTCAATAAAATTTTAGCAAATCGCATACAAAAATATATTAAAAAGATAGTGTACCACGATCAAGTGGGTTTTATCCCGGGGATGCAAGGTTGGTTCAACATCCGGAAATCAATAAATGTAATTCACCATATCAATAGACTTAAAGTCAAGAATCACATGATTATTTCAATAGATGCAGAAAAAGCATTTGATAAAATACAACACCCTTTCATGCTCAAAACACTAGAAAAAATAGGGATAGTGGGAACATTCCTTAACATTGTAAAGGCCATCTATGCTAAGCCCATGGCTAATATCATTCTAAACGGTGAAAAACTGAAAGCATTCCCCCTAAGAACTGTAACAAGACAGGGATGCCCTCTTTCACCACTCCTATTCAATATCGTTCTTGAGACTCTAGCCAGAGCAATTAGACAGACCAAGGAAATTAAAGGAATACGAATAGGAAAAGAAGAACTCAAACTATCCCTATTTGCGGATGATATGATTATATACTTAGAGGAACCAGGAAATTCCACCAGAAAACTCTTAGAACTCATAAGTGAATTCAGTAAAGTGGCAGGTTACAAGATCAATGCTCATAAATCCAAATATGCATTTTTATACATAAGTGAGGAATCCTCAGAAAGAGAAATTATGAAAACTACCCCATTCACCATAGCATCGAAAAAAATAAAATACTTGGGAATCAGCCTCACAAAAGAGGTAAAAGACCTCTACAATGTTCTTGTTTTTAATTAACCAAAAATAAGAAAAAGAGTGGATTAAAAATGTGAGCTCCAATTCTATGATGAAGACGAACTCAAGAGGTTTCTGTTTGTGGGAAGTTGTACACCAGGAATCTGGGCTAAGTGGAGGGTTTTGGGGTGAAGCTGGGCAAGAAAGCAAACTAGAAGGACTGAAAGAATGATTGAAAGCAAAATGTGGCTGAGGGGCTCAAAAGAAAAGAAAATGTAGCTAGATACCAGAGCTAAAATGAGGAAATGTGTACACAGCAGTATTTCATTGAGCCCTAAAAAGACAAGAAGAATTTTGAAAGAAGTTATAAGATTTCAAGATAAGTCTCTCCAAAAAGGTTCAGACTCCTCTAACTAGCAACCACTGTCAGCAACAACCAGAGTTCATTAGCATGCAGTCTTTCTAGTAGATGAAGGTCTCTTTTTCAAACTCCTAGAGAACCTTGAACCGACGAGTTGGGCCCTCCATTTCCAGAGACTCCCTCTACTTCACTTGCATGCACCGAATCCTCTACCAAGAAAGAATGGCTGAGCCTCGTTGCTACTCCTAATTGGCAACAGACATTGGAGAAAAACAGAGATGAGAAGGAGTTCCCAAAGAAGTAAGAGGAATTTTATTAAGTAGTTATGAATCATAGCTGTAGAAGGAGGTAGGCCCAGGATGTTTTGAAGAGCAGAAATGGAGAACCTAACCTGGTCCGGGTGACTGTGGGTAGGGATCTGAAAAGAGAAAATTTCATTAGAAGATAAGATTTTAACTGCCTCCAGAGATCCAATTAAGAGAGTTAAGTCCTTCTTCCCCTAGGAGATGAAGTTTGGGAAAAAAAGAAGCCATTCCAATTGGAGGCAAAATATCATTTGCAACACACTTTTGAGGAAACCCAAGACTGGATTAAGGGCCTCAGTTGTTCTTCTAATGAGTTTAGGCTGAATTCTGACGCCACAGAACTCAGTAATGTGATGAGGTATGTGTTTTAGAACTAAGAACTGCCCTCTTCACTAGAGATCAGGCAGAAAGATGAGTTTAAGTATGAATCTGCTTTGTTCATGTCCCAAAGGCACTTCCCAGGGCAACTCCCTTCCCAGGGGCTTAAACTCAAACAGAATGGAGGAGAGTTGGGCATGGGTTCTGGAGCTAAGCTCAAATCTCTTTGTCTTGGGAAAAAAATCACTTCACTTTTTTCACTACCATTTCCTTTCTGCAAATTAGGAATACCTATGATATTACCTTATAGAGTTGCTATGGCCATTGTGTGAGAGAATGCATGGAAATCATATATAATGTCTATCATACAATGAAAGGTCAATAACTCTTTTTATTCGAAAGAGCTGATGTCCACACAGAGAGCAACTGGAATTCCCCTCGAACCTACTCTTCTGTAGTATTATGCAGCTCTCACTCACAGGGCTTACAATAGTTAACTCCAACAAGAAGAGGCATGAGCATTCACACAGAATCCACCCCTCCTCCTCCCATACTTTTCTACCATTGCAAATAACCTAAGCCTCAATTGTGTTGTGAGTGTGTGGGTGCACATGCATACACACAACAAACGCACTTTTAAGAAAATGTTGGTGTGCCCTTGAAATCATCTCCTCTCCTCAAACAGGGTAAGAAATCAGACAAGCAAAGGAAAATCTATCATCAAATATCAATTACTCCGCATTCAGCTCAGTGCCTTTCTTATGCACAGTAAATTCTTGGTTGGTAAATGTCCGTGAAAGGAAACAATCAGTAAATTGTCACTAACATCTACTATGTGGGGGTTCTAATAGATTAAACACATCACCACTGTTAAACAAGCTTGTTAGTCTATTTGAAGAGAGAGAACACACACATACAAAAGTACTAGTGAGTAAGTCTGCAGAGTAAGGGAAAGAGGATGAATTCATCAGGAAAGACTGAAGTGGCTGACTGCTATTACATGTCTCAAAATCTATTTATATGTTTTTCTCTAAGTGAGGCCTGTGGACAATCTGCAACAGAATTACAGAGGGATTATTTTAAAAAACACATGGCCACCCCCAGCTCTGACTCACTGAAATTTACCCGCGGGGATTCTGATGCTCACTCAAGTTGCAGAAACACCAGTGTATAATTTTCTAATTTTTAGAGGACAGATTCTCTTCAGTCAAAACTAATCATCTGACCTTACCTCCCACTCTCCATCCCCAATTCCTGTTCAGGTGTTGAGACTGAGTGGAGGTAGAAGGTGTCTCATCTCCAGCCCCTGGGACTCCTAAGGCGAGCCCATTGTGACACATGACTGACAGATCACCCCTTGATTTGATTTTTCAAACTTGGTTGATCGTAATAATCAACTGTTGAGTTGACTTAAAATTCAAATACCCATCTTATAATCCAGTGGAATTTAATCTGAATCTTCAGAAGAGAGCCTTGGAATCTCCATTTTGAACAGAAACACGACAGTAAATCTTGTGATCAGTCAAGGTTTGGAAATATTTACTTTAAACCATTGTGAGTTCATGGGCTGAGTGATAATCAGCATGAAAAACATCCATTTCAGGGTAATAATTTAAATTAAACCTGACCATCACTTTTCTTTTTTAATCATGGAAATATTATTTTGGACATGTGATTGATGTTTGATTTTATTTCTTTTTGTGCCCTAAGAAGTAAAGTGAATAATAGTTGAATATTTAATTATGCATTAGTCTACTTTTCATCACTCTGACCAAAATATCTAACAAGAAAAACTTAGAGGAGGAAAAGTTTATTTTGGCTCATTGTTTCAGAAGTTCAGAAATTTAGTCCATGATTGGCCAACTCCATTGTTCTGGGCCCAAAGTACAGCAAACATGGTAGGAAAAGGGCTTGACACAAGCAAACTGCTTGGCTCATGACATCCAGTAAGCAGAGAGAAAGAAAAAGGAAAGGAGAAGATATAATCCTCAAGGGAACATCCACAGTGATCTACTTCCTCCACCCATGCTTCTCTGCCTCCAGTTACTACCCAGTACAGTGGAGCTTTCAAATTATTAATCTGTCAAATGGATTAATCCATCAATTAGGTTATAGTTCTCATAATCTAATCATTTCACTTCCAAACGTTCCTCTATTGTCTATCGTGTTTACAACATGTGAGGTTTGCGGGGCCCTCTTTATAACTGAACTATCACAGGTAAGGTCATGCTTTTATAAATATTTATAAAATTACACACTGACAAACTCAGCTGAAAATATAAGAAAGAAAAACACATTTAGCACTGTTGATATATTGGACAGACACACACCACCAATTTAAAATTGAAATGATTTGTCTTAGTTTTAAAAAGTGCTTACATATTTTATGGTTGTGGACAGGGAAAAATTTGTGATTTTAGTCTATTTTCCTTGACCTGAGAGAGGTTTAATAAAGTATAACTATTAAAAGTTTGCACATTGGAATGTCTTTAAAATGTGTTATTAATTTCTAGTTTGTTTATATTTGGAACATGCTATCCATGCTATTTCTATTCTTTAGATTTTAATGAATTTTTAATTCTCTGGTTGGCCTAAGAAGTAGTTTTCATGAATACTCCCTGTGCAATTGAAAATAAGATATATTCTTCAGTATTGCAATATAGAGTTTGATATATCTATTAGATCTATTCTGTTGAATATTTTCATGAGGTCTTCTATGTTTTTTTCTGAATTTTTGTCCATTTGTTCTGGCTTAGACTGAGAGTGGTTATGTTAAAGTTTTTGATTTTAGGTGTGTTTCTACCTATGTTTACCTGTTTCCCCTTGTATTTATTGCTTTATAAAAAAGTTGATATATTTTTGGTCACTCAATAATAACTATTATGACTTTATCATAAATTGTGTCTTGTGGTATTTAAAATGTTCTTTTATTGCATTTTGGTCTGAATCCTGTCTTGTCAAATACAATCTGTTTCCTCTTTCTTTGCATTTTCCTGGTGTATATTTGTGTATCCATTGACTTTTATCTCATTTGGAGATTTTGTTGTATTTCACTTTTTTAGAAAATGTGAATATTTTAAAAAAGGGTGTGTTAACTTCATTTACTTTACTGATATGACTATGTAGTATTCTATCTGTCTCTTATTCTCTCTCTCTTTCCCCATATATATTTTAACATTTGAAGGGGTTTGTTATTTGGTAATGTTTGCATTAAATACCATACCTTATATAATATCCTTAATTCCAATTATCTTGGAGACTGTTGCTGGTTTCTTCCCATAAAAACTCTTCTTCCTTCCCAATAAGCATTTAATTTTATGTAATATCCCTTTTTTCTTAGTCTGTTTATGCTATTATAACAGAAGAGCAAAGACTAAAAAATTTTTTTAGACATAAGACTTTTATTTTTTGTTGTTCTAATTAGCTATACAAGACAGTAGAATGCATTTATACATTTTGATAAATACTACATAAATGGAGTATAATTTCTCATTTTTCTGTTTGTAAATGTTTTAGGATCACATCAGTCGGTCATGCAGTCATAAATGTACATGAGGTAATAATGTCTGTTTCATTCTGTTACCCTTCCTATTTCCATATCCCCTCACCTTTCTCCACTCCCTTCTACCTAAAGTAACTCTGTTCTTCCCTAGCACCGCCCCCCATTGTGAACCCCCCACATGTGAAATCCACATGTCAAAGAAAATATATTTGGCCTTTGATTTTTTGGGTTTAGCTTATTTTGCTTAGCATGATGTTCTCCAACTTCATCCCTTTACCAGCAAATGCCATAATTTCATTCTTCAGACTAAGAAAATTTTTAATGAACAGAAATTTATTTCTTACAGTTTTGCGGTCTAGGAAGTTCAGTGTCTAGTGAAGTCTGCTCTCTGCTTCCAAGATGGCACCTTAAATCTTGTATTCCCTGGAGTGGAGGAGGAGCATTGTGTTCTAGCATGGCAGAAGACAGAAGGACAAAAGGGGTAAGGAGTGTGTGAAATTTCTTTTATAAGGGCCTTCAGGGTGGGTTCATATGAACTATATTCTCTAAATATTTCCATATTTGTATTGGTTGTTCCAGAGTCTGCATATGAAGGTCACTGTGGCTGTTCATAAAATCTTTGACATAATTTTCTCATGCATTTATTAAACACAGTATTCAGTTCTCTTTTGATATAAGGCATTTTTTCAAGAGATCTATGGTCAATCCAATTTCTTCCTCTTGTAAGGAATTTAGTCATTCTTTCCCTAGATTCCTGAAGGATTTTTTTTTCTTTTTCCTAAATTTCAATAATTTTTTAAAATATCTGTTTGGTATTGGCCATTTGGGGTCAATTTTTCCAGTTGCACTGTATGCCATTTCAATATGTAATTATAAACCTTTCTTAAATCTTGTTTTAGAAAAATTTTCTTATAGTTCTTATTTGCTTCTGTTCATTGCTTTAATTCTTTGAGACTCCTATTATTCTTATATTAGATCTTCTTTGTCTGCTTTTATATGTAATACTCATTCCTCTCCAGTTCTCTTGTGTTTTTTTCTATTTGTCTTTTGTTTTCCTCCTTTTCACTTTCTTTTATATCATCACCTATCATTTTATTTGCTTTTTAATTCCTTTAAGTCTTCATTTTGAATTGTTTCTATTCCCTTTGTATTTAATTATTTCCTGACTTCTATCAGTGTTCATTTAAAATCATTATTTTTATAATGAGTTATTTTTTGAGTTCTTTCTGAATTTTACTTTATACCATTATTTCATAATTATAATTTTTTTCAGTTTCTTTTCACTTCCTTCAGAATATTCAGATATAGTCAAAATCTGCTTTGTGAAAGTATCTATTTGGTATAAGTTTATTACTCCACAATAATATTCTGCTCTTTCTCTTTCTTTCTTTCTTTCTTTCTTTCTTTCTTTCTTTCTTTCTTTCTTTCTTTCTTTCTTTCTTGTTTGCATTATAATTTTATAAGATATGTGACCATACTACTCTACTCCTCCTCCTCTACTTCCTCCTCCTCCTCTTCTTCTTCTTCTTTTTCTCTCCTCCTCCTCCTCCTCCTTTTGTTCATGTTGAAGTGATATGGATATTTCTAAAACCTTAGTAGGGGAAGAGGGACAGGATAACATTCCTAGCTTCATGGGTCTAGAGCCTTGTTCCTGTTGTTACCTTAACTATTCAAAAACATTGTCTCAAAGTTATATTCATGTTAGCTTCTCCCCACCCCCCACTTTCTCTTTCTCTCTATATTGCCTTCATTTTAAAACCTTTTTGTCAAGTGTTTCTTTCTGTACACTCATTGCATTTTTCTCCTTGGGGCTATGCTTTGCCCTGCAAGGAAGATTTATTGGGTTACTTTTTAAGATTTCCTGAGTCAAGATAGTCCCAGCCCTGCCCAGCCTTGCCAGGCCCTCTTCTACTCAACCACAAACAGTAGCTTGAAAATAAACTTTCTCCCTGTTTCAGATCCTGTTCCTAGACTGACCTATGATACTTTTCGCTAAATACGTGTTGGGAAATTTGAGGTCTCTATTTTTCCATGACAACCGAGATTCTTTTGACTTCCATTTCCTCCAATGCAAATACTGCTATCTCAAGGGTTTGTCCCTATCTGCTGCAATTGTCAGGACTGTTGATATGCCTTGTCACCTATTTTGGTTGCATGCATTGACCATGAGTTTTAAATTTTGTCATACAAATTGCTTTGTCTTTTGTGTAAGTGCTTGACTCAGGGTGGCCAAAGAAAGTCAAAGACTACGTTACTGCCCATGATGTCATTTTATCTAGAATAATCTAACTTATGTTTTAAAAGGATATTACTCATACTCTCATTGCTATGGGAAGAACAGTTTATAGGGAGAAAAGGATTGAAAAAGTGAGATCAGTTCCTTAAACGAATGATGAGATAATGAAAAGTGACAAAATTTTGGATATGTCTTGAAGGTAGAGCTGAGAAGAAATTTTGTTGTTTGGTTATTGGATGTGAGAGACAAAGAGAAGTCAAAAAGGACAATAAAATTTTAGGCTTGAGCAATTAGAAAAAAGGAGTTATTTTCCTCTAAAATTAGGAAAACATTGGATGACTTGTAGGGTAGCAGGAAGGAGTGACAAATAAGGAGTTTGGGTTTTGACATGTTGATTTAGGCATGCATTTTAAACATTTTAGTGCAGATATCAAGGTAAATAGTGGGACATGTGTTCTAAAGTCCAGTGGAGAGATCTGGAAGAGGAACATTCTGGGTTGTAGAGACTAATTATAGTGCAGAACTGAATGAGGTAACCCAGGGAATAGGTGTAACTGGAGAATATTCGGAAATTATAAATATGAGGGAAATTCAACAAAAAGACTACAAGGAGTGTCTGGTATGTTAGGGAGGGTAGTGTTGTCCAGAGGGCAGGTGAGAATTGCTTTGAGAAAGTTGATTGCTACATTGCATTCATTTGCATTTTTGTTCATGTATTATTGAACTTGTGCATTTTTCTATATTTTTTTGTGTTATCTCCTTGAATTATTTTTAAAAATTCATCTAAGATAACCAATATTGAAGTTGAAGTTTGAGCTCATTCTAATTAATGCCATTTGTATTCCCAGCTTTCACTCGTTTGCTCTTATTTTGACTTTTTTTTCACCTCAATTAAGCCTTAAAACAGAGACAATTTTGTTTACCGGTCAACGTTTGAAAAGCAGCATTTTTCCATATCCAGACTCGGCTACAGTGAGTCACAGAGAGAAATGAGAGGTTAATCAAATGTTCATAAGGATCCTCATTATTGTACAGCAGTCATTGGCTTTATCCCCTACTAAAACAGCAGCATGAATGCATAACCAGAGGTTTTATGACCTTCAGCCATAGGGGGTGATTCAATTCAACCCCAGATTCCTATGATGCTTTCCACCTTTTTAATCTTTTCCAGCAAGTTATTTGCACAGTATAGATGGGCTCTCAGCAAAACAAAAGCATTTTAATCTTGGGCCTGGAGTTAATTTAGTTGAGATCTCATTAAAAAAATATAGAACAAATATATTGCTCAATTTGTACAATCAGAGGACAATAAGGAAGCCAAAAGAAGATGTCAAAATAAAAAGATAAAATCTCTTACACAGTTTCTGAACATGAGCCAATTTTCAGAATCTATTGGAAGGAGAAGGGACTGGGTCCCCAGGAAAGAGGATTTCATAACACCATAGTAAGTGCATACGTAATTCTTCCAATATCACCCTCAAAATGACTTTGACTACCTACCCCAAAATCGTATAATGTAGAAAGAATAAAAAAAAATCTAAATAATTGTTACACAAGGATCAAATAGGCACTCTACCTGAGGACATAAGGGTTCATCATGCCCTTCTTAAAATAGGAGTGTATGGCAGCTAAGTAACAAATGGATTCTGGGCTTAAGTTTGGTCCACAGTGGATCCATTAGGACCATTAACATATCCAGTGGTTGTTGCCTGGATGGCCAAGTGTATAATTACAATCGGCACACTTAGTAGTTGGCAGAACCTTACTAAGGTCCATTGTGGATTAAGAGTTATTGCTGTGAGAAAGGCAAAGTTTAGACTTCATTTGAGTTCTAATTCTCCCAAACCCTAGATAGTGTGTTGCCTGGGTCTCCAGAAAAATAGAAGCAGTAGGATAGGATACATAAGTGGTGGGGATCAGGAATTGGTTCATATGATAGACTGAGAATACCTGAAATCTGCAGTTGGAAGGTGGAGATTCAGGAGAGGCAATGGTATAGCTCCAGACCTAGGGCAAAGGTCTGAAAACCAGAAAAGCCAGTCCAAGTCAAAAGGTAGGAAAGAATAGATCTCCCACTCAAGAGAAAGTCAGGCAAAGAGAACTTACTTTTACTCCACCTTTTTATTCTATTACGGCCTTCATTGAACTCAATGAGGCCCAACCACACTGTGGAGGGCAATCTGCTTTACTCAGTCTACTAATTCAAATGTTAATCTCATCCCAAAACACTTTCACGGACATACCCAGAAAAATGTTGAACTAAATATCTGGTCCACTATGGCTTAATCAAGTTAGCAAATAAAATTAACTATCACAGATAGTAAATCAAAACAAATACTGTAACTTTATGGCATTGCCTAGTGCTACCCAAAAGAATGCAGTGCCCATGTCTTCATAGTATGTGCATTTTATTCCAGTGACAGTGAACTCAACACAACAGAAGTCCAAATTTGTGTTTCTTTGGGATTTTTATTAGAGCACATTAACCCAGTCTTAGGCATAGGAAATGTGGTAATTGATCTGTAGAACACATTCTTTTCCATTCCTATCATAGTGGAGACCAGAAACTTCATTTCACAAGATGGACAACAGTAAACATTTATGCTTTTGTCCCATGACTGTAACTTGTCCATTCTCTGTCATGGTATAGTGTGAAGGAACTTGATGACATTTCTGGACATTCTGCAAAAATTGAACAGTTTCCTACATTCTATTTGATCAGATAAGCAGGTTTTGCAAAATTTATCAGTTGTTGTAAGACACACATAGTCCAGATATAAATCCTACCAGGATTCATAGATCGTCTATATCAGTGAAGTGTTCAGGATCCAGGTTAAGGAATATCTGTATACCCTTTACAAAGTAAAGAAAAAAATATTTCATTTCACATCTTCCACCATTAAAAAATTATCACACTTGTTAGTTTATTTATGGTCTAGAGGCATCTTTGACTCTTACATGGATTACTTGGAAGACTGTTAGTTTCTGTGGAAGCCAAAGCAGAGAAGGTTCTACAGTAGCTCTAGATTGCAGTTCAAGCTGCCCTGCAGAGGAGGAGATGCCCCAAGATTATGCAGCAAGAGGATGTCATCAGCAGTAGAAAATTGTCAACCACTCAAAAGAAACTGGTGTGCTCCTGTATCCCAGTACAAATGGAGCTCTGCTATGGCATGTGAAGTAACTATGTATTTATACATAGTTACTCATCTTGAGTCCATCTCAAGCTATGTTCTGTCAGACCCACCATTCAGAAGGTCAAGTAGGCCCACAGTAAATGGCACATTCAGGATTGGGCATAAATAGGACCATAAGGTGCAAATGAGTTATCTCAGACTCCCACGTCTTTCATCATCGATATCGTATCTATGTCTGTCCCTCTGTTCACTCGTATGGCCACATGTGGTAGTTGTGGCAGAGTCACTTATTTCCAGCTGACAGAGGAAGACTAAAACTGATATTGGTGCAGAGATGAGTTGACTCGTATGTGTTCATAAGCCAAAAATAGACTGTGACCCACCAGAGCCTTATTCTGGAGTGGTTTTGGAAGAGAGCAGTGACATCCCCCTCTCTATCTACAATCCTGGCTCAGTGATCTCATAGTCATGGCTTTAAATACTTTCTATATGCTGAGGATTCCAAATTTGTATGTAACCCAGAGAGCTGCTCTGAAGTAAATTTGTCTATACAAATGTCTACTAAAGATCCACACCTTATACTTAAAAAAAAAACTAATAGTCAATTCAAATTTAATATGTCCCAAATTACACTTGTTTTTCCTTAAAAATTAGTTCTAACCCAAGTTTTCCCACTTGGTAACTCTATTTTTCCAGTTGCTCAATTTCAAAAAACTATGGAGCATCCTTTACGTTTCTCTTTCTGTTATATTTTTCAACCATCTTCAAATCTTTGTGACTCTACATTAACAATATGTCCAGGATCCATCTATTTCTGCACATATTTACTGCTACCTTCCTGGTCCAAACCACCATCATCTCTCACTTGGATTAATCTGATAGCCTCCCGCAAGTCTCCTTCCTTGCTTGCCAACCTCTAGTTAGTTCCAAGCATATTATCAGTTGGAAATGTGAATCAGCATTTCTCTCCCTGAGTCAAAACTCCTGCAGTGGTTCCATCTCACTCAGCAATATGAGACAGAGATTCTACAGTGGTTGACAAGACCCAGAATAACCTGGTCATCCTTTTTTCCTCTCTTTCTGCTACCACTCTACCTTGTTCACTCTTCTTCTGCCACACAGGTCCCATTGCTGTGTGTCTAATAAATCAAACATAATTCTGCTTCACGGACCTCACATGTTTGATTGGTCTAGAGTGTTCTCCCTCAGATATCCACCTGGGTAGCCACCTCACATTCAAGTGTTTCCTTAAATGTGACCTGCCAATGCAAGCACCACTGCCAACAGTCCTAAAATCTCTTTGGTGGTTTTTTTTTATCACCTCCTAAACATATTTCATAATTTAATTTTGGTATATCTATTATTTATTGTCAGCTCTGCTAGAATGTAAACTTCACAAAGGTAGAAAACTCTGTTTTATTCATCAATCTATTTCAAGTTCTTAGAACAGTGCTTCATATATGTTTCAGGGCTCTCTAAATGCTTACTATGTGAATGACACTGTCATAATACACCAGGCAACTGAACAAAATGATATAATGAGGTGATGCCTTTTGTTGCTCTGAGCGTCTCATACTATCCTGAAAAATCTCCGTGATGGGTACTATGAGCCCAGTGCAGAGGAGCAGGAAACAAGTGGAGAGAGCAGGTTGGGAATATGACCAGGAAGGCAGGTTATGAAGAGACCACCCAGCTCTGACACTCCACCTGTACAACCTTGAGCAAGACTGACTGTACTGGGTTGTTTCCTCACTTTTCCTCATTTGCAAAGCACTAATGATATTAATAGATAGCTTACCTCCTATACCTTTATGAAAAATATATAATGATATGTCCTAGTGTCTTATCAATGTTTCATTTTTTAAATTGTGATTGCAACCTTTAAAATTAAGTGTAAGTATTTCCATCTTGCAAATGAGAAAACAAAGCCCCCTAAACCCCGCAGATTATAAATGATTTCAACAAAGTCTTTTCTGCTACAAGTTACTGAACTATAATTTGTCCCCATGTTCATTTTCTCTTTTTCTTTCCACTATGTGATACTCCTCTGCCACACATTTTTAGTCCACCCTACACCAGAATTTACTCTTTCTTTGGCAATGCTACTGCACTAAACAATAATGCCAATCTTGCATATAGAAGCTCAGATCAAGGTCCTTTTACTCCTCCTCTCTCTCCCCCATAATCTTCTTCCCATTGCTGTTTTAGGTCATGCAATGGTAGCAAAAAGATAAATAAAGTGAATTCAAATTTCAAAGATTCAGCAATTCCAGTGTCTGGATCTCTCAAAATTAGTAGTCAACTGATTGAAAAGTATAAATCAAGCTAACAAATCATTGCAGATGAAAATATTTCAAATAAAGGCAATAGGTATACAGGTTAGGCAGAGTCTAGTAGCTATATAGTGTGGGGAATGGTCTGATGTGATAGAAGAGGGATCTCAAGTTGAGTGGGCAAGGAGACTTTCCTCCTATGCAGGATCTTCTTCAACTTGATTGAATGATTTTCTTTCAGTGGAGTTAAGTCTTGATTATTCTCAGGATCAAAACTGAAAGCAGAAAGACCTTGGGTACTTAGTAGATTTCTAACTTCTTCAAAAAGGAAATAACCAAAGTATTTCACAGTTTTGTAAAGAACATATTCTATTCCCTTAAAATAGAACAGAACTCTCTTTCTTTTATCAGTGTCTGGAAGTGGAGCAGGGCTGCTACTTTTTAAAAAGAAATTCTCCTCCAGCCCAGTTTTGAGGCTATTTTTAGACATATCCCTAATTATCTTCCAGAAAATAAATGTAACATTCATAAATTTATCAGACTAATTTATTAATTCATACCACTTCTAGTGGGGAGAGTAAGCAATGTCCTTTCCCACTACCGTAAAGACTAAGCTACTGGGCAGTTACTGATTAAGCCATTATGATCAGTAACTCTCCCAAGGTTACTATAGGCTGTACACCAGTCTTTTTTTTTTTTTTTTTTTTTTTTTTTGTGGTTCTGGGGATTGAACCCAGGGCCTTGTGCTTGCAAGGCAAGCACTATACCCACTGAGCTATATTCCCAGCCCTACACCCAGTCTTTAAACACTTTATAGCTAAAATATTTTGCAGAATGTACTTACTAACCAGAGACCAATTGTCCTTCCCTAGAAAACAAGTCTGGCTTTCCACTTACAGCATATCTGTCAAATCTGACAAAACAAAGTTAGCCTGTCTCTTCTTGTAAAATGATGTCTGAAAATGATATTTTTCTTTTTTTGTAGAATTCACATTTCTATGACATCAACTCTCTGGAATCTTTCTTGATGCTAAACACAGAGGCCTTACCTTCTTCCTATAAGAAGCATTCCAAATAACAAACATTTTTACCCTGTCCCTTTTAAAAAAAAAAAAAAAGAGGAAGAAAATTTTCTGAACTTGAATGAAAAGAGAAATATTTAGGTATTCATATAATTCATGACTTATTAAACACTGAAAATCTAAAATTAAAACCGTAACTTAGCACACTGTTTTCAAACATCTATAGCCATTGTATGACATTAATTTTTCTAAATCTACTTCTTAATAAATCTTCATCCTCAACACCAAATTTTCACAGGAAGGAAAAGAAGGAGAAAAGCAGGCAATAAGAGAAAGCTTTTGGGACCCAAACACATGTTTGTTTTCCATCACCTTCTGTAAGTCAAGAAACAGAATCATCAGTGATTGGGCAATTTATTTTTAATGGCAATCAAAATGATTTATGAATGTTAAATGTAGCATTCTTTCTCACAAAGGTTTATTATTTGCTTCTGAGCTCATCTGAGAGAACAGTATTTCAAACTGTACTGCTTATACGATGATCTAATTTTGAAAGGAAACATTCTGACTTGGTCAAATTTTCTTGTGGCAACTTGGATTTGGATATAATGGATTTTACATCTAGATATGGAAAGATGTCTACTGCTGACAGTAAGAAACAAACCATGTAATGTGTTCACGAGTTCATCTTAATTATAACTTTTGTTGGTGAATCTTAGCACTCTCTAGAAAAGTAGTTACTGGGTGGTACTTTGGAATCACCTGGAGAACTTTCTAAAAACCCCATGCTTGGTGCCACTGCCAGAGGTTGTGATGTGATTGGACCCCTGGGTTGGTGGCGTTCTCCTATGCCACTGGTGTTGAGATCCTCTGCTCCAAAATGTGTGGTAAAAACTGCTCATCATGCTCCAGCCACCAAACTCAGGAGTTACAAGGTACTTTATGATTTAAGCTGCCCCATGTGTCTCAATTACCATCAGGTGAGAAATGAGACTGGCAGCGTTCCTAAGAGTACTATGGAAGGTGAACTCTGAACTCCTACAGAATTTACAGAGTAAAGTTTTTGTTACTCTAAATGTTACTGGGCAGCCTGAATACCTAGTTCTTCACCTATCAAACACAAACACACACACACACACACACACACACACACACACACATTCGATAAGGAATTAAAGTGGAAACACACTTGCTAGAAAGGAAAAGCAAGATTAGTTAAGGGACAAATCAGTGGAAATACCTTGAAACAGGATGTCTCTCTTCTTTTCACTTGAATTGCTCTGAAAGTGAATGTATTCATGTTTTCCTTTGCCTCCCAAGGAAAGTGGGGATGGGTAGTCAATCAAGGAGAATGAAGTGGGTGACAAAGGGTGCAGGATAGGGCAGTTGTCACAGTGGTAAGATCTTTGTAATGTTCAGGATCACCCCTTCTCAGAATTCTGTTTTTTGGGGGGAGTGGGGGTACCAGGGATTGAACCCAAGGGTACTCAACTACTGAGCCACATCCCCAGCCCTATTTTGTATTTTATTTAGAGACAGGGTCTCACTGAGTTGCTTAGCACCTCACTTTTGCTGAGGCTGACTTTGAACTCTCAATCCTCTTGCCTCGGCCTCCTGAGGTGTTGGGATTACAGGTGTGCTCCACCACATTGGGCCCCAGAGCTCTTTTTCCTGACCGGCTTAATTACACTCTATGGGTGCCACAGAGGGAAAGGTGTCAGCTGGGAGGCAGTCTTATTCCTTCCTTCTCAGTGACCCAGGTTGTCAATGGGGAAAACCCTCTAAGTTACACAACACAGAAACCATACCATTTAACTTTAACCCAACTAGAACTTTAAAAAAGTGAGAGAATTAAGGGAAAAAGAATATCAATGTATAGCAGTCAGGATAACTTGTGGGTGTTCATATTTCAGAAACATGGATGTTCTTCCAATGTTCTTCTCTCAAAGCTTCAACAGTCAATGTCCTTGTTACATAGCTGTGTGTGTGAAACAAACTGACTTTGGAATATAGGCACAGGTTATAACATTATTTATACAAGTAGTCTAGAAACTGACTACTATAATGCCAAAGATCTTGTAAAAAGAAAGTTGGCATTTTTTAAACTTCCTAACCAACATTTCCTAATTGACCAATATTTTCCAGTATTTCCCAATTGTACCAAAACTTCTGAAATTGGAAGATTTGAGTAATAGACAAATTGTAAGGTGGGATGCTGTTATTCAAGACCTGAAGAGAAACCCTTCTCTCTCTTTGCATTAACAATTAATGAGGACAAAATGAGAGTTGATATGTTCCTAAATGCAACATATATGTTTCATTTTATTTGACTGTAGTCATTTAACATTAAAAAATAATTTTGAACTTACCCAGTACTAACTTTTCAGGCTACCATGTTGAGTAAGATTTAAAAAACTTTTGAGAAACTCACAGAGCAGTGGGGGAAACCAGCATATACAACTGGAGTAGAGACTATTCTGAAGGTATTTGTAAATCTTTTAGGGCATAGAGTCAGAAGTGACACAATAGGTTTGTATTTTTTGGGGGTGTGTTTGTACGGGAGTGTATGTACATGTTAGCATATGTATGTGTGAATATCCCCAAGTGTTTGATAAATTGGGAGAGAACATCTATACTGAGGTCCATTTGTTTCTTCCTATGAAATCTTAATGCATCTCACTTATAAGACTCATTGTTTTCTTAAAAATCAGAGATCTAACTAATAGCATAGGCTCTACAGATTGCCGTTAGGATATATCAACAAGCTCCTGTTAAGAATATTTATTAGGTTTAATGTCAGAACCATCAACACATCGATAATCTGATTATTTATAAACTAACCAGTTTGTGATGACTATGACATACATGTTCAATGGTGCACAGCCTCAAGTGATCTTAAAGCTGTGCCCCACTTTTCTTTTTATCTATACCTTAATCACTGGTTCATCTAGGTTTTTCAAGTGACTGGGTACAGCAACTTCAGAATGATGTAATATGCATGTAGGATAAAGATAGAGATTTGAAATATTTTGAAGTTAGAAGAATTCATATATTCAAGCAAAGTCCTATAGGGGAATTAACTTCTACAAAATAAGCTGAAGCAGAACTTTTCTGGTCTAAGGGAAAGGTAGATTAAAGCTGCATTTCATACAGCCCATCCCAATTCCCTAGTTGCTTTTTCACCTCCTCTCAGGCTTCTTCCTAAGGCTCTTTCGGAGAACCCCAAGGGTTCCTCAAGATGCAGCAAAAGCTGTACAGCTACTGTTCTGTCCCAAACCATGCCAATATGTACCTGTCCCCAAAACCTTCTGAACTCTCCTCATCTCTAACATGGATATCCTGTGTGCCTTATGAGTTATTCTAAGACTTAAAATTAATTTGCAAACTTAAAGAATACTGTAACATAAGAACCCCTGAAAATTTGTAGCATTTTCTCAAGTTAATTGAGGGAGAGTGAAAATAATTTGGACTCAGAAAGGTATACATTCCATCTCAGCCCTGCAATTTAGTAAATATGGAATTTTAATTAACTCATTTCATTTTCCTGGACCCTCATTTTCAGAACTGGAGGTAGTAATAGCAAATTGATTTCTCATGGAAAGTAAATGACAGCAAGAAGTCTCTACCTACCCCAATGGCACATTGTAGCCACTAGGTAAATGTTCATCAAATCCAAATGTCTATTATTTTTTTAAAAAAGAGCTATACAATTTCAATTTAGTATGGATTTTACATCACAGCAATGCATTGTAGCAAATATATCACCAATTGTCTCACCTGAAAAATGGTGCTATATAAATGCAAATTTACTTACTCACTACAATCACATGTACTTTTCAGTATCTGTCGCCTCACATCTTTCTTTCTTAAGAGCTATTACATCTACTTTGCTCTGTACAGCAGCTGCCCTTAAAATTTAATGAGTAAAATAATTCATTTCTGAGCTTACTTCCTTTTTGATAGAAAAAGCTCATGTGGTCAAAGGTGACTTTATTAAAGTTCACAGTGAAATAAATGTAGAAATTATCAAATTCAGTTCTTTCAAATTATAAGAAACATTTGCTATTTTTCCTTAAATCATTATTTCGGAAAAAAATATGTTTTCTATTACACATGTGACATTTCTGTATTTTCTATGTTTCATTGACAATATATCATCATGAAATCTTACCAAAGGGAACATGAAAACCAGAAAAAGACCACCCTGATATCTAGCTCTTCTTTTATTTATTTAGTGACTATTTTTGAAATCTTGGAATATGTGAAATACATATTTTGTCAAATCTTTATATGTTTTGTCACTTCCAATAAAAAATTAGATTTCACATCTGTTTCTATTTTGAGCACTTTGAGAATGCATCACATTTTTTAAAAGATATGTGAAAATCATAAAATGAAAGAGTCAGAAATCTGTGCAGAGAATCCGAGTCTATGTGTTGGGAGGGGGGTTGGGGAGTGTAGTGGATTCACAGTGAATCCTTGGCTGGCAGAGCCGGAGCCAATACCTAAACGCCCGTCACTGAAAAACTATTCAAGGCATTTTAGTTATAAGAACTCAGTCTTTCCCATCTGAGAAATTCATTGACCCTTCCAAATCAGAGGAAGCTTATTTGATGAGTTGCTAAAACAGTGCGGTCTTAATTCTAATTCAATTAAAATCAGTGACCATTTCTTGAAGGCTTACTTTATTAGTTCTGCTTGGTAGAAAAGAGAATTCTTACTCCAACCCACTAAATTAGAAAGGTTGGATTGATGAGACAAGACATGGATTTAGTATAACTCATAGTTTCTGAGGAACAACCCCAAGAATCATAATAAACCTAATGTTGGAAAAGCACGCAAAAGTTGCTGGATGACACCACAGAAATGAAATCAACTGAAAATGCCAATCTCGAGTAGGGAAACAAGTGCTCTTTCTTGGCAGGGACTTTGCTGTATATCTATCACTGTCTGGCAAGGAAAGAATGTTCAAAAGGACATGAATGTTTCTTGTATTCATTCTTTAAGGAGGTAGGGGGGAAGCAGGTAAGGTAGGCATGGGAGTTACTGAGACCCTTAAAAACAAATGTTCCTGAGGGCTGCTTTCTCTGCAGGTAAGCATAGGATGCAGGAGTGAAATTTGCTTTTGGTCAGAACTCCCCCATTGAGGATGATAGTCACCTGACTCCCTCCCTATCCACCTCACTGAGACTGCTCCACTGAATTCTGCACAGTATTTATACTACTGTGCAACTATTCTGCTCTTTGTTTCCAAAACTTAGAATGTTGTTCTATTTCTAGTGTCTGTCTTTTTGGGAAAAAAGCAAAATATGGTGATATTTCTTGGTTTGTTTTAAATGGATAAGATGAGACTCTACTATGGGTTGTTTCATGGTGGCCTATTTAGGCCCCACAGCTTCCTAAGTAATGAGTCAAGGTCAGAATCACTCTGTCAATTCCAAATGCCCAGAACAGAGACTCTCACACCTGGCTTTGATTTTATGTGTGTCTGATCCAACTGTGTAGTTGTGACTGGTGATGAGAGAGATTCACCCTTCTGGGCCTCACCATTAAGAGAAGATGGGATGAGCTGGGGTTAGGCAGGAACCCAAAAACCTCAGCCACTTGTGAAACTTTATGCCCAGGCTCTATAAGTGAGATGTGTACATTTCTATAGAGAAGCTTTATCATTTTTTGATATTCTGTCTTCCTCCAAGTGAATTAAAATAATCACAAGAGCATAAAAGGGTGCTTAAAATTAGTGCTTTCAAATTAGAGTTTTATAAAATAATAATGAAGTGCGCAGTAGCTCTTAGGCAATAAATTCATTAATTCAATTACATGCTTAATATATATCTGAGTTCCCTGGTAGCCAAGTAAACAGGGAAACCTGATATATTATAGAGTTCTAAAATCAGAAAAGAAAGAATCAATGAAAAAAAAAAAAAGCTTCTTTCAGGCCCTGAACTCTAGAAGGAATTCATGATTTGGGTACTTACTAGAGAAAAACCACATGAATTAATAGAAAATTACTTGTATTATATATAATTCTGTTAAAGTTGTGTAAATCATTCTTCATGTGGATGTTTCCATTTCATCTTTCTATAAAAACTAAAGAAATAACATTAAACCTTATCTCAGCACATTCATGTGGGTAAAAGATTAATGTTGTTCTGTCTGAACAATCCGGGAATTTTTGATTTTTAACATGTTGTTGGGTCTGCACCAGGTCTGAGTTCGTCTGGTTGTATACACTGGGAGATACAGGGCTATGAAGTACTTATCTATTCTAAACAAATAGGGACATAATAGTACATCTTCTAGTTATTTATATGTAACACTTTATTATAGAATAATAAAAAAATAAAAACTTTGTATTGCCACTCCACAGTGATGACCACTACAAATTCTTAGGCATATCTTTTCAGATATTTTTGTGGGTATGGGTTTTTGTTGTTGTTTTATTGGGGTTTTGTGGTTTGTTTGGGGTTTTTTGTTGGTTTGTTTTTTGGCCATCTTGCAATTTTTTTTCTGATTAACAATCTCCATCTTTCCATTTCAATAAATTTTCAATTCATCTAATACTGAGACCACATTTAAATTTACCCAGTTGTCCCTAAAGTACTTTTGTCCAACCAGAATCTAAATGAGAAAAGTATTTGCATCTGATTGTTAGGTCCCTTTGGTCTCTTTTAATCAAGTACAGTCTTTTTCTTGTGACCTAAACTTGTTGAAAGGGCAGAGGCAGCACTCCTGTAGTGCTATAACTTGCAAATTTGTCTGGTTATTACAATAATCTAGTGAGAGTGGGCATTAAAAACATTCAAGGGACCCAGATGCCATCTCCCACAGGTCTTGTCCTAAGCCATGGAGATGGCACTCAGGTGTCCATATACTGACCTGGGCTACTTGTGGTAGGTGGAGCTATAAAACAGTCTAAATTTCAGAGAAGTTAATCTGGGAACTGGCTGGCAGGAGAGTGTCCCCTCTCAGGAGTCTGTGGAAAAGTGCAGTCAGAGGGGAGAGGGTAGAGAGCAGGCAGTGAGTCAACACTGAAGGAGGAACTAGTGGAGAGCTGTTTATTGGAGCACGTAAGTCTCTCAGAAAACATGAATCAGTGACTGTGATGACCAGAGTCTGGCTTTCTGCACTACCCTTGAATGGGAGCCATTACCCCATTTAGAGACAAATTCACATTACAACAGTCCTGGGAGAGGAAGGATCTCCCCTCTCAGCCAGTGCTAATGTTTGTGTTTTAGAGTGGCCTTTTCAGAAGGGCATAATTCATTCAAGGGTGGTAACCTACTCATCTCTGAAGCTGCAGTATTTGGCACAGCTTCTAGTACAATTAAAAGCATGAGTTTTGGAGGTATCTGACATCTCTGATGTATAATCATGAGCAGCTAGCAGTACTGTCTAAACCCAAGCAAGAAGAGACCTTCCTTTAGGAGCTCTGTGCTGGCCTCCCCCAGTCATGCCCTTCACTGAGATGAATCTCCTCTGGGCTAAGAAGTGTGCCCACCCCAGGCATTCTCCCCTTTCTAGATAATATTATACCTAGGTGGGCACTGGAATTTGCTACTGGCCCTGGAATTCACTGCTTCCAATGGGCATAAACACATTTGTAGAACTTGAGTGGATCACTTGGCATGTATAATTTCCTGAGGGGTTTTCCTGAGCCACCAGTATATGTATTTTCAGGCCTGAAAGCTGCCCACAGGACAGATGTATCAGGGATTGTAGGTGGAGAGTGGACCAGAGGACCAGGGTGTCCATATTTGAATTGAGATTTGGAGTGGAGCTAAGAAAAGCTTCTTTGGAGTGGAAAGAGAAGCCTATAGTTCTGGACCAGCTCCCCCATGACTGTCACATTCCAACTGGGAACTCAAAGGAATCAAAGAGTTCAAAATCAAAGCTGGCCGTCTAGCTTATTATGAAGGTGTGACAAACACACCTTCATAATAAGGACATTTGGTTTAATGGTGTTTTCTTTTGATTCACAATGTTTAAGTACTTTGGGTCTGTATTGGTATTTTTACCCCAACCCCACATTCACCTGGAAAGAGTCTGCAGGCACTTCAGATTGTTGAGGGAAGCATATCTCAGAGAAAGGGATGTGTTTTATTTTCCCCCGACTTTTCCCATAAAGTGCTTACTGTCAACTAATCTACTACAGCCCACTCTTCCTGAATGAGCTTAAGCATTTACTTGGGAAACCAACCAAATTCAGGGGAATCCTTCACAGCTTCCATGTTCCTCTCTGATCCCCTCACCAAATGGCCACAAGTGAATTACACTGCAGTCTGAGAAATATAAATTCTACTGTTACTCCTTCTACTCAGTTTTTGGCCATTTTATTGCTCTTTCCCCACCCTGCCAGTTCAGTAGCAGAAGAAATGTAAAGAAAATGACTATTACTTTCTCTACATTAAAGTTCCTTGTAATAGACAAGTATTGGAAGTATGAAAATATTATTTTGTTATTAATGCCACTATTGTGGAAATATTTCAATATTTTTACTTTCCATTGAAAGGTATAGCCAAAAGATGACTAAGGGCAATTTTTAGGAGATACAACAAATAACTAATGCAAGCCAAATGATCATATAAAAAATCATACACTAGAAGAATGCTTTTGCAAACAAGAAAGGGGAAGGAAAGATTTCTAGTTTTTCAGCTATGCTTTTACTGAAAAACAAATGAAATGCTTTTGCTTTCATAAAGCAGAGTTTTGTTCTAAACCTGAATTACACATCTCAACCATATCAGAGACACTTCTTACAATAACTTTGTAAGGATAAAAGATCACGTGTCAGCAAAATTCAATCCTTAGTTTGAAATGTGTATGTATATTGTATATGAGTTCAGAAGAAAAGAACTTGGGGAACAGATGGAAAGTTTTCTTTGAAGTACTCTAAGAATAAGAGAAGCCCCAATGCCCAGATCAAATGCCATATCACCTTCTCTTCCTCTCTCCTAAGACAACTATTGCGTGGTCCCCAGAATAATATTTCATAGAAGGCTTGTAAGTGAAAACATCCGAACCTTGGGAACCTGATCCCTATTACCAATTCTATATTTCCAAAAGGGCATTTAAAGACATCATTGTTTGTTCCCAGTGACTAGTTAATTGCATTTTGATTTGGTAATTGCTAACAGATTCCAGTCCCTCAACTTTTATACAAGCATAACAATCTTTAATATGGTGGAACCAGGGTTATACTTATAAATTCCCAATGAGATTTGCATTAGATTCTCAGGTGCTTTTCTGATGTCCTATTGTCAATGTTATCTGAATTTTTAAAAACTTACAACTATGATTATTATTGATTTGATGTTGATTTGGTCTATTGGGAGATTGCTCAAAGATGATGACAGAAAAAAAACAAAAATGTTTCTATTATCTGGTTTTACATGATAGATTATTTGCGTTTTCATGCATTCCAGACCTAAAGAAATAAAGGCTACCCATAAGAGATGGCGGACCTTCTTCCTAGATTGGAAATACAAGGGAATGATAAATTTGTATTAAAAACTGTAAACTATGCTTCCTTTAAGAGGACAATTGGTCATAACATTTGTACAAGCTCTAAAGTGCAGATACAGATTATTAATTGAATTAGTAAGGTTTTGAGCAAGATAGAAATAACAATAGAAGTGAAAGGGGGCTTTCTATCCAGCAATAAAAATAATGAATAACTGATAATACACAACAAAATGGATAAATCTCACATTTACTGATATACAAAGCTAGACATAAAAGTCTACATACAAGATGTGAGGCTGCACCTCTATAAACTCAGCAACTCAGGAGGCTGAGGCAGGAGCATCACAAGTTCAAGGTCAACCTGGGCAACTTAGCAAGACCCTTTCTCAAAATTTAAAAAAATAAATAAAAAGGGCTGGGGATGTAACTCAGTGGTAGACCATCTCTGAGTTCGAATCCTTAGTACTCCCCCCAACCAAAAGAAAAATGAAAATGAAAGAAAAAAAATGACCAAATATGCTATATGGTTCTTAGTATGAAGTTCAGAAACAGGTAAAACTAATCTATGATATTGAAGTTAGAATGGTAGTTATCCCTAGAGAAGTAGGTTTTTCTTGGAAAGAACACAAAGGAGAATTCTGGGATATGAGAATGTTCTGCAGCTTGATCTAGGCAGTACTTGCAGAAGTCCATATATAAAAAGAAAACCATCAATCCACATAATCCTAAAATTAGTGCTTTTTTTTTTATCTCAACTAAACAATGTAGAAAGCAAAGGAGTTAGTTAAGTTAGTCTCTTTTCATTAGTTCTTATTTTATCTGGCTTTTCTTTTTATTTTTTCATCTCTTTTTCTTTCACTATTTTCTCTTTATATCTTAAATAAAAGATGATAGGAGGTTGAACAGTCAGAGTTGGCCATAGAACAAACTGGACTCAAATCTTGAATTTCCTTAAGGAAGCAAGTACATAAAATAATAAAATCAGCTAATGTTTACCACTTTAAAGTTTTCAAAGCCCTTCCAGATTCATTATCTCATTTGATCATACCAATAACACTATAAAATATGTATTCATGTCATCATTGTATAAATTAAAAATAAAAAAAACTTTTCTCAGAAAATTAAAATGACTTTACAAAGTCATACCATAATAAGAGTAAGTTAACCCTTTCAAACTCATTTTTTACTCTGATTTAGGAGATCCAGCAATAATTTGGAAAAATAATGTGTATTTATTTTTATAACTTTTTTATTAAAAGTTTTTTGTTTCTTCTAATTTGCTATACAGGACAATAGAATGCATATGTACATTTTGATAGACCATATATAAATGGATTGTAATCTCTCATTTTTCTGATTATACATATTGTAGGATCACATTGGTCATGCAGTCATATATGAGATAATAATGTCTGTTTTACTCTACTATCATTCCTACCCTCATACCCCTTCCCCTCTCTTCACTCCCCTCTACCTAATATAAAGTAACTCTATTCTTCCCTATATCCCTCTCTTATTGTGAATTAGCATCCACATATCAGAGAAAACATTCAGCCTTTGATTTTTTGGGTTTCACTTATTTCACTTAGCATGATATTCTCTAACTCCATACATTTACCAACAAATGCCATAATTTCATTCTTCTTTAAAGCTAAGAAGTGTCTCTCTCTCTCTCTCTCTCTCTCTCACACACACACACACACACACACACACACACACACACTAAATTTTCTTTATCCATTCATCTGTTGAAGGGCAACTAGGTTGGTTCCATACTTTAACTATGGTGAATTCAGCTGCTATAAACAGTGATGTGACTGCATCAGTAGTATGCTGATTTTAAGTCCTTGGGGGTATACACCAAGGAGTGGGATAACCGGGGCAATAGTGGTTCCATTCCAAGTTTTCTGAGGAATCTTCATACTGCTATCCATAATGGTTGCACCATTATGCATTCCCACCAGCAATGTATGAGTGTACCTGTTTCCCCACATTTATTGTTGCTTATATTCTTGATAATTGCCATTCTGATTGGAGTGAGATGAAATCTTAGAATAGTTTTGATTTGCATTTCTCTAATTGCTAGAGATGTTGAACATTTTTTTATATATTTGTTGATTAATTGTATATCTTCTTCTGTGAAGAGTTTGCTCAGTTCCTTAGCCCATTTATTGATTGGGTTATTTGGTTTTCTGTAGTGTTAAATTTTTTGAGTTCTTTATATATCCTAGAGATTAATGCTTTATCTGAGGTGCATGTGGTAAAGATTTTCTCCCACTCTGTGGGCTCTCTCTTCACATAATTGATTGTCTCTTTTGCTGAGAAGAAGCTTTTTTAGTTTCAATCCATCCCATTTATTGATTCTTGATTTAACTTCTTTCACTTTAGGGATCTTGTGAAGGAAGTCAGATCCTAGGCTGACAGGGTGAAGATTTGGGCCTACTTTTTCTTCTAGTAGTTGCATGGTCTCTGATCTAGTGCCTAAGTCTTTGATCCACTGTGAGCTGACTTTCTTGTAGGGTGAGAGATTAAGGGTTTAATTTCATTTTGTTACATGTGGCTTTCCATTTTTCCCAGTACCATTTGTTGAACAGGCTATCTCTTCTCCTGTGAATGTTTGTGGCACCTTTGTCTAGAATGAGATACCTGTATTTATGTGAATTTGTCTCTGTCTCTTCTATTCTGTAAACATTGGTCTACATGTTTGTTTTGGTGCCAATACTATGTTGTTTTTATTACTATAACTCTGTAGAATAGTTTGAAGTCTGATATTGTGTTGTTTCCTGCTTCACTTTTCTTGCTAAGGATTGCTTTGACTATTCTGGGTCTCTTATTTTTCCAAACGAATTTCATGATTGCTTTTTCTAGTTCTATGAAGAACGTCACTGGGATCTTATAATGGTTTTGGTAGTATGGCTCTTTTGACAATATTAATTCTGCCTATCCAGGAGCATGGGAGGTCTTTCCATCTTCTAAGGTCTTCTTCAATTTCTTTCTTTAGTGTTCTGTAGTTTACATTGTAGAGGCCTTTCATCTCTTTTGTTAGATTGATGCCCAAGTATTTTAATTTTTTTGAGGGTGTGTTGTGAATGGGGTGATTTTCCTTATTTCTCTTGCAATGGATTCACCACTGATGTATACAAATGCATTTGATTTATGAGTATTGATTTTATATCTTGCTACTTTACAGAATTCATTTATTAGTTCTAGAATTTTTCTAGTGGAATTTTTTGGGTCTTCTAAGTATAGGATCATGTCATCAGCAAATAGTGATAGTTTGAGTTCTTCTTTTCCTATTTGCATTCCTTTAATTTCTTTCTTTTGTCTAATTGCTCTGGCTAGAGTTTCAAGAACAATGTTGAATTATAGTGGTGAAAGAGGGCATTCTTACCTTATTCCAGTTTTCAGGAGGAATCCTTTCAATTTTTCTCCATTTTGAATTATGTTGGCCTTGGGTTTAGAATATATGGTTTTTATGATGTTCAGGTATTTTCCTATTATCCCTTGCTTTTCTAGTGTTTTGAACATGAAGGAGTGCTGTATTTTGACAAATGTTTTTTTCTGTACCTATTGAGATGATCATATGGTTCTTGTTTTTAAGTCTATTGATATGATGAATTACATTTATTGTTTTCCATATGTTGATTCAACCCTGTATCCCTGGGATGAACCCCATTTGATTGTGGTGCACTATCTTTTTTAATATGTTTTTCCCATGCAATTTTCTAGAATTCTATTGAGAATTTTTGCATCTCTGTTCATCAGGGATATTGGTCTGAAGTTTTCTTTTCTTGATGTGTCTTTCTTTGGTTTTGGTATCAGGGTGATATTAGCCTCATAGAATGAGTTTTGAAGGGTTCCTTCCTTCTCTATTTCATGGAAGAATTTGAGGAGTATTGTTATATTAATTCTTCTTTGAAAGTCTTGTAGAATTCAACTGAGAATCTGTCTGGTCCTGGGCTTTTCTTATTTGGTAGGCTTTTAATGGCATTTTCTATTTCATTACTTGAAATTGTTCTGTTTAAATCATGTACAACCTCCTGATTCAGTTTAGGTAGGTCATATGTCTCTAGGAATTTGTCAATGTATTTAAAATTTTCTATTTTATTGGAATAAATTTTCAAAATAGTTTCTAGTTATCCTTTGTATTTCAGTTGTGTCCACTGTGATATTTCCTTTTTCATCATGTATTTTAGTAATTTGGGTTTTCTCCTTTTTCTTTGTTAGTGTGGCTAGGGGGTTATCAATTTTATTGATTTTTTCAAAGAACCAACTTTTTGTTTTGACAATTTTTTCAATTGTTTCTTTTGTTTTGATTTCATTGATTTCAGCTTTGATTTTAATTATTTCCTGTCTTCTAAAGTTTTTGGTTTTGATTTGTTCTTTTTCTAGGGTTTTGAGATGTAATATTAGTTCATTTTTATTCTTTTAATAAATGAGCTCAATGCAATGAGATCTTAGTATTGCCTTCAAAGTGTTCAGAGATTTTGGTATGTTGTATTGGTATTCTCATTGACCTCTAAGTATTTTTTCATTTCATCCTTGATTTCTTCTACTATCCATTCATCATTTAATAGTGTATTATTTAGTCTCTATGTGTTAGTTTCTATTTTTTTATCCTTGATTTCTAATTTCAGATCATTATAATCTGATAGGATGCAGGGTATTATTTCCATTTTTGTATTTACTAAGAGTTGCTTTGTGGCATAAGACATGGTCTATTTTAGAGAAGGATCCATGTGCTCCTGAGAAAAAAGTGTATTCACTCGTTGATGAATGAAATATTCTATATGTGTCTGTTAAGTCTAAATTACTGACTGTATTATTTAGTTTTACAGTTTCTTTATTTAGTTTTTGTTTATAAGATCTATCCAGTAGTGAGACAGGTGTGTTAAAGTCACCCAGTATTATTGTGTTGTGGTCTATATGATTGTTGAAATTGAGAAGGGTTTGTTTGACATACATAGATGCTCCACTGTTTGCAGCATAAGTATTTACAATCATTATGTTTTGTTGCTTTATATTTCCCTTCGATAGAATGAAATGACTTTGTTCTGATTAACTTTGGCTTAAAGTCCACTTTATCTGATATGAGGATGGAAATCCCTGCTTGTGTATGCAATCCATATGACTATGTTTTTCCCATCCTTTCACCTTCAGTGTGTGGATGTCTTTGCCTGTAAGGTGAGTCTCTTGGAGACAGAATATTGTTGGGTCTTGTTTTTTAATCCAATCTGCAAGTCTATTTCTTTTTATTAATGAGCTTAGGTCATTAATATTCAAGTTTTTATTATTGAGATATGACTTGTAGTCCTGGTCATTTTGGTTTATTTCTGGCTTTTAATTTGATTTAGTTTCTCTTTTGACTATTTCTTTAGTGTAGTTCCTTCATTTGCTGTTTTTCACTTTTTTTTTCACTTCATCTTCATGAAATATTTTGTTGAGAATGTTCTGCAGTGTAGGTTTTCTAATTGTGAATTCTTTTTTTTTTATTTATCATGAAAGGTTTTTATTTCATCTTCAAATATGAAACATAATTTTGCTGGGTATGAAATTCTTGGTTAGCATCCATTTTCTTTCAGAGCTTGAAATATGTTGTCCCATGACTGCCTAGCTTTAAGGGTCCTGGTTGAGAAATCAGTTGAGATCCAAATTGGTTTTCCCCTCTACTTAATTTGCTTTTTTCTCTAACAGCCTTTACAATTTTATCCTTGTTCTGTATTTTAGCCATTTTCATTATAATGGGTCTTGGTGTGGATCTGCTGTAATTTTGTACATCTGGGTTCCTATAAACCTCCTGTATTTGATTTTCCATTTCGTTCTTTAGGTTTGGGAAATTTTCTGATGTTATGTTATTGAAAAGATTGTGCATTTCTTTCATTTGTATCTCTGTTCCTTCACCTATTCTGATAACTCTTTAAGTTTGATCTCTTCATGTTATCCCATAATTCTTGGAAGTTTTGCATATGGGTTCTTACCATATTCTCTGCATGGTCAACTTTATTTTCAATATTAAATATTTTGTCTTTATTGCCTGAGATTATGTATTCCAAATGGTGTAGTCAGTTGGTGATGCTTTCCATTGAATTTATAATTTGATTTATTTATTTCTTCATTTCGAGGATTTCTGCTTGTTTTCTTTCACAATCTCTAACTCTTTATTGAAGTGATCTTTCACGTCCTATATTTTCTCTTTGATTTCACTCTTTACACCATCCTTTACTTCTCAGATCAGATTAGCTATGTGCATTCTAAACTCCTTCTGAGACATTGCTTCTACTGTGTCATCAGTGAATTCTCTTATTAGGGCATTTTTGTTTGGGGCATTTTGTTCCCATGCTTTTTCAGGTTGCTTTTGTGTTTTCCCATCTAGTTGTATGGATCTGAGGCAGTACAGATTCTACCCTGTAGACCTATATTGTCCCTGAAGATTTCCACTATCTAACCTTTGAGAGGGAGTACAATATTGACAGTCCCCAGTGCAAACAATATATACACAACTTCAAATCTAATAGCTCCCACCAAGGCGTCCACTGCCCTCTCACTATAAATAGCAACAATGAGTTCAATCACTATCCACAATATAACAGAAAATTTGCCAAACAGATTTACAACCTCGAATAGTGGACAAAGAAAGAACAGAAGTGGTGCAGGACATGGTGTTCATGAGGGAGAAAGAAGCCAAAAGCAAAAATCCACAGGAAGAGTGGAAGAGGAATCAACAGAGATTGGCATTAGGTGGAGAAAAGGTAGAAAGGGAATCCAGGAAGACAGACGAGCAGGAGGAAGAATACATATAAAGAGGGAACAAATTAAAAATATAAGAATATACAGTGGAACTGCAAAACACTATGCATATATCACTGTCCTCAACAAACTGATGCACAAAAAACACCCTGCTCCAAACATGGTGGAAAGAGATGCCAGAGAAGAAAATAAAATAAAATAAAATAAAATAAATCTTGGTGGAAAATTGAACTGTCTCTTTCAGAGTCCGAAAACTTCTCAGCCTTATCTTTGACTTCCCACAGGACTGCCTGGCTCAGAAAGGCCCTATTGATCCAGTCAGTCATTATCCCACCAATCTGGGCCTCATATGTCTTGGGTTCTGCCACATTGCAGTCCCAAGATCTGAATGCCACTGGAATTTGGAGAGAGACCACCAGGGATGAGCAATCCTGAGAGACATTAACCAGATGGGGGCAGCCTACCGTCCCAGGAGGAAGACCTCAGTTGCAGCCAAATCCTGGCACTCTGACAGTGAATGTCATGCCTGTCGATAGTGGCGGCTGCACCCCAAGTTGGCAGCGGCAGCAAATCTGTCGGCACCCCAAACAAACCCGAGGCTCCAGCCAGCGGCCTCAAAATGGATGTGTCATGTGCAACCACACCTGGAGTCTCCCTGGCAGCGGACCTTTGGGCAGTGGTGGAACCGGTAGTGGCGGGGGTTGGTGGCAGCAGGCAGAGGGTGAGAGAGCTGCAGTCTCGGTGGCATTGGCAGCAGGTGGGGGAACAGTGGTAGCAGTGGCATCAGCGTCGGCTGTGGCTGCAGCTGCAGAGGCACCCAGAGAGAAGACCTCCAGGTGACCTCCAGGAGCAGCTTTGGCCGAGTGGCTCCTGAGGTAGCAGCAGCAGCAGCGAGGATAGTAGTGTAGATGGCAGCCATGCCCGGAAAAAAAGACCTCAGGGTGGCGGAGGAGACAAGCAGACTTCCTAGCATCTGCAAGAGCGTGGACAGCAGCAGCTTCGCTCAGAGAAAAGACCTGGTGTCTGCCGTAGCAGCCTCAGGGGCAGCTGCACTCGCCCCCCAGAGAAGACCCCCTGGCGACTGCCAGGCGTCTGCCTATTTTTATAACTTTTAACTAAGCGTATCTTTGTATTATAAATGTGTATAGCAAACCTCGGTAGTATTGACAGTACCTGTGACTTTGTCACCATTTTCATAGCACCTTACAATCGAAAAACATAATCTTGAACTGTCATCTGTATTCAGAACTGCTCTGAAGTCACTACTAGATTGCATGTGATTAAACTTTCCTTCCCACGGATGCTCACAAAAGCTGTCTGGGCACTTGGCACATTGTGGTTCCATCAACACATTGAAGACAAAGGTTCTCACTGGGACCCAGAGATTTAGGTCACCTTCCAGAACTTCATACCTCTGACTGTTGGTTAATACTTGGAAGACGGTGAATCAAAGATCACATCCTACATAGTGCTAGTGTTCTCATTCTAGCTTCACATACTGTATCTTTAAAATATAATATTTAAACCTTAGTTTTCTTATTTAAAATCACCTAAATGTATTTAAAATGCATTTTACATTTACCGATACAATATTAATATTTTATTAACTATAATATCAAGTATAGTTATTGAATGCATTAATAAAGAAACACATATTACTTTCTCACAATATTTTTAAGTATTCTTTTTTTTTCCCCCACAACAAATAAAACAATTTTATTTATTTAATCTTCTTTCAGTGGTTAAGGGACCCTGGTTCTTTTTTTTTTTTTTTTATTGTAAACAAATGGGATACATGTTGTTTCTGTTTGTACATGGCGTAAAGGCATACCATTTGTGTAATCATAAATTTACATAGGGTAATATTGTTTGATTCATTCTGTTATTTTTTCCCTTCCCCCCACCTCTCCCACCCCTCTTTTCCCTCTATACAGTCCTTGCTTCCTCCATTCTTGCCCCCCTCCCTAACCCTAACTCTAACCCTAACACTAACCACTCCCACCCCCCACTATGTGTCATCATCCACTTATTAGTGATATCATTCGTCCTTTGGTTTGTTGAGATTGGCTTATCTCACTAAGCATGATATACTCCAATTTCATCTATTTGCCTGCAAATGCCATGATTTTATCATTCTTTATGGCTGAGTAATATTCCATTGTATATATATATATATACCACAGTTTCTTTATCCATTCATCAATTAAAGGACATCTAGGTTGGTTCCACAATCTGGCTGTTGTGAATTGAGCAGCTATGAAATTGATGTGGCTGTATCTCTGTAGTATGCTGATTTTAAGTCCTTTGGGTATAGGCCAAGGAGTGGGATAGCTGGGTCAAATGGTGGTTCCATTCCATGTTTTCTAAGGAATCTCCACACTGCTTTCCAGAGTGGCTGCACTAATTTGCAGCCCCACCAGCAATGTATGAGTACACCTTTCTCCCCACATCCTCACCAACACCTGTTGTTGCTTGTATTCTTGATAATCGACATTCAAATTGGGGTGAGATGGAATCTTAGGGTGGTTTTGATTTGCATTTCTCTTATTACTAGAGATGTTGAACATTTTTCCATATGATTGTTGATTGCTTGTAGATCTTCTTCTGTGAAGTGTCTATTCATTTCCTTAGCCCATTTGTCCATTGGATTATTTGCATTCTTGGTGTAGAGTTTTTTGAGTTCTTTATAGATTCTGGAGATTACTGCTCTATCTGAAGTATGAGTGGCAAAGATTTTCTCCCACTCTGTAGGCTCTTGGTTCACATTGCTGATAGTTTCCTTTGCTGAGAGAAAGCTTTTTAGTTTGAATCTATCCCAGTTATTGATTCTTGCTTTTATTTCTTATGCTATGGGAGTCCTGTTGAGGAGGTCTGGTCCTAAGCCGACATGTTGAAGATCTGGACATACTTTTTCTTCTATAATCTGCAGGGACTCTGGTCTGATTCCGAGGTCCTTACCATTTTGAGTTTAGTTTTGTGCAGGGTGAGAGATATGGGTTTAGGTTCATTCTGTTGCATATGGATTTCCAATTCTCCCAGCACCATTTGTTGAAGAGGCTATCTTTTCTCCATTGCATATTTTGGCCCCTTTGTCTAGTATGAGAAAATTGTATTTATTTGGGTTTGTGTCCGTGTCCTCTGTTCTGTACCATTGATCGACCTTTCTATTTTGGTACCAATACCATGCCATTTTTGTTACTATTGCTTTGTAATAGAGTTGAAGATCTGGTATTGCGATACCCCCTGCTTCACTCTTTCTGCTAAGGATTGCTTTAGCTATTCTGGGTTTCTTATTCTTCCAGATGAATTTCATAATTGCTTGCTCTATTTCTGTAAGGTACGTCATTAGGATTTTAATTGGAATTGCATTGAATCTGTATAGCACTTTACGTAGTATGGCCATTTTGACAATATTAATTCTTCCTATCCAAGAACATGGGAGATCTTTCCATCTTCTAAGGTCTTCTTTAATTTCTTTCTTTAGTGTTCTGTAGTTCTCATTGTAGAGGGCTTTCACCTCTTTTGTGAGATTGATTCCCAAGTATTTTATTTTTTTTCGAGGCTATTGTGAATGGGGTAGTTTTCCTAATTATTCTTTCCAAAGATTCATTACTTATGTATAAAAATGCATTAGATTTATGTGCATTGATCTTATATCCCGCTACTTTACTGAATTCACTTATGAGTTCTAAGAGTTTTCTGGTGGAATTTCCTGGTTCCTCTAAGTATATAATCATATCATCAGCAAATAGGGATAGTTTGAGTTCTTCTTTTCCTATTCGTATCCCTTTAATTTCTTTGGTTTGTCTAACTGCTCTGGCTAGAGTCTCAAGGACAATATTGAATAGAAGTAGTGAAAGAGGGCATCCCTGCCTTGTTCCAGTTTTTAGGGGAATGCTTTCAGTTTTTCACCATTTAGAATGATATTAGCCATGGGCTTAGCATAGATGGCCTTTACAATGCTAAGGAATGTTCCCACTATCCCTATTTTTTCTAGTGTTTTGAGCATGAAGGGATGCTGTATTTTATTGAATGCTTTTTCTGCATCTATTGAAATAATCATAAAAAAAAGATTGTTAACTTTTAGTCTGTTGACTTTTAGTCTGGTGAACGACATTTATTGATTTCCGGATGTTGAACCAACCTTGTGACTCTGGGATGAAACCCACTTGATCATGGTGCACTATCTTTTTAATATGTTTTTGTATGCGATTTGCTAAAATTTTGTTGAGAATTTATGCGTCGATGTTCATTAAGGATATTGGTCTGAAATTTTCTGTCCTCGATGTGTCTCTGTCTGGTTTAGGTATCAGGGTGATATTGGCTTCATAGAATGAGTTTGGGGAGGGTTCCCTCCTCTTCTATTTTATGAAATACTTTGAGAAGTATTGGAATGAGCTCTTCTTTAAACGTTTTGTGGAACTCAGCTGAGAACCCATCTGGTCTTGGACTTTTCTTTGTTGGTAGGCTTTTGATGACTTCTTCTATTTCATTACTTGAAATTGGTCTATTTAAATTGTGTATGTCCTCCTCGTTCAGTTTAGGCAATTCATATGTCTCTAGAAACCTGTTGATGCCTTTGAAATTTTCTATTTTGTTGGAGTAGAGGTTTTCAAAATAGCTTCTAATTATGTTTTGTATTTCAATCGTGTCTGTTGTGATATTTCCTTGTTCATTCTGAATTTTAGTGATTTGGTTTTTCTCTCGTCTTCTCTTTGTTAGAGTGGCTAAGGGTTTATCAATTTTGTTTATTTTTTCGAAGAACCAACTATTTATTTTGTCAATTTTTTGTATTGTTTCTTTTGTTTCAATTTCATTGATTTCAGCTCTGAGTTTAACTATTTCCTGTCTTCTACTACTTTTGGTGCTGTTCTGTTCTTCTTTTTCTAGGGCTTGAGCTGTAGTGTTAGGTCGTTTATTTGTTGAGTTTTACTTCTTTTATTAAATGTGCTCCATGAAATAAATTTCCCTGTAAGTACTGCTTTCATAGTGTCCCAGAGATTTTGATATGATGTTTCTTTGTTCTCATTTACCTCTATGAATTTTTTAATTTCCTTCCTTATATCTTCTGTTATCCATTCATCATATAATAGCATATTGTTTAATCTCCAGGTGTTGGAATAGTTTCTGTTTCTTACTCTTCCATTTATTTCTAACTTCAATCCATTATGATCTGATAGAATACAAGGTAGTGTCTCTATCTTCTTGTGTTTGCTAACATTAGTTTTGTGGCATAATATATGGTCTATTTTAGAGAAGGATCCATGTGCTGCTGAGAAGAAAGTGTATTGGCTCTTGGTTGGATGGTATACTCTATAAATGTCTGTTACGTCTAAATTATTGATTGTGTTATTTAGATCTATGGTTTTTTGTTCAATTTTTGTTTGGAAGATCTGTCCAGTGGTGAGAAAGGCATATTAAAATCACCTAGTATTGTTGTGTTATGGTCTATTTGTTTTCTGAAATTGAGAAGGATTTGTTTAACATACATGGATGAGCCACTGTTTGGGGCATAGATGTTTATGATTGTTATATCTTGCTGATTTATGCTTCCCTTAAGCAGCATGAAATGTCCTTCTTTATCCCTTCTGACTAACTTTGGCTTGAAGTCCACATTATCTGAAATGAGGATGGATACTCCAGCTTTTTTGCTGAGTCCATGTGCATGGTATGTTTTTCCCCATCCTTTCACCTTTAGTCTATGGGTATCTTTTTCTATGAGGTGTGTCTCTTGCAGGCAACATTTTGTTGGATCTTTCTTTTTAATCCAATCTGCCAGTCTATGTCTTTTGATTGATGAATTCAGGCCATTAACATTCAGGGTTATTGTTAAGATATGATTTGTATTCCTGGTCATTTGGTTCATTTTTAAAATTTTATTTATTTATTTATTTAGATGACACAACTTGGTTACTCCTTTATTTGACAATTCCTTTAGGATAAATCCTCCCTTTGCTGATTTGCTTCTTTGTTTTTCATCTCTTCCTCATGGAATATTTTGCTGAGAATGTTCTGTAATGCTGGCTTTCTTTTTGCAAATTCTTTTAGCTTTTGTTTATCATGGAAGGATTTTATTTCATCATCAAATTTGAAGGTAAGTTTTGCTGGGTATAAGATTCTTGGTTGGCATTCATTTTCTTTCAGGGCTTGAAAAATGTTGTTCCAGGCCCTTCTAGCTTTTAGGGTCTGGAGTGAAAAATCGGCTGATATCCATGTTGGTTTCCCCATGAATGTAATTTGGTTCTTTTCTCTCACAGCCTTTAAAATTCTGTCTTTATTTTGTATGTTAGGTGTTTTCATTATAATGTGCCTTGGTGTGGGTCTGTTGTAATTTTGTGTATTTGGAGTCCTATAAGCCTCTTGAACTTGATTTTCCATTTCATTCTTCAGATTTGGGAAATTTTCTGATATTATTTCTTTGAATAGATTGTTCCTTCCTTTCATTTGTTTCTCTAAGCCTTCCTCAATCCCAATAATTCTTAAATTTGGCCTTTTCATGATATCCCATAGTTCTTGGAGATTCTGTTCATGATTTCTTATCATCTTCTCTGTTTGTTCAACTTTGTTTCCAAGATTAAATATTTTGTCTTCAATGTCTGAGGTTCTGTCTTCCAGGTGTTCTATCCTATTGGATATGCTTTCTATGGAGTTCTTAATTTGGTTTATTGTTTCCTTCATGTCAAGGATTTCTGTTTGTTTGTTTTTTCATATCTGTAACTCTTTATTTGAAATGATCTTTTGCTTCCTGTATTTGCTCTTTTAACTGTCGATTGGTGCGATCATTCAATGCCTGCATTCACTCTTTCATCTCATCATTCAGTGCCTGCATTTGCTCTTTCATCTCATCATTTGCTTCCCTGATCATTTTAATTATTTACATTCTAAACTCCTTTTCTGACGTTTCTTCTGCCATGCTGTCATTGGGTTTTATTGATGTAACATCTAGATTTGTTTGGGGCATTTTCTTCCCTTGTTTTCTCATATTGTTCAGGTATCAGTGGACCGTTGAGATATTGCAGATTTCCTCTATTGACTTATAATGTCCCTGAAGATTTCTATATATATCCCCCCTTAGCCTTCAGTAGGCTGAAGTCTTAAAGGAAGTTGATAGTGCGGTGCTCCACAAGGAAGCTGCCTCTCTAGGGGTGGTGGCTTTCAGGTGGGGTATATTTCCTGCTAGTGGGCAGAGGTGCCTCCACTTGTTGACCAATGGTCATCCAAAGGGGAAAAAGGCTGCGGGGTGAGACAAGGCCTGTTTGGGCCTGTGTCTCTGGTTTTACCATCCTTGTGAGAAAACCTCACCCAGCAGGGAAGACTCACCCAGTGGGGAGGTCTTGCTGGTCAGTTCCCCTCCTAGTGGGTCCCCTCAATCTACAACTACTGCCTGGGCTGGGCTGCTTTCCTCTGCAATCTTCCCAGGGGCCCGACCTACCTCCTGGGCCTGGGAGCCTCACTCTTCCTACATGAGTCTCCTTAGGCTGCTCTCCTCAGAGAATCTCCCCGCAGTCCTGGAAACTTTGCTCCGCCCCTAAGCATATCTCTGTGTGGCTCTTCCACCAAGAAGCCTCCTAGGTCCTGGGACCCTGCTCTGCACCTAATCGCCTGGCTATGCAGCCCCTCCTCTGAGCAGTCACCTGGAGCCCCGTACAATCGCTCCAAGTCCCAGTGACCCACCGCAGGCCTCTTCCTCTGGATAGCCGCCTGGTGTTCCGGTGAGGTCACTAGGAGTCCAAGCAACTCACTACGTGCCTTCTCCTCCCGTCAACCGCCCGTAGCCCTGGGCAGTCACTCTGAGTCCAAGTGACCCGCCTCGTTCCTCCTCCTCCTCCAGGTAGCCCCCCGGGTGTTCAGGAGCGGTCGCTCTGAGTCCAAGTGGCCGGCTGCACGCCTCCTCCAGGCAGCCGCCTGGAGCTCTGGTGCGGTCACTCCGAGACCAAGCGACTCACTGCGCTCCTCCTCATTGGGTATAAATACTATATTTTCTTTATCCATTCATCCATTGTTGGACAGCTATGCTATGTGGATTGTGCTACTATGTACATGGAGTATAGGTATATATCTACAATATATTGTCTTTAATTCTTTTGAATAAATACTAAAAAGTGATACAGCTGGATAATACGGTAGTTCCATTTTTGTTTTTTGAGTAACTTCATACTGATTTCCATAGTGCATGTACTAATTTACATTCCCACTAACCATGTAAAAGTGTTCTCCCCACTCCACGTTGTCATCACATTGTCATTTGTATTTTTGGTGATTGCCTTTCTGGGTGAGATGGAATCTAAAGTGTAGTTTAAATTTGCATTTTCCTGGTGAATAAAGATGTTGAATATGTTTTTCACGTAATTGTTGGCCATTTGTACTTCTTTTGAGAAGTGTCTCTTTAGTTCATTTGCCAATTTATTGAATGGATTGTCTGTTTTGTGTTGAGTTTTTTCAGTTCTTTATATATTCTGGATATTTATATGTTGGAAGGGTAATTGGCAAAGATTTTTCCCCATTATATAGGCTCTTTTCACACTCTTGTTTATTTGCTGTGCAGAAACTTTTTAATTTAATGTCATCCTATTTGTCGATTCTTGGTATTATTTCCTCAGATATGGGCATACTATTCAGAAAGTCATTGTTTATGCCTATATGTTGGAGTGTTTCCCCTATTTTCTTCTTAGAAAGAAGTGAGATATTTACAAAGTTTCTGGTCTAATCTCTTTTTATTTAATCCATTTTGAGTTGACTTTTGGGCAGGGTGAGAGATAGGGATGGAATTCCCTTCTTCTTCATATGAATATCCAATTCTTCCAGCACCATTTATGAAACAGATTGTCTTTTCTTCTACATATATTTTTGGCCCCTCTTTCAAGTATCAGATGACTTTATCTGTGCACATTTGTCTCTGTGTCTTTTAATGTAAGAAATGCAAACCACTGTTTTTCTATGTTTTTAATGGAGCAAGTGCTGTTGTTCAAAGTATGTATATGGTGAAAATAAAAAGCAGATATGGTTAAGCAGCTCCTATAAAAATGTCTAAAAATGTATTTAATAGGACTGGAAGCAGATGCCAAAATGCCTAATTCCATATCCCTTTTTTTTTCAGTTTGTTGAATTAAAAATTAATTGTGAGTTTTGAACACTTGCAAATCATTAAAATATATTTAAATTGCAATACTGCCTTAAAAATAAAAATAAAACCACAATTGTATGCCAAGTTCAGCACTTGTTTATTCTCTTGTTTTCCTACTAATGAAGCATGGCGGTTAAAAGTGTGGAGTTTGGAGTCTTACTAATTCCTAGCCCAAACTACTTCCTAGTTTTGTGTTTCAGAACAAGTCTCTTAACCCTTTCTGGGTGGGTTCTCAGTTTTCTCACTATAAATTAAAGCTAATGTTGGTAAATCCCTCTTAGAACATTGAGCATAGCAAGCCTCAGTGATAGGTATTGTAAATCACTCAAACCTTTAGAGAACAGATACAGATAAACGTTTTGATTTAATTTTTGGTTCCACATATAAATGCAAATAATTTTGTGAAGTTATTATTTATTTATTCATTTATTTATTTTTGGTAATTCACTCTTCTAAATGAAGGACAAGATGGTTAAAATTGGTTCTTAATGCTTTGGATAAAATATGTAAAATATTTGCTTTATTCAAAAGAAGGCATTTTTACAAAAAATAGTTGAAAACTTAATTATCCAGAAGGGTATTTCCCACTAAGACAAATCTGAGTGACAAATAACCAAAAAATAAAAGTTCTACTCTGAGTGGCCATAAGAAATCATTTGACCATCATGATCACTACAAGTACAATTGCCTTACTCTCTGAATTGGTTTTCTGCAGCCATGAAATGCTCTATAAAGATCATATTCAAATCTTCAGTGTCATACAGCAATAACATCTATTACTCATGGAAATGAGATCTGAAGTTAAATATCTCTGTGATGTAGGTAGGGTTCAAGTTTGGATAGCTAATGACTGATCTAGGATGGTCGTAGGTAGGTGCCTGGGATAACTTGGCTCTATGCATGTGAATCTTCTGACTCAGGTTAGCTTAAACTTGTTATCTTGATGATGGCAGAGGGTAAAGGCACAAGGAGAAATATGTATATACTTTACCAAGCTTGGTCATATTGTCCAAATCCTACCAGTTGAAGCTAGCTATATGAGATCAGAATCAAGAGGCAGGGAAACATATTTCACCTCCTGAGAGCAAAAGATGCAAAGTCACGTGTTAAGGAACATGGACTCAGATAAGTGTAAAGAACTACTACCACCAATGCTATGAGTCTGCCACACCCAGGCCATGTAGATCACTGCCACAGTCAACAGGCTCATATAGTTCACAGCTTGGACTAGTAACTGTCATGCATCATGATTTAATTTGTGTGCACTCCTCTTTGAATCCTGCTTGTTCCACCTTCTCCCTTTCCTGCATTTATTGATTTCTCTCACAAGTAATATCTTACCCTAATTTCTATTTCTCAATTTTTTAACTAAAATAAATATAAATTATTGCCAAGAAAATAATACAATACATATACATTTTCTGTAGATCTAGTGTGCCTCTATTGATTGCAGCTGAACATTTACATTTTTTCACAAGTCAAATTTAGTACCTAAAACCCAAATTTATGGTAGTACCTGAAGGGCAAATATATCTCAATTAGGATTTTGCTATTATGAAAGAGTCATGATTGATGGTTATAATAGACTCTCTTAGATACACTTGTCCCTTACATTTATATTCTTCTATAAATACCTCAAATCTACCTACAACCTGGTCCACAGCTGACTTTTGCAACAACACCATGTGTCTGTCATATGCAATGATGACCCTGCTGGCAACATTTTCACCTGCAAATAATACATCAACAGTACCTCTTCATGTCCTCATGACATATTTCCAAACAGCAGTTTTAAGTGTTTGCGTCTACATGAGTTTTCAAAAGTGAGTCATTAATTTCTTTGCTGAGCCTTAGACTGGGATTCTTCATATTTGTTATTTATGATATTCCAATAATTTTACAAATGAAGATGCCCACAGTACAATCCTTAAGGTTGCACTTGATAACTTCTTGGAACTTCGTTCTGATGTTGAAATAATGATGAGGATGCTATTGAGATGAGTTTCCCTTATCTCTTCTTGGAATGTTAAAGACCTTTTAGAAATATTATTCTCAGTCCTTGGTATAACATTAATCTATCAAATCTCACTAACCTATGTGCATCTGCCTCTAAGAAACATTATGCAGAGGGAATATGTTGATAGCAAAAGCCAGGTTTTTTTTTTTTTAAATATAAAATGTATGTGTTCATATTATAGACCTGCAGGTAAAACAAACAAACAAACAAAAACAAACAAACAAACAACAAGAACTGAAGCCTCATCCACCTGGTGAGTTTAAAGTGATACAATGACAAGAAACAAAACATGACATTTTACAAGATGGCACTTGCTGCTGTTCTGTCTCTTCTACTTTGCTCCCACTGCTTTCTATAATGAGTCCATAGCATTTCATATGTTAATGCCAAGAGAAGGTATGTCTGATTTTCATCCTGCTCTCTCCTTTGTTAAACCTCGCTTGTGGGGGTCAGCCATTCCTCCACTCTTCCACTCTACTGTACTCTCTTCAGCTCTTTGTTTCCTAGAGTTCCTGGAAAGGCTTTCTTTTTTTCCCCCCCCCCCCTTTTTATGGGTTGCTGTGGAAAGCAGCTGTTTCAGCTTATATATAAATTTAGGTTTCATCCTTTCTGTTTCAGAGCAACTTAATCTTAAATTTCTTCCTAGGCGAAAGACAGGAACAACAACAAAACATGGTTTCGTAAATGTCTAATTAACTGGATGGCATTGATTTAATTTCTCATATTTAGTTCTGTTGTAAGATGATCTCCTTAATGTAATATCCATCATTTTGATCTCACTCATTTTGCTACAAATGAGCATTGGAAGGTGTTTCGTAGCGAGTTATGGACAGTCATCGTGGCCTCTTTGTCTTTAGTGAAAGACTGTCAGATTCCTCAAGCAAAAGAAGGGGTGGCAGTGGGAGTGGAGCTGTTGAGAAGGGGTGGCTCCAGCTTGCGCCATTTTGGAGTCTGAAGGACAAAAGGATTTAGCCCAAAACCTGATTCCCCTAATAGTAGTAGAAGAACATATAAAATTTGAAAATAAGCTATGACACCTGTGCCACATTGTGTGGTGATGGGCACTGTGGAAATTGGGATAACAGTATACATTTCTGAGCACTAGCTAACAACTTATCTGATACATAGTATTCATCCCGGTAGGCTGTTCTAATGGTTCTAGATTTGTCTTCAGACTTATTTTTTAAAGTAATAGCGCTAACATTTTCTTAAAATAAAGGTATTATATGTTCATTTTATCTATCTGGAATTTTAAAAATACATTAGGGATAAAGTGAAAATTATCACAATTCTAACAACCAGGGATGATCACAATTTGTATTTTGCTTATTCCTTTTAGTTTCTTGTATATCTCTAAATGACCCATAAGCATCTCAAACCCAACATAACCCAAACTGAACTTGTCTGCACCAAGTGCCTTTTCAGTGTCAGGCATTTCATTAAACAAAACTAAGTTTGTGCCTTACTGGCTCTTATAGCATAATGGCAAAGTAGCAAACAAATCAATAAGAAAATATATTTGAGGGCTGAGGGTGTATTTCAGTGATAGAGCCCATTCTTAGCATGCATGAGTTCTTGGGTTGGATCACCAGCATAAGAGAGGAAAAAAAAAAAAAAAAAAAAAAAGATTCTATTTGTGTCATTATTCCTCCCAAATCTTTCTTCTCATTCAGAGAGACACCTGAGACTTTCCCTCTTTTCTAATACCCTTTATGCCATCAATCCTCAAATTCAGTAGGTGTTATCCATTTAACAACTCCCATATCTGATGCCTTTATCTATCCCCTCTCTTTGGGTCCAAATCTCACTGAGGGTCCAAATCTCACTGACTCTTTCCTAAACCTTACAGTAATCTCCTAAATGTGCTTCATCTCTCCAGAGTTGTGCTTCCTGAAACATGAATATGATCTTATTATTTCTCTCCTTTAGAACATTTTTTGGAAGTTTATGTTTAATTAGAAAATACTGCAATATCAGTACTTCTCAAATATTGGATCATAAGACACAGATAAGACAAAAGCAACATTTCATATTTTTTCTATCTAATAAACAAAGGCTAGGATGTGCATGGGAATTTTGAGCATTTTTAACATTTTTGGTAGTTTTATCTTTTCTAATATTTTTGGTCCACAATATTGTTTTTATATGTAAGCGATCTGAGAAAAGTGTGAAATCAGAAACAATAGGGAAAAAAGAAGTACATAGTTCAGAATATATAAGAAGGAAAGATAACAAGGAATCAAATCAAAAAGCCAGACATAAGATCCAGTATTTAATATAGGTAGGAAAACTGTCTGGTTTTATTAAGAAGATGATCCATGCTATGGAAAAAACAGAGGGGATAACCATAGCTTTTATAAAATGAAGAATTAAAATCAAGTAAATCATTAATATGTAGCATAGTCACTTAAGGATATCTGTACATCCCACTTAAGTGACAACAAAACTTTGCCCATTGGAAGGAAAAGGAATAAGGAACTGACTTTCCCAAATCAAAGGAGAGGGAAAACTGGAGTCAGACAGACATCGTTCAGTCCTGACTCTACCTCTCACTAGATATGAGCCTGAGCGAGTAACTCAACCCCTCTGAGCACTCGTGTCTTCATATAGAAAATTGTAGCAGTAATAGCAGTCCTTCAGGGAAGTTCCAAGGTTTGGAAACACTGCCTGTCAAGTGCTTGGCACAACTACTTGGCGCTTCTCTCAATAAATGGTATGTATGTATTATTATTATTAGAGTCATTGAAAACTCTAGAATCAAGGCAAAGCAATCCCATACCCAAACCAAAGCAATCATGTGGTCTGGCCTAAATTATGTTGTTATGACTAAAGAAACAAATGTAATCATAAAATTCTAGGCAGAAATTACAATGTTTTGAAATCCTTTAAATTAATTATTAGAGCCCTCACATATTGTATCTTCTTTAGGCAGGAAATGTAATATTCAGCATTTATCCTGTTAAATACTGCCACTTTTCTGCTTTGCATTGTTTAAGTAGGTTACTGAGAAAAGCCTGAAGAGAAGCAGAGAGTATCTATTTCATGGGAGAATAGTCCAGACCCTGTACTTGAAAGATCTCTGCTAGCGTGTTGAAAGCAGGGGCTTTGGTGATTCATGCTTGGTGTAGTAGCTTAGGTCACTTCGAAGTGTTTTGCAAAACCTGTGTCTTGGCAGAACTATAATTTCCAACTTCATTCAAAGCCCCAAAGAAAAAATATATCCTAACAACACAACAATAACAAAAAAAGAAAGAAGAAAACAGGAGACAACATCTTTTCCAGTAAACACTGAATGAATGAACAGAGCTGTACTTGTGAAGAAGCCACTGAGTCATGGCTCCTCCAGAACACCAGGTATTTAGTTTCAAAAACATGTTGTACTTGGCTTTTTCACCTTTAATAAATATCATGCAGCAGTCAGCCCGAAATCCAAGGGAAAGGCAACTTGCATAGAACCATCAATTTTTCTTCTAACAGACTGGAAAAGGAGAAGGTTGACTTAATGGGTTCTTTTAGGATGTTAACTCCCCAGCGGCTCTTATCCTTTCCTCTCTTAGGAAGTGAATTCTGCCTAGAAACAAAGCCCAGCACCGGATATGGTCAGTGTGCAGCTCGAGGCCTGGGGGCCTGCGCCTGGCCAAGATTAACAGTGTTGTTCCACCTGAAAGTATCTTCTAGTGGCTTCAGTGCCTGACTTCATGATTGAAATTTTGGAGCACACTGAAGAAAAAATATAACCTGATACTTGAGACCCCATTTTTATAAATTTTAACTTTTAAAAAAGTTATTTGTAGCCTATGAATACCTGACCAGCTGCAAAACTTTAAGCCCAAGAAATAGTTTTTGCCTTTTATTTTGATTCATTCACTAGGTGCATCTATTTTTGCTAACCAATAAGTACATTGAGATCTTTTGTCAATAATGTTTAGCATTTTGTTTCTGAGACTCTGTAAATGATTATTCTCCATGATCTATCATCTACCAAGTCATTGATACAAATGCCAATCAGAGTAACACTTGATACACATTGCTGCATTTCACAATAAAGAATTGCTCTAAGAATAATCTGATTCTTCCATCAGCCCCTTTTCTAGTATATTTGTTCAGTTATGAAACCATCAAACTCTCCATGACTTCAAAGAATGCTTCTCAAAATTGTCTTATTGACCAATGGGAAATTATGAGAGACTTTATAATATATTTAATAAAATCCACATACACTAGCCTTACAGCATTTCTGGTTTTAGTAGGTATATCACCTCACCCATGAATAAAAGCAACTAGTTCAATTTCTTTTGTTTTCCCTCCCTCCCTTCCTTCTTTCCTCCCTCCTTCCCTCTCTCTCTCTCTCTCTCTCTCTCTCTCTCTTTTCTTTCTTTGTACCAGGGATTGAACCCAGCGGCACATAACCAATGAGCCATCCCCTGCTCTTTTTACTTTTTATTTTGTATTTTGTGTCAGGGTCTCACTGAGTTGCCGGGGTTGGCCTCCAACATGTGATCTTCCTGACTCTGCCTCCAAGCTGCTGGATTACGGGAGTGCACCACCACTCCTGGCTCAATTTATTTTCATAAACTCAATCTGGGTCCTGTGACCACTGGTCTTTCTTTCGCTGCTTCAGAACTATTTTCTTTTTAGGTCTTTCCTATAAAATATGTTTATTGATAAAAAAATTACATATCATAAGGTTCACTTTTTAAAAGTAAACAATTAAGTGGTGCTTGGTGGATTTACAGAGGTATATTTAACCTTATATTTTTGTCATTCCAAAAAGAAATTTTGTACCCATTAACAGACATACCTATCACCTTCCACCCATTTCCATTCCCTTCCCCAGCCTCAAACACTGATCTGCTATCTTCTCACATTTGCCTGTTCTATGCATTGTCTATAAGTAATATTATATAGTATGTGTTCTTTTCTGACTGGCTTCTCTCATTTAGTAGGTTTTTGAGATTTATTCATGATGTACCATGTATCAGAACTTACTTCCTTTTCATTACTGAATAATACTCCATTGTATGTATAAAAGTTTTTATTTATTCATTTATCAAAAAATGGACATTTGGGTTGTTTCCACTTTTTAGCTGTTTTGAAAAATGCTGCTATGCATATCTATATACAAGTTTTCGTGAGAACATGTTTCATTTGTCTCGTGTAGATGCATAAGACTGGAATTACTAGTTCACTCTACATATAACATTTGAGACACCACCAAACTGTCTTCCAAAATGACCAAACTATTTTACATTCCCACAGTGATGTGTGAGAATTTCAATTTCTCAGCATCCTTGACAAGATTTTCAATTTCTCAGGATTCTTGCCTATTTCCTTTATTATAGCCACTCTCCTGGGCATGAAGCTCTATTGTGTGGTTTCAATTACCATTTTCCTAATGACTAATGATGTTGAGCTCTTTTTATGGGATAATTAGCTGTTAAATATCTTCTTTGGAGCAATAGCTATTCAAATCCTTTTTACATTTAAAAAGCTTGGTTGTCTTTTTGTTGTTGACTTTTAAGAGTTCTTTTTATATTCTAACTATAAGACCCTTAACAGAGTGATTATTTCTAAGTATTTTCTCCCATTGTGTTGGTTTTCTTTTTACTTTCTTGGTGATGTTCTTTAGAGTGCAAGATTTTTTTTTTTTTTTTACTATCAATGGAGTTTATCAATTATTTAAATTAATTAAATTAAAACTTTTTAATTTAAAAATATTTAAGTGACAAATATGTGTGTGTGTGTGTGTGTGTGTGTGTGTGTATTCAAGGTGTATAGTGAGAATTAATTGTCGATCACCACCCATAGTTTACATTGCACATGTGTGACTGTGTGAATTTGTGTTGGGGGAGGTGAGAACAATTAAAATTTACTTTCTTCAAATTTTAAATAATACAATATTATTAACTATAGTCATCATGCTGTACCATAGATCCCTTTACACTGTTCATGAAAACGTAAATAGGTATAACCATTATGCAAAACAGTATTGTTTTCTCAAAAAATAAAATTAGAAATACCATACAACCGAACAATCCCACCTTTGGGTATATATCCAAAGGAAATAAAATCAATATCCCAAAGAAATATCTATATTCCTTGGTTCATTGCAGCATTATTCACAATAGCTAAGATATGGATAAAACTTAAGCATCCATCAATGGACAAAGAAAATGTGGTATGTATACCAAATGGGATATTATTCAGTAGTAAAATATGGAAATTCCACCATTTGTCACAACATGTATAAAACCAGAAAACATTATGGTAAGTGAAATAAATTAGACACAAAAATATAAATACTGTGATCTCACTTAGATGTGGAATCTAAGAAAGTGAATTAACAGAAGCATAGAGTAGAACTGTGGTTGCCAACACAGGTGGTGGTGGGGTAATGGGGAAATATTAGTCAGAGGGGGCAAACTTTCAATTATAAGATTATTTTAGCCAGCTTTTACATCACTATAACCATAAGATCTGACAAGAATAACTTCACAGGAGAAAGAATTTATTTGGGGCTCACAGTTTCAGAGGTCTCAGTCCATAAATAGCCAACTCCATTGCTCTGGGTCCAAGCTAAGGCAGAACCAGTGGAAGTGTGTGGAGGAAGAAAGCATCTCAGAACATGACAGTTAGGAATCAGAAAGAGAGACTGCTCCACTCACCAGAGACAAAATAACATACCTCAACGACTTGCGTCCAGTGCCCACTTGCTCCAGCCACTCCTCACCTGCCTACAGTTACCATCCAGTTAATCTGCTCAATGATGCACTCACTAGGTTAAGACTCTCATAACCCAGTCATTATACCTCTCAACTTTCTTGCATTGTCTCACACATGAGCTTTTGGGGGACATGGCATATCTCAACTGTATCAAAGACAAATACATCCTGGGAGCCTAGTGCTTAGAATAATGACTATAGTTAATAATATTGTGTTGTTTACCAATCTTTTATCTCTTGAGCTCTAGGTATCTTACCTAAAAAGTCATTGACTACACCAAGATGGGGAAAATGACTCCTGTGTTTGCTTCTAACACTTTTCTAGTGCATTGAACATTCAACTCTTGCATTCATGGATAACAATCCACTTTGAGTTAACGCTAGTGCATGGTGTGAGGTAGATGTCTAAATTAACTCCTTCATAAGTAGGTATTTGACTGTACCTACATCAATTTCTGGAAACTCTTTTAACCCCCTTGAGTGTCTTGAGCCATTGTTTAAAACCATTTAATCATAAATCTTAGAGGTATGTTATATACATATACAATATATATACATATACTATATATATATATATATATATATATATATATACACACACAGAGAGAGAGAAGATGGGCACAATACCTTTTTTAAAATTTATTTTTATGTATTTCTGAGAATTGAGCCCAGTGTCTCACATGTACCAGGCAAATGCTCTACCACTGTGACACAACCCTAGCCTGTGTCTTTGTTTTTAAGATATTTACATGACAACAATGGATCTAAATTAGAGTTCGAATACAACCATGTGTAAATGCAAACAATTTAATGGAAAAACATGCAATAGCTAATCATCACTGTAGACAGTAACAATTTGTATCAGACCTCATGGCTAGAGAGTACATTTTATCTTTGGTTAGTTGTTAGATACCAAGATGTCAACATTTTCCAAGATGATAACATGTTAAAAACAAAAAAATGTGATTTAAAATAAAAGTATAATAATCTTTCTTTAAATCTCAAAGTGGTTCATGAAACATATTTCTCTCCCTTTGCAAAACAACACACCTGGATACCTAGTCTTTCGCAGTTCTTTGTATTCCAAGATGCTGCTGCTCTCCTTTGAAAGTTCTTGTACATTCTGTTTTAACTCATTCTAGCCTTTGGTAGAGTCCTTTAGAGATATTAAAGACCATGCTTCACTCATCCTGTCTATATTTGGCGTATTTCCACTCTTCCATGTTCATTTTCCATCTCTGGATCATTCGCCTCCTTAATGGAAAAGAAAATCAAAATAAACGGTGGAGTTTAGATTTTTATCTCCTCCAAAACTGCACCATTGTCCTTGGGCAGAAGACCTACTTTTCCTTTGCTGTTATGCTTTAAAAAATGACTTAAAGCAAGTTTTTTCCTTTTCTCCTTTACTTTCTGCTATCAACATTTTTACAATAGACTTCCTGACATAAATTTAATAACGCCGTACTGTCTCCTTGCACTTATGCTCGAAAGAGAAATGACAAGTGCAATGCTGTCTGTGGTCGCCTGTGTATCAGCAGCTGTTGCTGTGGTCATCATTGGATTTGTTGTCTCCATGGTTGCCACTGTTAACTGTTCTCTTGCTCTTTTTGGAATCAGCTCCTTTAAAATCTGAAATCCTAGTTCAACTGCAAAGCCCTAACAACCGAAAAACCTCTTGCCTCTCACCATCATCACTAATGCCTCACTGTAAATTGCTTGTCTGTGTTCCCATAAGAAAACCAGATTTCTAATAGTCTTTGAAAGAGAAATGCTATATTTTCAGCAAACAGGAGGAACGAATTAAAAATTGGCTCCCGTTCCTAAAGCTCTAAGTGGGTGCACCCTATGGCTTTCAAAAGATTTTATGTAAGATATTCAGACTGGAAAACCGATCTCACAGGTGTGCACACTGGGTCTACTTATGCTCTGACATACAGGGTGGGGGAAGGGAGGTATGGGTAAGGGTGGTCCTGCTAAACTTCAGTGCCTGGTCAGAACTGGAGGGACATGGGAAACACAAACTCAAAGCAACAAAGCTATAACTAAAGGATCTACTCCCCAAATTACTTACTTCTCTCTCTTCCCTCCTCCAGATTTTCTTTTTGTTCCTGAGCATTTGGGGAGGCTACTCTATAAGTCAAATATACTAGTTAATGGCCACTTTGGCAATGCATGTAAATTTCTGGATTGTATAATAAATCATTCTGAAACTATCAATAACAATAATAATTATCTATATTCGATTAAAGGTGACAAGGTAAGCCTAACCACTTTCTCCTTCATGGACCCCCTCAAACTACGTACATGACTATCCTGGCTACACAACACTCACTATGTGTATGTGTGTTGTTCCTACAGTACTCACCTTCTGCTACTAGAGAGTAGTTTCATGTATTGGCAGTCAAACTGCAGGAAAGTGATGCATCCCAACCATTAGTTGTTGAATGATTCCATAAATAAGTAAATTGTATACTTAACATTGTGTTATGTCTGTGTTGCATGTAGTCAATACTAATTTTTTATATAAGGAAATAATGCTTTGCCCTAAAAAGATTAAATATTTCACTACTCAGAATGGAGACACTGTTGCAGATAAAGCCTCCCACCTTTATTTTTTCTATCTCATCATCATGACAGCCAGGCAAGTGCTGGTAATCCTGCTCATCAGAGTCCTGTCTGCAAACACTGAATGGCAAACATCTGAAATTTTTAAAATTAAGACAGATGGAAGAGCTATGGTCAGCCTGAAATTAATTTGCAATTCATAGAACAATAATTAGAGGTTGGTAGAAGAATGTGTCAAATAGCTCACCAACATTCAATGACTGCCTGACTTACAGACATACTAATGACTTTCTAAATCTAGCAGATAATTTTCATAAATCAATCTAAATCTGAACCACTCATTTATTGTTCTACATTTATTTTAGCACATTTATTAGTAGCAAATCAAGAAAGACTAAAAGAGAAATATAAATTTAAGTGCAGAAAATATTTTGCACATAGTAGTCATATAAAAATGATATAGGTTGTTTTTTATAATAAACATTTTTATTGAACAATAAAATATATAGAGAAGTGTATAAATCATAACAAGTATAACAAATTCTTTCCAAAGATAACCCAACCAAGTAATTATCACCCACAACATTACAAACATCTCTCACTGTCCCTACCCAATTACTATCACAGAATTTCCAAGTGAAAGTAAATATATATTTGACTGCAGTAGTTAAACCATTTTCCAAAATGTTTATATCAGCTGACACTTCCCACTAGTGGTGTGTCAGATTCTCCATGGGATCTCCAACTCTTGATAAGGTCTATCAATTTTATTATACCCAGTTAAGTGGATGTGTAGTAATATTGCATTGTGATTTTATTTTTCATTCCCTTGATGATTAATGGTGCTGAGTCCTTTTTGTTTACTGGTGATTTTCATAGTAGTCACATAAAAGAGAAAACAGGTTTTGGAAAAAATATTTAAGGCAGCAAACTTGAATTGAGGACTAAAATTTATTTGGATCCCTACCCTATCCTTCCCACATTATTCATCAGCAAAACTAGCTTTGAGATTGCAACTTAGGTCCAAAGACAAGTAAATAGCCAGAAAGACCAAACATAGCACTTAGGCACAGACTTTATACACATACAGGCACATACAAACCTCCAAAAGGAGATGAAAACCTTATACAAGAGAAAGCACACATTGTATAATCTTTATATTCTCTTGAGAGGTTGAAACATGTGTGGTCCTTGAAAAAGAAGTCAAATGAATTATGCAAGAGATCAAAGAAGAGATAATAAAACACCACGAGAAGATCAACAAATAGTTAAAACTGGGAAAGAAATGGAAGGGAGAAAGAAAATCGTAACAGAGATCAAAGCCACTTTAGAAACAATTGTAAGGGAACTCTACCAGAAAAAAAACAAAACCCCAAAATTAATGACCTCAAGGTTCCTGGTTGGTTTGGTTTCTTCTTCCACTTTTAGTTTGCTCATGTTTATATAAACACACACACACAAATATACATATGTATATAGAAGGTTTTATATATGTATATATAATGCACATATCTATATACATAAATAATACAACTGTATATACAATTATATATAAAACATGTGCTTGTCTTATATGTGTGTGCATAATATACATGGATTCTCTGGGATTTTTAGCTCTGCTTGTGGTAACCATAGGAAGACATATGCCTACCATATTACAGGATCTGAAGTCTGTAGGTTGTATTTTGACCAGAATTTTTATGGCTGCTCAATACATTTCTCGTCCTGAATGAACACGGGGACGTTCATTGAGTCGGCATCTATTGGCCTCCCTTTTCCATGTTCCACCCAAAGGCAAGCTCATGAGGTGGGGGACTTTTGTTAGGGTACATTCTTATAGGTACATTTGCTCATACTCTCTCTGACTTCCAACTGGTTTTGGCTAATAGGAATTCTAATGGCAGGTGGAAGGAAGGCAAGAAGAAGGACATCAGGAAGGTGGCCTCTGGTTTTCTACCTTTGGAGTCATGTGGGACCTGCTTTGTCTTCCAGTGAAGGTCACCATTCCTCTTAAAACAGCCTGTTTTTTAAAAAAGATTTTAAATTTATTCTTTTAGATATACCTGACAGTAGAGTGTATTTTGACATATTACACATAAATGGAGTATTACTTATTCTAATTAGAATCCCTTTCTTGCAGTTGTACATGATGTGGAGTTTGCCTGGTGGTGTATCAATATATTAACATAGGAAAGCTATGTCCAATTCATTCTAAAGTCTTTCCTATTCTTATCCCTGCAACCTTCCTTTCATTTCCCTTTGTCTAATCAAATGAACTTCTATCCTTCCTTCCCTCACCCTTATTATGTATAGCATTCCCATATCAGAGAGAATGTTCAGTCCTTGGTCTTTTTTTGGGGGAGGTGGGGGTATTGGCTTATTTCACTTAGCAAGATAGTCTCCACATTCATCCATTTCCCAGCAAATGCCATAATTTCATTCTTCTTTATGGTTGAATAATATCCCACTATGTGTATATGTATGTGGGTGTGTGTACGTATGTGTTGGTGTGAATGACATTTTCTTTATCCATTCATCTGTTGAAGAGCACTTAAGTTTGTTCCATAGCTTAGACATTGTGAATTGAGCTACTTTAAACATCACTGTGGCTGCATCACTGTAGTATGCTGATTTTAATTCCTTTGGGTATAAGCCAATGAGTGGAATAACTGCGTCAAATGGTGGTTCCCTTCCAAGTTTTTTAAGAAATCTCCATACTGCTTCAAAAGGATTGCACCAATTTGCAATCCCACCAGCAATGTATGAGTATACCTTTCCCCCAACATTCTCACCAACATTTACTGCTACTCAAATTCTTGATAATTGTCATTCTGACTGGAGTGAAATGGAATCTCAGTGTAGTTTTAATTTGCATTTCTCTAATTGCTAGAGATGTTGAACATTTTTTCACATTTGTTGACCTTTCATATTTCTTCTTCTGTGAAGTGCCTGTTCAGTTCCTTTGTCCATTTATTGATTGGGTTATTTAGGTTTTTTGGTGTTAAGTTTTTTGAGTTCTTTGTATATCCTGGAGATTAATGCTCTTTCCGAGGTGCAGGTAGCAAAGATTTTCTCCCATTCTTTATGCTCTCTCTTCACACTCTTGATGTTTCCTTTGCTGTGAAGAAGCTTTTCAGTTTGATACCATCCCATTTATTGATTTCTTGATTTTATGCACTTTTAGGAGTCTTGTTGAGGAAGTGGATGGAAAGTTGGGCCTATATTTTCTTCTAGTAGGCACAGGGTACTCTGATCTAATGACTAGGTCCACTTTAAGTTGAGTTTTGTGTAGAGTAAGAGATAGGGGTTTGATTTCATTCTGCTACATGTGGATTTCTAGTTTTCCCAGCATCATTTGTTGAAGAGGATATCTTCTCTCCAATGTATGTTTATGGCACCTGTGTCTACTATGAGATAACTGTATTTATGTGGGTATGTCTCTGTGTCTTCTATTCTGTTCCATTGATCTTCATGTATGTTTTGGTGCCAATACCATGCCGTTTTGTTACCATAGCTCTGTAGTATAACTTAAGGTCTGATATTGTGATGCCTCCTGCTTCACTTTTCTTGCTAAGGATTGTTTTGGCTATTCTGGGCCTCTTACTTTTTAAATGAATTTCATGACTGCTTTTTCTAAGAAGAATGTCATTGGAATTTTAATAGGAATTACATTAAATGAAAATTTTGATAGTATGACCTTTTTGGCAATATTAATTCTGCCTATCTAACAACATGGGATATTGTTCCATCTTCTAATGTCTTCTTTGATTTCTTTCTTTAGTCTTTTGTAGTTTTCATTGTAGAAGTCTTTCACCTCTTTTGTTAGATTGATTCCCAAGTATTTTTTTTTGGGGGGGGGGGGCGGAATCTATTGTTAATGGAACAGTTTTCCTGATTTCTGTTTCAGCTGATTTGTCATTGGTACATAGGAATGCAATTGATTTATGGATGTTAATTTTATATCCTGCTGCTTTGCTATGAAGAGTTCTAGAAGTTTTCTTGTGGAGTTTTGGTTTTTTTTTTTTTTTTTTTTTTTTTGGTCTTCTGAATTTAAAATGATGTTGTCCATAAATAGGGGTAGTTTGAGCTCTTCTTTTCCTATTCATATCTCTTTTTCTTTCTTTTGTCTAATTGCTCTGACTAGGGTTTCAAGGACTATGTTGAATAAAAGTGGTGAAAAAGAGCATCCTTCTCTTGTTTCAGTTTTTAGAGGGAATGCTTTTAATTTTTCTCCTTTTAGAATGATTTTGACCTTGGATTTAGCACATATAGCTTTCATAATGTTGAGGTAAAGTCCTACTATTCCTAGTTTTTATAGTGTTTTGAACATGAATGAATGCTGAATTTTGTCAAATGCTTTTTCTGTATATATCGAGATAATAATGTGATTCTTTAATGTAAACAGAAGACAGGAAACAGTTAAAATTAGAGTCAAAATTAGTGAGCTTGAAACAAAAAAAATTCAAAAATCAATGAAACAAAAAGTTGGCTCTTGGAAAAAAATAAATAAAATTGATAAAAACTTAACCATGTTAATGAAGAGAAAGAGAGAATAAACTCAAATTACTAAATTGCATGATGAAAAAGGAAATATCACCATGGACACTACTGAAATACAGACAATAATCAGAACTATTTGAAAATCTATACTCAAAAAATATAGATGCTGGGAATATAGTGCAGTTGGTAGAGTACTCATCTCACATGCACAAAGCCCTGAGTTTAATCCCCAGCACCACAGTGTCTCTCTCTCTCTCTCTCTCTCTCTCTCTCTCTCTTTCTCACACACACACACACACACACACACACACACACACACACACAAACACACTATGTATATATATAAAATTATGAGGAGATTGACAAATTTCTAGAGACATATGACGTACCCCAATTGAATCAAGAGGACATAGAAAATTTAAGCAGACCCATTTCTGGAAATTGAAGATGACAACAAATTAGAACGAATTAAAAAAAATTTTTTTTAAATATACCTTTGTGCTCCTATGATAAAATACCTCTTAAAAAAAATAGCACCAGACAAGAAAAGCCCAGGACCAGATGGATTCTCAGTCAAGTGCTACCAGACCTTCAGTTAGAACTTATACCAATATTTCTCAAATTATTCCACGAAATAGAAAGAGAGAGAACACTTCCAAACTCATTCTATGAGGCTAATATCACCCTGATAACAAAACCAGGCAGACATATCAAGGAAAGAAAACTTCAGACCAATATTCCTGATGAACATAGATACAAAAATTCTGGCAAATCTCATATAAAAAAACATATTAAAAAGATAGTGCACCAATCAAGTGGGTTCATCTCAGAGATACAAAATTGTTTCAACACATAGAAATCAGTAAACATAATTCATAAGACAGCTTCTCGACACAACTTTCTCCTGCAAGTTTCTTCCTGTCTTCAGAGCTAGGAATGGTCATAACCCCATTGTCACAAAACTCAGACACTGTCCTAGTACTACCAGGAGCACTTTTCACAATTTTAACCATTGCCTGAGAAAACACAAAACGTATCTCCTTAAAGTGGTCTTCATTTTATTTATTTGTTATATTGCATTCAGCATCTCCAGGTGTACCTAAAGGGTTTTCAATTTATCTCATTTCCATATTCCCCTTCACTGTGCTTCTTAATGTGTCTCAGAATCCTGGTGAACTCATTTTGAGTGGGACATTTTGTGTGCATTCATTCAGGTCCCTAAATCACTTTCTAGAGTTAATTTTTCTAGTATTTTGAGCTTTGATGAAATGAAGTCTATCAGAGGTCCAGTCCCACTACCTGCACCATGCCCTTCCCCGTATCTCTAGACTAGAACTTGCTCACACGTTTTTTAGCCTCTTGCTAGAAAATTCCTTGCTCTCATCTCTTGCAAAGACCTTTCAATCATCTTTATCCCTCAAGTATCAAAATGTTGGCTGCCCCATCATCAACCCTGCACACATTTTTGCATCATTTTTCCATTTCTAGTCAAAGAAGATATTTATGTTGTTTTTCTTTTTAAATTTTGTTGTTTGTTTCTTCTTCTTTAATCTTTGGAGCAGAGGGCATACTTTACTTCAGACTAAACTCACCAGGTTATCTTGGCTTAAAGTTTGTTCCATTCTTGAGAACCACAGAGTTTCCTTCATCTGTCCTCCATCTCAGTCATTCTTCTCAAAAATCACTGGCCACAATAAATATATCAAAGGTCTCCTAAGAACAAGGTGCTGTTTTATGTGCTGAGGACATAGTCATGAGTGAGGAAGCTGAGTTCTTATGCTGGTTGATATAATTTCATTGCTTCTCTTATACTTTTCACCTCCAGAGTTTTTTTTCCCTTTTCCATTTTTGTTTTCTTAAGCTCTTTCTTTCCATACACTATACTCTGATCTCTTCCTTTAGTACAGTATATTTCTGAGCACTTTTAAAATTAAATATCATGTTATTTTTTTTTAGAACTTAATTTTATTGACATTCTTTAAAACGAATTTAAACAATATTTGATATATTAAAAGGTGTAAGGAGGTTTTTTTTCCTGCAGTGCTAGGAATTAAACCCAAGGCCTAGTTCATACCAGACAAGTGTTCTATCATAAATCACATCCCCAGGCAAGAATAAACTATTGAACATACACTTAAGTAGTAGCTAACTTAAGAAATATGATATTCTTAATATAGTTGAAGATTTCTGAACCTATTTACGTGACCCTCCCTACTGCTTCTAGCTAATTTCTTTTTTATCATTCCTGTGCTTATCTTCCAAAGCAGTGTATAGCAATGTTATCCATGGTTTAAAGTATCAAACATTTATCTCTTACTGTATTTATTATTGAGACCTTTCAGGTCTATCTATATTGACCATAGAACTATTTTTTTGTATTATCATGTCATGAATGTGATAATATCCATCTTGTAACCAATGAACTCAATCTGTTAAAATGTATTGTTATTGTTGATTTAGTTGTTAATGTTTCTAAATCTTGTTTTGTACTTTTAATTTGTCCAATTTTTCCTGTGATTTCTTTTTCCCCAATTTTTTCTGCCCTTTCCATTTGCTGCTACTATGCTATTTCTGTTTTTCTTCTTATATTCATTTTAAAGTCATATGTTATGTTTGATAGTCCCTATAACTGCCTCTGTTCTTTAACCTAGAGTCTGAAGTTAATCACTTCACCTTCCTCTCATACAATACAAAGACTTTGGACCCTTAATTCCCTGGCTGCTTCTCATTTCACATTTCATTCTTGTTCATGTTTCTATGCTCATTCATAAACTTGTTTAAAAATCATTTTTAGGATTTATCTTCATATTTAAATTTTTCTTTTCCATTTTTCTTCCTTGAATCTAGTCCTTTCTGGGTTCAAGTTCCTTTTTCTTGAGATACATCATTTAGAAAGGCCTAAAAAGTGTCTACTCTCAGTTTTGACTAGTCTGGAAATGGACTATTTTTTTCTGTAGCTAATAATAATAATAATAATAATAATTTAACACTATTTTCTCTCAGAAGTTTGAACATTTTATTTTACTGCACTTCACTTCAGTAGTAGTTGAGAAGTCAGTCATCAATATAACTGTCTTTCCTTTACAGATTGTCTTTTCTCTCTGAACACTCAAATTTTTCATTAGCTTGAATATCCCGCATTTTACAGCAATGTATATAGGTATGAGTTCTTTACATTTATTCTTCTTGGCATCTGTCAAGATTCCTAAGTCTTTGGGTTAAGATTTCTCATGAGTTCTAAAATCTTCTTAACCATTTATTTCTAACATTGGTTCTCATTATTTACTGTCTTTTTTCTTTTTGAAACTCTAATTAGGTATATTTAAGCTTTCTCATCCTATCGCATTTTCCATGTTCTTTAACTCACTTTCATATTTTCTCTCATTTTTTCTCCTTTTAATGCACATTCTGTATGATTTTCTCAGAAGTACTTTTCAGTTTATTATTTCATTTCATTGTATTTAATCTTTATTTTTATTATTTTTTTAAATTGTTACTTTCATTTCCATGAGTTCTTTTTCTAATCTCCCTATTCAGTTTTTACAGTCTCTTGAGCTCCGTCTTCTCTCTTTATACATTAAATGTAATCATTTGGCTGAACATGATGCTACACTCCTGTAATTCCAGTGACTGGGGAGGCTGAGGCAGGAGGATCACAGATTTGAGGCCAGCCTCAGCAACTTAGCAAGGCCCTAAGTAATTTAGCAAGACCCTACCTTAAAATAAAAAATAACAACCAACTAGAGATGTAGCTCAGTGGTTAATTGCCCCTGTGTTCAATTCCCATTACTGTCCCACAAAATCATTTTATGGTTCTTAAATGATATTTCCAAAATTGAAGTCCTCAGAGGTTTAATTCTGCTGCTTGTTGTTATTACTGACTTGTGGGTTTGTATTATTATAGATTTATAATTAGAGTTGTATGATCCTATTTGATGATCAAAAACTGTGGAAATTATGATGATCCTTAATTGAAGTATTTTGTCAGAAGTTTTGGATTATTTTCTTCCAGAGATCTTGGAAAATTATCAATTTAAGATCACACTTTAATTTAATATTACGTCCTGTGTACATGGACTGCACATATAGCACAAATTCAAAACTCTGAATGTATGTGATGACAAGCCAGGACTCACAAAATTCTCAATGGTGACTTTCTTTTTCCTTTAAAAATACATATTAATTTGTTACCGTCTTTTTCAGAAATGCAGGTTTTTTCCTTGTCTATCCTACATCATTCTTTAGTTTAATCCCCACTTTGCACAAACTCTGGTCTTATTTCTGTTCTGCATGTGGATGTTGACATTTATGAATGAATATACATTTCTGTTGCTAGCACACACTTTTAGAGCTAGCATTAGGACAGATTTTTGTTCAAGAATTCAGACTTTTTTATTTTTATCTTTTGTGTTGCTGGGTATTGAGCCCCAGGGTGCTCTATACTCCAGCTACACCCTCAATCCTTTTGTTAAATTTTGAGACAGGGCCTCACTAAGTTGCTAAGGCTGACTTTGAACTTGAGATCCTCCTGCCTCAGCCTCCCAAGTCTCTGGGATTACGAGTGTGTGCCACCACACCTGGCAAGAATTCATAGACTCTTACTTGAAGTTGATAAGAAATTAGTTTTTGTATTGCTAGAAATAAAAACTATATTCTTCATTTACCAAAGTTCCTTTTCTGCATTATTTTTATTCACCTTTCATTTTTCACTCTTACTTGTAATCACTCATATTTGAATGCAAACCATTTTTTGTTAAAGGAGGTGTTTCGAGATGGGGCATTCGTATCTCCCAGAAAAATCATTATGAAGATGGAGATCTTTCTCCTCTTCCCTTCATCACAGAATATTGATTCTGACATAAAGTAGGTTTTCAATAGATTTTTTTTGAATGAATGGGTGGACAACTCCACAACCCAGATTTGTCTCTTGAATATCTGTCATTGCATCTGGTTTTTCCTTTATGTGGATGTCTATTTCCCTCCTTCAAGTTTGTTATTTGAAATTTTGGGCTTTTTCACATAAAAATCTCTTCTGTACTAGCCTTTTTCTCCTTGCCCTACCATTCGCCTATGCTAGGAGGCTAGATCAAAAAGCTTTACCCTCCCTGGCTACTCTGAGCTACTTGAACTAGGTGCCCATCTTACTTCTAGGTTTGCCCGCAGTCTAGAGAACCAATCCCTTTAATTAAAGGATCGGTGGGTGGACTTTTCAGGACTACAACACTAACTTTTAAGGAAATTTGTATACTGATTGATGTGTGGGCAGTCAGCTTCCTCCTGTTTTCATTGGTACAGAATTCTTAGTATTTGGAAGGTCTGCTTCATAACTTGTGGTTTGAGGTTGTGGCTACTTCCTTCTAATATAGAAAATGGAGATTGTTCCCTTCTAATTTTTACTAATTTGTTATTTTCGGTTGGATTCGTGAAGAAGTGTCAGCTGTAAGCCATACTTCCTTCCTCTTCTGGAGTCCACCTGCCCCGGGCACCTCCCCACCCCACCCCCACACCCCTTCTCTCATCTTTCTCAATTTATCATTCTAGAAAGCACTGCACCTTTAAAAAATAATTTTGGCATCAGGCTCAACCCTTTTCTCCTCAACCACTTTTGATCCCACACTGTCTGAGGGTTTTTAACTTTAAACTGGGATCAAGAAAAGCTGTTGGTGCTTTTCCCCTGTAATTTATGTTTCATCACATGATATTTCAGTGTCTGAGCTCTGGGTCTGGTTATACAAAAGTGAATCTGTGATTATAGCAATGCCTAGTGGACAGCCAGATTGCCAGGATGTCTACATTGAATTCCTTTATGCTATTGATCTACAATCTGTTTCCAAATGGTAACAGATTTGAAACAATGTATAATTTCATAAATTTCTTTGGTGACCAATAATGTAGCAAGATGGGAAGCTGGGCTGGGTAAACCATCTATATCAATATAAACAAACATAAACCATCCTAGGAATCAAACTTAAGATCTTTGTTTCATTACCACTCTATTTCTACCTGACTTTGCCAATCATTCACAGACTAAACTTACTATTTCTTAAGCAATGTGCCATTAATATTCAATCTATTTGTGTTCCCATCTACCACTCATAGGTATAATATTTTCAGTAACAAAATATGTGTAAGATATTGAAGTCACTTTAAAAGGCAATGGAAATGTAAGTTGTTTTCCACAATATCTACTTTCCCCTTCCTTATTTTTTAGCCTAGCATGTTGATAAACTAACAAATAAAACAGGGGGAGAAAATGAGTATTTTGTCCCCTCTGCCTTTTCTAAAGTTGTGACATCTTTTGTTTTTAATTTTTACCTCCCTTTAGCCTTTATCTGATACCACTATAATACTGTCTTTAAATCAAAGTCCAGAAGGTTTTATGTGTTTTTAAGTTTTATCAATTTTTCCCCTCTGGGGAAACAAAGAAGAACAAACCTTTAATATCTTTTCCAGATGTAAATAGTAGCTTGTATAGGATCAGGACAGTTGAAAGTTTCTGAAATCTTGATGTAGTTACCTATAATTTGAAGTAAATTTTTCTTCCTTTCCCTTCATTATCTGGGCATTATGCCACAAGTGTATACTGAACATGCAAATAGTAATTAGTTCTGCTTTAATGCTTGTTTTGCAAGATGCAAATTTATTTCAAAGCCATTAATACATTAGGAAATAATTTGAGGATAACACTATTTCATCTTTGTGATTTTTTTAAGAAACAGTAGGTGAACACAGAAAATTGCACATAGCCCCAAAACAAGATATGTAGGAACACACACACAGACACACACATTCACACAAACTCCAGTTCTCAAACATCTTCCAACTACCTCAGTTCACTGTACATATTAAAATCTACATCTGGTACTTCATCTTTCCACTCCTTTTCAGACAACTCTGCTTCTACCAGTACACAGTTACTTGTTAGCTGCCAACCTGGCAATGTTCACTTCCGCAAGCAAACTTCAGACCTTTACAAGGTACAGTGTGATAGTGAAGTAGTTATATATTTATTTCTTAACTATTTAACATGTGTGAAACTGTACTATTTATTTTATAAGGTTCTTTTTTTTTTCCATTGTATTGACAAAATTTTTGAGTATGGTACTCCTAATCACATTTTTTCCTAGAGTTTTTAAAAATTTGTTCTAATTAGTTATACATAATAGTAGAATGCATTTTGATACACCATACATAAATGGAGTATAACTTCTCATTCTTCTGGTTGTATGTGATGTAGAGTTACACTGGTCATATAGTCATATATGCACATAGGGTAATAATGTCTGATTCATTCTACTATCCTTCCTACTCTCAAACCCCCTCCCTTCCCTTCACTCCCCTCTGCCTAATCCAAAGTACCTCTATTTTCTCTAGTCCCACCCCCACTTATTGTGAATTAGCATCTGCATATCAGAGAAAACATTTTGTCTTTTTAGGCAGGGGAGGGTAACTAGAGTTTTTAAGTTGCACTTTTAGGACTGGGAATGTGGCTCAGTGGTAGACACACACACACACACACACCACACACACACACACACACACACAATTATACTTTTATTTTGAGATAACTACAGATTCACATACAGTTGTAAGAAATTATATAGATTCAGCTGATCCTGTACCCAAATTAGTTTCCCTGATGATAGTATCTGGCAAAACTATATTCTGATACTACAACCAGGATATGGGTATTGAAATGGTCAAGATGATGAACAATGCCATCGCCACAGGGATCTCTCCTGTTGTTACTTTACAGTCATGCTCACCGCTTTCTTGTCTCTAACCCTGGCAACTTCTAATCTCTTTTCAGTTTCTCCAGTCTCGCCTTTTCAAGAACACTACATAAATGAGATCTTTAGTAGGCAATATTTTGAAGTAATAATTTTGTCACTTACCATAATTCCCTAGGAATTCATTAGAGTTCTTACATCTATCAATAATTTGTTTCCTTTTGTTGCTGAACAACAAACCCACTGTGTGGGTTATTGCAGTTTGTTTAATCATTCAGTGTTGGAGAACGCTTATATTGTTCCCAACTTTGGACTATTGCATATAAAGCTGTCATAAACATCCACGTACAGGTTTCTGCAGGAATATAATTTCTCTGGGATAAAAATCCATAATTTTAATTACTAGACCTCATGGAAATTGAGCGCTTAGTTTCTGGAGTTGCTAAACTGTTTTCCAGTGTAGTTATACCATTTTACATTCCCAATAGCAATGTATGAGTGACCCAGTTTCTCCACGGCCTCATCAGCAACTCGTGCTGTCTTTCTCTTCTATATTAGTTATTCTGATAGGTGTATGTCTCTTATTGCAATATCATGTGAAATATCCCTTTGTGAATATAATTTGCATTTCTCCTGTGGCCAATGTTGAACATTTTTTCATGTGCTTATTTGCCATCTGTATAACCTCTGCTCCAAAATGTCTCTTCGTGTCTCTTGCTCATTTTCTAATTAAATTTGTCTGCTCAGAGTTCAGAGTTCTTTATATATTCTAGATACTATTACCTTGTTTGATATGTTGTTTACAAGACTTTTTTTCCCAGTCCATCACTGGTCTTTTCATGTTTCTAACAAGGTCTTCACAGATAAAAAATTTTCCTTTTGGGGGAAGTTCAGCTTATCGATTTTTTTAATGGTTCATGTGTTGGTATCCATTGCCTGATCGTACATAGCACGGTAGTTTTTAGGCATGCACATGCCATATCTAGTTTAATTAATTGTACTTGGGAGAAATTGAAATAGAAACTATTAGGGCAGCAAACCCATTTTCTACAAATAAGTTATCAAGGGCTCAATAAAATTATGAAAACTCTGCAAGTTTGAAAACTGATTTTTCTGGTTCCTCACTGCATAAGTTCATTGGGGGTGGGCAATTAGCTGGCTAATTTGACAGTATTAATGAAACTCTAAGGAAAAAGACCCCGGCAAGTTCAAGTGTGGAGATTTTTTCTGCTCACAGCAGCATACTATATTTAGCCACTAGTCCCAATAAGTAGTAGGAAAATATCTGTCAATGAGTTTCAGTACTCTTGTTAAAAGATCTTTTCATCTTACTGCTTTCCAATTTAGCAAGAGCTTCACTGCAACAAAACACTGAATGTTTTCCAGTCAGCCCCTCAGGAAAGATACCATTTTGGCTCTGAGAACTATTATGAAAATTTGACCTTTTTACCTTTTCCTGATCAAGCCTTTCCCAGATGCAGATTTAATGGTTTAAACGTTGAATACTATCAGCCTCATAAAGCATGAAACCTGTCTGGTCAAAGTAGCCACCATAATTCAACTGGGGAGGCTGCCACCGTGCAGCGGGCTCCAGCCGGGTGCCTGCCAGAGAAGCCATCAAATCAGTCCTGCTCTTTCTTCAGCTTTCAGGGGTACTGAGAGTTGACCTCAAGTTATGTCTTCCATGTAGAGGAAAAGGAGGGAGGAAAATAAATTATTACATAAAACAAAGACTATATTATGTGGTACATATGTTATGGTTTACCCCATTTCATCCTCTGAACAAGAGATTGTCTGCCTTCAACTTTTCCAGGCTTTTAAAATCCCTTTTTATAGTCTGTGCAGTCAACTTAATGAGGACCATTTGAGGAGCATAAGAGAAATGATGTCATCTGGGCTCTCTCTCCTCCCTCTCCCTCTCTAACTGCAGGATGTGATCTACCCTGAATGGGACAAAACTATGCACACAGTCCAAGAATTGTTAGAGTGAAAGCTTTGATTTGCTTTGGAACACCAAGTACTTACACATTTTACCAAACAATTCCTGCCCCCTCTACTATCCAAGACTATTCTTTTGCATTTACCCCAAATTTATTGAGCACCAATGTGCAAAGCATTGAACTAAACATTTCTGTTTTATATGTGCACTCACAACAACTTGCAATGCTAGCTTACACAGTTCTGGAAAATAAGTATTGGACACGCCTCATCGTATTGCACCCAGCGGAGTGCTGGGGCTGGAATGTGCTAGCTTGCGAAAGCCAATTGTTAGATTTTCAGGAATTCTGTGAGTACGTATTTCAACATAGCCATTATTAAAAATTACATTATATAAATTTGCAGTTAAATAAATTACATGCAAAAAAGGCAACTAATACTCAAATTTTATAAATTCCTGATTATTTTACTACATTTTTCTAGTATCTTTGTTCTCAAGATTATTTTACAACTATTTCATCTGTTTGGGGGAAATACTATAAAATTGTATTGTACTGATCATCTCTTCCTGATTCCACTTTCACTGATGTTATGCTGGTGGCTTAAAATCAGCACTGGTGGGAGTATTTATAATATGGAAGTCAATAAATGCTATAAAACAGGACTTATATCCTCCAGTGAGTTAGAGAGCTGGATGCTGATATTTTACCAGCACACAGTGGCTACACTTTTTCATGTCTTATACATCATACCACAAATCATATCATATTGACTACAAGTTTTGTGAATGATTATGTATGAAAAGAAATTAACTGTATGAAAAAAAAATCTTCCTTCCGTCTTGAACTCTGGTAGAAATCAGAATCATCTTTAAGTTAAACACATTCTTTTGTTATTGTAAAATAGGAGATGCACTTAACCTCAGGACTTGAGCTATGTGCACCATACAGACACACCTGTCTCAGTAAGGTGTGTATGGGGGTGATCTCAAAAGCAAGGTTTTATAAGGAAATGAAGAATCTCATGAGAAATAACATCTCCCAAGGACAGATAAACATGACCCACACAGGTATAATCCAAGGGCAGTGGTGTGAGAGAGGAGATTTTTCATGAGTATAGCGGGGTATATATTATCCTCTAGTTCTTTCTTCCACCCCAGGTTTGTGCCAGAGGCCTGCATAATGAAGCCTCAGAAAGAGAGATGGCAATAGCAGGAGCAAATATGCAATTTCACTAATGTCATTAAATACACAATTTGAGTGCACCAGGTTTTTGCCCATGTGATAAGGTAGCATGACTTTGGGTAGAGAATTTTTCTTCAGTTGAGCAGGAGGGTAAACTGGGTCTTAGGGAACCCAACACAAAATACAAAGTAAGAAAGGTTACAGCAGCCAGACTAGTCTAACCAGCCCATAGATGTCCCAGAGGTCATACAGCATCATGGCAGATAGGTGGGGTGGTGAGGGTTTAACACCAGTGTAACAGACAATTGGAAGATGACAAGAATTAAGAAAACAAATAGTACCAGCACCTCCATCTAATGCTGGAGAGAATGGAAGGCTCCACCTAGTGGCCAGGAGGACTGTTTGCATGTAGGGAAACAATCTCCAGGGATTTCTTCAACTAATTGGGAGAGATTTAAAAGGAATCTCCATGATTTTTAACATAGAAGCTGAGCCAGCAAGTGTTGCCATGTTGCAGTTCTTCAGTGCTCATTTACTCCCACTTTGGATGGGCTGTAAAAGAAAGGGCAATACCAGGAAAAAATATGAAATATCACGAAAGTCATTAGTGAAAGTGCACTGGGGTAAAACTCAGTTTTGTTTCCAATGGCTTATCTATGTTCTATGATGGGAAGGCATAAAGCCCGAATTAATATCATGGGCTTCTGTTTTATCCAATAAAAACTGTGGGACAGAAGTAATATCCAATATAGATTCAGATAGCTTTCTAGTGAGAAGAATTTTGTACCTTCACTCTCTACATGTTCACCATAAAATATGTCTCTTCATGAGTGCATGAAGTTTTATAACAAACTGCAGAAAACTGCAGACTCTCTGGTTTTGAGGAACCGTTATGAACTGTTTGGGGTTTGGTTCCAGCCCTGCCACTCTCTCAGGGTCACCTCTTTTGAGTCATAAAATGTCTGTGTCCCTCAGCTCACCATCTACAATGGGAGGGGTCAAACATTCTAGGATTCTAAATGTGCCAATCCAAAGGAAAACTATGCCCACAAAGAAATGTGTTTCCAATTATTCAAGTGGCCAAATAGTCAATCATCACATAATCTTCTTTGGGAGAAATCTTCATAGCAATCTTTAAGAAACGCCTGGCCTAGAGGGCAGTGCTAATGATTCTTTTATGGTTTAGTGTGCCAGGGATTCTTTTCCATTTGCTTCACTGGCACACTGCAGGGAAGAGTACTTCTACAGAAACTTCCCTAATAAATCCTAAGGTATTTCCACAAAGACATTGTGTGACTTTCAGACTGCACTACTATATTTGAAGTGTGTGCATGTGTGTATGTGTGTGTGTGTGTGTGTCTGTTTGAGAGAAAGATGGATAGATAATAGTTTAGAGAGATTGATTCATCACAGTTCAGGTCTGAATTCTCATAGTGTGCTCTTCCCACTTCATGATTTAGAGTAAGTTAAGCATAGACTCAGCATAATCCAGATCTTTTCAGGATGCTGTGCCCACCAAGCCTTCTTTAAAATAAAAACATAGTCATGCTTAATTGTTTATTATTTTATTATTTAACATAAAAGAGAGAACCTAGCATGGAAGTAATTTTCAGACTAGTTACTATGGAACTGCTGAACCAGGATAAAAGAAGCTCCAGGGAAGCTATTGATGATAATGAGGGCATTTTTCACACATTACTAGAAAGTGGAGCAAAGAGTCTGGTGCTTTTCAAATAGAGAAAAGAAACTTGAAACAAAAGCAAAAATTGAAATGTAAATAGCTGGATACTCTCACTCCCTGACAAGGATTTTAGGTATGACTCACGGGTTGAAGAGCAGCTGAATTTCACCAAAAGAAGTCCCATTATTTTTACAGCATTCTTTATTGATAATCGAATGGGGAGAAAATGGAGTGCAGAGAAAAGAGTAACTTCATCTCAAGAAAAACAATGCATAGTCCTTATTTTGATTAAACATTGATTGTATACCTAAGTCAATTACACTAAAAGAAATGTTGCTTTTGATACAGTTCATTTCGCTTAATACTGTGCTACCCACAACCTTTCTGTATAGCCTATGTTGACATTCACACTTGCCAATGATATTTGATGAGATAAAATCAACTGTGTGATACTGCTTGAAATTACAGAGGTAAGGACATTGTTTGCTGGTCTCAGAGCCCTTATCATGAATTTTATTATTCATGTTGAGTAACAGGAAAAATAAACACTGGTCCATGAATCCAGAAAGCTAAGTTTAGCAGTGGGTTTGCTGCCAGTGGGCCACATCTTCTTCAGCAAGTTACCTAACCCCTCAGAGCTGAGTTAGATAAAAATTATGATGTCTTCTAGTTTTGCTCTTGGATTCTGATAAGAAACCATCAATAGTTTGTAGATAAATCATGTTTGCGATTCTCACTGAATTAATGATAACACCTTTAGCACTTTGGAATGCAATTGTTCTGAGGAAACTAAAACTAGAGTGATTGTCTCAGATCCCATATCAGGAGTCTTTGAATTGCTAAAATAAATGAGAAATAGGCAATGAGTCTAAATGTCATTTTGTTTGTGAGATGAAAGAAATATTGTTCCACAGCCCTCCGGGAACATTCTTGGTCCCTTAATCCCCTGGGTTAAGTCTTGATTTGAAAAGATATTAGAATGCATAACACAGAATACCAATAGATTGTGGTGAGGGAAGAAACTGAAGAATGGAAATTTATATTGGGTTAATTTTCAATGAACTGCAAATGATCTATGCCCATGCTTTCCATTAGGTTGGGCTATGCTTATTCCACAGGTTTTTTTTCAGACTTTGTATGGAAAAAGATGTAAAATAGCTCAATTTTTATACTGATTACATATCAAAGTGATTATATTTTGAATAAAATATGTTTCATTTCCATTAATTTTACTTGTTTCCTTTTACTTTTTAAAATGTGTCCACTTGAAAATTTGAGATCATATCAAGTGTATGCCTCAGATTACATTTCTACTGGGCAGTGCTGTTTTAGGCACCTTGCTGGTTTTACATATACCCTGAAGAATTTATGTAGCTTATTGAATAACCAAGAAACAAGACTGGGACTGAAGGATAGGACTGAGAGTAGAGGGGACTGATGAAACCTCACATCATGTACAACCACAAGAATGGGATCCTAATTAAGGAAGTTATACTCCATGTATGAAAAACATATCAAAATACACTCTACTATCATGTGTATATATAGAACAAATTTTTTAAAAATATGCTATTAATGACAAGATATAGCCCAATTTTTAAAAGATTTAATATAAAAAATTAATCTTAATCATTAAAAAAGAAAGTAGAGGGGAGGGAGATTGGGAGGAAAAAAACTTAGCATTGTGCCTCGAGCTGCATGGGTTCATGTCAAAATGTGTACTTGTATTTGCATCTGTTTGTTTCTTTGACTACATTATAAATCAAGCAATATTAGGTTGTCTTTTGTTTTTTTTTATTATCTAAGCATCTCTTCCTCATTAGGTTTACTGTTTTTTTTAAATGACACACACTTTGATTTATAGCATCAATATGAAATATGAGCATATCTTTTTCTTTCCTTCCTCCATACTTCCTGAACAAGAATAAAGCAAAACTTGGAAAATCTACAGGGGACGTGACCAAGAACCCATCTTTAGTAACCAGCAGGCTCTGATGACTACAGCAGACACTGTGGGTTACTGAGCAATTTCCAATCCTCCCTACTGTCAAGTCAATTTTAGTCAGGCATCCAATCTATTAGATTATCTACCTTTTATTTTTGATTGTCTAAATCTATTCACAGAAGACAAAATCCAAATGTCCAAAAAATATGCTAAGGTACTTAATATCAGGAATAGTAATGTACATTAAATTAATTAGGATACATTTTTAATTTATCTCAACTATTTTAATGTCTGACAGAAATATCAGCAAGGACTCAGAGTAGTACATATTTTCATAAGCACTGCTGGTGGAAGTACCCGCTGGTAGAATTTACTAGGAAATTCAGGAATATATAGTATAGTCGATACCACACTTTTCAAGTTAACAGTTTCTCTTCTGAATATTTACCCTACACACATGGAGACTAATATTCATGGTCTGAAATAGTCTTGCCAATAAAAGAATGTGGTGTTTTACACAATGCAATATGATATAGGAATTAAACTGAATGAACTGGAGTCCTATGGATTAATACTTCTAAATCATCACAGCATAACAGTGATTGAAACATGACATTTAAATGTGAATAATATTATGGCATTTGCAGATAAATGAATGGAACTGGAGAATATCATGCTAAGTGAAATAAATCAATCCCAAAAAACCAAAGGTTGAATATTTTCCCTGATAAGTGGGTGATGATATATAATGGGGGTGGGGTGGTGGAGGGTGAGAATAAAATGGAGGAACTTTAGATTATGTAGAAGGAAATGAGAGGGAGGGGGTATGAAAGATGGTAGAATGAGACAGACATCATTACCCTATGTACTTGTATGATTATATGAATGGCATTAATCTACACCATGTACAACCACAGAAACAAAATTATGTATCCCATTTGTGTACAATGAATCAAAATGCAGTCTGTAAAAAATAAAAAAATAAATAATCAAAAAAATGTGATATCATTTTTGCAAAGTCTAAAGGCATGAAAAATAAAATACTTATGGTTATATCTGCTGTATATAATAAAACAAATTCAGAAAAATTTTTGGAAAGAGAGGAATCAGGGAAGGATGCATGGAAACTTTAATTTATTTATATATAATGTTTTATCTTCTTCATCAACAGAAAGAGGGTAAATATGATAAAATGGTCTAAATAGAGACAAACTGTAAGCTATTGTTTTGCAGAATCACATGTATTCACCATTTATTTACTTAACAAGCAAATCATTTTGAACACCTACACTGTACTCAATACTAGATTCAGAGACAGAACTCAGAGCATAAAGCATAAATCTAGCTGACCCTCCATATCTGTAAGTTTTACATCTGGAGATTCAACCAATCATGGATGGAAAATACTTGAAAAAATTACATCTGCACTGAACATATAAAGAAATTTTCAGGTCAGTATTCCCTAAATAATAAAATACAAAAAGAATTTGTGTAGCATTTACAATATATTAGGCATTATAAATAATCTAGAGATGTTTTAAAGTATACAGATGAGTATGTGTAGGTCACAGGCAAATACTGTGCCATTTTACATAAAGGATTGAGTATCACATATTTTGGTGGGGGTGGGGGATTCTGGAAATAGTCCTGGCATACTGAGGGAGGACTGTACCTCATCTGGCCTGGGGCATTGGGTGGCAAGGACCTAGGGAAGTCTTCCTAGTAAGTAGGCCCCTGAGTAAAGTTTCAAGTAAGGAGAGTTAGGAAGGCAAGGGAAACAGAAGTGGGCCTGGATGCTTAAGGAGAGGGAAGAAAGGAGAAACCTCCACATGAGCAGAGATCCAGGGGTGGAAATATGATTTCTGGGTAGAAACTATAACCAGTTTGGCTTCTGGAGACCTGAAATGTGAATAAAGAGATTGGGCTGGAAGTGGGGGTAAGAGGGAGGCTGGTGAGGGGTGAGGTTTTGTCAGGGTCTTAAGCCCCCTTGCTCTTCTCAACCAGCAGCAAGGGAAGGGGGCACTCCCCAACAAGGCCAGACCTGGAAAGGTAGGACCAACTGACTGCCTGCTCCCAGCCCTCAGGGCGGAGGGCAATCAGACACGTCAGGGAGACCAGTCAAGCAGGAACTCCTTTATTGAGAAGTCACACAGCTTTTATGTAGGGTAGAGGCTAGGCGGGAACCAATCAGCTTAAAGGTCAGCAAGGGGGTGGGGGGTTCACGGCAGGCGAGAGTCCCATAGGACTATATGGCAAGCACGAGCTGATCACGTTTGTGGAACTGGTATTAACCAATCCCTGACGGTGGTCCGATTCATCATCACCAAACCCTTGAAACCACCCTTTGAGACCTTGATCTTGCTCACTCACCAGGGAGTAAGGAGTCAGCCTGAATTAGTTAATGTGTCATTAGTCCCAACAAGGTTTGAGGTTGCTGAGGTTCAGGTCTATATGAGAATTTTTTTTTCTTCCTTCAATAGGTTCTAGAGGTCAGTGACATATTTCATCAGGGACAGTGTATGGTCAGGCCTAGATTTCATTGTGACAGGATGAGAACTGACTGGAAAGGGAGAAGAACCTCAAGGCAGCCACAGGAGTGTAGAGGTAGTTTGAATGACAACCTACCTACAGCAGTGGCCATATGGGTAGACCAAAAGGAATGGGCTCAAGAAGTACTTTAGAAGATTCAAAAGAATTGACAGATGAAAGAATGTTGGCAGGTGATGACAAGGTGGGAGGAGTCAAAGATGACTCTCAAGTTTCTCTCAATAAATCCTTGTCTTTGCAGAGATAGCTCATCAAGGAAGCCAAATGTCATCATGTGTTGTACCCAAGTAGCCTCAGGATCAAGTCTTATATCCTCTGTACCACAGCTCTTGCCCTTAGACTAACATCATGCATTACAAAGGGCTGTCAATACCCCTGGAATCTGTTACTTCTACTTCAATTCTTTCAACCATGTGAAACTTTATGTGCTGGATAAGATTTCTTTGCCATGAGTTAATAAGGGGCTTGTGGAATACTCTGAACATAACTGAAATGGTGTTAAGGGAATGAAACCCAAGATATATGGTAAGTGAAGGCCATTAAATATAAACGTCATAGAAGTTCAGTGGAGAAGGATGTTCAAAGTATCCTTTAGCAAATTCTACTTGAAAGTCAATCCTCAAGACCCCTTGGGAGAAATAAGAATGACAAACAATTTTAGAAGAAATGTAATAAAATCCTAACAGACATCAAGCTATCATATAAATAAATTATGTGCATTACCAACATGTATGCATGTAGGTTTGTTTGATTCCTTACAAAAGGGAGGGTAGAAATATCAAACTCAAAGAATTTTTAAATGCAATATCCAAATCATATGTCAGCACTTGGCAACTTGCTGTCTTTCAGAGATTTTTAGTTTATTTATGTTAAGTTTGAATGTAAGGTTTGATCATTCTCTCAGAGTTGTGACTTTTTAAAGGTTTTACCTTTAGAATCTTTGCTCCATAAAACCCTCCAAACCACTTTCTACCAGAGACATAATATTATACAGAGCAGGCTTGTGTTGATTTTTTTCCAACCATCATATACTTTGGGCCAAGAACCACACACTAGGAAAAGCGTAACTCCCCAATGCATCACCAGACTATTATTTTTTAATGTTCCTCATAATATGAAAGAGAAAAATGTCTTCATTGTGACCAAATGCATATGCGAGGTTTCTGAATGGACAAACATGAAGTAAATTCGAACAGTACCAGACAAACCTAACAAAAGAGTTGGAGCAAGCTGATCTACTCTCAATTGCCTTTCATTTCCCTTTCCTATTCCCCCACAGTAATAGCAATAACAATTGTCTCTTCTGGCTTGAAACTTGAAATCTGACCTGTTTCGTCAGTAATGGAGAGACCTGTGAGAACGTGAAGCCACCTGTTGGAGAGAGAGTTCTTCTTAGAATGTGGGGTTTCATAAGCTAAAATGATGAGGGTGACTCTAGTCAAAATCAACTGATGAATCTGCAGGAGGTAAAAGGGCAAGAAAGCGCTTGAGGATTGGGTACTCTGGAGTTCTCACTGTGAGCTAGCAGCATAATCCTCTGAAAAAAAACTTGGACTAAATATCCATGGTGCTGCTCAGTGTTCAAGCCACTCCAGGCCATTTTCACCACCTGGTGCCTTTTGCCACCCAATAAAATCACACACTCTGAAGTTATATATTTGCTTTGCCACCTCTTGGTTTGCCTATGCTTGTTTTGAGATAACCCACTAAAAATAACAGAGAGGATGATGAAACATTTGGAGAGCAGAAGTTTTCTCTCCTGTCTCTGGTTGGACTGTTTTCCATGAGCCCCTGTGTGTCAGTGTCTTTGTTTATTTCTTAACAATTGAGCAGCATATCACCACAGCACCTGTGCAAACAGTAGTGTTTGGTTTGATTCTTCCCAGGAGGTCAGGACTCAAAAGGTTTCAACAGAGGAAAGCAGATTGTTCCTCGGAGCCCAGGTGGAGTGCTAGACTGCCACTCGCCACTGTGGAAGTGTATGAAGGGAGGACCCCGGACACAGGGTCAGAAATCTCTGAGTACAGGAAGCAGTGGGTGGAGACCTCAGACTGGCTTACAACCTCACATCTCTCATCAAGGAAAACACAGAAAACAGGGCTTCTTCCAAACCATCCTTACAACTGCTAGCTCATCTGTGTAGGCAACTCTTTGGTCCTCTTTTTTTAAAATATGAGAAGTGGCAGAAATTAGATGAATATTGTATGTAATAACAAAACCATATCTTCCCTATGTTCTGCAACTAGGAAGCCCAAGCATCCATCACATCGGCTTAGGAAATCTTGTGAATGACTGGAGGCTCTACTTTGTGTCACCTACTTGTCAAGTGCCCTGACTTTTCCCTGGGTGTCTATACAGCCCCTCAGTAGCCCAGGGCTCTGACCCAGCTCCAGGCCAGCACCCTGTTGGCTCAGATTCATATACAGATTGAAACACCCAAGTAAGCCAGAGACAGCGGCTCGGCATCTGACTTTTACTTGTGGGTGCCTCTTTGGTAAGTATCATTTATCATTTGTCTCATTTTTCAGCTGTTTGTTCTTTATTAAAGAGTACAAGCTGATGGGGACCAAGTTTATCATTGACAACAGCTGAGAATACGGCGACACTGGCACCGAAAGACCTGCATTCATTGTGCCCCTTGAAGAAAGTGACCCCTGGGAGAGGGAGCGGACAGAGGCAGAGCACTTGTGCTCTATCTGCAGAAACCTCATCCTTATGACGTATTTAGAGTATCCTAAATTGACAGAATCAAGAGGTGTCAACTTTGATTTGAAGTCAGACTAAAATGGGAAACTATCCAACTTACAGCATTTGCTTTGTTCTATTCACCTTTCACCTTCATGGACCGTCTGCTCTTCCTTGCAGTTGGTTATTTTGCCCCTCGCCACTGACCTTGATGACACTCCTCCCAGGCCCCACATCCCCAGAGACCCCGTTCATGGACTCCCCAGGTTACAGTTCTCCTCTCTACTACGAGTCCTGCCATCATCCTGCAAATCTTCCACAGTCATGTGGGTGGCAAAACCATCCACCAACCCACAGAATTTCTCAATATCCTCAAACCAACAATCTTGCCCTCTACTCCACCCCAGCCACCACCTAGGACACATCCCAGGCAACATCATCTCCTGGGGCTGTTCCATCTAGAAATCTCTGAGCACAGCCTGAGACCCCAGCAACCTTGACCCCTCAGCCCAGTGTAAGCCCTTCAAAGCCTCTTTTCTCTCATAACCCTTCTCATCTCCCTTCTCATCACCTCATTTTCCAAGTCTCCTGGATGTTACCTATCTGCAATCTGTGTTCTTAGTCCCATATTTTTCTCATCTTCTTCAAAACCAGGACTTTTATCTTTGTCTTGTAATTTCATTTATTTCTCTCTCAACCATTTTCTACCACACATCACATAGTCATATCCTCCACTATCATATATACATACATATGATATGCATACATATATAATATATATCATAAGCATATGTTACAGGTATTATATCACATAGTCATATCTCTACTACCATATATATGATATACATACATAGATATCATATACATATATATTACCTGTATGTATATGATTCTGTGATGTATATCTGTATGTAAATGCTCTCCCTTACTCTATGCTTTCTTCTAGGTATGTCTGCCATTTCTGTCTACCCTTCATAGCTAAACTCCTCAAAAGAATAGCCTATCTGGATTGTCCATATAATGCTGTCACTGAAACAGCTCTGGGAGAAAGTAAACAAAACCTCCAAATGAAGTAATTATATTCATTTCTTACCTTGAAGAATTTGATAATGCTAACTTTCTTTTTCCTAAGGTATCATTAATGACATCTTTGACCTGCTCCTTCCAGTGCCCTTTACCTATTGTTCTTCTGCTACTCAATTCTTAAATAATAACTTTTCTACAGGAATAGCAAGAATTCAAGTTAAACCACTTCTTAATTGTCTGAACTGGATGAGTATCTTAAATCACTTTGAGCCTTGACTTTTCTTTTCTTTTTTTTTCTTTTTTTCATTTTTAAAATGGAAAGAATCATGACATCTACCTGGAAAGGTTTTGAGAAGATTAAGTGAATCAGCATGTGGAATGTGCTTAGAATAGTTCCTGGCATGTAATAAGCATACAGTAAATATTATTTGTTGCTGTTGTCGCCATTATCATGAAATTGGCCCTCTTCCCACTCCAGATCTTACGTAGGGAGGTCTAATTCCTATAACTCCCACAGATATTTCTATCTGATGACTCTTTTTAAACCCACTATGTCAAACACTAAACCTGTTTAATTTCCTCCTAAAAATGTTACTCCTCCTCTACTAGTGGGAATCTTATTGAAGACACCAGTATCATTTATTCAATCTTTTGAAAAATACTTATTGAATTTTAAGAATTGTTTAGGAAATTTAAGTTTAAGAAATTTTAAGAATCGTTCATTCTTACTAGGTACCTTTCAGAGCTAGGAATACAGAGATGAAGAAGCAGGCCAAGTCCTTGCCCTCAGAGGCAATAACTAAGTGAAGACGTCCTCTCAAAAAGCAATGAGATCTATGAAGACAGACAGGAAAATATGGGACAGGGTCACTCAGGAAGGTTGAAGGATAGTCCTATTATTGAAAGGGTGATCAAAGATGTTCTGGAAGATATTTGAGCAGAGAGACATTCAAGCCAAGCCACCAACAAGTAAAACAAGTAATTAAATTCTCATATTCTTGTCTTACTGACTATCCTATGTCAGCCCTTTCTTTCCTTCTTACCATTGTTTCTGCCATTGTCATCTCTTATATTGGTTATTATCAGATTTTTCTAACCAATCTCTCTACTTTCAGTCTTCCAGTCTTTGCCCTCTCTCTCTGTTTTTTGACCGAGTGGTCTTTAAAAGTGCATAATGAATCATTCCAAATCTAGCTGAAGTCATCATGGGCTCCTCTCCTCTCTCTTTACTTAGGGAGGTATAAGAGACCTCTGGGAACCTGCCTCTGGTTCTTTGTCCAATATCTTGCAATCACCCCTACTCAGCCAGGTCTTCTCTCTTGTCTTCTCCACCAAACACTCTTCATTATAGTTTACCTCCTTAACTTTGTCCATGATATTCCTTTTGACTCTGATGCTCTTTTCGCACACAATCATTTAAACTAACCACAAATTTTCCCATCTAAAAACAATTTTTTAAAGTCTGTTCTGCCTTATACATTAATAGCAGAACTGACCTTTCCATATATGCCTATTCTGTGAACTTATTTGCTTCTTTCTCCTCAGCCCAGAGATCTGTAGAGGCAAGACCTATGTCTAAAACCCAGTGATCACTGCAGGACCTTAAACATAGTTCATATGTAGCAGAGGAGGAATTTAAATCCAGATCTGAATTCAGAGTCCTCTTTGTTCCCAGAAAACTCTGGAATGGGGGTCTAACTCTCAGTAAGACCAAGGTAATGATTGCACAGCCTGTCTTTGCTTCAGGACCCCTGCACACTCTTTCACAACTTGGCTCGCACTGTTAGCCATGCATGACACTCATACCATTTCTGCCACCTGGGAATCCATCTGCTACACCTCACATCTTTCTCTGGCCTCTTGAAAGTCTAACGCTATATTGGTGCCAGCATTATTTTCTTTGTAGATGAGCTGCCTCATCAGGGATAAGCAAAATGAAAAATCAAATATTAACTTTAGTTCTGAATAGTTGCTATTTGAAAGGCATTATGCAAGGAAACTACACCAGGAAACCAGATATGGTTGTCGCCCTTGAGGCATGTAGAGTGAGTGTGGATGGCAAATTCATGTGTGCAAGTGGGACAGAAGGGAGAAAATGGACAGAAATTCATTAGGAATTTACAAACTTAGTGAGTTTTCCTTGGGGCACCATGCAGGAACTCTGTGATAATCATTAATCCTATGGTTTACTCCCACCATCAGGACCAGTTTGATTCCCTAGATGGTGGTGGGAATGTCTCAATTTCACGTGCTGTCCCTTCTCACTCCTCTTGATGCCAAATCACTATCCTCATGGATCTTAAAACAAGAATGTCCTGGAGGACCCAGACCCCACTTCCCCTCTTGCTGTCATAGCTTGGAGCACACATGAGCATCTGTGGAATGATACTCCTTCACTGAGAATGGTCTGGAGTTTTACTTCTCCCACCTGCCACTCTCACCTCTTAGCAGTGAAGAGTAAGGTCTGTGCCTGTGGCCACCAATGCTACACACAGTTGTGAATTCATGTGCTGAACTTGGCAGAAGTTTTATTCAGACATTCTGAGGGGCTCAGAATTTGATTTGATCTTTATTGCTTCTTCACTTCCCAAGAACTCCTGTAGCAATTGCAAGTGATTTGAGAAGAAAATCTGAGCATCATTTCCATTGATAGAAGCAATAGACCCTAACCTCTGGGGTTCCCAAAATCTCACACCTAGATATAAGTTCTGTGCACTATATTGGTAACTGGAGGGAGAGACGTTTCTTCTTAGTAACTAAGGGAGCTGGTACATGGTCATCTTTACCTTGTTTCTGGCTCATAATCCCAATGAATCTCCACCTACTACTAGCTTTCTGGTGGGGATCATAAGTCTGAGTATGGTACACTTGCTCCAAATAATTTTAAAATAAGGAAGGAAGATAGTATCGAAAAATACTCATTTAATTGGATGAATCTAAAAGTGTAGAAGTTTGATTCTTGAGAGATTATCTGCAGAAATTTCAGTTTCTTTGTAATTTCAGATGAGGAAAAAAAGATAGTTGAAGGCATGGCTTTCTGGTGGAACAAAGAAGAACAAAACTTTACCAAAAAAAAAAAAAAAAAAAAAAAAAAAAAAAAAAAAACCACGAAATTCAAAGTAGTTCAATGTTCTCCTAGAATGTCTGGGTTTAATGATAACACCATAATTTCCCACCATTTGGTCAACATATTTTACTTCCTAAAATGCGTCCCACAGAAAATTCTCTTGGAATTAGTAATTAGATAACTTTGGGTAATTCTTAAAGTTAAATAGATTCCTGTTGAAGTAAGAATAATCAGAACTTTAATATGCTAAGATACATCATGAATCTCCAAAGTGGCCTAATGGAAAGCACCATCTTCCAGGCATATTGGACCATAGAATCCTTTCTTCAAGGTACATCTCACAAGACCAATATTCCTTAGGGAAATTCTCTTGTAACCACATGTCAAGCATCTACTAACTCATGCAGATCAGCCTTTAAGAAAACTCCATTTCTTCCTCCTTTTAAGTTTGTGTTACTTTATCAGTATTTTTTCTGACAATGTACAATTTGATTTCTTCTTGAAAACTCTAAATCCATAACCAGAGCACTCAGAATAGCAGCATTCCCATATCCATCTCTTATCTAATGTGGACTTTAAAATGCTAACCCTTTTCTAGTCCAGATGTCTTTGGATATATCACATCATTAGAGAGTTAATAGTGATGTCTAGTTTTAATAGCCTGAGACAAGTTTCTTTTTTTTTTTTAAATTCAGTAACAACAACATAATTTAAGCAGATACTGATAATAGTTAACATATATTGGGTGCTTGTTTATTCCTTCATTAAATGATCATAAAATCACTATGACATAGGCAGCATTATCATTCCCAATTTTAGGTAAACAGAGAGGTTAAGTAACATGCTGAAGGTCACACAAATAGAAAGTGGATAAGCTGTGATTTAAATCTTCTTCCAAAATTAACTCCTACTCACTAGGTGGAGTACTGTTCTGTCATGAGAGCTAATGAAGTTTGCAGGAATATATCTAAAAGTACATAGTTGATGGCACCATCTCAGTTATCTGAATCTGTGCCACATAGATTTGGATGGATAGTCTCAAATATGCTGGCACTGTATAAACTTTTTTCTTAAAGTTGTCTTAAGAAAGTTAGCAATGATAAGCAGACATGGGTCAATAGGAGTGCCTTTTGAAAGACATCATAGATGAGTGACCATGTCTTGGGCTTTTAGGACATTCTTTGTCCCTATAAACTCTCCTTAGAAGTATTTGAAGTGCTACCATTAGCAATTTCTTCAGCAGGATTAAGGTATTTTATATTGTTAAAATTAAAGATTCTTGCAACGTTTAGCACGTTTTTAATCATTATTATTTTTAGCTATCACATGCTATTCATTTTGTCTATAACAGGTAATATATAAGACCAAGAATCTCACTTAGTGTCTAGTATATACCAGAAATTTTATTAGAAACTCTATGCACATTATCGCTTTCCTTCATTCAATAGCTCTGTTTTTATTACCTCCTATTGAAAAATGAAGAGACTGAGGCTTGAAGAAGGTTAGATAATTTTCCCATTTATTCACAATCCGTAAATGGAGAATGATGATATGAGAAGGAGGTTCCTCAATTTTCCATTCTTGCACATGCTTATTAATATTAATATTAATATTTCAGCTTCCACCCATCCCCTGCCACAGCCACACTGTGGCTCCCCAGCTTCTTTGGAGGCTGGTGTAGACATTCGAATTATCCCTGAGAGTGTGGCCACCATCATGGGAGGGATGGCTCCCTTCCTGAGACACCCGCAGGAGACTGGAGGCCCTTTGGCACCACACTCACATCAAGATACTGGATGCCCTCCAACAGATGAATGGATAAAGAGGTTTGAGTGATGGATGACTGTGAACGACAGATTTTTCTTTTAATTTTTAATTTCTTCTTTTTTTCTCACTCTGTTTTCCTTTTGATTACCTATTCCCTTGGGGTCTCTTTATCCCTTTTCTCATGCTAAAGACCAACTTCTTTTGATCCAGCTCTCACTCTTCCCTTGATCAGTTACCTCTATTAACTCACTGTTTTCCCATCAAAAGCTACATCCTGCACCCCTCCCCATTCTCTTCATCCACCACTAGAAGTTGTAGAGCTCATGGCAAGCCTATTGGCTATACTGGAGATAATAATCAAACACATCTTTTTTATAGGGGCTATCTGATTCAGGGATGTACTTTCTTTGTTTTGGGTGCTGCTAATATTGATCTCCCCATCAAAAGAGACATACTGGAAACCTGCAGGGTCACAATAAGCCTGCAGGGGGGAAAGTTCAGTACCTCAGATCTTCACTGCTAGAGGGAAATATACAAAAACAATATGAAAAAAACAGGGGACAAAGCATCCCTAACAAACCAAGATACTGTTTTGATAGGACCCAATGACAACATGGCAGTAGAAATGACAGAAAAAGAGTTTAGAATCTACATAATTAAAATGATCTGTGAAGTAAAAGATAAGAGAAGAGAGCAAATGCAAGCAATACATGATCACTCCAATAAGCAGTTAAAAAAGCAAATGCTGGAAGAAAAAGAGCACTTATAAAGAGATAGTCTGGAAAAAAAAAAAAAAAAACCAAACAGAAATACTTGAAATGAAAGAAACAATAAACCAAGTTAAAAACTCAATAGAAACCATCACCAACAGAATGGATCTCATGGAAGACAGAATCTCAGGCAATGAAGACAAAATATTTAATCTTTGAAAATAAAGTTGACCAAACTAAGAGGAAGGTAAGAAATCATGAATAGAACCTCCAAGAAGGTCCAAGAAGGGCCTGGAACAATATATTTCAAGCTCTGAAAGATCATGGATGCCAACCAAGAATTCTATACCCAGCAAAACTAACCTTCAAATTTGATGCTCAAATAAAATCTTCCCATGATAAACAAAAATTAAAATAATTTACAAATAGAAAGCCTGCACTACAGAACATTCTCAGCAAAATATTTCATGAGAAGGAAGTGAAAAACAATACAAGTCAGCAAAGGGAAGAACTACCCTAAAGGAAAAAGCCAATCAAAGGAGAAACCAAGTCAAGTTAGAAACCAAAAATAAGGCAAATGACCAGGAATACAAATCATATCACAATAATTACCCTGAATGTTAATGGCCTAAACTTATTAATCAAAAGACATGGGCTGACAGATTGGATTAAAAAGAAAGACCCAACAATATGCTGCCTTCAAGAGACTCATCTCACGGAAAAAGACATCCACAGACTAAAGATGAAAGGATGGTGAAAAACATACCATGCACAGGGACTTGGTAAAAAAACAAGAGTCTCCATCCTCATATCAGATAAAGTGTACTTCAAACTCAAGTTATTAAGAAGGGATAAAGAAGGACATTTCATACTGCTCCAGGGAACCATAAACCAGCAAGACATAATGATTTTAAATATTTATGCCCCAAACAATGGAGCATCTATGTACATCAAACAAATCCTTCTCAGTTTTAAGGAATCAAATAAACCAAAACACAGTAACAGTGGATGACTTTAACACACCACTCTCATTACTGGATAGATCCTCCAAACAAAAACTGAACAAAGAAACTATAGAACTAAATAATATAATCAATTATATAGACTTAATGAACATCTACGGAGTATTTCATCCATCATCAAGTGAATATGCTTTCTTCTCAGCAGCTCATGGTTCCATCTCCAAAATAGACCATATGCCATGCCACAAAGAAGCCATTAGTAAATACAAAAATACAGAGATGCTAGTTTTATTCTATCAGACCATAATGGAATGCAATTAGAAATCAATGATAAAATAAAAAACAAAAACTACTTCTATACCTGGAGACTAAATAAAATGCTATGGAATGATGCAATGATAACAGAAGACATTAGGGAGGAAATAAAAAAAATTCCTAGAGGTAAACAAGAATGACAACACAACATATCAAAATCTCTGGGACACTCTGAAAAGGGGAAAGTTCATTGCATTGAGCTCATACATTAAGAAAATAAAAAGTCAACAACTAATGACCTAACATAATATCTCAAAGCCCTAGAAAAAGAACAACAGATTAAAACCAAAAATAGTAGAAGACAGGAAATAATTAAAATCAGAGCTGAAATCAATGGAATTGAAATAAGAGAAACAATTCAAGAAATTAGCAAAAGTTGGTTCTTTGAAAATGTAAACAAAATTGATAAACCCTTGGCCACACTAATGAAACAGAGAAAGAAAAATACAATTACTAGAATTCATGATGAAAAAGGAAAGATCATGACAGATACTGTTGAAATATATAACATAATTAGAAGTTACTTGAAAATCTATACTCCAACAAAATAGAAAATATAAAAGGCATTGACAAATTTTTAGAGACATATAGTCCTCCCAAACTCAATCAGGAAGACGTACACAATATAAAAAGGTCAATTTCACCACTGAAATAGAAGAAACCATCAAAAGCCTACCAAACAAGGAAAACCCGGGACCACATGGAGTCTCAGTCGAATTCTACAAGACCTTTAAAGAAGAACTAATACCAATACTCCTCAAAGTATTCCAGGAAATAGAAAAGGAGGGAACCCTTCCAAACTCATTCTATGAAGCTAGTATCATTCTGATACCCAAACCAGACAAAGGCGCATCAAGGAAAGAAAACTTTAGACCAATATCCCTGATGAACGTAGATGCAAAAATCCTTAAAATTCTGGCAAATCGCATACGAAACCATATTAAAAAGAGAGTGCACCATGATAGAGTGGGGTTTATCCCAGGGATGCAATGTTGGTTCAACATCCAGAAATCAATAAATATAATTCATCCTATAAATGGACTTAAAGTTAAGAATCATGATTATTTCAATAGGTGCTGAGAAAGCATTTGATAAAATACAACACTTCTTCATGCTTAAAACACTAGAAAAAATAGGGATAGTAGGAACATACCTCAACATCGTAGAGGCTATCTGTGCTAAGCCCATAGCCAGCATCATTCTAAATGAAGAAAAATTGAAAGCATTCCCTCTAAAAACTGGAACAAGACAGGGACGCCCTCTTTCACCACTTCTATTCAACATTGTCCTTGAAACACTAGCCAGAGCAATTAGACAGACCAAAGACATTAAAGGGATACGAATTGGAAAAGAAGAACTCAAAATATCCCTGTTTGCTGATGACATGATTATATATTTAGAGGATCCGAAAAACTCCACTAGAAAACTTCTAGAACTAATAAACGAATTCAGTGGAGTAGCAGGATTTAAAATCAATACATATAAATCTAATGCATTTCTATTCATGAGTGATGAATCCTCTGAAAGAGAAATTAGGAAAACTACACCATTCACAATAGCCTCAAAAAAAAAAAAAAAAAAAAAAAACTTGGGACTCAATCTAACGAAAGAGGCGAAAGACCCCTACAATGAAAACTACAGAGCAATAAAGAAGGAAATTGAAGAAAACCTTAGTAGATGAAAAGATCTCCCACATTTTTGGATAGGCAGAATTAATATTCCAAAGGTGCTATACAGATTCAATGCACTTCCAATTAAAATCCCAATGACATTCCTCATAGAAATAGAGAAAGCAGTCATGAACTTTATCTGGAAGAATAAGAGACCTCAAAGAGCCAAAACAATTCTGAGCAGAAAAAGTGAAGCAGGAGGTATCACCATACCAGACCTTAAACTATACTACAGAGCAATAGTACAAAAATGGCATGGTTTTGGCACCAAAACAGACAGGTAAACCAATGGTACAGAATAGAAGACACAGAGACAAATCCACATAAATAGTTACCTCATACTAGAAAAAGGAGCCAAAAACATACAATGGAGAATACATAGCCCGTTCAACAAATGGTGCTGGCAAAACTGGAAATCCATGGGCAATAAAATGAAATTAAACTTCTATCTCTCACCCTGTACAAAACTCAACCACTGTACAAAACTCAACTCAAAATGGTTCAAGGACTTAGGAATTAGACCAGAGACCATGCACCAAATAGAAGACTAAGTAGGCCCAAATCTTCATCATGTTGGCTTAGGATCAGACTTCCTTAACAAGACTCCCAAAGCATAAAGCAAGAATCAATAAATGAGATGGATTCAAATAAAAAAGCTTTTTTCTCAGCAAAGAATACAATCAATAATGTGAAAAGAGAACTAACAGAGTGGAGAAAATCTTTTCCACATGGACTTCAGATAGAGCACTAATCTCCAAAATTTATAAAGAATTTACAAACTTTACACCAAAAATACAAATAACCCAATCAATAAATGGGTCAAGGAACTGGACACTTTACAGAAGAAGACATACAGGCAATTAATAAATATATGAAAAAGTGTTCAACATTTCTAGTAATTAGAGAAATGCAAATTAAAACAACTCTAAGATTTCGTCTTACTCCAATTAGAATGCCTATTATCAAGAACACAAACAACAATAGATGTTGGCATGGTTAGGGAAAAAGGCACACTTTTACATTGCTGGTGGAGTTGCAAATTGGTGCAGCCACTCTGGAAAGCAGTGTGGAGAATCCTCAGAAAACTTGGAATGGACCCACCTTTTGACCCAATTATCCTACTCCTTGGTTTATACCCCAATAATTTAAAATTAGCATACTACAGTAATGCAGCAGTCACATCAATGTTTATAGCAGCTTAATTCACAATAGCTAGATTGTGGAACCAACCTAGATGCCCTTCAACAGATGAATGGATAAAGAAACTGTGGTATAAATACACAATTGAATATTATTCAACCATAATGAAGAATAGTATTATGGCATTTGCAGATAAATGGATGGAATTGGAGAATTTCATGCTAAGTGAAATAAAGCAATCCCAGAAAACCAAAGACAGAATGTTTTCCCTAATAAGTGATGATGATATATAATGGGAGTCGGGGAGCAGGTATGAGAGAAGAATGGAGGAACTTTAGATTACTTAGAGAGAAATGAGATGGGGGTATAAAAGATGGTGGGAGGAGACAGACATCATTACCCTATATACATGTACACAAATGGTATGAGTCTACATTGTGCACAACCATATCAACGAAAAGCTGTAACCCCATTTGTGTACAGTGAATCAAAATGGAGTTCGTAAAACTAAAAATATTTTTTTAAAAATTAATATTTCAAAATAGATTCCTTAAGTTCCTTCTAAACCAATCTGTTAGCTGGGAACTTTTTAAAATAACTGACTAGGTCTGTTTACAGGCCTATGGTGCAGAAGAGGGCATGCAAAGCATGCTGATGAGCAGATCTATTCCATCACAAAGGATTTATGAAAGCTAGAGGATGCACAGTATGAAACAGTAGGCAGCAGTTAGAAGCTCAGGACTACCTTGTCACAGAGTAACATGTATGATCTTAAAATATAGAGCCATGTAGAAAAAAAGAATGTTAGTAAGCACTATAGCTTTTATATAAAAATGTTAAATCATTAGCACAAAAATACTGCATGTTTTAATGGATACAGGCGAATTGTAGTATGTGCATCAGTGGTTAACTATGCAAGAAGATGAAAGGAGATGGAGTAGGAGGCAAAAGGAGAGAGAGGAGGAAGAGAAAGGGGAAGAAATCACTTCTGTAATATTAGCTACTCTGTAATACACTTCTGTAATATTAGCTACTCTGGAGGCAGAGGCAGGAAGATCACAAGTTGGAGGTTAGCCTGACGACTTAGCCAGACATCATCTCAAAGTTTTTAAACGTTGGCAGTGGGGATTCTGGAGATGAACCTTAAATGGTAGAGCACTTGATTATATACGAAGCCCTGGGTTCAATCGATAATGTACCCTGTATTGGGTAATAGAATTCATTCAACTTTCTGAGCCTGCTGTCCCAAATATTTTCCAGGAAGGTAAAAAGGAAGAACCATTGTCCAATAAGTGCTTGAGGAACTGAAGACAAAAGTCACCCTCATAATAGAGGTTCCCCAGGAAAAAAGGTGGAAGAGTTGACCACCAATCTAAGAAAGAGAAAATGAATGGCAAGATTGGGATGCACTTAATCTGAAGTTGAAGTCTATGCAAGATTCCAGCTAAAAGGTGAGACATTTCACATTTAGAATTCAGTGCAGTGTATGTAGGACTCTGACAGCACAATGAAACTATTAGGGCATGCACACCTCCCAACATGGGCCTGCAGAGTCACACGTGGCATTCTGAAAAGAACCATTCCATTCTGGAATCTTTTGGTCAGTTTGTTTTCTGGCCATATAAATTAGGAGCCAAGAAATTAAGAATTCAGAAGAGTAAAACAGCTGTACAAGCAGAATAAATATGCTTTATTATCCCAAAGAACTCAGAGAGAAGCTGCAGGAAAGGTGAGGGAGTGGTTCTTGCAAACCCCGAGGAACAACCCAGAGAGTACTGTCAGCTCCTCCAGTCACTGTAGGACACAGGCACAATGAGTGGCTTGCCAAAAGCAAAGAGTGTGGGGAGACTCCCAGCTCATGGTACCCCAGGATAGGGTGAGCAACCCCAGGATAGGGCTGAGCAAATCAGGGTGACATGATGCTTATTAAGACAATCCTGGGGGAGAGAGGCCTAGTTCAAACACATGCTCTCATCCAATACCCTGAACTGAATAGTCCCATGTTTAGCATTTGGCAGAACTCAGAACTCATTGTGCCAAGCTTTCTTCTCTTTAATTGCTAAACCCATGTTTATTTGAAAGCAGAGTTAATCCATGTATTTCTGATTACCCATCAAAACTCATCAAAATGAGGCCCTGAAAGAAGCCCGTTTGATGTTCAAAAATTAATCTGAAGCCGTCACTCTTATGAACAGGAAGCTGGACTTTGCCAAAAACAAACTGTTCCAAATTTTGAAAGACTTCAGTTTGGTCTGATACTTTATAAGATATTTGAACCTCTTTTCTATAGACTTGGCTGAAACTCCATCTCTCTCTGTATTTTTTTTTAAATCCACACTCCATGTGTTTCGTTATTTTGAGTGTGATGGTGAATTTTGTCATATGGAATGAGAATACTGCTAAAAATTATACCATGTAAGTAGTAGCAATAAAAACATGTTACTCCCTTCATATGCCAAGCCATGGTTTCTACATTCAAGATGGATAACTTTTTTGTTTAGTAGTTTTTTACTTTTCTTGCTGAATATAATTTTTTCATCATGGTTACGGCTATCAACTAGTCAATCAACAAATATGAATATAACAGAGTGTTGAACTTGTGGTATATGTTAGAAGTTCAAGAAAAACCTATTAACTTCAATTTGTCTCTTACTTACATATGCTTGCACATTACATATGTGCATTTATTTCTGGACCTCAGCCGTGGTGTGTTTTTTAATATATAAAAAAAACAACATGATCTTAGACATTGAGACTCAACTCCTAAATTCTGATCCAGTCATTAATTTTGTAAAATATTGCCATAAGGAAGTGAGACATCAGGCACACATTAAAATTGTTCTTACACATAACATCTCACAAAATTCTACAGAAAATATACAGAATGGATTCAGCACATGTACACGATAGGTTTGGAAATACGAATTTTTGAATAAAAATCTTGCAAGGTTGACAACATCCATAAGTACAATAGTAAATACATTATTGTTCTTTCCTTATTAAAAATTTTACATCAAAAGCTCTGAGCACAGTCATTCATTTGTTTTTTAGTGAGCATGACCTGTTTAATAGTTTAATTTAATTTAAGGAACATGAGAGTAGACAGAAGAGAGCACAGGTATATTCATTTTCTTTCCTCACAAAATAAATGTTTCTTTTCACTCAGTCATCTGTTTCATGGCACAGGAATGAACTTCATTCTCTCTCACATCTGGATATTTTGATCCTGAGGAAAACTGCAATTAACACTGCCACCCAAACTTCCATTTGTGCAGAGACCCAGCACTCCTTTTTGTCACTTGGTGGTACCCATCACTTAACAGTTCCTGGCAAAGGAACAGTCATGAGCTCAGAGGGGCATGAAGGTACCAAGTGACTGAGCCGACACCTTCATTCAGTCTCCTTTGAGTGTCTGGTGACCCTCGAGTCCCTCACAGACAGGAGGACATAGCTCTGGCACAGTGAGGACAATAAATTTAAGCAGGACATTTCTTCTGGCAGCTACATCTCTCATCCAGAAAACATGGCTCCCCAGTCACATCAAAACACTTACAGGCATGCGAGGTAAGAATTCCAGGAGGTGAGCAAGGCTAACAAGTGCCCAAGATCCAGCCATCTGGGGAATGGAATGAAAGAGCACGGAGTGCCAGTTCACATATCTGTCACCAAAACAAAAATCCCCTCCAGCTGAGACCTCAGAAAGTCTTGGCTCTTTATTCACTGTGTCTGCACTCTTCAGTCTTTTTTGTTTGTTTGTTTGTTTTGTTTTGTTTTGTTTTGTTCTCAGACAAATCTGACATAGCCGTTAATTTTCTTTCTTTTGTTTTTTTAAATGACCCTCTTGGTTATCAAAGTAACATGTTTCTTATAGAAAACCCTGTGCATACAGAAAAATGTAAAGAAAATAAAAATAACCCAGAGATAAATGCTGTTAATATCTTAGAGTATTTCCTTCCACCATTTGTTCCCCCTACATTTATTTGACAAAATTGGAATTATGCTCTATAGAAAGTTTGGGCCTCTGCTTTTAAACATAATCTAAGCATAACTCCTAGACCACTAGTCTTCAAACCATGATTTGGGATGACAGCATAGTCATTTTCTTTCATGAATCTGTATTGAAAGATTTGGGGCTGGGTAGGATAATAGGCTTTTTCTAATAAGTATCAGTAGTTCTTTGATTTTGTTCTTTTATTCCATTTTCCATTTGGAGTTTCCTTGTGGTGGGGTGAAGGTGGGAGGACTATGCAGGAGGTTCTTGGAATAATAAAGGAAGTGTGTCTGCAGACTTTGAGAGATCAGTGTTCTGTGAGTCCCGCACTCCAGTCACTGTCTCCAAAGGTAAGCCTCTATGAGTGCCACCTCCTGTCCATTCCCCTTCCCCAGCATGTTTCTGAATTTCTGCTTTCTTTTCAGGATGTTAGAGAATGACAGGTCATACTGAAGAAATGAAGTAAGAATGAATTCACAGAAGTACACTGCTGTGGTAGAGGTAATGACAAGCATTTAAGCTGGTGATTAAATATGCACCTCAAAAAGATTTTTAAAAGGATTTTTGACTTTTGAATTGCATACTTAAGATGGCTTCATTGTATTATATGTAAATTATGTCTCAATAAAGTTGAGAAAGAAGAACAGTAAAAAAAATATGTATTTCTGTGTGGAAAATGTAGTGATAAGAGGAAGAACATCAGACATTTAAATGCAACAAAAAGAAGACAAAGATCGTATTGGTCAGATTAAACCCAATGTATGCATGTATAACTGGTAAAACTGTATTTTTATAAAACCCAGAGAAAAATTAATATAATCTTGAGGTTAGAGGCTACCTTATGGAAAGTTGGAGCTTATGAAAAGGGAGAACTTCACAAAGGGTTTTTTGTTTTTTTTTTTTATGTTGTAAATTTTTGATTTCTTTGTCTGGGCAGCTACATTCTGTGGTTGGGTAATCTGTGAACATGGTCACATGATATACTCAAAGGCAAGAAAAAATCCAATCAAAAATTCAATCAAATTGCCAGAACTATTCGCAAGAAAATGGAGCTTATGTTTGAACTGGAGGAGAAAAAGTGTTCAGTGAGGAAATATTCAGATGTGAGTCAGTCTCCTGTTTTAAGGGCAAAAGATGGAAAGACAACTCAAAGGTGGAAACCGGTGCTAAGAAGGACAAAAAGATGCCCCTAATTTGTGGTTACCACCCTTAAGTACAAAGTTCTTAAGGATGGATGAATTAAACTCCTGGCAAAGGTCTTTAAGAAGCATAAAAGAAAAGAGAAGGAAACAGGACAATGAAGTAAGGACTACTGATTGTGTATGGTGTGTGCATGCATGCATGCGTGTGCAGAGGGGGGAATGTTTGTGGAGGGGGGAAGTGTGTGTGTGTGAGTATCTTAAAACCAGTGGTTATCACCATTGTTCAGTGCAATTCTTTAATTGCACAGGGCTGGGAACCCAAAAAAAAAAGGGGGGGGGGTTGCAATTCTTCTAAATTACTCTGTAATATTCTGCAAGTAATTTGATTTTGAAAATAAAAATGCAGTATAGTACAGTACTTAAGTTTTTGCTTTCATAGCCCAACTACTGAGATCACATCTCACTTTACACTTCAGAATTGCTTGACTCTGGGCAAAATTCTTAATCCATGTGCCTCAGTTTTCCTACTTTAAAGTAGGAATTAGAGTCCCTACATCACAGAAGTGTCATAAGGAATAAAAGAAATAAGGCATGTTACTCAGCACAGAGCTTGTAAATATTGGTTAAAGTTATTATTCTTATTACCAGTAACTTTTATGAGTCTTAGCTCTAAAATAAGGGCATTTGACTAAACAACTACTAGAGTCCCTTTCCTATTCCAAAAAAAAAAAAAGAAAAGAAAAAAAAAAGGGATTCCATTCCCATGACTGTGACTTTGATGTGTTAAATTTCCTTGGGCTGTCAGAGAGCCAAGAGTAATCAGCTAAAATCACATTCAAGTGCAAGGAGTTGAAGAAATATGAGGTGAAAATCACTTCCATTATTCTGAGTCCACGATGCCATATTCACCAAGAAAGACCAGAGATAGTAAAAGTTGACCTCCTTCCTCCGCTGACACTTCCAGCAAACCAACAAAACTAGTCTTGCTTGACCTTGCCTTCCTCAAGTAGTGTGCCAAATAATTCTTTATGAATGTATTATTCTAGAGAAATTTGTATAAACATTTTTAATAAGCTTTAATTTAATATGAAGTATTGTCTTGAATATTGACTTGCTTATATTTGCTGATGACTGACCTTCATCCTGAGGTTTGGGGAATGTCCCATGTGACTGACTGCCATCCCTCAGATGCTGCAATCAGTGCCATGGTACTCTTTACGGGTGAGTCAAACACCAAAATGAAAATGTTTTCCTGTTTCTCAAAAAATACTACTGAATATTTTTATGACAGGTAGGTGTAGCTGATGTCTTATATTCAAAGAGCTTGTTCAAGCAGACTTCCATCCATCTTTAAGGGTAGTACAGGAAAGGATTTATATATTTACCCTTAATGACCATGAGGTCACCAACCTTCAGCCCAGCCCTCTCCCAGCTGGTCACATTCAGAAAGCCTCCTTTCACATGCTTACCTCCACAACTCCTTTACATCTCAAACTGAATCTGTGAAGACCATTAACTGATTTTTGGGTTTGTGCCCAATAGACCACTTGTAATTCAGAGCTATTTTTAAAAGTTTATTATGCATATCTGAGTTACTGAAGGTCAAATAAGAGAATGTGTTAAATTTTGTGTTCAGTTTATATTCTTTTCATCACCCTCATAGTGAGAAAGAACAGTAAAGATATGATATGATATAGCTAATAATAATTAAATTATTATATCAAATATAATACTGTTTCATGGGTATTTATGTTTCTTTAGATTTTTAAGAAAATGTTATAAAATTTCTTCAGTAATACAAACTAAGACTTTTTAAGTGTAAATAAATTTTTTAAGTGAAGATCATTTCTACTAAGTTACCGTTCAAGAGAGAATTTTAAGTTAAATCTTGACCATTATCCCAAACCAAAATAATGTAATTTCATAAATTTAAAAGTTCATGAAATGTAATATATTTTATGAAAACAATTACTTCAATGAAAGCAATTGTAGAGGGCAATTCAGGGAGGCAGAAATACTTTACAGGTGTTGAATGAACATCTTGAAGACTATAGGGCAGGTGGTTGGCAATTCTTCATGAAGCTTCAAAATATTTATGTTATTAAAACCTAACAGGATGGATGGGACACTTCTGACAAAGGATAATGGTCAGAGAGGGACAATGAGAGCCCTGAAATAAAATCACCATAAGAGGGGAATAAAAGCCAGCCATGGACACAGTAAGAGGACAAAGAGAACTGGAAGTTCCAGATTTATGAAGTACCAGGCCCTAGAACATACCCCGGCATCCAAGAGGAAGCCAGTTTGTACATTGAGAAAATTTATGTAATTAAATAAAGAGTTACTTCACTGCCCTGGCCGGTATCTTGTTTTGAACCTCTGCTGCCAAGAAAGGAGTTAACATCAGCCTCAGTGGGAGCCATTGCAACAGAAAGCTCAGTCCCAGGGTTAACACTGGGGCATAGCAGGACACAGTGGCTCTCATCACGGTTAAAAGGGATTCACCCTGGCAGTGGTGTCACAGACCTATAATTCCAGCTACTTAGGAGGCTAAGTCAGGAGGAACATAAGTTCAAGGACAGCCTGGGCAAATTAAGACACTGTTTCAAAAAATAAAAAGGTCTGAGGCTGCAGTTTAAGCATTGTGTGTCCCTGAATTCAATGCCTAGTACAGCGGGGGGCGCGGGGGGGGGGGGGGGGGGGGGGGGGGGGGGCGGTGCAGTCCTTGCAGAAGACCAACTCCATGACTATCAGGTTTGACAGGGGAACTACGGGAGCAGCAATTCCAAAGCAATTATCTTGAGTGACAATGTGACAATGGTGGAGTATACCAGCCTCATGGATTTGCTGACCTAGCTGAGGTTGAATTCAGCCCCAAGGCAGACTTACCCTTCAGAAGACATGAGTTAACATCTGGAAAGATTGTCTGATAAACCAGGGGTGGGATGTGAGGAACAGAGACAGAATTCCTAATGAAGTAAACCTCTACAAAGCCTATTCATGTCCCAGATGCAAAAGGGACCACAATGTTACCCAATATTCCAGGAGAATTTAAGTTAAAAAAATTATTTGTGAATTTATAATATTTTTGGCAGTCATATTGTAAATTTATAATATTTAATATCCCATATTAATTGGGATAGTTTCCCTGAAACCGATTTTTTATACTTCCTACATTCGAGCCAATATAAGTCGCACACAAATTCTAAGTTCAAAATATGAATACTTGTTCTCATTTGAAGTGAAACTTTAATCACAAAATCCTTCAGATTAAAATATGATAAACTGGGCTGGGGAGATAGCTCAGTTGGTAAAGTGCTTGCCTTACAAGCACAGGGTCCTGGGTTTGATCCTCAGCACCACAAAAAAAATAAATAAATAAAATAAATAAGATAAACTAACAAGATCACATAAATTTTAAGTTTATTTCATATGTAGAATAGACCTTTTAGTGCAAAAAAATTGATGAAAATTCAGGGCAGTTTATGTGTATCAAATACAATTTTTTCCATAATACTGTGCCATAAAATAATGTGAAAGGGAATTGTTGCTGAATTTTATCAGTCACTGCTATGTTTCACTACTGTGTGTTCTAGTACCAGTAAGGTCTCTAAATCATATCCCATTTTGTATTTGACTTTATACAAGAATAATGAAGCTATATATTAGAATTTCTTTTTTTTTTCTACATATCACTTGTATCTTTGAGTGAGCTTTCTGATTTCAAAACTCCAAGTGAAATTTCTTCAAGATGAAGATTATCTTCCTCTTTAGTTTATGAGTTTATTTCTCCCTTTGTTTTCTGCTATCAAATACTATGTTCCACCTTCATATACTTTTAGAAAGCTAGGGACTGTCCCTGCATTATTGTCAAGCACACATACATTTTACAGCACGTCCCACGTAGTGATGATTGATGGCTTGGTAGTGAACATTGTATAGAATGGCAGCTAGCCCACGATGAGTTCGTGTAGTGGATTTAAAGATGGAAAGTAGGGAAGAAGGGCTTATTCAGTTCCAGTCCATCAAGTTCATAATAAGCAATTAAATATCTGTAATTAAATCTCCATTTACTCAGCAGACCAGAACAGCACGTTCAAATCCAGTCTTAAGGGTAAGTAATAAGCTTTATAAAAACTACATTCATTAATTCTGATAATAAAGAATGTAACAAAAACAATAAAAAATAAATGTGTGCTTAAGAGATCTGGTGGCATTTAAGGTCTAGACAGGCTTAACTGTCTCCAAAATTAATACGCACCTGCAGAAATAAAATAAACAATACTAAAAATTAATATGCATTTATTTCAGTACTGGATAAGCATAGCAATTAATGTGGGCAAGAAAGAGGTTTAAGAATGAAACACCTGTGGGTATTAAAAATGGTAATATGCCCCTTTAAAATATTTCTGTTGCTAAGAACAATATTCAAGACATGTGAAAGAGAGAGATTTATAATATCATAAAAGTCTGATTGCTGGACTCTAGTAGCATTCTTGAGTCTCAATAATACCCTTATTCTGTAAAAAACAAAATGAATTATACAGCTTTCCATCAAAAATAATAAACACGAAATAAAAACAGTTTCTAATTTGAGTGAAGGATGCTGATAAATGATTGTAAGAGTTAACTGTATTAACTTTTATTGGGAGCTTTATGTTTTTAGAAATCTGAATTTAAAACACAGGGTCCAGAAGAAGCAAAAATATGACTCCTGCTTTTCAGACGCCTGCGCTGAATCGAGAGACTAAAGGTGTGGAAGAAATCAGTGGAAGACTATTCTGAAGATGTGTGCACACATCCATTCACAAGACACTTTTCCCCATTATTGCACCAGCCCCACAGTAATCTTTTGATGTGGGGAGAGAGGAGAGCCATTGTTTATAATCTGCATTTTTAGGTGACAAAACAGGCTATGTTGGCTTTTAGGTTTGAAAAACCTCAGTTGTGCTATAAAATAATATAATTAAAGAATTAAGTATTTAATAGGGTCAGGTATTAAAACAAACAATTATATACAAAATCTTAGTTATAGTTGACAACATACATGGACTAGAGGTATGGTTTTATTCCCATTTTTAAAAAGAGAAAAATAAAATTTTTCAATAGCTTGCTTTAGGAAACAGTCAGTAGAGTTAGGATAGGGGATTTGACACAGTGGATCTGACACAGAGTTCTTGACTATAACCATTACAATAGCCCACCCTTTTCCATTTATCTAGTTCTTGGAATTTGGCAGCTTACTCATCCTCCCTGAGCTTCAGTTTCCCCATAGACAACATGCAGACAACAATATCTGTCTCAGAAAATGTTGTGCAGATTAAATTACATGACTTTGTCAAACTCGTGCCCTGATGAAGACTCCATTAATGGTGGTTTCTTCCTGTCTTTTTCTTAGGATGAATTGCCCAAGGCAATGCAGCTAGCCATTGGCAGATCAGGGTCAAAACTCCTGCCCTCTGCTTCCATGCTTTTGGGTTGCTCCAAGACTCCTTTCGCAATACACTGGCGCTATGCAGCATCTCAGTAAGCATTTTCCTTTCTTCACAAGCGTTTATTGCTGTTCCATTACTCATATGTCCAAAGTTTATGCTATATAATAGTATGAGCAAGTAGCTGGTGTTCCTCAGCATTCCCAAGGCACTCATTTGAAATGCCAGCTTTTCTGAGAGCTATGGAACAACCGCTGACAATTTCATTTAAAAATAGCTAACTAGCTAGCTAGCTAGCTAGATAGATAAGGATATCAGTGAGACATGCTGACTTAAACCAATGTGGTTTACAAATAATGGAAGTCCTGAGGATTAGTTAGATACTCAGATTTTAAAAACATACTAGTAGTACATTATTGAGCCATAAGGCAACCGGATGACAGTATTATTTCTTAAGGAGCAGGAAACTTCAATTGACTTGACTTACCCAGTGGGGTCTCTTCTTCCTTGGATATTTCTTACTATGCTTTCACAGTTTTTTGCATTTTCTATGATCTGAAAAAATTGTTTAAGAAAGTATAATTTATATGCTAAGGCTGTTCAAGAGCACATAGGCAGTCAAGTTCTCCATCAGGTATTAACTTACTAGCCAGACCCAGTGGCTAACAGACATTAAGAGACAGTGAGTAGGGTGGGGATATAGCTCAGTTGTTAGAGTGCTTGCCTCACATGTACAAGGCCCTGGGTTCAATCCCCAGCACCACCAAAAAAAGAAAGAAAGAAAAAGAGGCAGTGAGTTATGTTTTGAAATCCATGAGTTGAATCTTGATGTTTGAAAAACAGATAATTCGGGATCTTAATAATTACTGGTAAGAATAATCACTTGTAATCACAATAATCACTGGCAAATAATGTTAATAACAATAATATTGCAGGCTGACAATTCATCCAGCACCAGCAAAACTACAAATCATCCTCCTTGGATGAAGAACAATAGAATCCAAGAGGTAAGAACTCACAGTAGATCTGTGAATTATTCATGAGATCATACATGTCATTCGCATCTGTACGTTTAAAAAAAAACTCACTAGAGTGTAACAGCACATTAGTAATGCAAATTACAGAAGTGCAGACTTTATTCTGGCTTAGTGATGATTTTCATAATTCAGTTTAAAAAGCATCCTTACTAGCAGTGAAGTGCCTGTTTTTTATTCTTTAAAGTTACTAGAATTTGTTTTCCTTGGCTAAGTCAACAATCAGGGCATCTTATTTACTCATTTTTATCAGTTTCTAATGCATATCGGCAACACTGATTAAATCACATTCATAATTTCTCTGAGATGTAGAATGAGGTTGTATCATTTGTGCATTTAAAATATGTGAATTTAACTACATACACAAACAAGGAAACATCATGTTTAAAAATATACTGCAAAAATACATGAAAGAAATAGGAAAGAATAAAACAAATACTGCTAGAATGTTACATGGAGAAATTTTGTCCCACACCTACAATGTTTTTTGTCTGAAATTGTGTAAAAATTAAAAATTAAAAGAAAAAAATTCCCTTGCAAGTCAGGCTATAATTCCACTAAATGAGTATAGGCCCTGGGGTGAAAGAAGATGGAACATGAGATCTTTAGTCAGCCACAGTTAACATGTTCCTCATTAGTGTTGAGTGTGAATCTAATGTTTTAAAATATGTATTTCTGATGTAAAACTGTTCTAAAAATTTTGCATATGCTTTTTTATTATATACTATATATTATACATTTATATATACAAATCATTAAATAGGGTCTGTAAGCCCCTGTACACTGTAGTTCCAGGGTCATTTAAGGTTTTCAAGGATGATTTTGGCTGTATGTGATTTTTGCCTTACATCTAACTTCAGGTTATATCCTTAAGTAAGGTGTGACTCCACTAATTCTCACAGGATAAAGAAAAGCCACATGAATTAGTGCCTTCCTATTTTGTGTTTAACTTTCCTCCTTTCTCTGCTCTTTGCCTCTTATTTAGCACCTCTGCCATCCCTAAAAGGCTCTACCCTTAAAGGGTTCTTTATGTCCCTGGTCATCGAATGAAAGCCTCAGATAAACATAATGTGTGCTGCATGTTCCCAGAGTATTTTCATCTGGGGAGAGGTAATGTCTGGAGAAGTAACAAACCAAAGGAAATCTCTGAGCAGAGGACGTTCCTGTAGCTCTGTGATTATTAATTATACAGAGACACTTATTCCATTTCCTTCTTGTTCATTTCAACCTCTGGCATCACTGAGCTCAAGTTACTTTCATCCTGATATGCCAAGTACTAGAGGTACCTCATGCACATTATGACACAGAACAGATGTGGCCAAGGAAACTTTTACTTTGTATATCAGAGTATACATCTTTGGGGCCTTTAGTTGTTGTAACTATTGTTGTTTAGACTTTGAAATAAATGAAATATAGTCCAAGAAGCCTTGGACTAAGAATTGGAAGAACTAATACATGTTTCACATTATTCAAGTTACAAAATCTCTCTGCACTTCATTTTCACAAAAGGCATGAAGCTCACCCATGTCTTAATATTTACTCCTGATCATACCAACATTTTGTGATAATATTAATAACAGCATACCCTTCCTAGGCCACAGGTTTGCAGTTGAAGACCAAAAAAGATAATGTTTATGAAAGTGCTTTATTATCTCTAAAGTGTGAAGTAAATATGAAGCAAGAGACTAGTTGTGATGGTTCATTTTGTGTCAATTTGACCTGGTCATAAAACATTAAACATTATTCTGGTTGTGTCTATGAGGGTGCTTCCTAATGAAATTAGAATTTGGATCTGTAAACCAAGTAAAGCAGATTGCCCTCACCAATATGGATCAGCTTCATTCAGTTTATTGAAGGACTGAACAGAACCAAAGACTGAATAAGGAAGTATTCTGAGTACACACACTCCCCCAGCACTGCCTCTGTTTGACTTCAGACTCTGACTCAGTCCGGAACTTACCCCATCAGTTCTCCTGGTTCTCAGGCCTTCAGACTTGAACTTGGAATTACACCACCATGGACTACAGATGTCTCAGCTTCCATAATCACATGTGCCAATTTTTTAATAATAAATCTCTTTAAGCATATACTATTAATTCTGTTTCTCTGGAGAATCTTGACTAGGATCCTAGCTATGTAAAAATGTATCTGTTTTTGGAGTGATTTATGTCTAATGGGCAGTTGTGATCGACCAATTTCATAATGATATCTATGCCTAATGATCAGTCTGAAAAGTCTATACCACTCTCTATCACATCCTAAAACTATGGAAAGGTCTGAGGATTCTGAGGTAGGATAGAACTTCACTGTCAGAACAATGCTGAGCAGCTTTCTGGGACAGTCCCCTTCCACTCAGCTTGCCTTCTTGATCCCTATACTACTGCACAACCACACAGAAGGGAAGGAAATGATATTTCATAATTTAAAACTTGAGAAATTAGTGGGTGTTGCATTAGGTATAAATTGGAATTATGATTTCAATTTACCTCACTTTGACAATTTCTCATGAATCTTGTTTCTTTTAAAAAGGTTTCTGTATGTTCCTCATCATTACCATGTTTTTGTAGTAATAATTGTTTTTCATTAATAAATTAATAACCATATGCCTTTCACTGTTTTCACAGGACCTTGTTATTGTTGTTCTCCTTAAATCTTGACTAAATTAAGTATTTAAGGTACTATGTACAAATAAGGACATGCCACCTGGGGCACTGTCCCCATCATTGATAATGAAACAATGTCACAATTTTTTTTCACTTGTAGGTTTCTATAATGCTTCTTGTCAAGTACAATGTGTTAGATTCTCACTTGAGGGGAAAAAAGGTCTAGGTTAGTCTGCCCTCTAGCGTAGCTTACTTGTTCCTTAAGTCTGAAGAAACGTGTCCTAGAAGCTGATTGTGTGATTCTGTCAGGATGGCAAGCTGCCATCTTTGCCAGCACCACATTTCACAGCTCCCTCCTCCTTGGGAGAGACAGGCTTTTCTAGCATTAGGTCATATTTCTAACCCAGTTTGGAGAAGAAATACATAGGAGCCACACCCTCCTGAAAATATAACTGCTTGAAGACAGTGCTAAGTGTATATCCTTGACCATTGTTTCACCATTTGCTCCCCTTTGAGAAGAACAGGGATAAAAATAAATAAAAGAAGGGATTTCTGAGATCAGAAATGAGGCTTTACAAAGGATTTCTGAAATGGAGTCTGGGAACTGTTATTCATGTGGGCTGATCTCTTTGGAACAGCCAAGCCTGTCCACATAACAAGGCACCCCTCCTCCTCCTGAAAGTGAGCTTACTGCAGCTCAAAGATCAGGCTGGACTCCAGGGGCCATGTGAGCAGGGAAGAAGCATCTTTAAGGTCCTGTTTTATATCTTCACTCAAATTCTGCTTTAGAGTTAGAAACGAAAGTGCCTTAGGGGATAGTTTTTTGAAAAATCTGCAGTTTATACTCAACTACATCAATAGTCACTTCTTTTTTTTTTTTTTTTTAACAAGAAAGTCTACTTCTCACAAGTGGTGTGCTTGAGTAGGCCTGAAAGTACTCCTGTTACAGACCCATTCCAAATATATTTCAAACAAATAAATACAATGTTAAATTACCTACTAGATTTTTTTCAGGGCCCTATGGATATGTTTACCTGGAAAAGTCAAATTTCTTGGTTGATCATAATCTCTCCTGTATTTCCCAGTTCTTTCCACCTCCTTTGTCCCCATTCCAAAGCAATTGGACGAAGGAGTGATAGCCCTTTGTTTGTAGGAACCCTCAACCACTGCTGATTTTAGTAAATACCAGGCACTAATCCTCACAAATAAAAAGAAATAAAACAAATACCTTTTTTTAATCAGCCAAAGATTATATGTAAATTACATGCTTCTGTGTGCGTGTGTGTACACCATTGTAAATCAGTAAAACATAAGAATATCCTCTTACTTCTATTTCTGTCAAAGCCAACCGTACACTTGGGCTAAGGCAGGATGATTCAAGGGCACAATAGTCCTGAGAGAACATTGCCATAGGTTACCTGACTGATGGTTGGCATAGTGCCTTCCTTAAACCACCCAGCTGGGTTCCTTCACAGTTTAAGTATAAATACAACTTTGACCTATTTCCTAATTGTTCTCCCATGACAATAATATGACCACACATGAACACAAGCTTTTAGGCTCTAACAGTACTTATTAAAATGAATGGAAAGGCATTTAAAAGGAAAGGCAATATAAACTAATAGACAGACCTAGATTCTAACTGTGGTCCTGATGCCAACCAGGCTGTCAACTTGAGCATGTCACTTCACAATTCTAAAGACTTCTTTTCCTCCCTCATCTGTGATAGGTGTGGGCTGGACTTAGATTCAGTCAGAGGAATCTGAATTTTTATCTCTGAACTGCTTATTTTAACCACATCTGTGCCTTTATGGGAAAATCTGTTTGAGTGTATTTTAGACATAAAATATAACAGATCTAAGTTTGCCAATCCAGGGACAGTGTTACCCAAATACCATGTTTTGACTGACTCTGGTTCCCAGTCTAATCCACACCCTTGGCGTGTTTGCCATTTGCTGTATTGATTTTCCAGCTTGTTTTCTTTGCTCAAGTCTCTGAGAGACATTAGGAACTTAATCACTGTCATAAAGAGAAAATGAAAGATTGCAAACTTTCTGATTAAAGTTTTGCATTTTTTTTTCATAAGATTTCAAAGAGCACATACTACTCACTTTTCCCTATCAGCATTTCCTCTTGCTCCTTTAGTTTGCTGACAGGTGATTTTTGAGTCATTTTTGGAAATCTGAAACCTGTTAGAGATTGCAGATGCCAAGATCTGCATGACTGCTATAGTTTTGGCAAAGTCTTCTCTTTTAAGACAACAAAGCAAATAAGTAGAAATCTGCCTTTCTCTAACTCTAGTCTTTTCCAAAAGAAAAAATAATGTCTTTGTAGATGGAAGACATTTAATAAGATTTTTAGCCTTCTTGGTTTAGACTGGCTTTGCCCTTAGCTTTTATTCAACATAGCATTCAGCTTTTTGTCTTAAAAACTACAAGTCTATTCTTGTTATCAGCTTCTACTAACTGCATAGTTTTGTGATCTCTTTAATATCTGTGATTCTCTTTAATAAAAACTCATAATCTAAGTGCCAAAGGTTGGCAGCAGTGAAAATATGTTTCTGCCAATGTGAACAACTATTTGGCTCATTTGAACCCTAACCACGGCCAAGTCCCTACATCTTCACATCATTTAAGTCAGAATCTAAAGAGTCAAAGCAAAAACAAAACAAAACAACAAAACATAACTGACCAAAGATGTACATCTAAATCAGCATAGGGTTGAAAAGAAAGAGACATCCCACTGAAGGCTTGGGGAAGTGTGTGCTTGGAGGTCTTCAAGATTGGGTATAATTTTAATGAAGAGAAATGAGAGAGACAGAAGTGGAATAGCAATATGAAAAGCCAATGTGAAAGAGACAAGAAAGGGACAACTGACGCCATCCAGCGGGGTCAATTTGGCGCGGTAGACAATTTGAGTAGCAAGGCTCTCAAATTGGGAACGGTTTATTGTTGATTCAGGAAACCAGGGAACCCCAGCACTGGAGGAGAGCCGGCTTATATCCCCTCTAGGAGGCGAAGGGTAGGGCTGACGCCAATTGTGTGAAGATTAGGCGAGGAGCTAGCTGTCAATCACGGTAAAGGTCAAAAGGAGCAGGCACGATCAGGAGCACTGGGGAACACCTGTGCAGGAGTTGTGTGCGTGGACTTAATTGAATACGGCCAATGACAAAGCACCTGGGTGTGCTTATGCTAACCAACTTCCTCACCGCGGATGTGATCAAAACAACTTCTGGCTGGCTGCCAGGTGCCATCTTGGTGTAGTCCGTATGGTATAGCCCCCAGCAGACAACCATGCTGAAAAACAGCCGGGATTTCAGTTTTAATGTAGATTTAGTGTGTGGTAGCACCATGTACTGAGAGATGGAGTTGGAAAGGTGGAGTGTAGTCAGAGTGAATAGGATGAAAAAAGAGGTCTGTACCTTGTCAGTGAACAATGGAGAGAGTCAATGAGCATTTAAAATAAAAGAATAACTCCAAAACATACATAGGAATTAGGCAGATGTGTTCAAGGAGGAGGATGGGGGCAGAGAGAACAACACACTTGGTCATAAGAATCATTGCAATGGGAGGAGGGAGAGGGAATAAGACAATGAAAATGAAAATAAAGGAACAGAAATAGGGGAGTTTAGCTTTTCTTGGGTGTGAGGAGCCATTGGCATTTTTTTAAGGGGGCAGGGCCCTTCTCTGTGAAAACAACCGGATTTATAATGAAATAAAAATGTTCTGAAGAATTCATATTCATGAAATATACCTATTGATTGAAAATTTAGGACAATGGATGGAAAAGAAGTACATGTAAATTTGTTTATTGTCTTCTCAGTACATATGAAGATCTTTTTGTAGTGTTCAGGAACCACCTCTTTTTATCGTCACATGCACTGTGTCTAATTTCTTATTTCCTACCACAAGAAAAGGTAGTGATGTTGTTGACATAATGCCATGACTCTTCAGAATCTATTTGTACAAAAAACAATAGGCCCCTTTTACCACTGGTTTCCTTATATCATTTGTTTAATGCTGTTACACCATTATTTGAGATGCTTAGCCATCCACTATGTTTCCCAAGAACAGCAGAGTCCAATGACTCTCAAATATTGTTACGATCCTTTACTGATAGTGCAAGTCTCAAACAGTTTATTGGAAAGATGAACAAGAATTTGTGTTCTGGTCATTCTTAGTTTACCATTTGGAATTTTATAGTGTAAACATAGAACAATTCATCTTCCCACCTTAGCTTCTCTTGAGTTTTTTGGTTTTGTAAGTCATCATATTCCTAGAATGTGATTTATTTCAACCTGTTTTTAATGCCAATTATAGCAGGAAGGACAGGTAAGAGGTCCAGGCAGAGAAAGTGTTGTCTCATTTATGCCACAAATTTACGTCCCCCATCTGTCCTGGCTTAAGACTGACTCAGGAAAATATAACATGGGCACATCCATCCAAAACAAAAGATACCCTTGAGATGGGCCTATTTGTATGTGAACCAGTAGACTTACAAACCCTTAGATGTATTACAAGTCTATAGATGGCTGGAGTGACCATTCTGGGTTCCAAACAAAACAGTCAAAGGGCACATAGGGAAAAGATTGCCAGCCACTATTCCTACTGTAAAACCAATAATCAGAACATGGGTGGGTAAAAGCCAATGCTTGACTCACATACATGATTGGCAATGAACCAGAGCCCAGAATTCATCCTGTGAATCCCACAGGTGGGAGTAACTCCAAATCAGTTTGACGGAACCATTTCTTGTAGCTGAATCCCATGAGAGCAATATGCTGATCAGGAGTATGTTACCTTTTCAAGGCGACCTCAGGCACAATTCCAGAAGTTCCTTGGAGTCTGTGTTGATCAATGCAAATGATAAGAGTCAGAGATTTTCTTGAAGGGACAGACAGCAGTTACTACATGGGCTTTGAAACACTCCCAGGAATACCATTTATGGCCCCAGACAGCTCCAGAAACCAGTAGGAAACTTAGAAAAGATTGAGAAAGGCATTGCAAAGTACAGGGGCCCTGAGCTGTGGGACCCAGGACAGGGATCCCACCTGCCTAGGTCTAAGGGCAGTACTTTGAGGGACTTGCAGAATGACAATGGGAACTGAAGCATGCACACAGTGGAGAGAGGCATAGAACACAGCATTGAGGTTCTGCCCCGGGGGCTATTCAGTGGCATTTGTCAGGAACTTCAGTTTTCCTCTTTAGAGTGTGTTATGCTTCCACCTCTGAGACCCTGCAACAAAATGAAGAAGAACAAATATGACTGTGGTAAATTACTTCACTTCTTTCTCTCAATTTTTACCTGCAAAATGGGAATAATATGGCTTTCCATGTTTATGAAGAGTATCTAGTTAATATCTGTAAATGACTTGGAACAGTGCCTGGTACAGAGTGCTATTTAAGTGATTGTTAAACATATGGTGTCTTACTTTTCCAAAACCCTCCTTCACACATAAGCAATGCAAACCAAGTTGCTGAGGAATTGCACAGATTACCAAAACATTAGAGTTTCAACATACAACTACCCTGTCCTTCTAGAAGTTCTTCCCTCAGGAAGGGCAAAGGGTAATGGAATTTTATCCTGCCTGGAATACTAGTCCTCATGTACATTTGTATGCCCTCCAACTAATCTTTTATCTGAGACTCAAGCTTGAACACACACTACCACTTGCCTTCAAAGACCCTCTGCTGTAACAATCCAAATCTAGAGACTGGATACACAATTTGTATCTGTAATGGAACATGGTGAGCTAAGATTTCTTTTCTTCCTTTACCATAACATCAGTTCCTTTTCACCATATGGAGTGAGCACACATATGTAGATGTCTGTCTGCCCTGGTTAGACTCTAAGTTCCTTGTGGTCTGGGACTGTGCCGGATTCATCACACCGCACATACTCACTAGCTCTGTGCTGAGCAAATCAGATTCAGGAAAAGCACACAAATGACATCTGTGTACAAACACTTTCAAATAGATGCGAACAGATTTCCTCCTAAAAGCCAGAACCTGTCTACGTGAGGGTATCTGGAGGAGTGCTTTGTCTGTGACAGGGTCTGAATCACCTGTTTTGTCTGAAGACTAAACTTTTAACCTCAGCCCCACATTACAGCACAATGCGACAATGTAAATGAAGCCATGTGGTCCAGCATCCCTAACAAATAGCAGTCTTGTTTCTTCTGCTGCTTTAAAGCCTTGAAGTTTCACATGACTGCAGCCTGTTAGAATTATTTGAAGTATGTTTCCAAACTCTTGCCTCTGCCTTCTTTGAAAATAAGTCATACCCAGCTGCACTTCCTGCCACGTTGTGGTATACTTAAAACACATTTAGCTTTGTTTTCTATTAATATAGAAAATCTGAGTTCTGAATCCTCAACAAGCATCTATAATATCAGAGAGATTTAAAGCAGAAAAGACCTCAGAGATCAGCTGATAGGAATTCCTTAGTTTTCCTAATGAAGATTCATAAAGACAAACATAAGATAACTGCTCCTTATCTATATACTTCAATAAATTACATTGCAAGAAGCAGGCAGATGGCAAGGAAAATCAATTTTTAATTCAGATATATGTGGGATTTTCTTCTGGGGGTGAAAGTGTTTTGTGTTTCATTCTGTTTTGAGGTATGTGTGTGTGTGTGTGTGTGTGTGTGTGTGTGTTCACTGCTATTCCATTCTTTCCTGGTTTTCCTTCAACATTTCAGCCTATTTCTCTCTCTCTCTCTCTCTCTCTCTCTCTCTCTCTCTCTCTCTCTCTCTCTCTCTCTCTCTCTCTCTCTCTCTCTCTCCTGGTTTCCTGTAAATACAGAGGTTCCTTTCCTCTTTTTACTCTATCTCCCCCTCCAGGTGAGCCCATCTAACCCCTGACCTCCCCAAGCACAATTTTTTGATGGCTTCTAATTATTTTCAACCCTAGAACTACCTCTGAGTCACAGACTCTTCTGTCTTGAAGAGCACATCTACCTAAGTATTGTCCAGAACTGTCTCATTCATGGTACAGTAAAATATCTTCCACACATGACACTGAGGATCCCATAATGTCACCTGGCCCTTTTCTAGGCTCATGCTTTACCTCCCTCCCCTCACACCTACCCAAGCTTTCATAACGACCTAATGACCTTCCACTAAGCCCCACCTCTTAAAGATCCCACCTTGTTATTAACATTGTCACACTGGGGATCAAGCTTCCAACACAGAACCTTTAGTGAACAAACTAGACCCAAATCATAGCATAGTATCAGGTAATACCCATTGTTTCATGTCTGATTTCTTTCTTTTCACTGACTTGGCATGATGCTTTTGAGATTTTATCTATGTTGTTGCATGAATCAGAAGTCTGTCCCTTTTTCTTGATGAATAGCATCCCAGTGTATGAATATATCACAATTAGTTCAAGGCTATTATGAATGAACATTATTCAAGATTATTATGCTATGAACATTCATATACATATCTTTATGCAGACATAGGTTTTATTTATTTGGGGAAAATGCATAGAGTAAGTGTTTGTTTACCTACCTAAGAAATCACCCAACTTTATACTAACTGGCTGCCATTTTGCATTCCCACCAGAGATACACAAATGTGCTGATTGTTCCATAGCATGCCAACAATGGGTATTTTCAATCTTTTTAACTTTAGCTATTCTAGTGCATAAGTAAATGTATTTTACTGTGGTTTTATTTTGTATTTCCTAATGATTAATGGTACTAAGCATCTTTTGCTATGCTTTTTATTCCTGTTGAGTATCTTCTTTGAAGAAAGTATCTGTCCAAAGTTTTGCTCATTTTTAAATTAAGTTGTTTTTACTCCTATTGAGATAAAATGTTCTCCACATATTCCAGGTTCAAATCCTTTACCACACATATGTTGTTTTTTTGTTTTGTTTTTGGTATTGGAGATGAAACCCAGGCACTTTACCACTGAGCTACATTCCCAAACCTTTACATATATATTTATATTTTATAAATATATGTATATATATACATGTATATATTATATTTGTATATTTCTATTTCTAGTTGTTTGTGATTTGTATATAACAATGCAATTGAAGTTTGTATATTGACTTTATATCTTCTGACCTTCTTAAACTCATTTATTTTAAGAAGATTCTTCTGTAGCTATTTTAATTTCTGCTGTTGAGTGAAAAGAGTCTTATTCCTCTTTGAGTTCTGTAAACAGACAGTCTACTTGACCTTTAATAAATTTCACAAAGATCTCCCAGTACAAGCTGCTCATAGTGGTGACAGCACATGTTCTTTCTTTCATTCTTGATCTTAGGGGGAAAGCTTTCAGATTTTTACCACTGAATATTATGTAGTTGAAGGGTTGAAGTGATTATTTATTTATTTGTTTACATTTGGTAATTTGTTTACATTTGCTAATACATTGGTTTTGTATTAGATTAAGTTCCCTTCAAATCTAAATTGCTAAGAATTTCTTATCATAAGCAGGTGTTGAATTCTGTCTAACCCTTTTTTTCATCTACTAAGATTAAGCACACAGATATGCATTAGGTTAAATTGATTTACATTACTAAATATCTTAAAGTTCCTGGTTTAAAGATACCTTAAGGATAATCTATTATTTTATATATATATCTGAAGATTTGATTTGTCAAAATGTTATTAATATTTTTGGTTTTATTTTGCTTTTCATTGTTTGCTTCTTAATGTTCAGAAAGATATTGGTTTGTAATTTTCTATGCTTGTATTGCCTTTATCTGGTTTTAGTATCAGAGTAATTCTAACCTTATAAAATGAATAGAGAAATACTTTCCTATTTTCTGAAAATTTTGTATACAAATAGTATTATTTCTTCGTTAAATGTTGGAATAATTCATGACTAAAGTCATCTGGGCCTGGGGAATTTTTGATGGGAGTATTTTTAACTATGAAATTCATTTATAGAGTATAGGACTAACTAGGTCATCTGTTTCTTTTTGAGTAAGCTCCGATAGTATATATCAGGAAATCAGTTAATCTAAATTGTCGAATTTATTGTCATAATTTTTTTCTTCTATTCCTTTAGTATGAATTTGAATAAATTCTACAGATATATGATAATGTCTTCTCTTTAATTTCTGCTACTTTGAATTTGTGTCTTCTGCCTTTTTTCTTCATCCATCTGGATAGCAGTTTATCTTTTCATTGATATGACTGGCTTTTTAAAGCAGTAAGTTTTTGTGGCTTCCATTTCATTTTTTTTCTTTCTGTTTACATTTAATTTTATCTTTTTTCATAATTTCTGAAAACAAAATCTTAGATCACTGAGTTGATCCTTTTTCTTTTCTGAGATCATTAATACTTATGAATTTATTCCTAAGTACTTCTTTAATCCTAAGTACTTCTATTCCACAAATTTTGATATGTGGGGTTTTTATTATTATTCAGTTATAAATTCTCTGTGAATGATTTTTGCTCCATGAAATATTTAAAAATGTACTTTTTAATTTCCAAGTATTTGAGGATATTCTTTTTTTTTTTTTAAACTGGAAATTTTTGCTTCATTTTTCTGTAGTCAGAGAAAGTAACTGCAAAGAATGTGTTTTCTTTCTTCTTATGTTTGTTGAGATCTGGTTAATGAATCAGACTATGATCTGGCTTGATGGATTGTCTATGTGCATTGAAAAAAAGTTCAATTTTTTTTTTAGGTGGAATAATCGATAAATGTCAACTAGGTCATGTTGGCTGATGGTCTTGTTTAAATCTCCTACCTTACAATTTGTGTGTCTGTGTTAGTGGAGTTTACAGGAAATTGAAACCAGGAGCAAGCACTATACCACTGAGCTACATTCCAGCCTTTGTTTTACTTTTTATTTTGAGATAATGTCTTCCTAAGTTGCCCAGTCTAGCTTTCAACTTGCAATCCTCTTGGCTCAACCTCCTGAGTAACTGGGGTTACAGATGTATATCACCACACCCTGTAGAATTTTACTCTGTAGAATTTTTTGGTTTTTGTTCCATCAAATTTCAAAGAAAGAAGTGTTGAAATCTCCTATTATAATTGAGATTTGTTTATTTGCCTTTTCGGTTGTATCAAGTTTTGGTGGATGAAATTTGATGTTCTTTCATTAATTATACATAAAATTAAGATTATTATTTATTCTTGATTAATCAAGATGTTTATTTTTATGAAATGTCTCTATCTTTGGCAGTATTTCTTGTTTGAAATCTTTCTTGGCTATTACTAGTACAGCCATTTCTGGATTTTTTTTTTTTTAATTTTTGTTCTCATGATATGTCTTTCTTCTGTCACTTTACTTTTAAATTACCTATGTCTTTACATAGGATTTCTTTTAGACAGTGTATCATTTGGTCTTGCTTTTAAATCCAAAATGACAACCTCTGTCATTAATAGGGATTGTGGACCACTTTGATTTAATGTGTTTACTAATGAAGTTAAGTTTTAACCTACCAATGATTTTTTGTGTTTATTTATCTCATAATTTTTTTTTTCATTTCTTGTTCTTTCTCTGCCTTCTTTTGTATTTAATGGTTTTGATATTGTTTTATTGCTTTTCTTTTGTTGACTATTTAAGCTAAAGCTCTTTGTTGTGTTACTGTAGTGGGTGCTTTAAGGTCTATAATACACGTCTTTAACATACTATAATCTACCTTTCCATAATGTTACCTCATTTCATGTAAAAGAATCTTCCAGCCGAGTACAATGATCTCGCAGTGTATACCAAAATACCAAATACCAAAATCTGCAGATGTTCAAGTCCCATGTACTTAATGGTGCAGTATTTGCATAGAGCCCATGCACGGCCTCCTGTATACATTAAATATCTAGATGATTTATAATACCTAATGTAATGTAAAACTATGTTAAATGTAAATAGTTCTTATATTGTTTAGGTAATAATGGCAAGGAAGAAAAAGTCTATACATATTTAGCACAGGCACAATTACTTTTTCTGATTATTTTCGGTCTTGTTTTGTTGAGTCTGCAGATGTGAAACCCATGGATCCAGACAGCAAGAAGCCAAATCGTATTTCCATTTCCCTTCTTCTCTTTTGTGCCATTGTGAACCTATATCCTAACTCTGTATTATAAACCTTGCATCACATTGTTATTACTTTTGCCTTAAAATAATCAATAATCTTTTAATGAGATTGAGCATGAGATCGAGGTACTTCTTATGCATACATAGTTACCATTTTGTTCCTCTTAATTTCACCCTGAAGATCCAGACTTCTACCTGGAATCATTTTCTTCCTACAAGAAAAAATTTTTTCTTTAACGCATCCTACAGAGCAGATCTACTGGTTGTGAATTCTCTCCTATTTAGTTGGTCTGAAAAAAATTTTTAAATTTTGTGTCCTTTTCTGAAAGATGTTTTTTCCAGGTACAGAATTCTGAGTTGAAAATATTTTACTTTAGCACTTTACAGATACTGTTCCACTGTCCCTTGTCTTTATGTTTTCTAATAAGAAATGCTATAATTTTATCAACAATTCAGCATTGGGTTTATCAGATTTGTTGAAGTGGTAGGGTAGTGGGAAAGAAAAGTTCAGAGATAGGTGATGCATCTGTATCTGGAATAATTCTATCAATAAACACAGGAGTGATGAGAACTTGGCTTATGACTCTGGGGACAGGGCATTGGCTGGACATACAGTGACTTTTTCTTTTGTAGTCTCAAGTCTCAAAAGTTGCCTTCCTAAGGACAGGTCTTTTACTCTAGTAACTAAGCATCCTTGCCAATGTACATGATAACAATCAACTAGAGGCATATCAAGGCAAACAAACACTGGAGAATAATTAATGAAGGAGAAAGAGTAAAAATGTAGCAGCCAAAAAGTAATCACACCCATTTATGAGGAGAATTTACATACAATGATCTCTCTGCCTGCTTATGTATCCGGTTGATAATTCAGTTTGTTTGTAATCATTGACTCTTAATGATTGCTTATTCTTCTACAACCTACATCTTAATATCTTATAAGTAGTACTAATATTTAAATTATGTAGTAAAATATTTTTCTGCCTTTCTAAAAGCTATTTGGGGAATTTAATGAACAATTTCTGTGATTTAATGTGTTACCATTTCTCAATGTTTACAATGCCAGCAGTAGCCATTCTTATTGAAGTAGTTCTAAGTTAGATGGTATAATGTCTCTCAAACTTCAATACACGGAAAAATTATGTGGAGAATTTGTTTAAAATGCAGGTTTCCTGTCCCTTTCAAACATTCAGTTTCAGTAAAATAGAGTAAATCTCAAGAGAATTTGTCAACAAGAATCCCTCAGAATTTTTGAGCAGATGATGTATAAAAATTTCTCAAAGCACACTTTTTAAAAAAAATTTATTTATTTTGATTCATTGTACACAAATGAGGTACAACTGTTGTTTCTCTGGTAGTGCACAAAGTAGAGTCACACTATTTGTGTAATCATACATGTACATAGGGTAATGATGTTTGTCTCATTCTGTTATTTTTTCTTCCCCCCACCCCTTCCCCACCCCTCTTTTTTCTCTATACAATCCATCCTTCCTCCATTCTCATCTCCCTCCCACCCCCCATTATGTATCATCATCCACTTATCAGAGAGATCATCCAGCCTTTGGTTTTTTGGGATTGGCTTGTCTCACTTAGCATGATATCCTCCAACTTCATCCATTTGCCTGCAAATGCAGTAATTTTATTCTTCTTTATGGCTGAGTAATATTCCATTGTATATATATACCACAGTTTTTTATCCATTCTTCAATTGAAGGGCATCTACGTTGGTTCCACAATCTAGCTATTGTGAATTGAGCAGCTATGAACATTGCCATTCTAATTGGGGTGAGATAGAATCTTAGGGTAGTTTTGATTTGCATTTCTCTTATTACTAGAGATGTGGAACATTTTTTCATATATCTGTTGATTGCTTGTAGATCTTCTTTGAGAAACACTGACTGGAGGATATGCAGAAATTCAAAGGATATAAGCTTGCTTGTCATTCATTTCTTTTTTTAAACAACCCATCTTTTCTTTTTTACTAGTGCATTTTGATTATAAAGAATAATGGGTGTCACTGTGACATATTCTTATATGTAAATAACATACTTTAATCTTATCTCCCTTATCTCCCCCACTCTCTTCCTCTTCTCTAACAGTTTTCCTGCTACTTTCATGTTTTCTTTCTCTCCCCTTAGAGTCCACATATGAGGGAAAACTCATGACACTAGTCTTTCTGTTTCTGGTTTATTTCACTTACCATTCCATCCATTTATTTTACTCCAAATAACATGATTTCATTCTTTATGGCTGCATAAAATTCCATTGTGTACACATACTACATATTCTTATTCACACATCTATTGATGATCACCATGTAATTCTTGACAATGGTGTCAAAAATATGCATTAGAGAAAAGACAACCTCCTCAACAAATGGGTCTGAAAAAATTGGATATCCATATGTAGAAGATTAATACTAAATCACTACCTCTTGCTCTGTACAAAAAATAAACTCAAAATAGACCAAAGATCAGGTCTTCATTATAAGACCTGAAAATCTGAAACTTCTAGAAGAAATACTTCAAGACGTAGGCACTTCCTGAATAGGACTACAATAGTTCAGGAAATAATAGCAAGGATCAACAAATGGGACTTTATCAATTTACAAACTTCTGTACAGCAAAAGTAAAATTAACAGAGTAAAGAAACGGCCCACAGAATGGTAGAAAATTTTTGCCAGCTAATATTCTGACAGAGCATTAATGTACAAAATATATAAAGAGCTCAAAAAATTTAACACCCAAAACAAACAACCCAGTCAGTAATTGGTAAAGAGAACTGAACAGTCACTTCTTAAAAGAAGTACCAGTGGCCAATAATTATATCGTAAAGCATTCAACATCTTTGAGCATCCAGGAAATTCAAATCAAAACTACATTGAGTTTTTATCTCCCCACAATCAGAATGGCAATTGTCAAGAATACAAACAAAACAGCTTAAATGCTGGTAAGGATGAGGGGAGAAGGGGAAATTTCATATACTGTTGGTGGAAATTAAGTTAACAAAGCCAACTATAAAAATCAGTAGGGAAGTTCTTCAAAATACTAACAATAGAACTGCCATATGATCCAGCTGTATCACTTCTTGGAATACAAAGTCAGCATACTACAGATATACCTGCATATCCATTGTTTTTTTTTTAATTAAAAATCATAAATTTACATAGGGCAATGTTGTTTGATTCATTCTGTTATTTTTTCCCTTCCCCCTCTCCCCTACCACCCCTCTTTTCCCTCTATACAGTCGTTTCTTCCTCCATTCTTACCACCCTCCTTATCCCTAACCCTAAATCTAACTCTAACCCTAACACTAACCCCTCCTACACCCCCCTTATATGTCCTCATCCGCTTATCAGCGAGATCATTCGTCCTTTAGTTTTTTGAGATTGGCTTATCTCACTTAGCATGATATCTTCCAATTTCATCCATTTGCCTGCAAATGCCATAATTTTGTCATTCTTCATGGTGGAGTAATATTCCATTGTATATATATGCCACAGTTTCTTTATCCATTCATCAACTGAAGAGCATCTAGGTTGGTTCCACAATCTAGCTATAGTGAATTGAGCAGCTATGAACATTGATGTGGCTGTATCTCTGTAGTATGCTGATTTTAAGTCTTTTGGGTATAGGCCAAGGAGTGGGATAGCTGGGTCAAATGGTAGTTCCAATCCAAGCTTTCTGAGGAATCTCCATACTGCTTTCCAGAGTGGCTGCACTAATTTGCAACCCCACCAGCAATGGATAAGTGTACCTTTTTCCCCACATCCTCGCCAACACCTATTGTTGCTTGCGTTCTTGATAATCACCATTCTAATTGGGGTGAGATGGAATCTTAGGGTAGTTTTGATTTGCGTTTCTCTTATTGCTAGAGATGTTGAACATTTTTTCACGTATCTGTTGATTGCTTGTACATCTTCTTCTGTGAAGTGTCTGTTCATTTCCTTAGCCCATTTGTTGATTGGATTATTTGTATTCTTGGTGTACAGTTTTTTGAGTTCTTTATAGATTCTGGATATTAGCGCTCTATCTGAAGTATGAGTGGCAAAGATTTTCTCCCACTCTGTAGGCTCTCTCTTCACATTACTGATAGTTTCCTTTGCTGAGAGAAAACTTTTTATTTGAATCTATCCCAGTTGTTGATTCTTGCTTTTATTTCTTGTGCTATGGGAGTCCTGTTAAGGAAGTCTGATCCTAAGCCAACAAGTTGAAGGTTTGGACCTACTTTTTCTTCTATAAGCAACAGAATGAAATTAAACCCCTATCTCTCACCCTGCACAAAACTCAACTCAAAATGGATCAAGGACCTCGGAATCAGACCAGAGACCCTGCATCTTATCCATTGTTTATTGCAGCACAATTCACAGCAGCCAAGTTATGGAATCAGTCTAGGTTCCCATCAATGGATGTATGGACAAAGAAAACGTAATATATATGTACGATTGCCATTTATTTCTATCCTCTAAAAAGATATTGAAAGTTGAATTGGGGGAATGTTTATATAAGTTTCGTTTTATTGTATTTAAATTAGACTTTCCAATGGTTGGTTACACTTGTGATTAGATGAAGGATAAGATTCTTCATAGACATTATCTTTGAGGTAAGTATTATTATCTCATTTGAATGCAAAATGTGGTTGAGAGGTATGAAGTAACTTGACCAAGATTACACAACTGACAAATTCCAGCACTGGAATTCACCTCCAGGACATATGATCCAAAGCCCTTACATTTTCTGCAGTGTCTGGAAACTCCACCTCCTGTTCCCTCTGTGCTGTTTCCAGGTATCGTCCTCAGACATTTCTGAGTTACCACCTTAAAACTAACTCACATGTGGAGTCCTCTGTTTTTACTTTCTAAAATATATTATTAAAAATTAAATAAAATCCATAGAAATAAGGCTGCTATTCTTTGAATCATTTAGGAAAGAAGGAAATCTTTAGAGAGTTGATCAGAGCATGCTAGTTAATATTTCTCCCAATACTTGGTGTATTGTCATTTTCTGGGTAAGATACCTTTGTTTCCCTCTAGAACAGGAGTTCCTCTAGCTCAGATTTCTCTAGTTATTTATCTCTTTAACAAGCCATCGCTTCCATAATCACATTAACAAATTTCCCTGTGATGGAGGGTAATGACTTTAAAGAAATATCTTCACAAACATCATTACCTGTATTCACCGAGAGATGTGATTGAAGACAATGCTCCCTGTACTACACGGTATTCCTTACATGACAAATTGTAGTGCCAGGGCATTCTTTTTGTCCCTCAGAAATTAATTCATTATGGGCAACATGAATAACATAAATTGTTTAAAAAAATTAATATTGCTTTGGTTTCCAGGAAGTCAGGAGCAAAATTTGTTGGCTCAGCTGTAGAATTGTGGTTAGCCTGAAATTTTCTCTCCAAATTCCCAATTATGTTGACCTAATATTCAAATTTATATGTTATCATTTTTATTTATTTTCACTTCCACTTAAACTTATGCAATATTATAGGTTTTCTGTAGCAAATTATTACCTAATTCCTAATGCCTAGCTACGTTACTTAATTCTGTGTTAGCTTCACTAAAAGATAACTCCTAAAATTTTAACAGAAGAGTGATATTTCTCAATCACATTAATTTGCAGTTAGTCCTCCACATAGGCACCCAGCTCCTCCTTCCAAGATTCAGGAGACATTGGCATTCCTCAGGTGTATGGAGATAAGACCAGGGAGATACTTCTTCCACTCATGTTTGACTGCCAGGAAACAAGACACTAGAGTCCACCTAGGCTAAGTGGTGGGGAAATCTTGATTCTGGATGGGTAGCAGCCTCCCAGCACCCAGTTCTATTTGCAGGGGAGAGGTGCATGACACACATTTTCATTTCTCATCTAACTAGCCCTGCTACTTGAAAGATATACAAAAACATTTGCTGGGTGTTTTCAAGGGATTCTAAAATAGCTAGAACCTCTTTTATGAAAAAAGGCAGTCATTACATCACCTGCCTATGGATCAAGTGCTATTATTATTTAATTAACATATAGATAGTACTTCCATGAAAATATCTGAGTTAAATTTTTTACATAAAACATTAAAACATTAAAGTTAAGTGTCTTATATGACCTCAAACTGCCAGTTTGAAGTTCCTTGGTCATGGGTATGTGAGCCACAGAAGGGTGTTTATTAATGACTGGACTCCAGTAGCTTAATTCAGAACCATGGCCAGTAGGCTGAGCAGATGGCTGAGGGGATTTGGGCTGCATGGACCATGAACACACAGTTGTCAGTACAGTAGCAGGGGCTCTACAAAAGGAATCTTGATTCCTCCTAATCCTGAAAAAAATTGAATAAACCAAAACAGTGCTGCAGTGAAAGGCCAAGGCTAATCAGCAAAGTTTGGCCAAAACCATCAAATTAGGACTTGAGAAGGACCACAAGTCCTTGAGTTTTAAGCCCAAGGCCTGCAGCAACATAACAGCCAAGTCAAATCCCCAAAGTCAGACCTTTATGTTTCAGGTTAGATTATAAACATACCCGACATGGGCTTGACAACTACACCATTGGGATCTGTGACATTCCCTAATATTCCCTTAAGTACATCTCCCTCCTTATGTTAGGTCTCACTTCTTCATAGAAAGGCACTCATTTAAAAGAAAAGACTATAAAAATAGTCCATCTTACTTTGGTTCCTTCACTGTTTCCTTATAAAAATATTTTAGGCAAACACACAGAAGTGGAAGAATGACCGTACATGCCAGTTTTCTAAGACAATCCTGGTTCATGCCTGTTGGACCAACATAAATATTAATAGCATTCCTTTTCACCTTCAGAGTATCCTGGTGTGAAAAGTAAAGCAATGTCAGTCATGAATCCAAGACCAGAACCTTATCCCCCTGACTCATGGTTTAGTGATCTATCTACAATATCAAGCTAGATCCAAACATAACCAAACATCTGCATCAAGAGGGTGCGTTGTTGGATGGGTACAACACTCCACCCTTCCTTCTGGGTTAATGGACTTTTATAGAGGTGATTTAGTCACAGCAGAATGAAGCCATGGTTCTGCCCTTCTAAGAATTGGGATAAAATAAGAAAATCTGGAAGACTGTCCCTTCTTTAACCCCAAGGTAAACTCCAACATTTACCCTAAGTTTGGAAATTATGTCAATTCATTTCACAACTAAATTGAAAGAAAGTCCAGAGATTTTTCTCACAAATCCACTGCTATTTTTCAACCCAATTCTTTTCCTGCTGAGTTATGTAACTGCTAGTCTCACACCATTTCTATCATCTGATGAGAAGGTCCAGCATGACACACTTTTCTTATTGTTCCCCTAGACATTATATAAGGCCAGTGTGTGGCTTATTTTTCTTTCTCCAAACAGTCATAGCAGATAATTTAACATCAATTAATCACCAGGTCATTTGCTACTACATTCAAGAAAAAAAGTAATAATAATAATCTGAGAGTAAATATAAAAACTGAACTGTAAAGATGTGGAGGCTAAACCTACGCAGGGAGGGAGCAAACAGAAGAAACGTGCTCTCCCTTCCAGCATGTTTTCCTGTCATTTCATTTTCCTCGTAACTGGCTAAACTTCCCAGTGTACAATTCCTTCCATCTGCATACCTTTCAGGAAGAAGTGCCATCCCATGGAAACAGGGAGAGAGACCATCTTAACCAAATGGCAATAAAAAACCACTTCTCACAACCAGGGCAGGCTTCTATCTAAAGGAAATGGCAGCTCTTGAGCTTTTTATGAAAAGTACCTTTGTTCCAATCGTTTTTCAAGGACAAAAAAAAAAATGTATCTTCACACTTTTGTCATTATATTTATGAACTGTAAATCCTCATTTTATGGAAACACTCCAGAATTTCAAACTCCTAAATCAACCTGGTAAATCTCCAACCTCAGTTCAATTCAAGGAGAACCTCTTCAAAATTACTGACATTTTATAGGGAACTTCAGGCAAAACAAACAATGAGAGTTTTCAGTGTACATTTTCTGTAACCTGAAAGGCTCGTCATGGGAGACAGCTAACAGTTAAAAGATTAAAGACTGCTGTGAGAGTGCATTTTCAGAGTCCAGGTCAATATGACTTAAACAATAACAATGAGACGATCTCTTGGGAAATCTGGTCTGGGGCCCCTAACAAACCACTATTGTTTCCATAGAGGAATTTTTTACTTGTCTATCAGGGTACATGATGTGGGATATACAACTAAACTTATAAAAGAGGGGGAAATGCCCTTTAGAAAACCCATTTGTAATTGCAATTTCAAATCACTTTGCAAATATTGTAGGCCTGGGGTTTCATCTCCACTCTTATAATATTTCCCATTATTTGATGGACACTTTCCTGTCAGAATGGTTGGTATCTCCAGGAGTTGTCTGCCAACTTCCACTAATGATGCCATTTCAATACAGTCAGCCTCACCAATGTTTAGCCAGCTGTAGCCCACATCAGCCAATTCAAATATTTCATTGTTGGACAAAACAGTTTCACAGGCAACCACACGTCTTAGGCATGTAATTTTATTAAGGCTTATTCCACAAACTAGGACAAAACAGAACACAAAGCAGCTCACCCCGAGCTGTTGAGTGAGACTCATCACAATTTCCACCCATTCTCTAAACAATGTCAAAACTATTATGGTCTACATGGAATTTGAGTTGTGGTGGAATGTATAAGTTTTTAGTATCCTGAAAACCAACAGTAATGGTGTATTTTTCTGGTACTGGGGAAGACCTTAGTTCATCTAGTGGAGGATACAGATAGATGCTCTATGGTGAAATGTGTAATCCTCTTATTTCCAGTGCATAACAGTGGCTGTGCCAAGCAGTACTGTTCCATTTCTGAAAGTCAGTAACACATCTATTCAATTGCATTATTAGCAAGTGCTCTGCATTCATTTCTACATGGACCATTTTATGTGCTTTTGAATGAAAGATTTCCCTTTCATATGCCAGTGCAGGAATCAAAATTTGCCACAGCTTGCACTTCTCCAGGCTGTCAAAAATGCTTCTGGGAATGTCTTTATCAGTCACTAGTGACCCAGCACTGGGGGAAAAAAAAAAAAAAAATCCAGGGCTCTCCTTGGGTCTAATTACAGAGTAGGTTTTAGAGTGTTCAGTGGTGTCACCAACACATGAAAAGAAGCAAGCACTTCTCAATGCCTTTGGAAAGGGTGACAAATGTCACAATGCAACTGCACTTAGACTCAACAAATTCAAAATCAGAAAGTGAAAGCCCACATCAAAATGCAATGCTGACATCAGCCAGAAGGGGAACAGTTATAGCAGCACTGCTCAACAATAACACTGGATTCAAAAAATCCGCAAGTGAAGTGCTGGCTACATAGAGAAACTCTGGCAAGATTCCACAATCAGAATTTTTTTTCTGTTTGCCTATAATGAACTGTTTAATGCCTAACCACCTTAAGCAGGGTTAACCATCCCTCATGCCCACGCAGGGAAGTGTCTTAGATTTATAATATTGTATTAAATGGTTCTATACATTATATTCTACTGTTCTCTGATTTTAATTGACTAATAAGTTTTTATTGGATATTGACAAATTATAAAAGATACAATAGCTATAGAGTGTGAAATGATTGAAAAAACTAATTAATTGGACTCATGCATTTTCTGTTCCTGAGATAAAATATCTGAGGTTAGATACTTCATAAAGAAAAAGCTTATTTAATTCACAGATGGCATCATGGTGGGAGCACCTCTGAGAGGGAGAGATCACGTGGTGAGTCAGAGGGCCAGAGTGTGAGGAGGGGCCATTAATCTCCCAGTAGGCTCCACTACTTAAAGTTCCCACTACTTCTTACAGTGCCACACTGGGGACCCAGCTTCCAACACAAGAAATCTGGGGGCACAAACCACTTCCAAGGCATATCAGCCTATCTATCACTTTATATACCTATTATTTATTCTTCCGGCCTCATCAAAACATTGTAACCAACTTCTCATTCAGCCCACTCCTCAGCCTCTAGTAACCATCATTACACTCGCAGCTTCAGGGTATTTGATTTTTGTAGTTTCTGTCTGCATATAAGAGCGTGCAAAATTTGTCTTTCTGAGCCTGGCTTACTTCATTTAGCATAATGTCCTCCACGTTTATCCATGTTGTCACAAGTGACAATATTTCCCTCTTCATAGAGGCTGAATATTATTGTGCATATGTCCCGCTTACAAATTTCATGTCCGTTGATTGGCTAGTGGACATATAGGCTGATTCCATAACTCAGCTCTTATGAACAATGCTTCAATGAATATGAGAGTGCAGCTCTCTCTTCAACACACTGATTTCCTTAGGCGATATACACAAGAGGGGAATTGCTGAATCATACAGTAAATCTGTTTTTAGTGATTTTGAGAAATCTCCATACTGTTTTCCATAATGGCTATTTTAATTTACAATAACTCACCAATAATGCACAAGAGTTCTTTTCTGTCCACATCCTCACCAGCATTTGTTATCTTTCATCTTTGTGATGATAACAATTCTGACATATGTGAGGTGATATTTCACTATTATTTTAATCTGCATTTCCCAGTTGGGCACAACATCACATGCCTGTAATTCCAGCTACTTGGGATGTCGAAGCAGGAGGATGATGAGTCCCAGCTCAACCTAGACAATATGGCAAGACCCATCTCAAAAACAAACAAACAAAAACCAAATAATTTGCATTTTCCTGATGGTTAGTGATGTTAAGGAATATTTTTTGAAAAGGATAATCTAGGGGCTAGGGTTGTGGCTCAGTGGTAGAGCACTAGCCTAACAAGTGTTGAGGTTCTGGGTTTGATTCTCAGCACTGCATAAAAATAAGTAAATAAAATAAATGCATTGTGTCCATCTGTAACTAAAATAGAGTATTTCATATGGAGTATTGAGAAAACTGGAATTCATATGCAGAAGAATGAAACTGAACTCTCATCTCACACCATATACAAAAACCAACTCAAAATGTAAAACTTGAAATGGTAAATCAACTTAAAAAAAGGGGGGGGGGAACTACATGGTATTGGTCTGAGCAGAAAAACTTATGTAAAGCAAAAGAAACATAAGAGTTAAGAGGTAATCTACACATTGGGAAAGAATATTGTAAACCACACATCTGATAAGGGGTTAATATTTAAAACACACATAAGAAACCCAGACAATTCAATAGCAAGAAAACAAATAGCTTGATAAAAATGGTTAAAGGACCTGAACAGAACTTTTGCAAAAGAAGACATACAAATAGCCAATGAAACAACATTCTTTGATTTTTATGATGTGCACATGAAATCTTTTCCTCCCATGCAAATCAATAACCACTTTAAGGTCACAAATTATATAAAATATGCCCTTTGAATGTTCCATAAAACATCTCACAGTATTGAGTATAAAATCTGTACTCAATAAATATTTATTGAAAAGCTAAATATAATGATACTGAAAGAAGAACAGGAAATTCATGTATCCATTATACTGAATTCCATGAGGTAGGCATTGTGAGGGCTTTTCTGCTTACTGTTATGTCCCTGATACTCATCTCAGGTGCTCAGTTCATTTTTTATTTCATTTCATTTTTTTATTTTTGGTGTTAAATACAGTGGATGAATTCATGGATGTACATATTTTACAATTTTTATGTATTTTTGACCATGTTTTAATGTACTAATTTATAGTATACATAGTCCCAATTAGTAGCTATTCTACTATAACTGATTTTGTAGCAGGTGCACTTGTTGCAGGGTCACTCTTGGGAATGGGATTAGTGCTCAGATAAAAGAGGTCCAAGAGAGGTTCCTTGTCCTCCCCACCAAGAGGACACAGCAAAATAATGACTACAGACGAAACAGGAAGCAGGCCCTCACCAGACCTGAATCAGCCAGGTTCCTTGATTGGGGAATTTCTGTTTTTACATAGGTTATCATTGTTATTATAACAGTGCAAATAGACCAACGTGAATTCATATAGGTACATACCAAGGGATGTATGGTAAGAGTAAGTTCAGTTTTGGAAAAACCTGACAAATTGTCTTCAAAGTGGCTGTGATGTGGCATTACCATCAAAGTTCCTGTTGCTCCACAATCTCAATAGCATTTGGTGCTGTCAGTGTTTTGGATTTGGCCATTGTAATAGATGTGTAGTGGTATCTCATTTTAATTTGCAATTTCCTGATGATGCATCCCTATGATGTTAAACATGTTTCTACTTACTTATTGTTTATACATGTTCTCTGATGAGTTATTGTGAGGATCTGGGACCTGTTTTTTTTTTTTTTTTCCTTAACCAGGTCGTTTGTTTTTTTATTGCTGAGTTTTACAAACATTTTATATATTTTAGATAACAGTCCTTTTTTATAAGATATTTCTTTGGCAAATATTTTGCTTCCACCTATGGCTTGTGTTCTCATTCTCTTGACATTGTCTTTCAAAGATAAGTTTTTAATCCTAGTGAAGTTAATCTTTTTTTTTTTTTGCAGTGCTGGGGAATCGAACTCAGGGCCTTGTGCTTGAGAGGCAATCATTCTACCGACTGAGCTATCTCCCCAGCCCAGTTAATTTTATTAGTTAATTCCTTTAAAGAAAATTGCCTTTGGTGTTGTATCTAAAAAGTCATTGCCGTACCAAAAGTCATCTCAGTTTTCCCTATACTATCTTCTATGACTTATATTTTTGAGTATGTGGGAGGTTATTTTTATTTTTCTAGTTCTGGGGATCAAACCCAAGACCTCTTGCATGCTAGGCAAGCTCTTTACTGAGTTACACCTGAGATCAGATATAGTTGTTGTATTTGACATTTATGCTTATAAAATATTTTGCATTAATTCTTGTGAAGACTACAAGGTCTGTGTCTAGATTCTTGTTCTTTTTTTTATATATGGATGTCCAGATGTTCCAGCACCATCTGTTAAAAAGAAGATTGTATCTCTGCTCCATTGCATTGCCTTTGCTCCTTTATCAAAATCACTTGATTTATTTAAATGATTCTTTCTGGGCCCTCTTTTTCATTCCATTGATCTTTTGTCTGTTATTTGGCCAAAAATCACACTTCTGTAATGCTGTAGCATTTTAGTACATCTTGAAGTCGACATTATTCTTCTCCTTCAATATTGAGTTGGCTGTCCTGGGTCTTTTTCCTCTGCCTATAAACTCTGGATTGGTTTCTCAAGATCCACAAAATAACTTGCTAGGACATTGGTTGGGATTGTATTCAATGCATAGATCATATTGTGAAGAACCGACATCTTGAAAATTATGATTTTTCCTATCCATGAACATGGACTATTTCTTAATTTATTTAGTTCTACTTTGGTATCTGTCACTAGTAAATTCTGTAATTTTCCTTATGTTGATCCTATATAGATTTTGTTAGATTTATGCCTATTTGATTTGAGTTGTTAATGTAAATGATAAAGTAGTTTCACTTTCCAATTCTATTTGTTCATTGCCAGTATATAGGAAGTTGACTTTTGCACATTAACTTTGTATTATACAACTTCATAATAATCATTTATTAGTTCCAGGAGTTTTTATTGTTGTTGTTGTTTTCGTCAATTCGTTTTTTTTGTTTGTTTTTCCTTTACAATCTGCTTACTTTTACATTTTCTTGTCTTATTTCATAGCTAGGAGATACAGTATGACATTGAAAAGAATTGGTGAGCCGGGCATGGCAGCACATGCCTATAATCTCAGCAGCTCTGGAGGCTGAGGTAGGAGGATTGTGAGTTCAAAGCCAGCTTCAGTAACTTAGCAAGGCCCTAAGCAAATTAGTGAAAGCCTGGCTTTAAAGAAAATGTAAAAAAGGGCTGGGGATATGGATTCAATACTGTGACCGAAAAAAAAAAAAAAAAAAAAAAGGTGAGAAGGGATATCCTTGCTTCAATCCTTATCTCCTTATCTTACTAGGAAAGCTTCAAGTTTTAAATCTTCATATGTGATGTTAACTATAGATTTTTTCATAAATTTGAGCAAATTTTCCTTTACTTCTAGCTTGCTGACAGTTGTTATCATGAATGGATGCTGGATTTTGTCAGAAGCTTTTTCCTCTATTTATTAATATGATCATAAATTTTTCTTCATTAGTCTACTAGTGATTGATTATGTTAATTGATTTGTTAATGTTAAAATAACCTTGTCTGCCTGGGATAAATCCTATTTACCATAGTCTGAATGTGCCCCCTCCAAAATTCAGGTGATAGTGTTGAGCTGGGCCTTTAAAAACTGGATGGAATTGGAGAATATCATGCTAAGTAAATAAGCCAATCCCAAAAACCCAAAGGCTGAATGTTTTCCCTGATAAGTGGATGATGATGCATAATAGGGGTGGGAGGTGGGGGTGAGAGAAAAATGGAGGAACTTTAGATTATGTAGAGGGAAATGAGAGGGAGGGGGATATGAAAGATGGTGGAATGAGACAGACATCATTACCCTATGTATATGTATGATTACACGAATGTTTTGGACCTACATTGTGTACAACCAAAGAAACAAAATGATGTACCCCATTTGTGTACAATGAATCAAAATGCAGTCTGTAAAAAATAAAAAAATAAATAAATAATTAAAAATAAATAAATAAATACATAAATAAAAGGTAATTGGGCCAAAAGGGCTCTTCCCCTGGGATTGGGATTAAGCTCTTTATAATAAAGCTCTACATAACATTCATCCCTTGCTTGTTCATTGCCCTTCTGCCACATGAGGACATATCATTCCACCTTTTATATGCATGCAAAATGGCCAAGCCTGACCTCAAATTAATGATCCTCTGCCTCAACCTCCAGTCACTAGGATTATATGCAAGCACCACTGCACCAAAGTGAGTTTCTTAGAAACAACATGCAGTTGGTTCTTGTTTTTTGATCTGTTCCAACAATCTCTTTTCATTGGACCACTGGTGTTTAATGTGATTCTTAATATGCATGGATTAATACACAACATATTTGTTGTTGTTTTCTATTTATTACCCTGTTCTTTGGTCCTATTTTTTGTCAACCACACTTGTCTTTCTTCATTTTTGTGTTTTAATTGAGTTTTAATATTATTCCACTTTCTTTCCAATTATGAATTATGCTTCTTTTTAAAAAACTTTTTTATTTTGGTGGTTGCTACTGAGTGTGCAATACTTTTGCAACTAATCCAAGTACACTTTCAAATAATACTATACCTCTTCAGAGGTAGTGCAAATACACTGTAATAATAAAATATTCTTAATTTTCCATCCTGTCTCCTGTATCCTTTGTTTAACTTATGAATAAGCACATATAAATGCAGATAGATAGATAGATAGATAGATAGATAGATAGATAGATAGATAGATAGATAGATAGATATTCATATCTATCAACTCCAAATTCATGCATTCAACAAACCATGCATGGATTATAAATGTAGTTAGGGCTAAGATAGTTCCATCTGTACTGAACATGTGGAGACTGTCTCTTAAACAGCATTATATAAACACAGTATAACAATTGTCTACATAGCATTTACAGTTTAAAGTACAAAAGAGAATGTATGGGTTATATGCAAATACTGTGCCATTTTATATAAGGAATTTAAGCATCCATAGTATGTCCTGGAATCAATTCCTTCTGAATATCAAGGGACAACACTATGTAAATGTATGTGTGTTCATACATAATAGAATACCCTGTTGCTATTGTTATTTGAACACACTCTTATCTGTTAGATCAATTAAGAATAAGAAAAATAAACTTTATTTTGCCTTCTTTCATTCCTTCTTTTCTCTATGTATTTTTAAATTACTGACCTTGTATCATTTTCCTTTTCTCCAAAGAACCTCTTTCAACATTTCTTGTAAGGCAATATGCTGGCATCAAATTCCTTTAATTTTTGTTTGACTACTGAAATAATTTTACTCCATTTTTAAAGTACAAATTCACAGAGCATATGATTCTGGGTTGATGGTTTTTCTCTAAACACTTTATATGTTTCACTCTACTCTGTTCTCACTCAAACACAGTTTCTGAGGAGTCCAGCAAAGTTATTTTATTTGATCCTCTATAGATAGAGTGCTTTTGTTGTCTGGCTTCTTTCAAGATGTGATTTTCTGAAGTTTGAATATGATATAAGTTGGAATCATGTTTTTTTTTTTTTTTTTTTGGTAAGGGGGGGCAGTTGTTTTTTGTTTGTTTGGTTTTTTGTCATTTATCCTGCTTGGTGTTCCCTAAGTTTCATTGATCAGTAGTTTGATGTCTGGTATTAACTTGGGAAAATTCCCAGTCATTATTATTTCAAATATTTTTTGTGTTCCCTTCTGATCCTTCTGGCTTTTCCCTCACACATCGGTCGCACCTTTTGTAGTCGTCTCCCAGTTCTTGGATATTCTACTCTGTGTTTTCCTTCCATCTTTTTTCTCTTTGATTTTCAGTTGTGGACATTACTATTGTTGTAACCTCAAGTTCAGAGATTCTTTCCTCCATCACTATTGAACACATCAAATGCATTTTTTTCATTTCTGTTATGGTGTTTTATTTTTTTGTCTCTATCAATTCCTTTTTATTTATTTTTGGGAGGTACCAGGGATTGAACTCAGGGGCGCTTGACCACTGAGACACATCCCCAGCCCTATTTTGTATTTTATTTAGAGACAGGGTCTCACTGAGTTGCTTGGCACCTAGTTTTAGAAAGAATATTATAACCTATACCTACATTCGAAAGTCAGTTTGTTTCACACACAACTGTGTAATAAGGGTGTTGCCTGTTTAAGCTTTGAGAGAAGAACATTGGAAGAACATCCATGTTTCTGTAATACAAACACCAAAAGTTATCCTGATTGCTATACATTGATTTTTTTTTCCCCTTCATTATTTCACTTTTTTAAATTTCTATGTGGGTTGAAGTTAAATGGTATGGTATGTGTCTTGTGTGACTCAGAGGGTTTTCCCCATTCATAACCTGGGCAACTGAAAAGTCAGGAATAAGACTGCCTCCCAGTGACCCCTTTCCCTCTGTGGTACCCAACCACTGAGCCACATCCCCAGCCCTATTTTGTATTTTATTGAGAAACAGGGTCTCACTGTGTTGCTTAGCACCTCACTTTTGCTGAGACTGGCTTTGAACTCTCAATTGTCCTACCTCAGCCTCCCAAGTCTCTGGGATCACAGGCGTGCACCACAGCACCTGGCCATCAATTCCTTTTTGATTCCTTTTTAGATCTGTCATCTCTTAGCTCACATTCTCTATCTATCCTTTCATGTTTTTTGATTTTTCCATTAAAGTCCTTAGTATATTAATTATACTTTATTCCCAGTGGCTACAGAGGCTGAGGCAGGAGGATTGCAAGTTCAAAACCAGCCTTAGCAACATAGCAAGGCCCTAAGCAACTCAGTAAAACCCTGTCGCTAAATAAAATACAAAATAGGGCTGGAGATGTGTCAATTACCCCTGAGTTCAACCCCCAATACCCCACCCTCAAAAATCATACTTTATTTAAATAACTTATCTATTAATTCCAACATTCCTGCCCCATGTGAGTATGGTTCTTGTTTGGTCTTTTCAAGCTATTTTTATTGTTCTTTACTATGTCTTGTAATTTTTTTGTTGAAAAGTGGACATAATTAGTGGGTAAAAGAAAGGCCGGTAAATAAGTCTTTGTTAATGTGGTCCTAGAGTGTAGGGGAAGAAGAAGCATCCTATAGCTCCATGATTAAATCTCAACCTCCTACTGAGCCTGTGCCCCTGGATTGTGTATTTCTCCAGTTCATCTTATCTTTTGTTCATTCTATTTGTGTGGACTGAATGTCTGTGAAGAGTTAGAGTCAGGTATTTTCCTTTTCCCAGGTAGGTTAGGCTCTGATAAAATCCAACAGGTTAGGCTCTGGTTAAACATTTTCTCCTAAGGGCAGACCTTGCTTAAAAACAACAAAACAAAACAAAACAAAAAAAAAGCAGAATGCTCTGGCATATTTCAAACTGGATTGTTTCCTCCTCCCTCTGCCAGAAGGCCAGAAATATGATGCAATTTTTCTCCAACATTCACAATGAGAACTGGTAGAGGTCTAGGAGATAAAACTCACAAAAGTGTAAGAATCACCTTCTGACTGGTTCTCCCTGAAGTTTCGACTCTTGAATTTTTCCACTTCGAGCCTCCAACAGTCCATTGGCCACAGTACAGGTTTTCCTCCCCTAACATTGGTTCCTGAACGGTTTCTACCCTTGAGTTTCTGTTTTAGTAAGTTGTGGTTCTCTGGTCCACCTATGTGTCTCTTCGATTTGGGGAATAGTGGTATGCCCAGTAACCTCACTTCTCTGGCAGATGTAAGAGGAGCTGTTGATTTTTCAGGTTTATCAGTTGTTAAGGTGGAGGAAGACTTTTGAACTTCTTATATGCCAAACCAGAAACCAGAAATTTCCCTCTGTATTCTTGTTTTGCATTTTTCTAATGGCTAATGATACTGAATACCTTTTCATGTGATAAAAATAGTTTAAACTACATTGCCTTTTAATGATATCTAACTTTTCTAACTAAAAAAGGATGATTGCATTCTTAAAAACCTTCCACTCAAAACTACTAGGTTACTCAGAGTTCTAGAGGCATGTGTATTTTGGAAAGATATTCTGTACCATTTATTTGGTTCTTGAGAGCTTCCTGAGAGCAGCAGAAGTATCTTCTCCACTAAGCACAAGCTCATTTACTAAGCTGATTTAATCTGTTGAATAAATGACTCAGAGGCTGAAAACAGAACTCTAGAGAGGATGAAACATTATTTTCTTTTTTCACAGAAGTAATAGACATTAAAAGACAGACAATGAAAAGGTAGTTAGGAAAACAGGATTTTAAATTCCTAAATTTGTTACCATAGTCCTAGGTAGGACAGAGGCCTGGCTCTGGAGACTTCTAATTAATCCTGTTTTGTCATTTGTCCCAAAACAAAAAGAAAAAGTGGTGCTGAGGTATGAAAGGAATTTTTTTTTTTTAAGTATAGCCATACTGGGAAGAAACAATTGGGCCTGCAACCTTGGCCCTGTCTTCAGGGTACTTACAAGAGTTTCAGGATTATATAGGGTAGGAACAAAAGTCAGGGAGCAAGAAGCATGCATCGTCAATCCATCTTGGTCAACCTGCAGTAGGTTGATCATCATCTCAGTATGCCATGTGGAGCCTTGCCAGCAATGAGACAGTTGCTGTCGCCTAGGACAAGTCTCAACTCTTGCCACAACGCGTGCATTGATCAGACCCTTGCTACTGGAATCCAAGGTGACTGCAGGTGAGAATGAACCAGAGAGAAGCACTATCAAAAAAGATAAGATGAAGTGAATTCTTTCAGGCTTAGGGCAATGACTAGACACTTCAAGGTGCCACTCCAATTGTCCCGGTGGCCGGGAATAAGACATGGTAAAAACTGGATGTTGACATTCGGTTGATTGTGAAGCCCCTGAAAATCTTTAAAATGTCTTGGTTATTCTTATCTTGGTTTTTTCAGTCTTGAAGAGGGAGGATTACCAGTTTTAGATGAATAATGTTTAAATGAGTAACAAGTCTATATGCAGATCTGAGGAGGAAACTGATCCAAAGTGTAAGGTAACAAAGGAGACAAATGTAAACTAAAGCAAAGACGCCAAGCTTTTGTCCTGCTTTTAATTACCCACTCTACATGTGCACACCCAAGTGAAGAGTTATTGCTTTTTATCAAAAGCAACTTCTAAGTCCCTGGTACCAAATCTTCAATAAATCCTAAACCTGCAGACCCCATAATGATTTAGCTTATTGTTTTGTGTCCTGGGACATTGTGAACAAAAATAGAATTCCAAGTGCTACAGATTTTAAGAACACAAGGGTAATATTTTTCCTATCACAATCACAGAATTACAAATAAGTTTCACTGTATTTTAAGCAAGAATGGCAAATGTCACTTTTAATTTAACCCAGCAGTGCAGTGTTCCTAATTCCAATTAACTATTTCCCATTTTTCCCTAGACTTTCCAGGTATACTACACCTTAGTAGTGAACTTTCAAGTATGTAATAACTATTCTCCACTCTTGAAGTTAAGTGTTTTCACTTTTGTTGCTTTATGAACAACATGGAATTATTTTGGCCTTTCACATGGATATATATTCTCATTGGTTTGAACATTAACAACTTTCAAGAGATCAAATCATTCTACAGAGCTCAGGAATTGCAGCCAGCTTTACACACAAAAGTCAAGCTAACCAAAAATGTATTGCTGTGGTTTTAATGTGTCCCCTCCAAAGGCCATACTGAATCTTAATTACCCTTGTGATAATATGAAAATGCGAGGACTAGCCAAGCTTGGTAGCATACGATTATAATCCCAGCATGCAGGGAGACCAAGGCAGAAGAATCACAAGTTTGAAGCCAGTCAGAGCAACTTAGTGAGACTATGTCTCAAAATAAAATAAAAAGGACTGGAGATATAGCTCAGTGACAGATAACTTGCTTATTGTGAGGTACTGAGTTCAATCCCCAGCATCATACTCACAAAAAAGTGAAGATTTAGGGAAATTGATGAAGTAGTGCCTAATAAAATGCTGAAAGAAATTACTTGAGGTCCTTTTTGTTTTTCCATTCTTTCCACGATTTCAGGATACAACAGTCATCTTTTCCAGAAAATACAGTAACAAAGCACCATCTTGGAAACAGAAAGCAACCCACACCAGACATTAAATATAATAGCAGCTTAATCTTAGACTTCTTGGCCTCCATAAATACAAGAAACAAATTTCTGTTCTTTATAAATCACCCAGTCTTGGGTGTTTTGCTATAGCAGCACAAAGGAATGGAGACATATGTAATGCAGGGTCAAATCAGAAGAAGCAGGAGAAATAATAGAGTTATGAAATTGGGGCTGGGCTTGGGACCCAGTGGTAGAGTGCTTACCTAGCATTTGTGAGGCACTGGGTTTGATCCTCAGAACCACATAAAAATAAATAAATAAAGCTATTGTGTCCATCTACAACTAAAACTATTTTTTGAAAATGAAACAAAGCATAATTGCAATTGTTTCCTCCAATTTCCTGGAGATTTTTTAGGTTGTGATAGAGCAATCTGTTCTCTATCCACAATAATAATTCATTTTCCCAAACACACATTAGTGATCTACTGTACTCATTTGTCCCCCCTATTTATCTTTCATTTGTGACTAGGTAATATGTTTGGTCTTTCTCCTCTACTGAAATTATATTTTTTGTTCTGATTTTAAAGTGTTTGAAGATAACATAAGGCCATAAGCCTGGGCAGTAGATTTTAGTGAAAAAAAATCAAATATATAAGAATAATGTAAAATATGGTAATGATGTAAGAATAAACACTTACAGGAGTCTAATATTCTGGGAGAGCTGGGTAGAAGAATTAGCATCAACCAAGACTGGATGGGTAGGAGAAATGGTAGTTGCCAACTAAGCATCTATTCTTGCCTTCTTTTCCATTTTATTTTTATTATAATTATTGACACATATTAACAGTACAAATAAACCTTTAAATTATACACATTAATGGGATTTACTGTGATATATCTTTACTCTTTTTTTCCCCTTACAAATAGCTTATTTTCCTGCCTGCCTTACAAAGATTTCAAATGAGATAAAAGCAAAAGATATGGAGTGGCATTTCTAGTAAAGCATTTTTACCATCTTGTTCTTTTTCCTTCTTGCTACCTGGGTAATAAAATTGGATTGAGAAAGACTATTCTGGTCATGGGTTATACATATAATTACAGTTGTAGGAGTTCAAACTAAAACTGTACATTATAGTCAGGCACAATAGCATGCCCCTATAATTCAACATACTTAAGAGGCTGAAGTGCAAGAACAAAATAATTAAAGGTGAAAATTCACTTAAAAAGTATGTCAAGACTTTTATTAAGTTATTAGGATATAAATGGAAGAGAGAAAGATTATGGATCTAAATTATGTGCTTCAATGTTCTAGGTCAATATTTTCCTTTTCAGAAAATATTCTTGTTAGTCTTTAAATTTGAATACAAGATGAAACTAAGCCAAGGCATAGAATCACTTTAACCATATTTATAACCATTAAAAAAAATAGAATTAGTTTCATAAGAAAAAATAAAAATAAAACAGTAGTTCTCATGGCCACACAGAAACCAAAGGTAATTTCCTCCTGGATAATATTTTAAATGGGCTCTTTGTTTTTAAATATAATAAAAAGAATGTTAGATCTAAACAAGCAACTTTGCCTTTTAATAACTATTATTACTTGTGTGGGACTAGAAAATTCTAGCTCAATAACAGACAATTCTCTCAGTAAGATACCATACGTCTAATGAAATATTGTTTATACAGAAAGAATTTTGGATTTTTTTTCTTATTAATTAGAAAATTAGGAATTGAGAGGGAAGATTGTGCTTATAAATATTCCCATTAATAATAGTTATATTGTGCACACATTATGCTCTGAGCATTGTGTTAAAAGGTCAGTACTTTTTAAAACATCTTATTTCAATGTTTCAAAGGTAGGTGCTATTATTATCATTTCCGTCTGGCTATCAGGCCAAGCAGCTAGGCTCAGAAAGTCTTTGTCTTTTCTCTGAATCACATGATTAGAAGTATCAGAGAAGGACCAGAGTCCAGGATGTCTGCCTTCGAATCCATGAACACAGCACTACATGATACTGCCTGGACTCTGAGGGAACAAGCCTTATAATAGAAAGTAAGCCTAAATTTTCCACAAATAGATGTGATACCTTCATAAAAAAATAAAAAGATGATTTATGACAATCATTACCCAATCATCCTGTGCATAAAATCAGCTGTGGGGCAAGACTGGCTTGTGGTTTGTAATCTGGGCAGCAACATAACCAGATGGAGGTGACTGAAGGAATTTTGTGAAAACTGCAGTAAGGGGAATAAGGGAGAAAAGTAGGGTGCACAGAACTGCCTCAAGTTATTTACAGTCAACAGGCTCATTTTCTTATATAGTTGAAGCCAATTTTCAGTAAGGTATGCAAACAAATAGCAGCACAGGTTATTAAAATTTTCCAAGACAAGAAAAGAGAGTTAAGGATGCAAAAGTCTCTTTAGGAGTAAGTTTAACAACCCTTAAGGGTTCATAGGAGGACTATATCATAGACTCCCCATTGGAAAAAAAATTCCACTCTCATGATAAAATGGACATTAATGAAGAGGTAAGGGCAAAGGAAACCCAAAGAGACACTGGAATCCCCAGGAATCAGTAGCACAGGAACCCATTATCATGCCCTACTTAAAGAAGTAGAAGAACCTGAAGCTCAATAAAAGAAAGAACCATGGACAAAGATGCACTTGGCAAAACTTCTCAATGGTGGAGGGGTACAGTCAAAGCCAGGAAACATATCTCAAAGTGAGCAGCATGCAGGGAAGAGGTGTGTCTTCTCCTTCTCTCTCTCATGCCATCCTCTTCTCTACTGCTGGTGCCTGTCATTGACCAACCTCATTCACCAGGGAACCTAGTTGATAGTGTTCCTAGAGGCTCAGTTTTTTGAAGTCCAAAGTAGAACAGAGAACAGCAGAGGACTGACTTAAAGGGAGAGCTGGTAGGCAGAAAACAACCAGCACAGGTGGTAAGATATTGGTATAATTGGACTATTTTTCATTCCCAATGGAGAGCTTAGTATAACAAAACGACAGTTGATTTAGCAGATAGTCCATTTTTCCCCAGTGATTTTTGGAGGCCTACAATTTCCTTTTGATTCATTTTGATTTTGATTTTTCATTTTTATTGGCACTTAGCTGTTAGTGAAGGATTGCTTCATTTCCCTCTCATGTTTACTTTGATATAATTGATGCTTCTCCACATTAGGGTCTTGCTAACTATTGTCTAGCACAGGCAGTCAGTCACTGACAAAATTAAACACTTCTCTTTACATCAAAGCTGTGTTGAAGCTTAAAATATGAAACAATGTGAATTGTCTTCTGTCCTCACATATTGAGACTTTCTAAAATTTTCAATTCTGATTTGAAAGTTTAAGTAAAAATCAATTTAGACTGATAGAACAGTGGACACTGATTCTGAGTTTCTATTTACTGTCTTTGAAGCATCTGTTATGCCTTGGGGAGACATGAAAATTAAAACATAGACACCCTTGTGAATTTGGGGGATATTATTTCCCAGTGAATCACTACATAGACCATATTGCTCTTCCTCAGCATGATATTTTGGATTATTCTAAAACATGATATTGAAGTGTGAACAGACTAAGAATAAAATCAAGTCCAGTATGTTCCAAGTTCGGATGGTTTATAAATCCAGTGGAGCTTTCTGTTAACGTGTAGCTTGGCAAACTCACTCATGATATGAGCTGCAAGTGGGGCTGTTTTCTATCTCTTTGTGGCCTGTTCGATTTTGGGTTCAGACCAGAGCTGTCAGCTCGATTTACTGAAACAGAATCCAGTTCCCTCTTCCATGTCTTCAGTTTCTTATGAGGAAATTAGCTATAATTTAAACTATATATATTTACACATGCATATCCAAAATTGTTAAATGAAAAGAAAATTTCAGAGTATAGTGAGACTTGGATCACAAAATCAAACCTACCAGATTTAATATTTTGCCATTTTCCCTCCTTTACTCTTTGTAAATTTACTTCTCATAATGTATTTCAAGTTCTTGATTATAAATTCAACAACAAATACAATTTAAGAGAACAGAAAAATATTTACTCATTTTAATTTATAACTGTGTGACTCAGCCTTGTTGGACCACTAGAGCTAAATGGCTCCAAATATAGTAATACAGAAAGACAAAGAAAGAAACATACAAACATCTGAAAACCTGTGCCTTCCACGTGCAGATGAAACCTTCAGAATGAACACTCCTGTGTTCACCACTTGACAGGATAGAGATGGATGAGTAAAACGCCACAGGATAAAGGCTCTTAAAGGTCTGAGGATGAAACCTGGGCAATAGGAAGTACTTCTGGGAAGTAGTATCTTTTGGGTTGGACTTTAAAGAAGAAATCAGGTTTATTTAGTAAACAGAAGGGGAAAAGGTATTCCACAAAGAGGGAGTAGTATCTCTAGGAATTAATTCTGCTGCCCAGAATGTGTCCTGTACAGAGAAGCAATTCTGAGAGGAAAGACCAGAGGTAGGTGGAAGCCAAATCAAGAAGTTTGTTTTAAGCCTGACTGAGGAAGGTTGAAATCTACCTGTTAATCAAAGGTTAGGCAATAGTGTTGTTATTGTTGTTTTTCAATTTGATCTTTATCTTAATTGCATGAGTAATTCAGTACTCTTTAAAAATCAAAATTTTCAAAATATTTGAAGGAAAAGTTTAAAATCTACATTACCATGACCATCATTGCTTTTCATCTTAGCTTGATTTCTAAACACTTTCATCAGCTCTTTTCCCATGTGCTTTCTCCACAAAGCATGAACATCCTTCCGTGTGACTAAGTATCTAGATCTAAGACATCCAGCTTAATAGCTGTGAAACATACCATTCCGAAATAACTTCTAGGAAAAGATGCAGCATATCTCACATTTGCTTTGGCAATGTGAAAGAAACTGCCCAGAGTGTGTAAACCTAGGATTCCAGTGAATGCAGACTATTCATATATCTGGATTTATCAGTGGATTTTAAACTCAATTTTTTGTCTCTGAAAACTGATATTCTTTCTGGAGAGATAAAGGCAAGCATAGAACTCCAGTTACTAGAATCCTACCTGGTGCTAATCTAGACTTGGACCAGTGAATACATTAAGGGAAATACAAGTTGTAAGTGGAATTAGGTTTCTAGACTTGAAAACTTGTTTCTCCAAAAAATCTTTGACTAGATTTATTGTAAACCTTAAAGTGTAAGTAAGTAATTTTATTTCATTTTATTTTTGAATCAACAATTTCTTTCTTTTTATTGAAGAACAGTTTTGTATCATTGAATAAATCATAATTGTTTTAATTTTTTTACCAATTGATGGGACATATATATATTGTTCCCAGTGTGGGCATATTATGAATAAAGCTGCTATTATGACTTATTTAAAGTTTTTGCATGAATGTGTAATTTCAATTCTCTAAGAATAAATTTTTTAACTTATTTATTTTGATTCATCATAAACAATTGGGGTTAAACTTATTTCTCCGGTTGTACATCAAGTAGAGTCATATGATTTGCATAATCATACATGTACATAGGCTAATGTTTGTCTCAATCTGTTATTTTCTCCTTCCCCAACACCTCCCATACTTCATTCCTTTATACAATCCATCCTTCCTCCATTCTTGCCTCCCTCCCACCCATTATATATCATCATCCCCTAATCAAAGAGATCATTCGGTCTTTGGCTTATTGGGATTACTTGTCTCACTTAGCATGATATTCTCCAACTTCATCCATTTGCCTGCAAATTCCATAACTACATTCTTCTTTATGGCTGAGTAATATTCCATTATGTATATAAACCACAGTTTCTTTATCCATTCATCAATTGAAGGGCATCTACGTTGGTTCCACAATCTAGCTATTGTGAATTGAGCAGCTATGAATACTGATGTAACTGCATCACTGTAGTGTGCTGATTTAAGTCCTTTGGGTATAGACCAAGGAGTGGGCTAGCTAGGTCAAATGGTGGTTCCATTCCAAGTTTTCTAAAGAATCTCCACACTGCTTTCCAGAGTGGCTGCACTAATTTGCATCCCCACAAGCAATGCATGAGTGTACTTTTTCTCCACATCCTCGCCAACACCTATTGTTGCTTGTATTCTTGATAATATCCATTCTAATTGGGGTAAGATGAAATCTTAGGGTAGTTTTGATTTGCATTTCTTTTATTACTAGAGATGTTGAACACTTTTTTTTGATATATCTGTTGATTGCTTGCAGATCTTCTGTGAAGTGTCTGTTCATTTCCTTAGCCCATTGGTTGATTGGGTTATTTGTATTCTTGGTGTAAAGTTTTTTGAGTTCTTTATAGATTCTGGAGATTAGTGCTCTATCTGAAGTATGTGTGGTAAAGATTTTCTCCCACTCTGTAGGCTCACTCTTCACATTCCTGATAGTTTTCTTTGCTGAGAAAAACATTTTTAGTTTGAATCTATTTCAATTATTGATTCCTGCTTTTATTTCTTGTGCTTTGGGAGTCACGTTAAAAAAGTCCTTGATCCATTTTGAGTTGAGTTTTGTGCAGGGTGAGAGAGAGAGGGGTTTAATTTCATTCTGCTGCATATGGATTTCCAGTTTTCCCAGCACCATTTGTTGAAGAGTCTATCTTTTCTCCGTTGTGTGTTTTTGGCACCTTTGTCTAGTATGAGAAAACTGCATTTATTTGGGTTTGTCTCTGTGTCCTCTATTCTGTACCATTGATCTTCCTGTCTGTTTTGGTACCAATACCATGCTGTTTTTGTTACTATTGCTCTGTAGTATAGTTGGAGTTCTGATATTTGATACCCCCTGCTTCATTCTTCCTGCTAAGAATTGCTTTAGCTATTCTGTGTCTCTTATTTTTCCAATTTCATGATTGCTTGCTCTATTTCTGTAAGGTACGTCATTGGGATTTTAATTGGAATTGCATTAAATCTGTATAGCACTTGTGGTAGTATGGCCATTTTGACAATATTAATTCTGCCTATCCAAGAACATGGTAGATCTTTCCATCTTCTAAGGTTTTCTTTAATTTCTTTCTTTAGTGTTCTGTAGTTCTCATTGTAGAGGACTTTCACCTCTTTTGTTAGGTTAATTCCCAAGTAATTTTTTTTTTTGAGGCTATTGTGAATGGGGTAGTTTTCCTAAATTCTCTTTCAGAGGATTTATCACTTACAAATAAAAATGCATTAGATTTATGAGCATTGATTTTATATCCTGCTACTTCACTGAATTCATTTATGAGTTCTAGAAGTTTTGTGCTGGAATTTTTGAGCTCCTCTAAATATAGAATCATGTCATTGGCAAAAAGGGATAGTTTGAGTTCTTTTTCTATTCATATACTTTTAATTTCTTTGTACTGTATAATTGCTCTGGCTAGTATTTCAAGGAAGATGTTGAATCCAAGTGGTGAAAGAGGGCATCCCTGCCTTGTTTAAGTTTTTAGGGGGAATGCTTTCAGTTTTTCTCCATTTTGAATGATATTGGCAATAGGCTTAGCATAGATAGCCTCTATGATATTGAGGAATGTTCCTACTATCCCTATTATTTCTAGGGTTTTGAGCATGAAAAGGTACTATATTTTATCAAATGCTTTTTCTGCATCTATTGAAATAATCATGTGATTCTTAACTTTAAGTCTGTCGATATGGTGATTACATTTATTGATCTCCGAATGTCGAACCAACCTTGCATCCCTAGGATAAAACCCACTTGATCGTGGTGCACTATCTTTTTAATATGCTTTTTTTTTTTTTTTTTCGATTTCAGCTTTCTTTTTTTTTTTATTGTAAACAAATGGGATACATGTTGTTTCTCTGCTTGTACATGGCATAAAGGCATACCATTTGTGTAATCATAAATTTACATAGAGTAATGTTGTTTGATTCATTCTGTTATTTTTTCCCTTCCCCCCACCCCTCCCACCCCTCTTTACCCTCTATACAGTACTTCCTTCCTCCATACTTGCCCCCCTCCCTAACCCTAACTCTAACCCTAACACTAACCCTTCCCTCCCCCCCATTATGTGTCATCCTCCACTTATTAGCGATTTGCTAAAATTTTGTTAAGAATTTTTGCATCTATGTTCATTAGGGATATTGGTCTGAAATTTTCTTTTCTCAATGTGTTTCTGTCTGGTTTTGGTATCAGGGTGATATTAGCTTCATAGAATGAATTTGGAAGGGTTCCCTCCTCTTCTATTTCATGGAATACTTTGAGGAGAATTGGAAAGAGCCCTTCTTTGAAGGTCTTGTAGAACTTGGCTGAGAATCTATCTGGTCCTGAACTTTTCTTTGCTGGTAGACTTTTGATGACTTCTTCTATTTCATTGCTTGAAATTGATCTATTTAAATTGTGTATGTCCTCCTGATTCAGTTTGGGTGGATCATATTTCTCTATAAATCTGTTGACGTCTTCGAGAGTTTTCTATTTTGTTGGAGTATAGATTTTCAAAATAGCTTCTAATTATGTTTTGTATTTCAATAGTGTCTGTGGTGATATTTCCTTTTTCATCCTGAATTTTAGTAATTTGAGTTTTCTCTCATCTTCTCTTTGTTAGTGTGGCTAAGGGTTTATCAATTTTCTTTATTTTTTCAAAGAACCAACTTTTTATTTTGTCAATTTTTTCTATTGTTTCTTTTGTTTCAATTTCATTGATTTCAGATCTGATTTTAACTATTTCCTGTCTTCTACTCCTTTTGGTGTTGTTCTGTTCTTCTTTTTCTAGGGCTTTGAGCTGTAGTGTTAGGTTGTTTATTTGTTGACTTTTTCTTCTTTTATTGAATGTGCTCAGTGAAATGAATTTTCCTCTTAGTACTGCTTTCATAGTGTCCCAGAGATTTTGATATGTTGTATCTTTGTTCTCGTTTACCTTTAAGAATTTTTTTTATTTCCCCCCTGATGTTTTCTGTTATCCATGAATCATTCAATAGCATATTATTTAATCTCCAGTTGTTGAAGTAGTTTGTTTTTTATTTTGTGATTGATTTCTAATTTCATTCCATTATGATCTGATAGACTACAAGGTAGTAGCTCTATCTTTTTGTATTTGCTAAAAGTAGTTTTGTGTCATGACATATGGTCTATTTTAGAGAAGGATCCCTGCGCTACTGAGAAGAAAATGTATTTGCTCATTGATGGATGGGGTATTCTATATATGTCTGTTAAGTCTAAATTATTGATTGTGTTATTGAGATCTATGGTTTCTTGTTCAATTTTTGTTTGGAAGATCTGTCCAGTGGTGAAAGAGGTGTGTTAAAGTCACCTAGTATTTTTGTGTTGTGGTCTATTTGATTCCCGGAATTGAGAAGGATTTGTTTGACGTACATGGATGAGCCATTGTTTGGGGCATAAATATTTATCATTGTTATGTCTTGCTGATTTATGCTTCCCTTAAGCAGTATGAAATATCCTTCTTTATCCCTTCTGACTAACTTTGGCTTGAAGTCCACTTTTTCTGATATGATACCCCCGCTTTTTTGTTCAGTCCGTGTGCATGGTATGTTTTTTCCCATCCTTTCACCTTTAGTCTGTATCTCTTTCTATGAGATGAGTCTCTTGAAGGCAGCATATTGTTGGGTCTTTCTTTTTAATCCAATCTGCCAGTCTGTGTCTTTTGATTGATAAGTTCAGACCATTAATATTCAGGGTTATTATTGAGATGGGATTTGTATTCCTGGTCATTTGGCTTATTTCTGGTTTTTAACTTGACTTGGTTTCTCCTTTATTTGGCTATTCCTTTAGGGTAGTTCCTCCCTTTGCTGACTTACATCGTTGTTTTTCATCTCTTCCTCATGGAATAGTTTGCTGAGAATGTTCTGTAGTGCCAGCTTTCTATTTGTAAATTCTTTTAGCTTTTGTTTATCATGGAAAGATTTTATTTTGTCGTCAAATCTGAATGTAAGTTTTGCTGGGTATAATATTCTTGGTTGGCATCCATTTCTTTCAGAGCTTGAAAAATGCTGTTCCAGCCCTTCTAACTTTTAGGATCTGGATTGAGAAATCTGCTGATATCCATATTAGTTTCCCCCTGAATGTAATTTGATTTTTTTCTCTCACAGTCTTTAACATTCTATCTTTAAATCCTTCTGTCTGTCCTCCTCACTTTTCTCTATCCTCCTGGCTTTCCACTCTCTCTAGCGTGCACCCTTTCTCTTTCTCTTTGCCTCTCATTTTCTCTCTTACCCTGCAGGGAGACACTGTTTGCTTAATAAACTCCCTTGTGTGATTTCCCGTGTCCGGCTTGGTTCCGTGGGATTTCCCTTACATTGGCGCTGTGACTCAGATGGGTCCTTCCACTGTCGTGAGTGGAACTCCATCTAAGCCCCAGTGCCCCCCGGACACAGCCCCATCTTCCATTCTGCCTGGATGCTCTGCTCTGCATCCATCACCGGACTTCAGGTTGGTGAGTCCCCTAGGCCGATTTATACCCTCGAGGAGGCTGAGGGATGGGGGTACCCCCAGCCACAACTTTTATAGTTACGGCAGACCCCTATAGTCGGTCTTATCTGCCGGGTGGATTCCTGATTTTGTGGTGGAGATTCTTTCAGGGTTGAGGCTCATCTCACCCTCGCATTCGAACTCGAAAATCCTGATATCAGGTCCTCAAACCCTTCTCGGCTTTTGCCCGGCAAACACATTGGTGCTTGTGTGACGACACAATCAATGTGCTTCCCCTCATCTCCAGCCCAGTACTCTGGCCTGAGGACGCCCTGGCCACAGACTCGGCTGTATCAGTCCCCACCGTGGAATCTGGGTCCTCCAATCTGGCAGATTCCACCCTGGGAACCCTTTGCCCGACCCCCGGTACTTAAAGCCATCAAAATCCATTTGTGTAACGGCACACAGCTTCCGTGAGTGAGCTGGCAGATGGAAAGGGACTCCTTATCTTCAGGTCTCTTCTTTCTTGCTTCTTGGCTCTTCCTGCAGGCTCAAGAACCTCCAGACCCTGCTTCTCCACCTTCCCCTGCTCCGCCATGTAATATAAGCAGCCCTATTCCCCACAAGTAGTGGGAGATAATTGTTTGACAATCTTCTGCGTCCAAACCTAAATTAATTAACCAGGAAAAAGGGCTAAAAGGACCTAAGCATAAGTTTCTGCTAGAACATTTTAGCCCTTTTCAGATTCAGATCTCAGTCAAGTCTTACATTGAAATATAAATGGAGGAAGGTGTAGTGGGATACCAGTCTCAAACCCAAAGGAAAAAAATGTGTTCATTTTAAATTTCTCCTGGGCTACAACTCAAAATACTTTTCTCCCTTTCACCTTTTCTCTCCTTCTCATTTTCTCATGCTATAACTAATGACCATTATTATTTTTCTTCTAGGACTTATGTTTTTCTTAAATGCTATATTTTTGAGCTCACAATTTTGATCCTACATACCTAGGTTAATGATTTTTGATCAGTTCTTTTTATCCAACTCTAGAGTTATTTTTGAACATCTGTTACATTGAAATGGAGATAAGCATTACAAGGCCTTTGCTTTTGGTTAAATATAAGCACACATAAAAATTAAAATTTTAAAAATGGATCCAAATATTTTTTAATTCGTGTGATTTAAAAAGGTTCAATTTAAATTGGGTAAACTAATAGAAGTAAAGTGTCTTTAAAATTAACTCACAAGTCTCTAGGTGGTCAAACTAATAAAATGTTGATGTTTATAAAATGTCTAACATCAATTTTTCTAGGACTTTTCTTCAACAAGAAAGAGATGGCAAATACTGTTGGTACACTTGTCTGATATATTGGTTTTTCTACAATAACATGAGTGAATTAGGGTCGACATGTATGGGATTACGCAAATGTGTTTGTAAGAGACATCTAATTAATTTACAAAGTTATTCCATGGAGTAACATACTTAAAAACATTATTCTTTGTATATTAAATGTGTTCACATTTTCCAGGTATACAAGCCTTTAAAGCAGAAAATTTATCAAGCTGCTATTCTCCAAATTAAACTTATCTGTAATGGTAAACCTATCATTTAATGTTCTATTATAGGACCTGTCATCAATAGGGTATATGTAAAATTTGTTAAAAGTATTTCTTAAAGTTATTGAGAGCCTGATTTGTTTAAAGGTTAAGCATGAAAGCATTTTATCACTTTGCCACACAAAAGGAAACTTAAAAGCTCTCTTAGTCTTTCTTTAATTTATGTTTTAGATATAATGTTAAATTGTGTTAACTAATGTTCATATAGACTCAGGAGTCAATATATGTAAACTTCTTAAAGATTGCTGACATAACTCTTTAGATCTGCATTTCCATCAGAGAATAGAACTAAAAGCCCTGCCTTACCTGAGATAAGGCTCTGCCTCACAACCCTGCTACACATCAGAATGGCTCCAAAGTAAGCCAGACTTTAACTCATTTAAAGTTGTTTTCAAAAGTCTGATGTTTGTTGTAAAGATTACTGTGATCTCAAACGAGAACTCAGCCAAAATTCAAGATAGCTATTGCACAAACTGAATGTTTTACTGTTGGTGATTCCATTTTGTATTTTCCTTGTAAATTCTAATTGTTGCCAGATCAATATTTTGTAGAAGTACTGCTTCAAGAACGAACACCCCAATTAGATAAAAGGGGGTAAATAACTGTAAAGTTATAGACATTGAAGCTAAAGCCCAGTACTCTTACTTTATGACTGGTGAGACTGACTTGCTTGATGGTTAAGATCAAACTTAGAGATTGAGATTAAATACAGAGGTCAAGAAAAGTCCATATTTGGGTCTTGCCCTCAAAGTCAGTCTGAACCCAGGGAACAAGAGGACTTCTCCAAGGAGCTTTGCAACTCTGGGTCACACAACCTCGTGACCAAGGAGATTGATGAGGCCACTAGAGGAAAAGCCACTCAGTGCACCTGCTGCAGAGGAGGGTCATGGAAAAAGGGAGACACCCCTAATGCTTCCAAGGGAAGCCACCTCATCCAGAAGACCTGCCTAACCAATGGCACTAATGGAGCTAAGAAGCTGCTCTTAAGTTCTCTATGAGTGACCCCTGTGGGAACTCAGCTGACTCTTTAACAAACAGGAACAGGTTACTTTGACCAGCTTGATCTTAAACACCTAGCAAAACAGTTAAAACCAAAATATAGCCATTCTTGGGCATTTAAAAGAAATAATATTTAAATGTAACTTAAGATGTACACTTGTGTTAGCCCACTAGAATAAAGACTAAAAGCTACAAAAGAGAGATTCTTAGGCAAATGTGCCTGATAACTATCAAGAGAAACTGTCAGAGTCAGAAGTTTTAGTCAGTTTAAGGCCTACAGACACAGATAGGCTTAATCTATGTTTGCTAGTAACAGAAGTATAGAGATCTTTACTAAATGTTATGTTTAAATTCCTGATAACCTGGACAATGTTAAAGTTCCCAAATAAAGGCCTTCTCCTCTCCAGCCTTTGCTAGGCCTTGTTATGGGAACAACTTCTCAGTTCTTCCACCCCCTGGTGAGGAATTATTGACTTCTGTCATCCTTATGATATGCATTGGCATGTTCCAGATTCTGCAACATTTGTATTGTATCAATCTCATTTCAGTACTCATGTCTTTTTGTTCTTCTCTTATAGAAGCACCCATCCCCAGATGCCTTTACAACCTGCTCTTCCCCAACCGGACTTCTACCTTGGACCCCTCAATTGACCCAATTTCTAAAAGGGGAATTCCAAACTGCTTGCTCCATGCTGCCCCTTTCCAGCTCGAAGAAGCCAGATTGGTCATCACCCCTTTTCCCAACAGCAGTGAAAGAGTTCCTAGAATTAGAGGGGTAAATGAAGTCAGACTTGGGGATAGGCAGTTAGTGTAGAAATAGGGGATCAGTCAAATCGAGGAAATGAAGTCCATGAAAACCATCTGCCTTTGGAAGTCTGGAAGGAGAATGGACTTTTTACATCTCACCTGCAAAACCAGCCCCAGTCACTTAGGCAGGAAGGAGAGAGAAGGCTTCAGAAAGAACTGGAGAGCAAAAGATTTTCTTATAAAAACAGAAACGGGGGAATGTAATGTATAAAGCTGCTGCCCTGCCCTTTCTGTTGCAGCCATTTTCCCCACCTCCCAACCACTTGTCAATCTGTGAACATCCTAGCTAGCTATTGGTTCATCAGTCAGCTTGTAAGTATCCTTCTCCAATATTGGTCCCCTGTTAGCCTGGCGGAATTCAACTGTTTAATGTAGCTTCCCTGCCATCTTTTCCCATCCTTTTGTCTGTCCTCCTCACTTTTCTCTATCCCCCTGGCTTTCCACTCTATGTAGCGCACACCCTTTCTTTTCCTTTCTCTTTTCCTCTCATTTTCTCTCTTACCCTGCAGGGAGACACTCTGTTTGCTTAATAAACTCCCTTATGTGAAAAAAAAAAAAAAATTCTATCTTTATTATGTACATTAAGTATTTTCATTATAATGTGCCTTGGTGTGGGTCTGTTGTAATTTTGTACATTTGGTGTCCTATAAGCCTCTTGTATTTGATTTTCCATTTCATTCTTCAGATTTGGGAAATTTTCTGATACTTTTTCATTGAATAGATTATTCATTCCTTTGGTTCATTTCTCTTTGCCTTCCTCAATCCCAATAATTCTTAAATTTGGTCTTTTCATGATATCCCATAATTCTTGGAGATTCTGTTCATGATTTCTTATCATCTTCTCTATTTGACCAACTTTATTTTCAAGATTAAATATTTTATCTTCAATCTGAGGTTCTGTCTTCCAGGTGTTCTAGCCTATTGGTTAAGCTTTCTATGGAGTTTTTAATTTGGTTTACTGTTTCCTTCATTTCAAGAATTTCTGTTTGTTTGTTTGTTTGTTTGTTTTCAGAATCTCTATCTCTTCATTGAAATGATCCTTTGCTTCCTGCATTTGCTGTTTTAACTTTTGATTGGTGTGATCATTCAATGCCTGCATTTGCTCTCTTATTTCATCATTTGCTTCTCTATTTTAACTATGTACATTCTGAACTCCCTTTCAGACATTTCTTCTGCCATGCTGTCATTGGATTTTATTGATGAAGCATTTAGGTTTTTTGGGGGACACTTTCTTCCCTTGTTTTCTCATATTGCTTATGTATCTTCCCCTCTCCTAGTCTTCAGTAGCCTGAAGTCTTGGAAGCACTTGATAATGCAGTGACCCAAAAAGTATGTTGCCCCTCTAGGGATGGTGTACTCCAGGTGGGGTATATTCCCTGCTAGTGGCAGAGGCACCTCCACGTGTTGACAGATGGTCAACTGCAGGGGCACTAGTCTGTAAACAGGGGCCCAGCTGGTCTGGTCCCAGCTCTCTGGACCAGTAGGGAAGTCTCGCCTGGCTTTGGTCCGGCCTACCTCCCAGTTAGGGAAATCTCACCTGGCAACTCTCTGCTCTAAGTAAGTAATTTTAGAAAAAAATCTATTTCCAATATAGGAGGCAGTGTTTAGATTAATGTTATCTTATTATTTTTAGGGATAATGAGATTGGATTTTATTTTCTGTCATCATGATTCACAATATAATACTTTTGACACTATTTTGAGTGACAACTGAATTGGTCAAATTAAGATATTAAGAAAATAGACATGGGGCTGGGGAGATAGCTCACCTGGTAGAGTGCTTGCCTCGCAAGCAAAAGGCCCTGAGTTTGCCCCCAGTACCGCAAAAAGAAAAAAAAAGAAAGAAAGAAAGAAAGAAAGAAAGTAGACACGAAGTGAGAGATTCTTCATTCTTGTAAGTCTGGCCCTTCCAATGTGTCACCTCACAGTATTTCATACTGTAAACTAGCAACAGCCCACAAGGAACTAAATCCCACCAATAGCCATATGAGTGAACTTGGGAGCAGCTATTTCCCAAGTAGAACCTTATAATGATTATTTCTTTGGCTAAGATCTTGATTGTAGCCTGTGAGAGGAGGAGAGGACTCAACTAAGCTATTCTAGGATTGCTGGCCTACAAAAGTAGAGATAATAAAAGCTGCTATTTCAAGCCATTTGGCTTAAGGAATATTTGTTACATAGCAATAGATAACTCTAACGCATTCTTTAGTTCCTACCTTATATTCTTAGAGTACACCTTTTAGTCCAGCTATCGCTGAACTTATCTCAACTGTACACATGGTTTCTCACTTTGTGCCTTCAACTATCTGACACTACCACTATGGGACTCCTGTAGGAACCTGATCAACATTACACAAGTGCAAACCAAGAAATGCAAGAGAGTTACTGCCCAATGGACAAATGGAGTCAAGACAGGAAATAGTAGAAACATCTTCCCTCTTGTGTTGCCCAATTGGATAGTTCTGGCCTATAGTCTATACAGACTCTCACAAGGACCCAGTGTGATCGAGCACTGGTTATAGCATCCTTCATTAGCTTTTCCTCTTATCCTTCAACCTCTTCTCAGAGAAGTTATTTTACAAAATAAACTCAAGCTCTAGTTTCAGGCTCTGTTTTTATATTGGGGAGTAGGAACCCAAGCTAAAGTATTTTGTCTCCTTTCACCATGGTGTTTCCAGACAAAGGAATTGTTAAGATATTAATGACTCTGTTTCTTACGTATTGAAGAAGGAAATTTCCAGCATATTCTAATAAACACATATTCTTTCTTTGGCTTACTATTACCCAATGCCTCTCTTATTTATAGCATTTCCTGTCTTACAGGCATAAAACCTGTTCAGTTCAACATTCTCTTTGACAGACATTGTCACAACAGTGTATACACTGAATCACAACTCACATACACTGCACACTGGGCCAAAAGTAGTGACCAACTTCAAATGTCTGTGATTCATCAGTCTATCATACACCAATTGAGGATGCTTAGCAAATGTATTTGCTTTAGTTAATTCCATGGTGTGGATTTGATTCTCAGTTAATCCCTTGTTATTTTTACAAATATATGAATAAAATAACACCTCTAATTTTTGATAGAATCAGATATGTGGACAACTGCATCTAGACCCCAAGATACACAGCAAGCTCAGAACATTTCCAAAATGATACTGGCTCCTATAGAGCTTCTATAATGCCTGACAGCTCCCAGTAAAGAGACAGCCAAATCTCAGATGGTAAACACATGGTCTTTGCCCCAGAATGCAGGTAATAATTTTTATAAACCTTGACTGTGTGTCTGCATGTGTGTTTAGATGTGTGTGTCTATGTGTGTCAGTGTGGGGCAGGGGAAACAGAGAGACCATTTTACAACTGACCCTCCAATAAATTCAGATATACTTTTTTTAAAGAAAGGTGTGATGCTTTCTTAGTAAGTCCTAATTTAGAAAGAAAATTAGTTTTCATTTAAAGTCATTGGCAAAATTTCCAACAATGATAAAGGAAGCCCCCCAACAAACATATTTGTTCTTGGATTACATCGCTCTCCCTCTTTCCCTTCCTGAGCCCATGCTGAGATAAAACTTTTAATTCTCTCTCTCAAGTCTGCTTCATTTTTAATCCTAAAAGCCAAGTTGATTGGCTCTCAACTCTACTTGGTTTTTATCCCAAGACTAATGAGGGATGAAAGCAGAAAAGAGAATTGAGGAGATTTTCCAAACGAGCCTGAACAGCCTATTCAAATTGCCTCTGAGCCTCTCAGGGCAACTTGGGGCCTTCTAAAGAATTTAAGTATAAATAAGTAATTTTCACATAGCAACAACCTTGCTGTGGAAACTAAATGAGTCACAGAGCAGCCATTGGTCATGTATAAATTTGTTCTTTTCTTATCTTTCTTTGTCCTTTGTCTAAAACAAAGGTCAGCAAACTTTTTCTTTAAGGCCCAGATACTAAACATGGTTGTGAAGCATATTGCCTCTGTTGCAATAGCTCGGCTGCCCCCAAAGCATAAAAATAGTCATAGCAATGAAAAAGCAAATGAATATGGCTGTGTTCCAATAAAGCTTTATTTATAAATACAAGCCTAGCCTGCCAGCAGTCTTTCAAACTCCTGTCTAGAATAAGAAACTAGAACAACAGTAAATTAAATTTACATCTTTTTGTTTCTGATATCCTTCCTCCTCTCCCAAAGGCTCAGTCACATTATTTTGATACATAAAAATATATGGAAAGAGGGGAGATAACTTTGTGGTCCATATGGAAGTAGAAACATAGTTTTGAAAAACTTCAACAACAAGAAACACAACTGAAAATACTAAGGGCCTGTCTGCACTAATATCTTAACTGAGCTTAGCTTCACAGTGTGTCTCTTGTACTTTGAAAATTCAAGTAAAATACTGCTCTGGGTAATAGATAGTTAAATAAGTATCCTGTTGACCAAAATAGGCATGTCTCATTATTAATCAGCATGCTGTCACCCATGGCGTCTCCCCATGGATCTGACATGATAGGTAACGTTCAATAATTTTTCCCTCTGTCTCATCCAAGGTTTTATATAAGGTCTTTACAAGGTATATGAAACACTGAAATTGTAAATAAAAATTGCTATACAATTTTTTCTCAGAAGAGTATTCACCCTTACCAGTAGTTTCTCTCACAACTCCATACTTGCAGAGTAAGAAATTTCACAATGCTGATGAATAAGTGAAAAAAGTAAATAAATAAACCTGATCATTAAACCCAAATTTCAGTCCACTTTTACGTTATGATTGGAAGGGTGATAGAGAAGTAAAATAAGAGCATCCCAGGTAAAAATTATCCTCTACATTGAAACTCCAACTGTCACCATTATTTGATTCATTTGTGCTCATTTTGACATTTTTGTTCAACTCCTTTATAAAAATGTCTTTGGTTTTTAAAATGGAATCATGGAACTTATTTGTGATGGGACTTCACAGAAAAAGGAAAAAAATGGAATTCCACTTTTTCACTAGGATAACAGGGAGCTCAAAGTGAGGTTGCCAGATTTAGCAAATAAAAATTTAGAAGAATCAGTTAAATTTAAATTTTGTATAGCATGGAATTACTCTGAGAAATTCTTCATCATTTATCTAAAATTAAAATTTAACTGGGGGTCCTGTATTTTATCTGGTATTCTAAAATGAAAAGAATATAACTCTCAGCCTTATAATGAAAAAAACTGCTAAATAAGATTCAAATTTGTGACTTTATTTTGATACCACTAGAGAACTGAAATGAGTAACTGGCTCAAAATTTCTGCTAGAAAGCATTGGCATAAGAACAGGCACATAGACAAACGGAACAGAATAGAGATTCCAGAAATAAATCTACAGTCAACTGATTTTTTGATGTAGGTGTCAAAAATATACATTGGAGAAAAGATAGAACCTTTAATAAATGGTGCTGGGAAAACTGGATATCCACATAGAGAAAATTGAAATTTGATCTCTATCTCACACACTGAACAGAAAATCAACTCAAGATGGATCTAAGACCAATGTAAACTCTGATACCCTGAAACTATTAGAAGAAAACACAGGGGAATCCCTTTGAGATGTTGGTACAGGAATGGATTTTCTAGATAGAACTCCAAGAAACAAAAGTAAAAATTGGCAAATGGGATTACATCAAACTAAAAAGCTTCTGTACAACAAAGGAAACAAAAAAATAAAAAATGAAGAGACAACTTCAGAAAGGGAGAAAATGTTTGCCAGTTATTTGCCAATTATTCATGTAACAGACAGTTAATATTCAGAATATATAAGGAACTAAAAAACTTAACAACAAAGAACATGTAATCCAATAAAAGATGGAAAAATGACTTGAATAGATGCTTTCTTTTTTAAAAAATTTTTATATTTTAGTTGTAGGTGGACATAATAAACAATACCTTTATTTTATTTTTATGTGGTGCTAAGGATTAAACCCAGGACCTCACACATGCTAGGCGAGCACGTTACCACTGAGCCACAACCCCAGGCCTAGATGCTTTCTAAAAGAAGAAATATACATGGTCAATAATTATATGAAAAAATGATTATTATGAGCCATCATGGAAAAGCAAATCAAAACCCAAAACTATAAATGAGATACCATCTCGCTTTTTACTAACTAGTTAAAATGGCTATAATAAAAAATAAAATAAACAAGAGAATCAAGTACTGATGTAGATGTGGAGAAAAGGAAGCCTCATTCACTGTTGGTAGAAATTTTAAATTAGCACAGCTTTTGTGAAGAACAGTGTGGAGGTCTTTCAAAAAACTAAAAGTGGATCTACCATATGATCCAGCTATTCCACTTTTGGGAAATGATCAGTATACCAAAGAGATAATTGGCACACCCACATTTATTGCAGCACTATTCACAATAGCTAAGACATAGAATCAGCCTAACTACAGATCAACAGATGAATGGATAAAGAAATGTGACATATATACACAATAGAGTATTATTCAGCCAAGAATGAAATTGCAGCATAATGGATGGAACTGGAGGACACTGTGTTCAGTGAAACAAGCCAGACACAGAAAGACAAGTGCCATATGTTCTTTCTAATATGTGGAAGCTGAAAAAAAGATGACCTGAAAGGAGAATAGCAATTAATAGAGTCTGAGAAGGGCATAAGGAGCAAGTTGTGGGAAAAGCGCTATATTTAATTGATGCACATTATATGCATGTATAGAAACATCACACCAAACTCATTAATATATACAATTAAAAATGTTAATAATTTTTTGAAATTCTGTTGGAAGGGAGGATATATGAGTTTTTATTGCCTGAATTAAAAGCAACTAAATATCAGTAAGATTCCAGATAAAAGGGGATTGGGTGCTTCATGTAGATCTGGCTTCACTGATTGGACCCTGATAAGCTTATCTTCTAAACAAAAAAAATTTTGGAATGGCAAATAAGCATATGAAAGACTATTGACCATCATTGATTGTTAGGTAAATATAAGTTCAAACCATGAGGTGGTAATACATAGAATGGCTAAGATTAGAGAAAGCTTGGTGAAAGGCAGACAGAGATTCTTTGACTGTCTTTGCAAATCTTCTGAAAATAAAATGATTGCAAAAGAAGACAGGGGACCATTTTCTATTGTTGCAATCCCAGTAGCAAAAGTTCTGGCTGCTAGCCAAGAAGGCATAAGGCCAAAGAGGAAAAAGAAGCACTAAAGAAACACTTGTTCAAGGTCCTCTGTCCTTACCAGAGAGTCAGTTATATCTTGTTAAGTGGCCCTCACGGACTCAGAGATATCCTAGGAAGTCTGTTCAGGCAACTCCAAAGCTGCAAGCTTTGCAGTTACACCTTACTTCTCATGTATGATCAAGTTGGGTGTGATGAGCTTTTTTTTCTTTATTGTCTGTAATGTCTCCTATATGGGGTGTTGAAGGTTCAAACAGTAGAGAAGAAAGGAGGGAATTTCTTAGGAAGTAATCTCATTGTTGTTTCAGTTTGGTGTTTATTATAGCGTCCATTAATGAAAAATATTCTAAAAGTGCCCCATTTTGGTACGATTTTATCTGTCTTACTGACTACTTCCTCTTGAAGTCATGGACACTTTTTAAAGACAATTCTAAGTCCCCACCAGGAAGAAGGGTTTGGGTACTTCATGTAGCTCTGGCTTCACTGATTGGGCCAATAAGCTCACTTTCTAAACATTATTCTTCTTCAGTCTAAAGTGTCCTTATAAGAAAAATTTAAACAAGTTAAAGAATAATTTTGGATTCAGACTTTTACTGGTGAGTGCTTAAAATCCTTTTCAGGTGTGCTTACATATAACCACAAAACATCTGGTGAATTTCTCAGAAAACATTGGCCTAAATAGCTCTTGAGTCCAGTTCATGATTCTATCATTTAAATTCAAAATAGCCAAAAATATGACATAATTTCCTCCACTCATCACACACAACCACCTCTTAGGAAGCCAAATATAACCTTCTTTTTTTTTCCTCTCCCTTTGGCTGACAAATCATACATCAAAAGCTGCATTTCTGTACATGTATCAAATAGAGACCTATGTGAAGAAGTTCTAGCAAGTACTCCAAATAATACTTTTCTACATGTAATAAATATGAAGTAAATCACTCGTTGCTTTGTTCAAGTAGTGAAGTTTTTTTTTCTTTTTCTTTCTTTCCTATTTTTTTTTCGTTTTTGCAACAAAAATTGGTGATATCTCACTTTTCTCTGTGTTTTATTTACTCTAGCTCTGAAACTGGAAATTACATCCCAAGAACTATGCTTCTCCTTTCATCACCTATGGTACTCCACACCCACGGAACAGGGGAACTAAGTCTGTCATAAAGCTCTTGGTGACATTCCTGTCCCTCATATCCTGTTTAATTAGCTTTAAATGGATGCCACAGTGCTCCACAGGAAACCTCTCTTCAACAATGTTGCTGCCACAAAGGAGAAGAAGGACCTCCATCTTTGGAAGTTCTTCTTTAACTAGGGACTCCTGCGTCAATGGTTTACCATGAAACTAGAAGAACATCTGACACCTCAAGTCAGTTCTTCCCTCTGGCCCCTAGTTGCTTTCTGAATTCCCTTTTCAGAGCACACACTGAGAGAGAAAAATCTGCCTTTTAGTGTTCCATTTTAGTGTTAAGTAGATATTTTCACTGGAATGAAGACACAGTTGGCTTCCATGTAGGAGCCATAATGACTTATCTTACTGTGTGGTGTTTATACATTTCCTTGTCTCTCCCAATAGACTATGGGAATCTTGAGAGCAGGAACTACATCATGGTGCTACCATATCTAACCCAAGATAAATGTTCAGTACACTTTTAAAATCACTTCTTAATCACAGAACTGTTTAATATTTATATTAACAACAAAAATAGATAAATAAAAACTCAGATTATCAGCCAACTAACAGAAAACCAAAGACAATATAATTGGAGTTTAGGACCTACACTGAGGATTAATAATAGGGATCATTTGGGGTCTTTGGAAAAAATTTCACTTAGATATACAAGATATACTATCTATAAGTCAGCAGATACAAAAGATACAAGAAATCTAAGACTAAAGAAGTTCTAACTACTTCCTAGAACCAAAAGAATTTGTAATGGGTTATGTGCCCTATAACAGCAAGTTTGGCCATTTGTCTTTTTTCAAATGGCAATGTGCATGAAAAACTTAGCTTTTAGCTTAGTTTTAAAGCAGGATTAACAGTCTTTGAAAAAGTAATTGGGTATGCCTGGTCTCTGAAAAGAGAAATGAGTTTATAAGCCCTAACTATGGTAGGAGTGTGTTTGAACCACAATTTTGTGTTATGTTTGGGGAGTCAGAGAATCTGAAAAATGAAGATATCTGTCAGTAAATAAGTATCACTGCCTTTACCTAGAAATCTACTATTCACCCACCGAGAACCTAGCAGTCAAGTTAATCCTTCTGTGATGCATACAGTTCCTTAAATAAATTGCCTATTATCCCAGAGAGTGCATTTTCACCTGGCTTCTTTAACTGTTGGAGAAGAAAGAATAATATCAAGGACCCTACAGCTGCTTCTGCACAAGGCAAGGGTTTTCCATCAATAGTGTAGCATTTGGCGCCTGAATTGCTTTTTACACCCCACGGTGCATGGCTGGACAGCAAGGAAGGAAAGAGAGTTGGAACTGCGTGGGAGCAATGGCATTGGCTTCTCGTGGCCTTAGGTACCAGGCCATCTAAGTAGCTGCCCTGGGACACACCCTCAGTTCTTTGTTAACACTACAACAGCCAAAGTCAAGGTGCTTGTTCTTAACATCTTGATTCCTAAGGCTCAGTCCAGGAGCTATCAAGAGGCCCTTGAGGGAACTGTTGGGACACATTGCTCACCCTTCTTCACAAGGTACACTAAGGGGACCGTATAATGTGGTGGTTAATAGTTTTGAGGTCAGACAGACTTCAGTTTAAGTAATAGTTCTGTCACTGTCTAACCAGTATAAAAGCTGTGACTAAGTTCTTTATCTGTAAAATGGAGATTATTTTACTTACTTCGTAAGTTTACTGGGGGTTAAATGAGAGTAAACAGGATGAAAACACAAAGGTAGCTTGTAGTAAGCACTCAGTGAATAGTAGCCATTTATTATAACTCTCCTCTTTTCTGTTAGCATTCCTCTTCTGTTCCTTTCCCTTCCTCCTGCTTCTCCCTTTTCCTTTGTACCCAGTCTCTGCCTCAGGCTTGCCAGGAAATCTAAGAAGATTCACAGTCCTGCACAGTCAGCCCCTCTGCCTAGAGACCCCACTGGCTCTCCTTCAAGTCTCTGTCAGCTTCTCCACCCTAAGAATTCTTTTGCCAATTTGTAAACACCACCCATGTGTTTTTGCTTATTAAATGGCCCTCTTTTAGAGTGCTAATTGAAGTTTGCCTTCCACCTGTAGCATTTTCTGAAACACTTTGCTTATACTGAAGTGCACTGCATGAATCCTAAGGCCATCCATAAAACAGGATGCTGAAAATTCAAAAGCCTTAATTTTTTATTGTTATTGAATTTTAATTGTATGTTTTTAAATTTGAAAATCATTTGACCCTTACAGAAAAGTTTCATGAGTAAGAATACTACACAGCATGCATGTATGTCTGTCTTAGTCTATTTTGTGTTGCTATAATAGAATATCTTCCACTGGGTAATTTATGAACAGAAATGTCCTTGGCTTACAGTTCTGGAGGCTGGGAAATCCATGATTAGGGGCTTCATCTTGTGAAACCCTTCTTGAAGCATCATTCCATGGCAAAAGACAGAAGAACAAGACAGAACAAAAGCGTGGGTTAGGAGTGGGAAGGAAAGAGAAGCAAATACATTCTTTTATCAAGTAAATACTCCTACAATAACTAATCTCCCAGGATAAACAGCATCAATCCACTCATGAGGGCAAAGTCCACATGATCTAATCACTTCATAACCTCGTGGCATTAGAGATTGACTTTGCAACCCATAAACTTTAGGGGACATATTCACACCATAGCAATATCCTTGGCTAGATTCGCCTACTGGTAACACACTGCATCATTTGCTATACCGTTTTCTTGTTTGCACATGGACTCTCTCTACACACATACACATATATACATTTATATATATTTATGTGTGCTTATATATATATACATGCATATATGATATCAAACACATGTAAGTGGTGCAACATTTTTCTATATCATTTGAAAGTAAGTTGCATGCACACTGGATCCTTACCCCTCAAAACCTGAGTGCATATTACTTAACAATAAGAGTATATACTGGGGCTGGAGAGATAGCTCAGCTGGTAGAGTGCTTGCCTTGCAAGCACAAAGCCCTGAGTTCAATCCCCAGTACCGCCGGGAAAAAAAAAAAAAAAAAAAAGAGTATATACTGACAAAGTCTTTTTATTTAATGCACTGCCTTTACTTCGGTTTTCTCAATGGACCTAATAATATCCTTTATAGCATTTTTCCCTTCTACTACAGGAGCTACACTAGTATTTGGCATTTTCTTAGTTGTCCAATCTCCTTAGTTTAATCTGGAACAATTCCCTTGCCAGAAGCCTTTCTTTTTTATACAATAGTGTTATTTTTCCCACCACAGGCCTCATATATTTAGACTATGTTGAAGAACAATGCCATCTCAACTTCTCACTAAACTGAAAACAATTTAACCATTCACTTAAAACTATATTAGACATTAGGATTTTGGACAACACTTAACTGACATCCATTATTTTTCAAAGTGACTTTTTAGGACGTTTCTTAAAGAGTGGTGAATATTTTGTTTTCTAGCTTAAGAAAAAATCAAAGGCACACTTATTAAAGAATTGCTCTGGTATACAACAAAGAAAAAAATGCTAAAGAAAGGCAAAATATTAAAACTCCCAGTAGCACTCTTTTTATTTTTTAGGTACTAATGAGACAGTCTATGTAAAAAGCTGCCTTGGAAGGTTTGCTGGAGGCAAGCCTTGTGATGAGGAAGGTTTAGCATTTGTTCTCTAACACTTAAGTCTTCTCTCATGTCCTCCCTTCCCTCTCCCTAGGTGTGCAAAGAACATCTAACCAGAAGCTGCAGGATGCCAGGCTGCAGCCTGGATATCCCTCCACCATGCACCCTGGAGACTGAGCCCACCACCTCTCACATCACCTGGAATCCACGCATTCTGAGTGAGCAAATCCTGATGAGGGTTTGCATACTTGTTCTCCGTAGCTGCTTGGACAAGAGCCTGGTAGAAAGAACTGATGGCTTGTAAAGGTGCGTGCATACTTAAACAAGACAGTAAAACACAGAATACTTTCTCAGTCCCACCCAGACACAAACACTGACTTAATGTTTTTGCCATGACGTAAGCCATTTGGCAGTCCTGGCCACAAAACAGAGTGAGAGAAATGCCATCTTTGATGTGTGGTATCCAGCTGGATGGATGGTTTTTCTTGTTGTGGTCAGTGGGTAACAGCCAACACAGTAAATATTAATTTATGTCAGTCACTATTCTAAAGGGCTATTTACATTATTAACTCCTTCAGTGCTCACAAAAACCTATAAGGTAGGTGATATTCTTATCCCCATTCTAAAGATAAAGAAATAAAGGCACAGAAAAGTTGAGTAACTTGACCAAATTCATATAGTGATTAAGTTTAATGTCTCTACTACTTTTCACTGCAAGGTGCTATGGATTTAGTGTTTGTGTTTCCCCAAAACTCACACATAGAAGCCCTAGCCCCATTGCAATGGTATTTGAGGTACCTACCTTTGGGAGGCAATTGGGTTTGTATAAGGTCATTGGATGAAGTGCCCATGATGGGATTGGTGCCCTGAAAGGGAATGAAAAACCAGAGATCTCTCTTCTCTGCATGAGGATGAACAAAGGAAATGCCCTATTTGTATACAATGAATCAAAATGCAGTTGTAAAAAATTAAAAGCTAAATTAAAAAAAAAGAATTCGCCAAGAACCTGACCATGTTGATACCTTGATCTTAACCTTAATAGCCTCTAGATCTGTGAGGAATAAAAGTTTGTTGTTTAAGTCACCCAGTCTTTTACATTCTGTTACAGCAGCCTGAATTGACAAGGGAGGAGTGGCAAACACCCTATGACTCAGTCACAGAGGTGGGAGCCTAAAAGAACTCCTGTGGGCTCACAGACAGCAGGCTCTGAGTAAGAAAAACTTGATTAAAAATTTCATAATTTCCTTCTCCATAGAACTACCACTGTCAGGCCTTACGGATATGACAAAGAACAGAGTAAAGGATACTAGGTACAGTGAGACTCTCACTTGACCGAAGAGATGCTGAAAACCTCTGAGGCAAACTGATGAACCATGAGGATTTGCTAAGTTTATTTCAAAATTTTTCTCTGAGAGTACCAAATATCGTAATTATTAAATCGTGAGTTCTCTTTGCTTTTCCCTTTAAAATTGATATTGCATTCTCAAACTCTTAATGTCCTTTAAAAAAAAAACCTAAATAAACCTAAATAAACTAAAAGGATAAGAAATATGCTTGAAAAAGCAAAAGGTTAAGAAAACAAAAGGATTTATAATAGAGAATTTTAGCGTTTCTGAATTAATTTCTTAGTGACTTTTGCAATGCAATCTATATTGTCAGTTACTTTTTTGAGGTTTATAATTTGTGGATTGAATGTCTTTTAACTATAAGAGTAGCAGTTGCTTATTAATATCTAGAAACATAATCACTGAGCTAAGTACTGATGGAAGCTGATCGAAGTTCAAACGAAGACCTCACACAACCTATATATTTTCATATTTTCAACCTATATATTTTTCCCCCAAATAGAGCTGCTATTCCAATATTAGGGATCTTACAAAAATACAAAAGATCTCTATCTTTTCATTTAAAATCACAGACTCTTACAACATTAGAGGGACATTATTCCATGCTGACAATCAAGTTGAGCTAAGAGATGGCTGTTCCATGTAAAAACCTTCTATTGTTTCTTTAGAAGTGCCAGTAATGCTGTGGGTTGGGTGTTAGAGGGAGGTAGGGAGGGCGAAAGGGCAAACAGGCCTATGTGATATAATTTACTTGGACTACAGAATCAGAGAGTGAATGAACTTATAAGAAGGGGAAACAAAAACAGTAAAGCATATTTCAAACAAGGCTTTAGGAAGTAGTCTCATGTATACACAAGGGGAAAATGGTAAAAGAGACTGGTGATGAGTATTCAGGAAGAATGCAAAGATGTTTTTCTTTGCTGTGCAATTGGCCACCAAGTCATATCTCTGAATGCATGATACTAAAGATAATGCCATAAAAGGTTGGGGATGAGTAAATAAATTGACATGCATCTAGAATTTCTAAACTGTACCTTACATATATTAAGTATTCAACAAATATTGATGTGATCATCATATTCCAATGTAAAGATAACCAAAAATTAAAAAGATGGACATTTCACAATGTAGCTTTAGATCAAAACACATGTGTATGGCCTCTGTGCTCAAAATTTTTGCCAGTTTGTATTCAGAAGTTGACAAATTCTTTCTTTAGCAATGCAATCTCCTATGGTTTTTGGCAACATAATAGTACTCTAAGATAGTTACACACCATTTGTACTATGTAGTCTTCCACCAACCCACTAATTCTCCTCACCTACTATACAAAAAAAAAAAAAAAAATCAGAAAAAAAAACAATAATCTAGTGCAAAACTTTTATTCATCTGATATAAAGTATCCCTTGTAACAGTACTGTATAAACAGCAGTTCTCCTCAGTAAATAGTACCTATTAACTGAAAACCATATTTATATGCCTTGGTAAACAATGGATTTCTCTAAGGACCTGATTTAGTAAATACTGTGGTCTGTGGGATTTCTGTACAAAATTAAAGAAGCAAATGAAGAAGGAAATCTCTATAGCTTTTATTTAAATTTCAAGGAAGAAAGGGAATTAAAGGCATATAATTTACTGTTTCAAAAAAGAGAAAAACATTTTTATTGATATTTAAAGCAAATAAAACTACATGTCATGGTTTAATGGTTTAAAACAGATTTAAACAAAAAGAGGAAAATTGAGTTAGATTCCAGGCAGGCATCTGATAACACATTTCTTTCATATTAGTGATTTTAAAATAATGTTATTTATCCAATAAATGTGACATTTATTTTTAGGCAAAACTCAATTCAAATGCATCATTAATTCATATACAATAAATTAGAACTATATGTCTATTTAAAATGTAAACAGTTTCAAAGTCTTCTCACATCTCTTTTTCTAAACAAGCTGGGATGAAATTTAGAAGCCATTCATGTACTAGCAAGTTAAGATCTCAGCTTGGTAACCTAAAGAGTTACTGACTTTTAGACTTGGAAGTGTGTCAGGGTCTTAAGCCCCCTTGCTCTTCTCAGCCAGCGACAAGGGAAGGGGACACTCCCCAACAAGGCCAGACCGGGAAAGGTAGGGCCAACTGACCGCCCACAACCAGCACTCCAGGCGGAGGACAATCAGGGAGACCAGTCATAGCAGGAACTCATTTATTGAGGAAATCACACAGCTTTTATGTAGGGTGGGGGCTAGGCGGGAACCAATCAGCTTAAAGGTCAGCAAGGTATGGGGGGGTTCACACAGGCGAGAGTCCCATAGGACTATATGGCAAGCATGAGCTGATCACATTCCTGGAACTGTTGTTAACCAATCCCTGATGGTGGTCAATTTATTGTCATTAACTATTGAAACCACCTTTGAGGCCTTGATCTTGCTCACTCACCAGGGAGTAAGGAGTCAGCCTGAGTTAGTTAACATGTCATTAATCCCAACATTTCCCCCTTTTTCATTTTATATTAAGGGTGTGTCTGTCTTAGGTTGCCCCTGGGAGGGTCTTACCCGTCATGGAACATCACCCTAGCAGTTTGGGGGTCCGCCTTACTCAAAGGTGTGCCTGTCTTAGGTTGTCCTCCTCTGATGATCTTACCCATCATTGCCTACCACCTTAGCACTTCAGGCGGGCCCCTCAGGGAGAGACACTTAGACCCCAGTGTCCTGATACGAGTGATACATGATCCTATAGGGCTCCCAATCATCATTATGAAGGGTGGAATAATGCTGTCGAACCACCATGAGCTGCACAGATTTAGCCTGGCTTTTCAGGAAATGGATAAGCTTATTGATTATGCAAGGCCCAAAGGTGAACACAAGGATAATGGTGATTAGTGGTCCCCTAAGCGGGAGGAGGTAGGGGAGCCACCCATGTAACCCAGTCCAGAGGAAATTAGAATGGAACTCACTCCTACGACGTTCCAGATATTCTTGTAGGTTTTTTATCGTATCTTGTACAATGCCAGAGCGGTTGGTGTAGAAACAGCACTTCTCACCAAGGAACAGGCAAAGCCTTCCTTCGCCATTAGCAGATCCAAACCACAACGATTTTGCAGGATGACAGTGGCCAAGGAATCAAGTTGAGCCTGTAGATCTAAGATCGTAGAGCTGCAAAGTTCAATGTTAGGAGCTCTGTGTAGCTCTCAAGGAAGTCCACTGTCCAAAGTCATGAGGTCAGAGACCCCAATCTCAATCACTGTTGTTCCATTTTTGCTACTGCGCATTACACTCTTTCTTAAACGTCATTTTGAGAAGTTTACATATATTGACTCCTGAGTCTATATGAACATTAGTTAACACAATTTAACATTATATCTAAAACATGAATTAAAGAAAGGCTGAGAGAGCTTTTAACTTTCCTTTTGTGTGGCAAAGTGGCAAAATGCTTTTGTTTCACAATATTAACCTTTAAACAAATCAGGCTTTAACGTTTAGAAATACATTTACATTTAAAATTCTTTATCTCAGTGTAAAAAGCAACAAATTTTACATATATGCTATTGATAACAGGTCCTATAACAGAACATTAAATGATAGAAATAAATCCCCAATAAAATTTACTCTTTATAATTACCATTACAGACAAGTTTGATTTGTAGAACAGCAGCTTGATAAATTTCCTGTTTTAAAAACTTGTATACCTGGAAAATATGAACACATTTAATATACAAAGAGTTACCATTTCACAATTACCGTGACACTTTTATCTTACCAAATTTAGTTTTTAAAGAAAAATCAGACTCTATGTAACGTAGTCCAATACTCTAACAGTTGTTTAACCATAATTACACAAATTCCAATTTTTTTAAGACTAATTGTTCTAAAGAATAAAACTTAATAGACACAAAGCCAAGAAGAAATCAGCGTTTCTAAGAAATCCTTCTCATCTGACCATATAGATTAAACTTTGGCTTATATCAGAACATTAGTATTTCACCTTAGGAAAAACCTTAAATAGCTCTAACTGTGTCACATACATAGAACCAACTTAGTTACATGCAAACTTGTTGAAACTTGCCCTTCACAGACTTTCTTAGCACTTACTTAGACCCTCATGTATTTCATCACACAGCACTTTCTCACCCAGAAACATTTTGTTCTTCACCAAATATATTTCTATATGTAGAACCCCCCATTTTTTCTTTCCTATGTGTTGATCTTTTTGTTCACAATCTGAAACTCTTAAGAAATTTCTTGATTTATATAAATTACTCCATTTTAATAAGACTAAATATTTTGTTATTCATAGCACTCTAATTGAAACACAACTGAAACCTTTGGAACCCTTTGTATATAGAATTTTACCTGTTAGGACATGACTCTTAGTAACCTTGTTTCTAGTTTACAAAGCAATTTTCTTTATGAACACATTTGAGTAATCCCATACATGTGAACTCTAATTCACTTCTCTTATTGTAAAAAAAAAAAAAGATATCAGACAAGTATAACAACAGTATTTGTCATCTCTTTCCTGTGGAAGAAAAGTCCTAGAAAAATTGATGTTAGACATTTTATAAACATCAACATTTTATTAGTTTGACCACTTAGAGACTTGTGAGTTAATTTTAAAGACATTTTACTTCTATTAGTTTACCCAATTTAAATTGAACCTTTTTAAATCACGTGAATTAAAAATATTTGGATCCATTTTTAAATTTTAATTTTAGGAGCGCTTAATTTTGATACAAACATGACATCAGACAGCACGACATACAAATAACACAAAATCAAAGGCCTTGTAACTTTATAGGTGAAACTCCATTGCAATGTAACAGATGTTCAAAAATTCTAGTTGAATAAAAAAATAGAACTGATCAAAAAAGTCATGAGCTCAAAAAAAATGTAGAATTCAAAAAAAAACAAGAGTCCTGAAAAAATGATGGCCGTTAATTACTTCAGTAAAGCACCATAAAATTTACTTTTGCTGGAGTCTAGGTAAGACTTTTTGCTTTTTTTTTTTTTTTTTTTTTTCCCTTCCTGGGGTACTAAGCATTCTGGCTTCCTCCATTTACATTTCAATGTAAGCCTTGATTGAGATTTGAATCTGAAAAGGGCTAAAATGTTCTAGCAGAAACTTGATGCCTAGGGCATTTTAACCCTTTTTCCTGGTTCAATTCAGGTTTGGATGCAAAAAATTGTGAAACAATTATCTCCCACTACTTGTGGGGAATGGGGTTACTATATCATACTCCTTAATAGGACATGCCACTGATGGTTGGGCTGGTTACTCCCTCCACACTGGCGTATGTGGGAACTTGTGGCAGGAGGACTAGGTGCGCTGGGACAGGGGATGGAAGCAGAAACAGCTGAGTCAAAGTTGGAGGAGGAGGAGGGATTAAGAGGGGGAGAAGAAGGAGGCGTTCAAGTTTGCAGGAAGAGCAGAGAAGTGCAAGAAAGAAGAGACTTGAAGATAAGGAATCCCTTTCCATCTGCCCGCTCACTTGCGGAAGCTGTGTGCCAATATCTTTGGTAGCCACAATTCACCTTCCCATGGAGCGATCTTTCATCCCTGCACAGGCTAATTTGTGATCAGTAGTCATTCCTTCCCAAACTAACATTTTAACATTTGCTGGGAAGGCCATACAGGGAGGGAGGAGTTAGAGTCTGTGAGTTCTTGCCCAGTACCATAAAATGGCCACCAGGAAGATTTCCCACCATCTGGAGGCAGCGGCTCTTTGCGGGGAAACTTGGAGCCCCCTTTGGGAGGTCCTGGAGAGAAGCAGGCCTTAAAGGCGGATAATGTAGGGTAGACTCCCAATGCGGGACCCTCCCCTAAATTGAGTTCCCTCTTCCTAACACGTTGTTCTACACAATCCCATGTGGGCCAGTCAAAAAGATTAGTGGCAGGAAGCCAATGGGCCTCCCGAGTAAAGGTGCCCCAGGCTTTTTCCGCCTGTGTATGAGACCACTCAAGGCCCCTACTCTTCAGCATGAGTCTAAGAGCTGAGAGCGCAGGGTCACCACGTGTGTGTGTGTTTGCCCCTTCTTTTCAGGGATGCCTTACCTCGGAACTCGCTTGGCCCGATCTGCCGGTACTTTCAGTTTCGAAGCTGCCTCTTCGCTTTGGCTGCGGATCAGCCTTGAGAGGCCCGATGATGGGCGCCAGATGTCGGGGTCTTAAGCCCCCTTGCTCTTCTCAGCCAGCGACAAGGGAAGGGGACACTCCCCAACAAGGCCAGACCGGGAAAGGTAGGGCCAACTGACCGCCCACACCCAGCCCTCCGGGTGGAGGACAATTAAACGCATCAGGGAGACCAGTCACAGCAGGAACTCGTTTATTGAGGAAGTCATGCAGTTTTTATGTAGGGTGGGGGCTAGATGGGAACCAATCAACTTAAAGGTCAGCAAGGTATGGGGGGGGGTTCACGCAGGCGAGAGTCCCATAGGACTATATGGCAAGCACGAGCTGATCACGTTCCCGGAACTGTTGTTAACCAATCCCTGATGGTGGTCCGATTTACCATCATTAACTATTGAAACCGCCTTTGAGGCCTTGATCTTGCTCACTCGCCAGGGAGTAAGGAGTCAGCCTGGGTTAGTTAACGTGTCATTAGTCCCAACAGAAGTGACCCTGAAAAATTAAGCAAGCTATTAGCAAAATAGACAGCCTTGCATGAGAACTGTGTTAATGCCATATACTTGAATCCACTTCTCCACAGTAATTATGACAGGGACTGTGAGAAACAGTGGAAACCTACATGAATATTGGTACCTATACCTGTGTGCATTTTACAAGCTCAAAACTCTATTAGCAGGAAAGGTAGCTGGAATGCACACACCTCTGGGGCTTATTAACGAATACCAGAGACACTTCCAAGAGGTTTCTTCTCAGATGATTTTTCTAAAGGCTTAAATTTGAGAGGACTGGTTGCCATCTGAATATGAATTTGCTGTTTCTGTGAAAAGGTTTTATATTTATTTCTATATATTATGATAAAGAGTGAGGAAGAAAGCTATAATCTACTGAAAGAACACTATCAGAATATGATTGCTAAATGACCCCTCAGCATTTTCCACTTCCCAACACATCATTACATTGAGCAGCATTTTAGGTAATTGTCAGATACATGTAAAGCCTCTCAAAGTCTTCTTGCAGAATTAACAGCAAAACACTTCTCTGTGGTGTGTTCCACCCTCCAGCATAATCATGGGAAGCTTTCCCCAGAGCCACAAGGGCAGCTCCTGGACCACAGGCACACTGGGAAGCGTATTCCACCATCCATCCTGGAATGGCGCTGACCTGAGGAAAGCTTTTCATGATGATGATTAAGGCTTTTGATGAAAGTGCTAGATTTTATGAAGACGAAGAGGTGAGGGGGGAAGGTAGCATCTTCTAAACACGGAGGAGAAGTAGACCTCTCGCATGTTGCCTTTTGGAGGAGAGAAAACTCAGTCTAATTTGAGTAGCTACCAGAAAACAAGTGATGCCCTTTGCCTGGATTACACAGTGTTTTCTTTCCCTCTGCCACATCCACTAAGAATAGTCAGAAGGAAAGCCACCTACCCCAGGCCAAATTTTTCTATGTAGACCCCCACCATTGGGAGCTGTGTAGTGTACACAAATGCCATGGATAGAAAAGAAGTAAACTCTTCACTTAGGTAAGGCTCCAAGAGTGCTCTTTTTGTACATTTGTGACAACCAGCTCCCAGGCACTGGGGATGTTTCCACAAAGTCTTGCAAGGGCAAATTAGGTGAAACCTAAACAAATTATTTAACCTGGTCAATGGGCTAATGGCCCAAAAACATACAACATGAGACTATGTTTCTGCTGCTTCTGTTGTGGTTTAGATATGAAGTCTCCCCCAAAAAGCTCATATTTTAGACAATGCAAGAATGTTCAGAGGGAAAATGATTATGAGAGGTGTGACCTAATCAATGAATCTACTGATATGGATTAACTGGGTGATAACTATAGACAGGTATGACTGGAAGAAGTAGGTTCCTAGGGGCATGACTTTGGGGTTTATATTTTGTCCTTGGTGAGTGGCACTCTCTCTCTCTCTGCTTCCTGATTCCATGTTCTGAGTTTTCCTCTGCCTCAGACCCAGAGCTATGGAGTCAGCAGACCGTGTACTGAACC